>NC_090450.1:160652485-161277485 GCF_031143425.1 Pleurodeles waltl | reverse complement strand
TTTGGACAAATGTCAATATGTTAAACATGGCGATTGTCACAAATCCTCCCACTTCTCTGGAACTCACATCCCCATACACTCTTAATACTGCAGCAATTGGACCCAATTTATAACATGACAAGTAAACATGGCGAAAATGGTATCAGCAGTAAGCTCAGTATTTCCTCTCTAGTGTTTTAGAAGAATGCTAGGAAAGTTTTGCACTAGCAGGTGGTGCTGCTAATAATTTCCAAACCACCCCTCGGAGAGCTAAAAAATGACAGACAAATTTGTGAAAATCACTAGGAGGAATGCAAATTACCATAACATCTCTTTATAACTTCTGAAAATGTTATATGCTGGCAAAAAGGAAAATAATTACTTAAGATACTATACTTTTTATGCTGGTCCATCATTCCAACATGTTCAAAATTAGGCACATAGGCCCTCATTACAACCCTGACGGTCGGTGTTAAAGCGGCGGTAACACAGCCAAAAGGCCGGCAGAGGCCGTTGGTAAAAAAAATTGGATCACGACCACGGCGGAAACCGTCAACATAGACAGCCACTTTAACACACTGACAGCCACGGCGGTAGCAACAAACACCGCGGTGGGCACCGCCGACAGACAGGCGGAAGACAATGTACTGCCCACCCTATTATGAGAGGCCAATCCACCAGCTTTTCCAGGGTGGTACCAACAACATCAAAACCATGGTGGAAACAGTACATTGAAGGGGAACCACTCACCTTTCGACACTCCATGAAGAACCCGGACGCCATGGAGCCCGAATTGCAGATCCTCCCCATGTTGGTGTATCTTCTTATGCACCAGGAAGTAGAAAGAAGGTGGTGACGACGGTGAGTACTGCACCTAGCACACAGGGGAGTGGGGGAGGGAAAAGAGAGTGACACACACATGCAGGAACGCAACAACCCCACCCTCACCCTCACCCACAATAACATACACACTAACACATACAACAACCTTACTGATACACCCCGTCATCCCCTGGAAGAACGCAAGGACAAAAGGAAATGAGTCTAACTAGTGTAATATTGGAACATTCAGATATAGCAATATAAATAATCAGTATATACAAAATTTTACATTGTATACACAAGGCCGTACACTGTCCCTTGTAAATGTCCGTAGACCAGTGGTCCCAAAAAGCATGGGCGAAGCCCACACATGACACCTGTCTTAAAAAGGAGAGAACACTGCAGGGGCATCAGGACAAAAAAACACAGGCACCTCAGGGGGAAGGGGAAGGGGGCACCTCAGCCCGAAGATGGTACGAAGCCACTGCTCCTCGAGGGGGCTACATGCCCACAGTGATGTCCTGGGGAGTGCAAGGCCACAGTCTCTCAAGTGGGTGGTTAGCACACTGCTTGGTCCTGGGGAGTTCAAAGCCACAGTCTCTCTAGTGGGTGGTTTGCCCACTGCTTGGTCCTGGGGAGTGTAAAACCACAGTCTCTCAAGTGGGTCGTTTGCCCACTGCTTGGTCCTGGGGAGTGCAAAGCCACTGTCTCTCAAGTGGGTGGTTTGCCCACTGCTTGGTCCTGGGGAGTGCAAAGCCACAATATCTCCAGTCTCTCAAGTGGGTGGTTTGCCCACTGCTTGGTCCTGGGGAATGCAAAGTCACAGTCTCTCAAGTTGGTGGTTTGCCCACTGCTTGGTCCTGGAGAGTGCAAAGCCACAGTCTCTCAAGTCTCTCAAGTGGGTGGTTTGCCCACTGCTTGGTCCTGGGGAGTGCAAAGCCACAGTCTCTCAAGTGGATGGCGTCTTCCACTGGTTCTGGAGGGAGCATTGTGCCCAGAGAGCTTGATCCTGCCAAGGATAGGGTGAGTGGATGCATCTCTCCACTGCTTCTGGAGGGGGCCTTGTGCCTAGTGTGCTTCATCCTGTCAAGGATAGGATGAGTGGATGTATTTCTTCACTGGTTCTGGAGGAGGCCTTGTGCCCAGTGTCCTTCATCCTGCCAAGGAAGGGGTAAGTGGATGTATTTCTCCACTGGTTCTGGAGGGGGCTTTGTGCCTAGTGATGCTGCACCTGGGGTGTGTCAGTTAACATCCTCTCACCTGGGTGTCTGAGCCACGAGATGTACATGGAACAGGTAGCATGATACTCTATGGAGGCAGAGCCACACTCCATCCTGCGGCAACTTATGCTGCAAACTGTTGGTAGTGCCAGTGCTGGTGCCTCAAGTGGCATGTCCATGGTCCAGGATGTCACCTGCAGCCTCGGACGGCTGCCCACTGGGGATGCTGCTGACGTCTGATATAGTGGCACCGGCTGGGCACGTGGCGGTGCAGATGGTGGTGCAGGTGGAGGTGTCTGCGGCGCTGGCTGCGGTGGAGATGCTGCCGGTGATGCTCATGGTGCAGGTGTCTGTAGTGGTGGAGGGAGACACCAGACCATCTACGGCAGCCTCGGATGGCTGAGCCTTGTGGAGGATGCTGCAGGCTGAGATTGTGGCAGTAGTGGTGCAGGCGGCGGTGCAGGTGGCGGTGCAGGTGGTGGTGCAGGAGGCGGTGCAGGTGGTGGTGCTGACCGTGGTATATGTCGCTGGCATCTCTGAGGAAATGGTGGTCACCAGCCCCTCATCAGGAGGCATTGTGCCCTGAGGTGACTTGCCCTTTGTCTTGTGTCCCTTCCCCACCTTGTCAGTCGCTGCTGGGACTTTGGCACTGTCCTCTCTGTGTTTGGATGAGGCCTTGCCGGGTGGGTGGTTCAACTTTCCCCTGCTGGATCCCAGTCCCTTCTTGACATTGGCAGGTGGTGGAATCGGGTGGTCCTTCACATCTGTAGGTGGCACACTGGCAGCTCTGACGGGTGCCCCTGTCGGTCCACCCGGACTTGCAGGGATCACAGCAGACGCTGATTTGGTGGCTGAGGTGCTGGGCTGGGACCTAGACATCCTGGCCCTAAGGGAAGGACGAGGGAGGTGTAGGGAAGAGGTTAATGTTAGCTAAGAAAAGTTTTTCAGACACACTGGGACGGGAAGATGGAGGGGGGTGGGAGTGGAGGAAGAGGTAGTGGTTGTAGGAGGTGTACGTCTGCTGAGTTTGGGTGAAGGTGCATGGGCTGGAGGCTATTGTGAGGTGGATGGCTGTTGAGTGGCTGTGTGCCTGTGTTTGTGTACTTTGGGAGGAGGGCTCACAGACACACTGGGAGAGGACACAGGGGACGTGTGAATGGTAGTGGGGTTTGTGATTGCTCATGAGCGGTGTGTTGTGATGGGTGTGCTGGTGATGGAGGCAGTGGCTGATGATGTCGTGCATGCAGGTGTGAGTGGAGACAAGACTGGGAGGGAGGTGGAGGACGTGGAGGAGGGGGGCACAGTGGAGGAAGTGGATGTTGGTATGTGTGCATGGGTATGGTGCTTGTGTGAGTGCCTGTTTGATGATGTGTGGTGCTTATGTGTTCCTGAGCCACTTTTGTGTGTTGACATGTGTGCATGCTGGTCTGAAGGTGTGCTTGGGATAGGGTGAGGTAGAGGGGATTAGGTCTAGGTAGTGGAAGTTGGAGGGGGAGGCTGAACATAGGGACAATGGCTGCCATCAGTGCTGAGGCCAGAGCCTGAAATGCTCTCTGTTGGGCAGCCATGCCAGAATGAATGCCCTCCAGGTATGCATTTGTTTGTTGCAAATGCCTCTCAACACCCTGGATGGCAATCAAAATGGTTGACTGCCCAACAGTGAGGGATCTCAGGAGGCCAATAGCCTCCTCACTGAGGGCAGCAGGGCTGACTGGGGCAGGGCCTGAGGTTTCTCGGGCTAAGGAGATGCCCACCCTCCTGGGTGAGCGGGCACAGGAAACACGCTGAGGGGCTGCTGGGAGGGCAGTGCTGGTGGTGGGGTGGTGACTGTACCTGTCACAAAGGTGCCCACCACCGCCAGGGATCTTCCATCAGAGGAGGAGTCGCCGTCACTGGTATCCACTACTGTCCCCGTCGTGGAGCTCCCCTCGCCCTCCGTCCCACTGGTGCCTTCACCCTCCGTGGATTCACCCTCATGGGCCATGTGGGATGCAGCTCCCTTGGTTGCGGGTGCCTCAGCTCCTCATCCAGATGATGCTAATGCACACAAGGACAGAGTGACAAAACAAGAATGGGGGAAAGACAGAGGACACACATGGTCAATGCCAGAAACACCACTACCGTTGGCAGACACAACACACACTGAGCTGCCCTATGCACTATGCCATGCTCAACCACTCACTAAGATAGTCACCACCCCAGGGGGTAAAATGCCTTATGCCAGCACATGCACACCTGACCCATACATGACCCTGCCCACTAGTAGTTGCCCAATTGTATCATTGGGGTTGGGGTGCTTCAGAGCCTGCAAAGAAGGGACCTACCCTGGCATGATCGCCCTGGCCTAGGGGCACCCACAGCCCACACCCCCCACCCAGCTAGTTCCTGAACCGCGCAGAGTCAGCTTTCTGAAACTGTACTCACCCCCTTGTGGCTGCTGTGATGCCCTCAAGAGCTCACCCAACTCCAGATAGGCCACCGCCAG
Source organism: Pleurodeles waltl (assembly GCF_031143425.1). Classification (NCBI taxonomy): domain Eukaryota; kingdom Metazoa; phylum Chordata; class Amphibia; order Caudata; family Salamandridae; genus Pleurodeles; species Pleurodeles waltl. The sequence continues at coordinate 161,272,979 of NC_090450.1, read as the reverse complement.
GATGCAGAACATCAGGGGGGTCATGGTGCGACGGGCCCCCCTCCCACATTGGGAGGCCAGCCCCAGCTGGGCCTCCGCCGTCTTCTTGCTCCAGCAGCGCAGGTCCTCCCATCTCTTGTGGCAGTGGGTGCTCCATCTGTGATAGACCCCCAGGGTCCACACCTCCTTGGCGATGGCACGGCAAATACTGTTCTTCTGGTGGGCGCCGACCTAAAGGGTAAACAGAGCGAACACATTTAATTACTCACCCGTCTTGACCGTCAATTGGAGCCAGACCTGATGTCAGCTATCCGCCAGCCCACAGGTATACCCCCTCTTGTGCAGATCCTGTCAGTGCTCCATTTCCTGGCAAGTGGATCCTTCCAAACTACAGTGGCCATGGCATCTGAGATGTTTCAGCCACTGTTCTGAAACCTGTTGAGCACGGTGTTGTCTGCCCTGCTAAAAACACCTGTGCAGCTACTTCGTGTTCCCCCAGGTGGAGGATTTGCCACAGTGAAAGCTGACTTCTATGCCCTGGGACATATCCTCAACATCATTGGTGCCATTGATGGGACACAGGTGGCATTTGTCCCCCCCCCCGAGAAATGAACAAGTGTACAGAAATAGAAAAAGCTACCATTCGATGAATGTGCAAATGGTGTGTTTGGCGGACCAGTACATCTCCCATGTGAATGCCAGGTATCCTGGCTCTGTGCATGACGCTTATATCTTGAGGAATAGCAGCATCCCTTATATGATAGGCCAACTCCAGAGGCACCGGGTGTGGGTAATAGGTGAGCCCAAGGTCCCCACACAGTATGAGTAGGTGTCTGGGTATGGAGTAGTCCCTAAGAGTTAGTGTCTGTCTAACAGGTATCCCTCAAAATTTGCAGGTGACTGGTTACCCCAACCTCTCATGGCTACTGACCCCAGTGAGGAATGCCAGGACAAGGGCAGAGGATTGCTACAATGTGGCACATGGGCGAACTAGGCGTATTATTGAGAGGACATTTGGCTTCCTGAAGGCCAGATTCCGGTGCCTCCATCTGACAGGTGGCTCCCTGTACTACTCACCCAAGAAGGTGTGCCAGATCATCGAGGCATGCTGTATGTTGCACAACCTGGCATTGAGACGCCAGGTGCCTTTTCTACTGGAGGATGAGCCTTGTGATGGTCTTGTGGTAGCGGTGGACAGTGAGGAAAAGGAGGCAGAGGAAGAAGATATTGACAACAGAACAAACATCATCCTGCAGTACTTCCAGTGACACACAGGTAAGACACTGTAACTCCTCTTCACATATCAGTTTACTTTAGGACATTGTACATAGCAGCCTCTTAACCTCTGTCTATGGACACTGACTGTTCCCTTTGGATTTACTTTTTTCAGAACTGTGTACCACATTCTGCCATCTGCTATGTGTACTGCTGCCCAACAACTGTCATACATTGGTATGAGTAAATGAACATATACCTTGCAAGTTTTTGCAACATCAGACTGACTCCAGATTGGTATTGATTAAAGGGTGTTTATTTAGGTGCTAATGGGTATAGGGGTATGTGCAATGGGCTGGGTTGATGGTGGAGGAAGGTCCATGGTAGTGTCCAGTCTCTTTGCATCACAGGTGCATTGTCCAACGGGGCATTGGAAAGGGGAGTAATAGCAGTTCAAGGTGGACGGGGGAACAGAGTGGGACAGAATGGAGACAATCGGGTGAGTCTTATTTCCTGGCGGGGGTCTTGGCAATGTTCTCTGTGTTCTGCCTGGATCGCAGGGACCGTTTGCGGGGTGGTTCTCCTTCTGCAGGGGGTTTGGTTGCTGGTGGCCTGTTCTTCCTGTGGCGTGCCTCCTGTCCACTAGAGCTGGGGGAGGTGGAAGGCTGTTCCTCAGTTTGGCTAGTGTTCAGGGGCCCTTTGTTGAGCCACTGCCTCTCTCATGGTCTCGCCCATGTCAGCTAGCACCCCTGCTATTGTGACCAGGATGGTGTAGATTGTGGTGAGGTCATCCCTGATCCCCATGTACTGTCCCTCCTGCAGCTGCTGGGTCTCCTGAAACTTGGCCAGTACCATGCCCATGGTCTCCTGGGAATGGTGGTATGCTCCCATTATGTTGGACAGTGCCTCATGGAGAGTAGGTTCCCTGGGCCTGTCCTCGTCCTGTCGCACAGCAGTCCTCCCAGCTTCCCTGTTGTCCTGTGCCTCTGTCCCCTGAACCATGTGCCCACTGCCACTGACCCCAGGTCCCTGATCATCCTGGGTTAGTGGGGTTGCCTGGGTTCCCTGTAGTGGTGGACACACTGCTGATTGACGTGTCCTGGGGACAGTGGCATGGGCCCGCTGGGTGGGCGCTGTGGTGGTGTTTCCTGAGGGGGAGGCTCTGTGGTGGTTTGTGACTGTGGCAAGGGAACAGATTGTCCAGAGGTCCCAGATGTGCCAGGCTGGTCATCCTGATCCAGGCGTGCATAGCTGCTGTCATCACTGTGGGTCTCTTCTGTGGGGGGACTGGATGTACCTGGTACCTCCTGTCCGGTGACGTTGGGTAGGGGTCCTGTTGGAATGCAAGTGCATTGTTATTTTATCTGTGTGTGCCATCTTGTGCCATTGGTGTGTTTCCCTAATGGAATTGTGCTTTCCCTGTCGCCTTGGCTTTGTGTGATTGCTGATTGTGTGGGGTGGGTGAGTCCATCTAGTGCGCATGCTGTGATGATGGGAGTCCATGCAGGTCTGTGATGGGTGTCATTGGTTTAGCATGCAGGGCTTGGTATTGGGATGTGTGGGTTGTGATAGTAGTGTATACGTGAGGCGGTGGAGTGATGGGGGTGAGGGTAGGAGTTAGTGAGAGAGTGCAGGTAGGGTGGAGGGATATAGTGGTAAAGATGTGACTTACCAGAGTCCAGTCCTCCTGCTACTCCTGCAAGGCCCTCAGGTTGCATGATCGCCAAGACTTGCTCCTCCCATGTTGTTAGTTGTGGGGGGAGGAAGTGGGGGTCACCCCCAGTCCTCTGTACTGCTCTCTGGTGTCTTGATACCACAGCACGCACCTTCCCCTGTAGGTCGTTCCACCTCGTCCTGATGTCATCCCTGGTTCTTGGATGCTGTCCCACTGCATTGTCCCTGTCGATGATTCTCCGCCATACCTCCATTTTCCTTGCAATAGATGTCTGCTGTACCTGTGATCCGAATAGCTGTGGCTCTACCCGGATGATTTCCTCCACCATGACCCTTAACTCCTCCTCAGAAAACCTGGGGTGTCTTTGAGGTGCCATGATGTGGTGTGAGCGATATGTGTGAGGTGATGTGTGGGGTGCTGTGTTGTGATGTATTATGTGATGTGCGTGGAAAGTGTATGAGTGATGGTGTTCTGTGCCTCTGGGTGAAGATGTGCTCTTTGCTTTTCTCTCTCTGTTTGTTCTAATTTGTTTGTTGAAAGGGTTGTGGGTAATGTGGGTTTGTGTTTTATAGTGGTATGAGTGTGGGTGTGTGGTGTGTGTATGTGTGTCAGGTGTGTGTAGTGTGAATTGTCCAATGTGGTGGTGTTTTGTATATGTGTGTGTATTTTGAGCATGGCGGTGTGTAACGCCAATGGTTTAACGCGTTTGAAAGACTGCTGCAGTGATTCGTGGGTTGTGATGCTGTGGGTGTATTCCTGTTGGCGTGACGGTGTGGGTTTTGCTATCACCCGTTTATCACTGACCTTTGGTGTGGCGGACTTGTGTGGGTGTCTGTATTGTGGCGGTATTCTCTGTGTGGGTCATAATACCCATAGCGGAATAGCACCACGCTCACGTGTTCTGCTTTACCTCTTATCTCATAACCGAGCTTACAGAACCTCTCTAGAATGCACTTCTGAGTTTAAAGAAGACATTTATTGTTTTATAATTCTCCACCACGAGGTTCCTGAGAGACGAAATTAGTAGATTAGAAGCACACGTTCAAAAGTAGTTGCAGCAATGAAAGCAAAATATATCAAAGTACTTCTCAGTTGCAATGTACAGAGCAAATATAGATGATTATATTATAGCATAACTTCAAAGCAAAGCATAAAAGTCAAAATTCATCACCGTATGGGAAAGGCGGTAGGGCCTATATTCAGCTTCATCTTTCTGGGGTCTGCAAGTTGATGACTCCGGTCAATTGCGAGAAAGAGATTCCCTACCCAAACGGGAGACAGGCAACTGATGTCTAGTTCCTGTCTGAAGTCAAAGCAGATTTAATCTACCTCTTTGTAGCCCAGAGTCATCCTTAAAAGCAAACTCAGTGTGAGAGCCGAAAAACCTTGGAGAGAGGCCAATTCTCCTGCGCTCACTCGCTCTCAGACTGGATTGCGAGGTAAACACAAAATCTACGTGCTCTTATCAGCTAAGGTCTGGTGTGAACAAAACAGCTTGGTCCATCATGTGGAAAAACACAGCTTGGAAAAACACAGCTCATCTGCAATGTCTCAACTGCAATGTCTAGCCCCATGTTAAAGCCAGCTAACCTAAATATCAAATGTAATGTCTAATGTCATGTCAAAGCCAATAGGCAGCTAAGCTGAATACAGAATGTAATGGCTAATGGCTAATGCCATGTCAAAGCCAATAGGCAGCTAACCAAAATATCAAATGTAATGTCTAATGGCATGTCAAAGCCAATAGGCAGCTAAACTGAATACAGAATGTAATGGCTAATGCCATGTCAAAGCCAATAGGCAGCTAAGCTGAATACAGAATGTAATGGCTAACTCCATGTTAAAGCCAATAGGCAGCTAAACTGAACACAACATGTAATGTGCTACTGGTGAACATGGAGCAACTAATATGCGCAGTGGTGAAACACAAATTCATTGGTCAAACACAATTAGTAGCATCACATCACGGTATGTTGCCGGCCGTCGGCACAGCAGAAAGAGGGATTTACCGCCAGGGTTGTAATGAGGGCCATAGTTGCTTATAGGTATTCACGGTCAAAGAAACATTTCTAGCTCACAGAAAATATTTTGTGTTGTATGTTTCTTTTCCCACCATTGTTTTGTTTTTTGTAAGCACTGAGAAATCTAAGAGCATGGATTTAGTTATTATATTTCACATGAAGGCCAGTACAGCAGTCGTCCATGTGTATTTATTAGCTGGACAGTAACTTTTGGGCCCATGAAAAAGAAAGCTGCAGTACAGTGCACCTCTGTGCCCTGAGCACAATTCCAAAATGACCGCTCATCACATTTATACATTCAAATAACAGCTTAAGAAATAGGCTGGATTTTATTCACCCCCCAGACTTACTCATAACTGAGGTACTGCTAACTCCTGGAGTAGGAAAAAATGGTTTCATTATGGGTTGGGCCCTAATGGCTCACTAAGAGAGGGTAGTTTACTTGGGGGATCTGTAAGTTCGCTTAGTGTGTCTGGTAATTCCTCATTTTGTGCGGGACTTACACATGGAGTTTCAGCTGAAAAGTCTGGATGAAAGTAAACAAGCATTTGCAGTGCAATGGGTCTCGCGTTTGCTCAAGTTAGAGTTATTAGCGTGGAAATTCCTAACTGGACTTTTCTTGCCACATAAATTGAAAATGAAAAATAAAACAGCTGATGGAAGCAAGTCAATTCAAAGCGCCACAACCGCCATGAGCGTGAGCGCGAGAGTTAAGGGCTCCTTGCGTGAAAGTCTAGAAAGGATCACAGCTGGGATGAAAAGCAAACCGAAACTGGAGGAGAGGCCATCACATGCTGTTACAGGAGAAAACGTGACATAGTGTGAAGGCCAACAAAAATGTTAACTTAGTGAAATCACATGAAGGGAACTCAGCACACAAAGGAGCGGCATTTCACAAAATGCACCAATAAAATGAAGCATTTAAGACAAGCACAACAAAGAATGAATAGCAAGAGTGGGTGTGGTTAAAAGCTCACAGAGAGATTACAACAGGCAAGAGCGATTGCGCGCTCGACCCCAAAAAACTACTAATTCAGATGGGGCTGGCAATAGCTGCAACAAGCCTCATCGGAATTACAGATGACTCATAAAGAGGCCCTGTTTTTTATTAGAGTGCTGACTTGTGAGAAGAAATATCAATCCAGACTCTACTATTAGTATGTGAACTTCGGGGGCTTCTTTAATGCACAAACGCTCGTTTTCTTTATTTATTTGTTTTTACCTCAATGGTACATGGTCCGTTGTAGCTATTAATGAACAAAGGCCCCCTGGCCTAAGAGAGGTGGTACCTCAGACTTATATCTATTTCACATACATATTTGCACTGAGCTGCAGGTGTTCGCACTGCACTAAAAATTCGGGCCTCCCTGTGTTTATTACCCAAGTCAATAGTGATAATTAATTCGACTTGGACAATGTACACTGGCTGAGTGGGCAGCAGCAAGAGTTAAAGATATCTATCACAGACTAATGGGTCGGCATTAGATTTCACACAGAAAAACCATACGTCTCTGAGCTTGTTCACCCCTTTGAAAAACACCCTTAAAACATTCTTCTACAGTAGATCTCACTTTCTCTCTCTCTTTCTCTTTTTCTCTCTGTCTCTCAGTAGATTGCCACCAGGGGTTCCTCTTAACTCTACCACTATTATAAGTGATACCTTATGGTACGTTGAAATGCTACATTTGATGACACTTTATATATTTAGAACAAAAATAGTACTGGCATCCTTTTGAGAACTATAACAGCATTTAAGTCTATAAAGCGGCAGGAGGAAACATTGTCTCACTCGGTCACATTACTAAGGCTAAATCAACCTAAATGTTTTAAAGTACAAATGTTCCAGTTGGGCTGCAGGGTCCAAGGGCCACCAGGCTAATATACAACTTTTTAGCAAATAAAATTAATTTAGTTTTCATTGAATGTTAATAAAATAATTCTTAGTAAGTAATCTTAGTACTGAACATGGTGGCTCTAATCTGTCCCCTAGGCCCATAAAAATTCTTTGCTGATGGGACTGACAGATTCATCTCTGTACGTATTGGCCTGCATGAAACTTAAATTATGCTAGCATTATTTACGTCATTTCTGGAATCCCACATTACGATTGTACCTGAAATAAATGCATTACCCCATTGGGTGTGATTAGGTGTCATTTGTGGTAAACATTTTACCATGAGTGGTATCATTGTGGTAAAAATGTATAGTGAACACAGTGGAACAGAATGTGAGCATCTGTTGTTCACCATGCTTTCGTGTAAAGGTAACCTCATGCCAAAATTTGAAGCAGTACACATTTCACTCTCAGTATAGCCTGAAATGACAGATTTGTATTTTGCACAAATACCAGTAATTCTGCCATAGTTTCACATAATTATGCAAAAGTAAATTACTCAAATTTCACACACCCTTAATTTTTATACCATTCTTATAACTATTGACAGGAAACACAATCCAGACCGCATACCTTGATTTATTTATTAATCTACTCTTCTGTACGAATGCCACAAGTTCTTACATGTGAAATTCTACTGACTAGTGTAACATCAGTGATACCTCATGGTTATTATATCCCCACCCATATCTGATGGATATTTGTTTTGTTAGAGAGCACACCTAAATGCATAAATCTACAAGCCAATACTATGTGAACATCTCCATTTAAACAATACAACTGTGCTGGCAAACTCATTCCAATTTCCATTCCCTCCTTGGATCCCCTCTACTAACTCAGTCACCTTAACTGTGTTTCACTACCAGAAATATATGTTGGCTTTTGGTGCAACGTCATTTTGGTTGCACCATCATGTGTTACAAGAGTAACATAAAACTGTAATCGACAACACATATATTGTGTGCCTTGACATCACTAATGTGAAGTGGAGCAGCTAGATTGTATTATTGAAGATGCATTCATAATAGAAGACTAGTTTTTCATATATATGTATGTTCTAATGTTTGATTTTAACGTAAAGAATTGTAGTACTTATGCACATTTATACCCATGTATTCTGATTATGGTATCATCAAATAGCCACATATAAAATCATACTTCATTTCCTACTTCATTTCCAATTCTTGCTTTCATTTATAATATCAAGATGCACTTATAGTCATATATTTCAAATGTGCATTTAATGTCTTATTAAGTTAGCTTAACCAAAGGCATGAAGCATGTGTTCAACCTTCAACATGGAGTTTTTACGCATTGTAATAGCCTTCCTTTGCAAGTGCATCAGTGCAAATCTAAAGTTAATGAAGGGCATATTGTGTGTTGAAAATTGTGGAATACAGGAGGATACTTGGACAAGGAGATAACAAACTGAGATGAAGAGAATCCTGCTTGTGTACCAGACACAGAGAAACATCTAAGGTTGTCCTGATGTTCAATTTGTGGGATGAGAAACATAAGGGAAGTTGCTAATTTCAACTGTATGAGGAAGAAGCAAAACTATTGGTGTTAATGACGTGGATTTCTTGAAGATCCTGTAGATTTAATTAGTATTTGCCTAGTTAGACAAGGACAGATTCCCTTGAGACTTGGAAGGATAAAGACCTCTCTACTCTTTATTTCTTTGCATGGCTTTGTGCTATGCAGCACCTCTATCAGAACGTCTACTGAGGTTTTATTTATACTGACTCCTTTCTACATCCCATGAGACTTAATTAGGATTTCTCTTTAGATATTTTGGATATTTAGGTTAACTTAGATTCTTAGATGATTAGGCAAGAGGACCTGAACTTATACACAGATCACCATATTTTGTTTCTTATCTTTTGCATCGCCTCAGCTGAAAATGTCATATTCATTATGCTTATACAATTTAACTTCATTTGATGCTTTTCTTCACCTTTGATGATTGTGTACTTATATAGCATGTTTTGAGATTCATTTACATCAGTTTGGCCATTAATTTGTAATAAATGTGTGCCCTTTATTCTCCATCTCCGAGATATAATGTGTGACCAAATAAGATGCACTGTTAATTGATTTTAAAGGCTGACTTTACCTTCCCTTTACCATTCAAACACCCAAAGAAGTTCAGTCGAAAGAAGGAAAGTAAGATAACGGGTCCAGAGAGTCATCAGATGGTAGTGGAGTGAGGATGGTCTGGGTCTTGAAGTAAGGGGAGCTTGAGCCCTATACTATAGATTAGCTTGTCCCTGGAACCCAGTCCCTAGTGCCCATGTCTAGAACTTGGTAGAGCGGCAGAGTTCCCTAGATTCAGGAGAGAGATGTACTAGAGGAATGAGTATCAATAGGGTTGTGAGTTGGAGTGGGTCATGCTTAGCTTGCAGTGTTTGTGGAGTTTGTATGGTGTTTTGAATGTGAGTGTGATATTTAGTAAAATAATTTGAAGTTCTTTCTGGGTCTGATGTGGCCTAAGATCCTGGGTGTCACAATCCTCTATTCTGCTCTCTGTACAGTGGATCTGGCTCACAGGGCTAATGTTGTATTACCCCTGTGGCACTTTATGGCCTCCTGCAACACCGGGATAAATACCATCAGCCTCCATGGTTTCATTACACTTAACCCCTTATCAGGCTCCTTGTTAGACCATTAGAACATTCTGGTATACCATTTTTTAATTAGTTTTTTGGTTTGTACACTTGCGAGGAATATACCTGTGTTTTCTGTTTATTGGTTCCAACTGCCTTGACCTATTGACTCCACCTGCTAATGTTAATTGATTCCTCCTGCTTCGGTTTATTGGTTACAACTGCCATGGCCTATTGACTCCATCTGCTAATGTTAACTGATTGCACCTGCTTGCATTAAAGATCACAACCATTAGGCTGACAGGTGTTCTCTCCCAGGGCCCATTGGAAGCTTCCTGTCTCCTATATGAGGCAAGTGGCCATTAATATCTGTATATATATATATATATATATATATATATATATATATATATATACACACACACACAAACCTGTACAGAGAACTTGGGAGTGCCAGAAACTGTAGCCTTAAATATTGAATTGTACCTGTTCTCAGACAGTACTTGAGATGAAGCCTGTAAGTGTGCAATATTGTTAATATTTATGTAATCTTTGTATGCTGAGAACTGTTCGTAAACTATTCTTCTTGTTATTTCCAGTGCACTACATCTACAACAAATCAAAATATCTAGGCATTGCAAAAACTCTTATGCAGTGCCACAAGGCAGCAGGCAGGACAGATGCAGCGAGTGTATCTTTTTCTATTTTGTCCCAAGACCCCTTCCCCTCGAGGGCCGTGTAAGGGTCTAGGGCTCCTTGATAGTGGACTGCACTCCAGGGGAGCAAGAGGTCCAGCACTGCCTCCACAGTCGGAAGTAGGTGAGTGTGTGACAGAAGGCCAAGCCTCGCACTTCTTCCACTGCTCGGACGATACAGACAACCCATTTCATGTTCAAGACCTACCTCAAGCACTGTCAGAGGACAATCCAAGTGTGTTAGAATTTGCAAGGGCACTATTGGATATGTAAAATGGAGTTCAGTCCTTACGGCAAGAAAATCTGTTGCTCAAAGTTGACCTAGTGCGATAGTGACCCCACCGTTTGCCCTGGTTATCTGATGGTGAGCCGACTCTCCAAGGTACACATCCCATTCTTCAACCCATGCATTTTGGCAATTTAGGGAATCAAATGGTTATTACCACCACCGGAACTGTTGATCCAGTTTATGTCACTGTAACCACTCCAGTCTCTGTGCCCCTGGGTCTGCCAGAATTTTTTTTTTGAGGATAGTAATATGTTTGATGCATTCTGGAGTCTGTGACAATTGCAATTTCTAGTGAAACCAGGAGCCTTTCCTTCAGACACAGCTAAAGTTGCCTTTATCATATCCTATCTCGGGGGCACAGCTGCTAACTGGGCTACTCCACTCCTTGAAAATAATGACCCAGTATTACATGATTTTGGAAGGATTGAAGAGATGTTTCCCCATCTCTCCTTTGTTCAAGCTAGTGATTATGAGTTAATAAACCTATGTCTAAGCAACAAGGATCTCCTGACTTACAATACAACCTTTTGTAAGCTGGTTACAAATACCCACCTGCCAGACGAGAAGAAACTCTCCCTCTTTTATAGAGGGCTATGAAATGAATTAAAAGGTCCCTTGGTGCACATTGAGGACCCCCTGTCAGATTCCATAAATATAGTGCCTGGCTGGTGCTCAGGAATGGTGCAAGCCGGTGCTAAACATTTTGGTGCAAAACTGCGTTAGTGAAGCTTTGCACCAAAAAGTATAAATCAGTGCCTCAATGCGTTAAGAAAAGTGAACCAGAACAGGTTAGAGCCATGGATGGCTCTGACCTCTCTTTCAGGGATGGTCACATATCAAACTTCACCAATAACTCTAGTATATGAGAAGGGGCATAATGAGACCTGTTCCTTGATCCTTGATTTTATTGATACACTCACCGTTGGTGCAATATTAGAGGTCCTCTTGCTTCAACTTCACATTCCCATCACCACTGGGCCCTCCACCAGGTCACCCTAGATTCTCACTACTGTTGAACCGATTGTTATAAGGAGCCACAGGAAGGCCTATCTACCCTGGCATGTGCAGCCTTAAAACAAGAATCTATGAGTCCTGTAGACTTTCAGGATTTGTTAGATGTCTTTGATAGACAAAAATGTATGCAATTATCTCCCAGAGGAAATATGATTGCCAAATTGACTTAATTGTGGGTGAAGCACTCCTTTGCAGTTGTGTCTACGCTCTCTCTGAATCCAAGACAAAACACCTAGGGAAATACCTTGATGAGCTGTTAACTCGAGGGTTAGTTTGTCACTCCACCTCCACTGCATTTTTGTCACTCTTCTTCGTTCCAAGGAAAAATGGTGAGTTGCGTGCATGCATTGACTATAGGGCATTGAATAAAGTGACCATGAGGAATAAATGTCTATCGCTTCTAATCCTGGTCTTGCTTGACAAGGTGTCCATATATAATGACAACATCCTCATTTATTCACAAAAGATGACAAAACACATAGGTCATTTCAGGGAAGTACTACAAAGACTCTGAGAACATATCTTTCTTGATAAATTGGAAAAATGTACATTTAATATTCAATCTGTTGAATTACTGGAATACAAACTGTCTCCAGAAAGAGTAACCACGGATAGAAAGAAAGTTCAGCCAATATTAGACAGGCCAGCACAAACCACAATTAAGGAAGTGCAAAGTTTCATGTTTTTTTCAAACTTTTACATACTATTTATCTCCCATTTGTATGACATTGTAAGTCCCATTACTAGGCTTTTAAGAAAGGAGGTACCCTTTATGTGGTTTCGTAATGCCAATAATGCCTTCAATCCACTGAAGGAAAGGTTTACCACAGCCCCAATAATCAGACATCCAGATCCTACTTTGTGGAGGGAGACGCTTCTCAGGTAGCAGTTGGAGCTATTGTGTCGCAACACAATAGCACAACTGAGCTCATGGCCCCAGGTGCCTTTTTCCCCCCAAAATGATTGTCACCCAAGCAGAACTAAAGAGTTTCAGAATGAGAATTATTGGCAGTCAAATTACATTTCCAAGTCACTGCAATATTTACTAGGCACTGTACACATCATTACTATATACCTTGATTATAAGAATCTCCAGTTCCTTAGGTCATTAAAAACATTGACCACTAGGCAAATAATGTGGCCATTGTTTTTCAGAGAATACATTTTCATCATCACCTGTCAACCAGACATACAATAGACCAAGACTGATATGTCATCTAGGTGTGGTTACACAAGTCACAACTATCGGGAACAGATACCACAGAACATCATAGCCCCAGAACATATCATAGGACTTTGCAAACCAGAATCATTCCTAAACAGAGTGAGCCAGGAAGACATGGCCTTGTGAGTGGCCGGAAAGGATAATCATACACATATGCCCTCATTATAACCCTGACGGTTGGTGATAAATCAGCGGAAATACTGCCAACAGGCCGGCGGTAACAAAAATGGAATCATGACCACGGCAGAAACCGCTCAGACGGACAGCCACTTTAACACACCGACCGCCAGGGTGGAATCAACAAGCACCACAGCAGTAACTGCCAACAGCCAGGCGGAAGACAATGTGCCGCTCACTCTATTATGACCGGCCTAAGTGCCACCTTTTCCTGGGCAGTACCAACAACATCAAAAGCCAGGCAGAAACAGATCTCAGAAGTCACAGGACTGACCTGTGGAGAATCAGGGAACAACCACAACGCCATGGAGCCCGAGCTGCAAGTTTTACCCATGCTCGTCTACCTTCCGCTTCATTATGAACACCAACATGGCGAAGAAGACCACGGTGAGTACTTCCGCCTAGCACACAAAGGAGGGGGGATGGAAAAAGAGAGTGACACACAAACGTAACACACACACACCCCCACCCCCAACATCATACACACAACGAAAAGCAGCAACATAAAGTACCTACCCCATACCCATCAGGAATAATACAAGGTCAAAAAGATATGAAGAAAGTGAGTGTAATACAATAAAATTCTATGAATAAGTGCATCAAAATCCCAACGTGTATACATATTTACAAATGTAGGGACACTGCCCATTCCTCAATGTCGGTGGGTCACAGGGCCACAACACATAGGCCAAGGCCCCACCTCACTCCTGCAACAGCACGGAGAGAACACTGGGTGTTGGGTGTCTGAGTGTTTGCGTTTGTGTACTTTGGGAGGAGGGGGCACAGACACAGTTGGAGAGGACACAGAGGATGTGTGCATGGATGTGGGAGTGGTGACTGCCAGTGAGGGGCGTGTAGTGATAGGCGTGATGGTGATGGTGGGAGTGGGTGAAGATGTAGTGCATGCAGGTGTGAGTGTATATGCAACTGGGAGGGAGGTGGACGAGGAGGAGGAGGGGGACACAGTGGACACAGTGGATGTTGGTATGTCTGCATCTGGATGGTGTTTGTGTGAGTGCCTGTGGGATGATGTATGGTGCTTGTGTTTGCCTGAACCACTCTTGTGTGATGTCTTGTGTGCATGCTGGTCTGCCTGTGTGCTTGGGATAGGTTGGGGTTGAGGGGAATGGGATTCGGTAGAGGATGTTGGAGGGGGGAGGCTAGAAACAGGGACAATGGCTGCCATCAGAGAGGAGGCCAGAACCTGGATTGATCTCTGTTGGGCCTCCATGCCAGTGTTAATGCCCTCCAGGAATGCATTGGTCTGTTGCATTTGTGCTGTCAGCCCCTGGATGGCATTCTCAATGGTTGACTGCCTAACAGAATGGATCACAGGAGGTCGATACCCTCCTCACTCAGGGCAGCAGGGCTACCTGGGGCAAGGCCTGAGGTGCCTGGGGCGAAGGAGACACCCACCCTCCTGGATGAGCGGGCACGGGAAACATACTGAGGGGCTGCTGGGAGGGCGGTGCTGGTACGAGGGGTGGCGGCTATATTTGTAGTTGTGGTGGGCACAGAGGTGTCCGCCACAACCAGGGAGCTTCCATCAGAGGAGTTATCACTGTCCGAACTGTGCACTCCAGGCTCTGCGTGGTGCTCGTCCTCTGTCCTGCTGGTGCTCTCACCGTTGGTGGATTCGCCCTCCTGGGCCCTGTGGGATGCAGCTCCCTCCGTCGCCAGTGCCTCTGCTCCTCCACCAGATGATGTTAATGAACATAAAGACAGGGTGACAAAACAAAAAGGGGGGGAGAGACAAAGGATACACTTGTTCAATAGCGGCAACAACAGCACCGTTGGCGTACATGACACACACACACAGTAAACAGTCCTACGCACTAGGCAATGCACTACCAGTCACAATGCTAGTCACCAGCCCATGGACATGGACACCTAACACCAATTGCAGCATACCTGAGACCCACAGACCCCTGCCCAGTAGTGGATGCCTACTAGCTTGGTTGGAGGAAGTTTACATCAGACCCTGCCCAACAAGGGACCTACCCTGCAATGACCAGCCTGGCCTAGAGGCACACACAGGCCCACATCCCCAACCCAGATACCACCCCACCACGTGCAATTAGTATATTGGGGCACCCCCTTGTGGCTGCTGTGATGCCCCCAAGCACCCACCCAGCTCCGGATAGGCCACCGCCAGTATGTGGACCATCAGGGGGGGTCAGGGTTCGACGGGCACCCCTTCCTCATTGGGAGGCCATCCCCAGCTGGGCCTCCGCTGTCTTCCGTGCCCAGCATCTCAGGTCCTCCCACCCTTTTCCGACAATGGGTGCTCCCCCTGCCGTAGATACCGAGGGTTCGCACGTCCTTGGCAATGGCACACCATATACCCTTTTATTAATGGGCGCTGACCTGCAGAGAAATAGACATAGGTAAAGGTATCAGTCAGACCGTCCTGCCTGTTACACTCCTGGCCCACCATAGCCCTTCACATCCCCTTCTCCACACACATGGCCAAACATACATGCAGCACGCTGCCCATGTACCTTCCACCAACCCCCCCTACACGATGTCTTCACACACAGCACTCCATGCATTCATGCCCCATGCATCATGCTCACAGTGTGCTCACCTGTTGGTCTGGAGGCCCATATAGCATTCGGTACTGGGGTAGGTCCCATCCACCAGTCTCTCCAACTCCGCCGCGGTGAAGGCATGGGCCCTTTCCCCAGTGACTCGAGCCATGGTCGATTCCAGACACAGGTCACAGCAGAACATGCAGTGTAGGTCCTCTCCTGTTGAAGGTCAGGTAGCAAGTGAGTGAACAGAAAGAAAATGGCGGTCACGTCCGCAGCGGTGCGTACCTTCACTGCCGGCGTACATCACCACTGTAACCCATATGGCCCAATGATAACCAATGAGGAGTTGCACGGCGGTTCTCGACCGCCTCCCACAACGGCGCACAACATCAGCAGAATTACCTCATTTCCACATGTCCCTCCATACAGGACAGGCGGAAGCCATTTGATGGGGGGGGCAGGCCATGGCACCTAACTGCGTCACAGTACACATTAGCACCATTTGGACTTATCCAACAATATACTGTTACAATCACAACATGCAATGAAGTGTAGGGTTTGGAAATATGAGATACTGACCAGCTGCTCAATCTTTTGCCCCATAGATTGCAACCCCTGTGGATGAATAGGAGATGGAGACATCACTCTGAGTATAGAACCCTAGTGGTCTTGGCAACAATGGAGGACAGGCACATTATCCTCACCTATAGACTGGACAGGGTCTCAATCACAGAGCTGTGTGCCCAAGTGGAGCCTGACCTGATATCTGCTATCCGTCACCCACCCGGGATCCCTCCTCTTGTGCAAGTCCTATCTGTGCCCCATTTCCTGGCAACTGGCTCCTTGCAAGTGACAGTGGGCTTGGCAGCAGGAATGTCACAGCCAATGTTCTCAATAGTGCTGACCAGAGTGTTGTCTGCCCTGATTAAACACATGTACAGCTATATTGTTTTCCCCCAGGTGCAGGATTTGGCCACAGTGAAAGCTGATTTCTATGCAATGGGACATATCCCCAACATTATTGGGACAATTGATGGTACACATATTGCATTTGTCCCCCTCCGAGAAATGATCAGGTGTTCAGAAATTGAAAGAGCTTTCACTCAATGAATGTGCAGATAGTGTGCCTGGCAGACCAGTACATCTCCCATGTCAATGCAAAGTATCCTGGGTCTGTGCATGATGCCTTTATCCTGAGGAGTAGCAGCATCCCATATATGATGGCTCAACTCTAGAGGCAGTGGGTGTGGCTAATAGGTGAGCCCTGGATCCCACCTAGAGGATGTTGGTGTATGGGTATGGTGTGGGCCCTAAGGGTTAGTGTGTGTCTAACAGGTGTCCCTCGCTATTTGCAGTTGACTCTGGTTACCCCAACCTCTCATGCTACTGACTCCTGTGGGGAATCCCAGGACAAAGGCAGAGGAACGTTACAATGAGGCACATGGGCAAACAAGAAGAATTATGGAGAACACATTCGGCCTTCTGAAGGCTAGGTTTCGTTTCCTCCATTTCACAAGTTGTTCCCTGTGCTAGTCGACAAGAAGGTCTGCCAGATCATCGTGGCATGCTGTATGTTACACAACCTTGCCTTACCTCGCCAGGTGCCTTTTCTGCAGGAGGATGAGGATGGAGATGGGCATGTGGTAGCAGTGAACCCTGTGGACAGTGAAGATGAGGAGGCAGAGGATGAGGATGAGGTTAATAGAAGTGCAATAATTTGTCATTACTTCCAATGACACACAGGTAAGACAGTGTAACTTCACTTTTAATTGACAGTTTTGTGTTTGACATTGTCACTGGCAGGCTGATTTTCCCACTTCTATGGCCAATCACTGTACCCTTTGGCATCTCTATTTTCAGATATTTGTGCCCCACTATCGCTCCCGGTGTGTTGACTACAGCCAACTACAGGTCATTCCTATGTATACATTACTGTGCAGTTGTATTGCAGTGGTTATACCTTGTTAAACAAATACATAGTTAAATCATTTGACATACTCCTTACTTGTATTTTTTTCAAAGGGTGTTTATTTAAGTGCTAATAAGTAGAGGGTGTTGTGCAATGGGCTGGGGTGATGGTGGAGGAAAGTCCAGGATAGAGTCCAGTCTATGTGGATCACAGGTGCATTGTCCAAGGGGGCATAGGAAGGGGAGCAATGGCAGTTCAAGGTGGACAGGGTGACATGGTGGGACACTAGGGTGACATTCAGGAGAGTCTTATTTCCTGGCGGGGGTATTGGCAATAGTCTCTGGCTTCTGCCTGGATCGCAGGGAATGTTTGCGGGGCGGTTCTACTTCTGCTGGGGGAGGGGTGCTGGTTGCCTGTTGGTCCTGTGGCAGGCCTCCTGTCCAATAGCGGCAGCAGAGGTGGAGGGCTGGTCATTGGTTTGGCTAGTGGAAGGGGCCTGGTGGTGTGCCACTGCCTCCATCATAGTGTCTGCCAGCACCCCTGCAATGGTGACCAGGGTGGTGTTGATGTACTTCAAGTCCTCCCTGATCCCCAGGTACTGTCCCTCCTCCAGCCACTGGTTCTCCTGCATTTTGTCCAGTATCTGGCCCATCGTCTCCTGGAATGTTGGTACGCTCCCAGGATCGTGGTGAGTGCCTCCTGGAGAGTCGGTTCCCTGGGCCTTTCCTCCCCCTGTCGCACAGCAGTCCTCCCAGCATCCCTGTTGTCCTGTGCCTCTGTCCCCTGAACCGAGTGGCCACTTCCACTGACCCCCAGGTCCCTAATCGTCCTGTGTTTGTGGGGTGGCCTGGAGTCCCTGTAGTGGTGGACACACTGCTGATTGACATGTCCATGACAGGTTGGGGTAACCAGAGTCACCTGCAAATAGCGAGGGACAACTGTTAGACATCCTCCAACCCTTAGGGACTCTACCATACCCAGACACCTATGTCAACTGTATTGGGACCTTGGGCTCACCTATAAGCCACATCCGGTGCCTCTGGAGTTGCCCCACCACATAAGGGATGCTGCTATTCCTCAAAATGTAAGCGTCATGCACAGAGCCAGGATACTTGGCATTGACATGGGAGATGTACTGGTCTGTCAAACACACCATCTGCACATTAATTGAATAGTACACCTGTTCATTCCTGTGGGGGGGGACAAATGCCACATGTGTACCATCAATGGCACCAATGATGTTGGGGATATGTCCCAGGGCATAGAAGTCACCTTTAACTGTGGGCAAATCCTCCACCTGAGGGAACACGATGTAGCTGTGCATGTGTTTCAGCAGGGCAGATAACACTCTGGACAACACCTTAGAGGACATTGGCTGTGACATCCCTGATGCCATGGCCACTGTTGTTTGAAAGGACCCACTGGCCAGGAAATGGAGTACTGACAGGACCTGCACTAGAGGGGGGATTCCTGTGGGATGGTGGATAGCTGACATCAGGTCTGGCTCCAACTGGGCACACAGTTCATGGATTGTGCACGATCAAGTCTGTAGGTGATAATGACGTATCTGTCTTCCATTGTCAACAGGTCCACCAGCGGTCTGTATACTGGAGGATGCCACCATCTCATCACCTGCCCCAGTGTACGTGCCCTATGGAGAAGGGTGAGCAGAGGGTCATACACCACATTGGTTTCACAAGGCTGTTTAGCACAATCGTGATATAATCAGTGTGTGCCTTTGTCCCTCCGTATTCCTGGCCAAAAGTGCTGTGACGCAGTTAGTTGGCCTGCCATGTGGCCCCCTGAAATGGTGGCTGCCTGACCTGTAAGGAGGGACAAGGGGAAATGAGGTAACTGCACTGGTGTTGTGCAGCGTTGCGGTAGGCGGTCGATGAGCGCTGCTCAATTCAGCATTGGTTATCATTGAGCCCTATGGGTTCAAGGAGCCAATGGCGATGTACGCCGGTGGTGACGGTATGCACGGCCGCGGACGTGACCACCATTTTCTATCTGTTCACTCACTTGATACCTGAACTTCAACAGGACAGGACCTATACTGCAAGTGCTGCTGTGACCTGAGTCTGGAAGCGACAATGGCTCGAGTGTCTGGGGAAAGGGCCCTTGCCTTCTCTGTGGAGGAGTTGGAGAAACTGGTGGATGGGGTCCTCCCCCAGTACACGTGACTCTATGGTCCTCCAGACAAACAGGTGAGTAAACTGTGTGCATGGTGGATCGCACATGAATGTTTGGAGTGTCGTGGTTGGAGGAGACAGTGGGAGGCACAGGCCAGCATGTGAGGATGGTGAGTGTATGTTTTTCTGGGCCAGGGTGGGAGGTTGGTGGCCAATGAGTAAGAAGAACCGGATGGGGGAGTAACATCCATTCTTACTTCACTTTTCCTGTAGGTCAGCGCCCACCAGAAGAAGGGTATTTGGCGTGCCATTGCCAAGGAAGTGCAGACCCTGGGGGGTCTACCGTAGACAGAGCACCCACTGCCACAAAAGATGGGAGGACCTGTGCCGCTGGAGCAAGAAGACAGCGGAGGCCCAGCTGGGGATGGCCTCCCAACTTGAAAGGGGTGCCTGTTGCACCATGACCACCCTGATGTACCGGATCCTGGCTGTGGCATATCCTGAGTTGGATGGGTGCTTGAGGGCATTACAGCAGCCACAAGGAGGTGAGTACAGTCTAATTCAGCTGACTCTGCGCGCTTTATGAGGTGTCTGGCTGGGGGAAGTGGGTTCCCCTAGGCCAGGGCAGACGCACCAAGGTAGATACATTGTTTTGCAGGCTCAATGCCACTCCAACCCCAAAGGTGGTAGTGGCCCTCTACACCTAGTCAGGCTCCTGTGGGTTCCAGGTGTGCACCAAATGGGTCTAGGCAGAGTCCCCCATGGGCGTGTGCTTTTCCCCTGCACTGTTAATGCATGGCCTAGTGCATAGGGATGCTCCCTGTGTGCTGTGTCCGCCAACGGAAGTGGTGTTGCAGGCATTGACCATGTGTCTCTTCTGTATTTCCACTCCTTTTTGTTTTGTCACCCTGTCCTTGTGTGCATTAGCATCATCTGGCGGAGGAGCATTGCCACCAGAGCAGGAGGGAGCTGCAACCCACATGGCCCAGGAGGGTGAATTTACAGAGTCTGAAGGCACCAGTGGGACGGAGGGCGAGGGGAGCTCCACAACGGGGACAGGAGCAGACACCAGCAACAGCGACTCCTCCTCTGATGGGACCGCCCTTGCAGTGGCGGGCACCTCTGTGCCCACCGCAACAACAGGTACAGCCGCCACCCCCACTACCAGCACCGCCCTCCCAGCAGCCCCTCATCGAGTTTCCTGTGCCCGCTCACACAGGAGGGTGGGCATCTCCTTCACCCCAGGCACCTCAGGCCCTGCCCCAGTCAGTCCTGCTATTGACCTGAGATCCCTCACTGTTGTGCAATCAACCATTTTGAATGCCTTCCAGGGTGTCGAGACGCATTTGCAGCAAACAAATGCATACCTGGAGGGCATTCATTCTGGCATGGCAGCCCAACAGAGAGCATTTCAGGCTCTGGCCTCAGCACTGATGGCAGCCATTGTCCCTGTGTCCAGCCTCCCCCCTTCAACTTCCACTACCCAGACCCAATCCCCTGTACCTCAGCCTATCCCAAGCACACCATCAGACCAGCATGTACACTCATCAACACACAAGAGTGAACATGGCAAACATAAGCACCACACATCCAACAGGCACTCACACAAGCACCAGACCCATGCAGACACACCAACATCCACTGTCTCCACTGTGTCCCCCTCCTCCACGTCCTCTTCCTCCCTCCCTGTCTCGTCTCCACTCACACCTGCATGCACTACATCCTCAGCCACTACCTCCATCACCAGCACGCCCATCACCACACACCGCTCATGTGCACTCTCCACCCCCACTACCATGCACATGTCCCCTGTGTCCTCTCCCAGTGTGTCAGTGAGCCCTCCTCCCAAACTACACAAACGAAGGCACACACCCACCAAACAGCCATCCACCTCACAACAGCCTCCGGCCCATGCACCTTCACCCCAATTCAGCAGACGTACACCACTCCTACAACCACTACCTCTTCCTCCACTCCCAACACCCCTCAATCTTCCCGTCCCAGTGTGTCTAAAAAACTTTTCCTGGATAACATTGGCCTCTTCCCTACAGCTCCCCGTCCCTCCCCTAGGGCCAGGATGTCCAGGTTATAGCCCAGCACCTCAGCCACCAAATCCTCAAGCACTGTGGTCTCAGCAAGTCCTGTAACATCGCGGGCAGTGCCCATCAGGTCTGCCAGTGTGCCACCTAGCGAGTCCAAGGATCAGCCCATTCCACCACCTGCCAAGGTGAAGAAGGGGCCCAAATGCCATAGGCAAAAGCCGCACCATCCACCCAGCAAGGCCTCCTCCAAGCCAAAATGGGACAGTGCCAAGGGCCCAGCAGTGACATCCAAAGTGGGGAAGGGACACAAGGCTAAGGGGAAATCAGCACAGGGCAAGGATCCTCCGGCTGAGGGACTAGTGTCACCCCTTCTGGCAAATTGAACAGCAACCTGTACGGCGGTGGACACCTCCTCCTGCACTGCCACCTGCACCACCACCTGCACTGCCACCTGCACGTCTGCTGCCTCAGCAACCGTCCCCAGCATCATCCCCAGTGGGCAGCCGTCAGAGGCTGCAGGAGACGCCCTGCTGTCTCCCTCCACAAGTGCTGACACATGCACCATCGGCAGCATCTCTGCCACAGACACCACGGCAACAACCGCCACCAGCCCTGTAACATGCACAGACAGTGCAACCACAGCCGACATGGCAAACATTCCCAGTGTACCTCTGTCCAAGCCTGCAGGAGACATCCTGGACCCTGCACAGCGAACATGAGGCACCACACCCAGCACTGTTAGTACCAGCAGGTGGCAGGCAAAGTCGCAGCAGGGTGGAGTGTGTCTCTGACTCCATGGAATATCATGCTACCTGTTCCCAGGCAACCTCGTGGCACACACACCCGGGTGAGGGAATGGGACCTGCCACACTGCATGTGCAGCACTCTGGGCACCAAGCCCTCTCCAGAACCAGTGGAGAAAAGCATCCACTCCCCCGGTCCTTGGCAGGATGAAGCACTCTGGGCACAAAGCCCCCTGCAGAACCAGTGGTGAAAAGCATCCACTCATCCAGTCCTTGGCAGGATGAAGCACTCTGGGCACAAAGCCCCCTCTAGAACCAGTGGAGAGAAGCATCCACTACCCCACTCCTTGGCAGGATGAAGCATTCTGGGCACCTAGCCCCCTCCAGAACAGTGGAGAAAAGCATCCACTACCCCAGTCCTTGGCAGGATGAAGCACTCTGGGCACAAAGCCCACCCTCAGAACCAATGGAGAAAAGCATCCACTACCCCAGTCCTTGGCAGGATGAAGCTCTCTGGGCACAAAGCCCCCTCCAGAACCAGTGGAGAAAAGCATCCACTACCCCAGTCCTTGGCAAGATGAAGCACTCTGGGCACAAAGCCCCCTCCAGAACCAGTGGAAGAGACAGTGGTTTTGCACTCCCCAGGACCAATCAGTGGGCAACCAACCCACTTGAGAGACTTGAGAGACTGTGGCTTTGCACTCCCCAGGACCAATCAGTGGGCAACCAACCCTCTTGAGATACTTGAGAGACTGTGGCTTTGCACTCCCCAGGACCAATCAGTGGGCAACCCACCCATTTGAGAGACTTGAGTGAGTGTGGCTTTGCACTCCCCAGGACCAATCCGTGGGCACCCCACCCACATGAGAGACTCGAGATACTGTGGCTTTGCACTCCCCAGGACCAATCAGTGGGCATGGAGCCCCTTCGTGGAGCAGTGGCGTCGTCCCTTCATCCGGCTGAGGTGTCCCCCCTCCCCTTCCCCCTGAGGTGTCTGTTTATTTTCGAGCTGATGCCCCAGCGGTGTTCTCTCCGTTTCGAGTCAGGTATCATGTGTGGGCTTTGCCCATGCATTTTGGGACCACTGGTCCAGGGACTATGATTGGACACTATCCGGACTTGTGTAGTTGCTGTACATATTTGTATATACTGATGATTTTAAGTTATCTTGGCCTATCTGAGTGTTCGATGATTACACTTGTTACAATCATTTCCTTTTGTCCTAGCGTTCTTCCAGGGGGTGACGGGTGTAAATGTAATGTTGATGCATGTATTTGTGTGTATGTTGTTGTGGGTGAGGGTGGGGGTGGGGATGTTGCGTGTTGTGTGTGTGTGTGTGTTACTCTCTTTTTCCTCCCCTCCCTGTGTGCCAGGTGCAGTAGTCACAGTGGTCGTCTCCGCCGTCTTTGCTGCTCTTGGTAGAAGAGGAGGTAAACCAATATTGGTATCACCTGTAACTCGGGCTCCATGGCGTTCTGGTTCCTCATTGGGTGTTGAGAGGTGAGTGGTTTCCATTCCAAAGACTGTTTCCGCTGTGCTTTTGATGGCATTGGTACCGCCCCGGAAAAGGTGGCAGATAGGCTTCTTGTAATACAGTGGGTGGTACATTGTCTTCCGCCTGTCTGTTGGCGATTACCACCACAGTGTTTCTACAGCCGTGGTGGTCGGAGTGTTAAAGTAGCTGTCTGTGTTGGCGGTTTCCGCCATGGTCGTGATTCCATTTTTTTTGCCGCCGGCCTGTTTATGGTATTATTGCCGCCTTAACACCGACCGCCAAGGTTCTAATGAGGGCCTAAGTCTGAATGTCCACAAAATACCTGCAACTGCAGGCTCCATGTAAATTACAGCCCAGATATGTAGGTCCCTTTCCAATAGAACAAATCATGAACCCACTAGCAGTGATATTAAAGCTGCAAGAAGATTTCCCCAGTCACCCAGTGTTTCATGGATTCCTTCTGAAACCCAATGATACACAAACCAGACCCTCTCCACCTCCAACATTTTAATGGCCTTTTGTTTTATTTAATTGATTGGAAAGGCTATGGTTCTGAACAGTCATGGCAACTAGCAAGCAATGTTTATGCCACTCACCTAGTCCATTCCTCTCATGCTCATCACCCAGAAAAAAAACACGTCCCAGAGGTTGTTCCTTGCTGGAGGAACTTTCACAACGCCCCTCTTGTGCCCTCTGTATAGTGGGTCTGGCACATAGGGCTCATGTTGTATTTCCTCTGTGCCACTTCGTGGTCTTCTGCACCACCAGGATAAACATCCCTCAGGCCCCATAGTCCCACTACATGTAACTCCTTGGCAGGCCGGTTCCCTCATCACTAGAACGTTCTGGTACCACTGTTTAATTTGTTTTTCGGTTTGCACGCTTGCAAGGAATCAACATGTATTTCCTTTTTATTGGTTCCCACTGTCATGACCTATTGACTCCATCTGCTAATGTTAATTGATTCTACATGCTTCTGTTTATTATTACCAACTACCATGACCTATTGACTCCACCTGCAAATATTAATTGATTTCACCTGCTTCTTTTTATAGGTTCCAACTGCCATGATCTATTGGCTCCACCTGCTAATGTTAACTTATTCCACCTGATTTTGTTTATTGGTTGTAACTGCCATTAAGTATTGACTCCACCTGTTAATGTTAATTGATGGCACCTGCTTGCATTAAAGGGCAAAACCATTAGGCTGACAGGTGTTCTCTAACAAGACCTATTGGAACCTTCCTGTCCCCCATGTGAGCCTCCTGCCTTTCAGGAGTCAGCCACACCCATAGAGTATTTAAACCTCACCTGAAACTCGAGTCACTGCTTGGCCTCCTGCTTGTCCAGAGCAACCATCATCCCTGCACTTACCTCCTGGGTCGACCAGATTCCTATAGAGCTCTAGTCTTCCTCAGCCCAAGCTTCCCTGCAGCTCCTGTGATCTTGCATTCCAGTGCGGTGATTCCTCTTCTTCTCCGGCTCCCTATGCTACGGCTACAAATACTTCATCCGGATTCCAGTTTTAAGTAGGAGAGGCAAGGCTAAGTACTTGATCACAGTTAAGCGTATACTAACCCTTAGATTCAGCCTAAAACTATCTCAAAGACTGAGTTCTGACTAAAGAAAGCTAGAGTTCCAAAAATCGGACACTACTTTTGTTTCAATAGCTTTAGAGTTCAAAACACCTTTACAGAGTGGGGCCCCAGACTTATATCAGAACTGAAATCCACCCATCAGTAATTCTTGAAAAAAGTTGTTATAAGAATGAGTGAGGAAAAGCCAGTAGAGTAGTACAAGCAGGTTGTGCCATTTGTGAAGATTTCAAAAGTATTGTGGGTTGTTTTGAATACTCTGTTTGACATTGTGGTTCAGAGTGACTTGTGAGCAGAATGTAAGATAACCATTGAATGGCCTGAGAAAGAACAGATAAAGGACCCAGTGAGAGAAGCCCCTTTTCTGTTGGTGATGAGAAAGTATCAGCAAGTGATGACATTCTTAAAGTCAAAGATGTCACCCAATGATATTGATTAGATCAAAATTGACAGAGCAACTTAGGAACCTAAAGAGTCTATCCATGCTTACTATGAGAGATTGTTGCAGGCATTCAAGCAGTATAGTGGAATGGAGACGCTTCAACCAAAGGATATGGGCCATTTTGTGTCGCTTTTTGTGACAGTATTGAGACCTGAAATTAGCCTGATGATTAAGCAGCATTTGATGTGTTGGCAGAGTAATGAAATTTTGAGACATGCAAAGTACTGCAGTAATGAAATACAGATGAAGCAAAAGAAACTGAAGGAGTAGTTAATGATTGCTCAAATGAAGGCTGCTCAGAGAAATAGTCAGACCCAGCCTATTGTAGGGAATGTAGGTGCTATGCAAGGAGTGTATCAGCAGGGAACTACTGCAATACTGGGTAGAGGTTAGAGGTTGAGGTGCTCCAATTGATCTTAGTATTGTTCTGGATGTGGGTAGTCTGAAGAAGACAAGCCCTTGTGATTTTGCGACAAGTTGGGGCATTGAAGAAGGAATGCCATCTTAACCCAGCCAATATACTCTAGAATTCAGGGTTTGTCTAACCACGTACAGATGCAAAATGTGCAAAAACAGAGAGTGCAGAGATTCAAATTACCGCAAACCCAAAAGATGCAGGTTCCACAAACCCCAATGTCACAGCAAAATACGTATGGCCTGAGACTGAAGTCTAACCCCGTTCCAAACATGAATTTGAATGCATTGCAAGATAATAATCTCTTCCAACAGTATCCTATGTTTAAGACCCCAGAGAACGATGGCTCAAATCAGTCATCCTGCCGGTGCCTGAGTGGGGAGGAAGAATGCATACTTAGCATAGTCTTGGAGGTAGACCAGAGTGGTCCATTTGTAGATAGTGAAGTGAATGGCCACCCTGTGTCATTCTTTGTTGACACTGATGCTACCCATTCTACTCTGAGAACAGTAGAAGTCCCAAACCTACCCCTTTCTGGAAAAATGATCCAATTTATAGGAGTTGTGAATAAACAAATGACAACCCCAGAACTGACAGATGTGCCTCTGAAAATAGAGTATTTTGAGAATACTCACCCATTTGTTGTGTACGGTTCTAGTCCAGTAAGCCTCTTGGGGATAGACTTCCTTTGCAAACTTAACTGTGTCATTTATTGTATGCGGAAAGGTGTAGAAATGCCGGCTCATGATGAGGAAGTCACCTTCAAACTGGTCTGTGAAGGTTCTTACACTGCATTGTTCAACATGATGTCCATGGATGAATTTGTGTCAGACCTTAAAGGCACTGTCAGATCTGAGGTTTGGGATGTTACAGGAAAGGATATCAGCTTGATCAAAGGTTTTGAACCCATTTGAATCACAGTGATGCCAAATGCTGAATATTCACGATCATCCCAATATAATTTGACAACTGAAACTATTGCCTGGATTACTCCAGTAATTGATTCCATGATTCAACAAGGTATCCTGAAAGAGATAATGGAGAGGCCATACAATTCACAAATTATGGCTTTGCAAAAGGTGAGTGGTAAATATTGCATCCTTCAAGATTTGAGGAAAGTAAAGAAATTACTGTTCCTTGTAGTCTCATGGCACCTAATTTGCTGTGATTTTGTTTCATATTCCACGTGAGGCCAAGCAGTTTACTGTTTATTGATTTGTGTCAGACTTCCTTTTCTATACCCTTGCATGAGGCCTGCCAGTTCCTCTTTGCATTACATGTTTTGGCATGGTGCAGAGTCCCATAGGGATATGCCAAGAGTCCCTCCCTTTTTTTCGGAATCCTTGGTCATGCCTTGCAACTGAGTCCTAGTCCTATATATTGATGACCTACTGGTGGCATTGAATACTCAGGAAGCCTGTACGCAAGTTACTATTGCATTGTTTAACCACCCTGCTGAGAGTAGCCATAAAGTGTCCCGAGGCAAGTTGCAATATTGTCGGAAAGAGGTCCAATATCTTGGACATCACATTGAGAAAGGAGCAAGGTAAGTGTCACAAGAGAGAATTTCAGCAATTCTGAAAGTGAATCCACCAACTACCCACTGAGAAGTCAGAATGTTTTTTGGGAATGGTCTGCTACTTTCACCAGTGGAAACTCAACTTTTCACTAGTGGCCAAGCCTTTACAGAGGCTGACATACAGGAATATGTCTGATCTCGTACAATGGATAACAGTTGCTTGATTGCCTTCCTAGAGCTGTGAGAAAGTTTCTGTAACAACACTGGAAATGCTTGATTGCTCTCTCAGTGCTTACGCAGTTTCATGGAAAAGCCAGAAGGCCTGTGTCCTACTTCTCTGCTACTCTTAATCTCTTGACCCGTGCTGCCAGGTTGCCTTAAAGTGGTGGTGGCTCTAAGTGTCAGCATAAAGAGGTATGAAAACATTGCTATGTGTTACCCACTAACTGTTTATGTTCTGCACTCTGTTGAGTTGTTGTTGACAAGGGCTAGAACCCAGCATTCAACAAGTAGCTGCCTTACTAAATATGAACAAACCATACCTGCAACCGAAAATATGATTGTCAAGTGCTGTATTTTTCTAAATCCTGCTACTCTGTGCCTATACCAGACAATGAAAATGATGATTGTGAAGCAGAGCATGACTGTCTAGATATCACTGAACTATGCACCAAGCCAAGACCAGCTAAACAAGATGAGACACATACTGAGACTGATTTTGTGCTATAGATGGATGGCTCATGTTTATGAGATAATGGAAGTGCCTATGCAATCTGCAGGAGTTGTTGAAGCTTCCTAGCTTCAAGGAATATTTTCTGCACAATTGGCTGAATTCCTTGATCTTATTAGAACCTTCAGTGTCTCAGACAAGCTAAAGGTGAAGAGTTTCACTGATAGTGAGTACTGCTTTTGTGTTGTGCATGACCTCGGGCAGTCATGGTCCCAGAGGGGGTTTATGACATATTCTAGATCTCCTATTCGTAATGGTGAACAAGTAAGGAATCTCCTTGAGGCCTTACAGATGCCTGCATTAGTGGCGTGGTCAAGTGCCCTGCACACCATAGTAGAGGTGATCATGTCACTTTGGGCAACAGGAATAAAGACGAGGTTGTTAAATGCTGTTCTCACAATTTCTGTACCTTTACTGGAGAATATACAAAAGAGGAAATGTAGGAGACCAATTACAACCTTTTGTTAAAAACTGTAGATATATGGGAAGAGGTAAAGTGTCTTCAGGAAATGGTGTCAGAGAAAGAATAGGAGTGTTAGGTCAGAGTGGATTATGTCAAGACAGAGAACGAAGTTTAGGTTTCAGTGGATGGAAGATGCGTTGTCAAATAGCTTGTTGCCTCCAATATTTAGGCATTTTCATGGTTCAGTCCATGTTGTTAGTGGTGCTATTGTACGACTATTTAGGCAAACGTGATTTAATCCCAAATTCAGGTTGATGGCTGAAGTGCTGTATCACAGATGTGTTGTGTGCAGCAGAACAATGTTGAAAAGAGATCTGCAGTAACACTAAGGGTCTGCTTATATCTCAGCAGGGGTTACTCCTTTGCAACTGTGACAGATATCCCATCCACCAACATGTAAATACTATAGAAAACAATGGTATTTAGATTTCGGCAGACAGGATATCCGTCACTGTTGCAATAGAGTAACTCCTCCACTGAGATATAAATCAGGCCCTAAGTCACATAGGAAGATCAGTTGGTCCATTTAACAGGATGCAGTTGGACTTTATTTAGATGCCTGTCTGTAGTGGGCTGAGATATGTATTGGTGGTTGTGTGCAGCTTCTCACATTAGGTTGAAGCTTACCGGCCATCAGTGTGACAGTCTCATAGTAGAAAATTCTTGTTAGGAGAACTCATTCCTAGGTTTCGCTTCTCAACCTCTTTAGAATCAGATCGAGGGACTCATTTAAATAATGAGGTCCTGAGTTTGTTGTGTGCAGCATTGCAAGTGGAACAGAGACTACATTACAGATATGGGTCTAAGGTTTTAGGTCTTGTCAAACAGGTTAATGGAACACTGAAATCCAGACTGGCAAAAGTACTTGCTTCATCTTCTTTGAAATGGCCTGATGCTCTGCTCCTTGTGTTGATGAGTCTTTGCAGTGTGAGATATTCATGGGCAGAGCTATGAGCTTTCCAGCTATACCTGCAAATGCACTTGTGAACATTACAGATTATGGGCCTGATTACAACTTTGGAGGACGTTGTTAATCCGTCCCAAATGTGACGGACATACCACCTACCGTATTACAAGTCCATTATATCCTATGGAACTCATAACACGGTAGGTGGTAAATCCGTCACATTTGGGACGGATTAACACCGTCCTCCAAAGTTGTAATCAGGCCCTATATGATTATTGTTTACTGCAAAGGGCTAACTGACATGTTGTATTCTGTGTCTCATCAGGTTGGAGCAGCCACAGCCCTACTGCATCAGAAACAGTACCATTACCTCAGTACTGACAACTGGGTCATGGTGAAGAAACAGGTAAGGAAGACGTGTTTCAAGCCTTGTTGTTGTGGATGTACCAAGTCATGTTGGTGACAACGACAGCTGTTAGATGTAGAAGTCTCCCTAACTGGATACATGCTTTCCATACTCACAGAGGTGAGTTTCCCCTTCATGTGACAGCACCTGTCCCAAAGGTACAGGTGGTGACAAAGAGACAGCGGGAGCAGGTTAGTCAAGCTGCTGGGGATGAAAGAGGGCCTGAAACAGCACATGCTTGGTCTGAGGGTGGTCTGGAGAAATCCATAGTTGAAGCTGAGACAAAAGAGTCCTGTTCTGTAGTGGCCAATAAGAAAAATTCAGGTTCAGACCCTGACAAAGGACGTAGGGCCAGATGTAGCAAAGGTTTGCGACTCGCAAACGGGCCGAATCGCTATTTGCAACAGTGCAAAATCGGAAATGGGATGCAAAAAGCCCATTTCCGACTCGCAAAAAGCGATGGGACCCGTTTGCGAGTCGCATCCGTTGCGACCACATTTTGCGACCCGCAAATACCAAGTTGCAATTTGCGAGTCGCAAACCTTATGCAATTGCAACTCGCAAATTGCGACTAGTCTCAAAAAGCCCATTTTGCATGTCCCATTTACCACTAACTCAGAGCAGGTGGTAACCATTACCAAAGTATAAAAGGAGACCCAGAAGGCATCTGGGTTACACAAGATGGCGGGGATATACCTGATAGCAGTGAGAAGGAGAGTCCACGCAGCCCAGCAGAGGAGGAGGAGGGGCCACAGACAGGAGAAGATATATAGAACAAGGCAGACTCTTTTTCAGCAAACTCAGGATGAGATCTATGACAAATACCGCCTTAGCAGCGCAGGCATACTAGAATTAATTGATTTACTCAAACCACAGCTAGAACACCAGACTCTGCGTGGCTGCGCCATCCCTACGCATGTGCAAGTGCTATGCTCACTGCACCTCCAAATTGCGACTCGCATTTTGCGAGTCGCATCAACTCGCAAAATGCGAGTCGCAATTTTTTGTTTTGCTACATCTGGCCCCTAGTGCTGTGAGAAAGAGAGCAGAAGTTGGAGACTTGTCCCAGAAGGCAAGAAAGTGGAAAACGGAATCTACCCAAGGAGCTTATGCCTCACACAATTCCAGAAGACACTGAGCACTCTGATTTTAGTGAAAGTGAAATGAAGGGAGCTATCAGGGGGTCATTGCTGTGGCAGGTGGGGTATCCCAAAGTGCAGTGTCAAGGTTCCTCAGGGCCTTCCTAGATGCCTTAGTCATGCACATGTCCCACTTCATATACTTACCAAGGAATGAGGCAGAAATGAACAGCACCAAGCTGGACTTTTACCGCATTGCCCACTTTCCCCATGTCATAGGGTGTGTAGATGGGACACACATTCAAATATGCCCCCCTGCTAATCTAGAACACCTTTTCCGCAACAGAAAGTGTACCCACTCACTCAATATTCAGGTTGTTTGTGACGCCCATTATGTCATCACTGACATTGTAGCTAAGTTTCCAGGCAGTACCCATGACTCATACATTTTTAGGCATAGTGGGATACATCAACGCCTGGAACGTGGGGAATTCGGAGACGGTTACCTCCTAGGCAGAGCCACAGACACTTGCAGACATACACACAGGTCACTGTGCATGACAATCTGGACTTCCTAACAGTGTACTTTTGTGCCCAACAGGTGACAGTGCATATGCTCTCAGGCCTTGGATCATGACTCCGTTTTTAACACCCAGCAATGATTCAGAGAGGCAATACAACAGTGCACATAAGAGGACCAGGAACCTCTTCGAGCGCACCTTCGGACTCCTGAAGGCAAGATTCAGATGCCTCCACCGTAGTGGAGGTGCCCTCCAATACACCCCCATTACCGCATTCAAAATTGTGGTCGCATGCGCCATCCTCCACAACATAGCCACCCGACGTGGGCTACCTCTCACCCCTGCAGACCCAGATCCTGATGATGAAGAGCAAGAACAACCACATCGCCATCATGGGGATAGGAGTATGGCAAATCAAGGCAGACTGAGACGGGAACACATTGCAACACAATATTTTGGACGGTACGTGTCAACTCCCACCATACTCAACTATTAACCAAAAACTCCATTTGTTAAGTGGAACAAAAATAACTGTTTTATTAGTGTATTAAAGAAACTATTCACAAGTAAAGATTGTCCATGGGCAGGAAAATGCCAACCAGGCATGTGGCACATTAACGTCATGTGCCACATTTAATGGTCCAGGGTGATCTCTAAGATCTTCTGCCCCTCCTGCCAGCCTGGCTGGTCCCTGGTGCTTCCGTGGTGCTCTGCCTGCCACTCCTGAGCACCCTGCTGTCAGTGACAGAGACACAGCTCACTGTTGAGCCCTCCTCACTGTCCTGGGGTGTTTCCCCTGTGGCCCTCGACATTTCCCGTGTCTCCATCATTTTGATAATGTGGGTGAGACGTCCCAGGCCCCTAGCCACATCCCCAGCGAAATGGCCCATCTCCACTTGCAGCCCAACTGTCCTCCTCGACAGGCCTGTGGTATTCATGGCAAGCCTGCCGATGGATGTGGCCATCCTGTCCAGTCTGTGCAGGAGCTGCCGATCCCTGCGCCGCCCACCCTCGGCCTGGGCCAGTAGTCCTCCCGCCAGTTCCCTCATGGCAAGGGCAAGGTCCCCAGTGTTACTGCAGATCATGTCCATCCGTGTGTTGAGGTGCTGCATGCTGGCATGGTTGTTGCGCACAAAGCGGTGCAGCACACCACTAATTCTGCCCAGGCACTGACCACGCAGCAGATGTTCCTCACTGGTGCTGGGAGGAAGTAGCTCGGATGCAGACTGCATCCCTGATGGTATGGACCTGCGACGCCTGCGCAGCGGTGGCTGCCCTGTGCTTCCACCTGTCTCATCCCTGCCTGTTGCTGGGGCAGCCTCTTGCGGAATTGTTGCAGCAGGTGTGGCTACTGCAGGGATGCTGCTGACCGTGCAGGTGGGGGTGCTGGCGGGTCCTGGGGTGTCCTCATGGGTCTGGCCGCTTGGAGTGTTGGTGGTGTCTTGCTGGAGACCTGTGGGACATGGGGAACAGACTGTCAGTGTCTACTATCTCTTGCACACTTCCTAATAAACATTTGCCTATGAACTGCCTACTTGACTACATTTCCCATAATGCATCATTCTGGCATTTGCAACCCTGAAATGGAGCTATCTTGGTTGTGCATGCCTCTGTGTACATGGTGGGTGGGGGTATGGCATTGATAGGGGTACAGGCATATCACATGGTACTCACCGGTTGATGTGCTGGGCTCTGAGGTGTCCAGGTCCCCAAATCCAGACACTGCCTCCTGCTCCAAGGTTTCTTCCACCCTTTCTTCCAGGGGTGTGGGTGGTGGCACAGACGATGGTCCCCCTCCTGTGCCTCTCATCTCCCGGAGCCTTTCAGCCACCCTCTCCTTGGTCCGGGAGCGGAGGTCATACCACCTCTTCTTGATGTCGTCGATGGTCCTATGGCTCACCCCCAGGGAATTAATCTTGTCCTGTATGTCCTGCCACAGCTGTTTCTTTGTGGCTTCAGGAACATTGAGGGCTGATCTCCCAAACAAGTCATCATAGTGCTGACAGCATTCCTCTGTCAGCACCTCCAGCTCCCTCTCAGAGAATTTCAGCTTCCTCTTTATTGGTGTTCCCTCCATGGCAGCTGCTGTTTGTCCTGTGAGAAATTCGGCAGTTATAAAAGGGTGTGGTCCTGCCTCCTCCCAGGTGTATTAGTAAACTTCCTGGCTGTGATGTCATCATCATGTGCCAGGAGGTGTTTCCAGAGTGTTCTGGAGTGATTTCTGGAGTGTTCTGCTGCACCTGTAATCAATTTTCATGGTAATCGCAATTTGCGACATCTACTCGCTAATTGCGAGTTCGTTTTTTGCACACTCGCAAAAAGCGACCTCGCAATCTGCGGACTCGCACACTGCGTTGCGAGTCCGGGTGCGAGTCGCTATTTCGGCACGGTTTTATTCCTTGCATTCCAAATTGCGACTCGCATTTTGCGAGTCGCATCAACTCGCAAAATGCGAGTCGCAATTTTTTGTTTTGCTACATCTGGCCCCTAGTGCTGTGAGAAAGAGAGCAGAAGTTGGAGACTTGTCCCAGAAGGCAAGAAAGTGGAAAACGGAATCTACCCAAGGAGCTTATGCCTCACACAATTCCAGAAGACACTGAGCACTCTGATTTTAGTGAAAGTGAAATGAAGGATAGGCACTGAGGACATCTTAAAGAAATAAAGTTTCCTGTCAGAGGTACTCTTCACCTGAATGGACATACTCTGCTGCAAATGACAAAGAGAGAACATTTTGGAAATTTTGGGATAATACTGCAGATCCAACTGAATCTCCTTGAACCAAATATTGTGTTTGAATTTTACTTTGAGTTTTCTGTGCCATTGGATCAACAGAGGCATTTCATTGTGGGTGTGATTATTACTGAATTTGAACTGTGCCTTCTATAGACAAGACATGAATATAGGAAAGCGATTAGATCCTACCATATCGATATTAAAACGGCACAACCTAGATACTACACATCAAAAATTGAATTAGCGGCCAATTCACCAAAAGAGATTTTTTGTGTTCTTAAAGAGATTACTCTCCCTGCAGATGATCGGGGACCTGTGGATGCTTCTCAGGACCATGTTGATAATCTGGAGGCCTACTTTCAACAAAAAGTGTTGGACATCTATGCTACCTTTCCTAGTTTACCGAATGCGGAACAGAAAGCTAGCAAGCAAGCGTCCAGGGAATCAGTCACTCTATCAGATTTTTTGCTAATACACGATGATATCGTAATGAGATAGCTGAGAAATATTAAATCCGGATCCCCCCTTGATCCAGCAAAGCCCCAGATACTATCTATGGGCTGGCCAGTTATGGTCCCGACAATCACGAACCTTATTAACTCTTCGATTAGTACTGGAATAGTCCCGGAATCTTGGAAACAGGCTATTGTTAAACCTCTCTTGAAGAAACCTAATCTGAACCCTGAACTTTTCAGTAACTACAGACCTATTTCATTGCTACCTATTCTGGCAAAAATAGCGGAAAAACATGTGCACTCTCAGCTCACTGTTTTTTGGAGGAGAATAAGATTCTGCACCCTATGCAGATGAGCTTCAGACCATTACGTGGTTCAAAGACGGCGTTAATCGCCATCACGGAAGAAGCCAAGCGGCGGCTAGATAAGGGGATAGAAACAGCGATTATCCTTTCGGATCTTAGTGCAGCTTTTGACACGGTTGACCTAGAGATACTAAAGAACAGGGTACAAGATATCGGAATTACGGGGTCAGCCCTAGAATTTATTACCTCATTTATTAATGGCAGGTCATTCAGATAGATCCCATATGTCAAAACGCACTATGGGCTGTTGTGGGGTTCCACAAGGATCGTCCCTGAGCCCCACACTATTTAATATCTATATGTTGCCTATGGTGGAAGTTGTTCAATCCTTTGGATTGAAGGTGGTGTCATATGCAGATGGCACTCAACTAATTGTCTCATTCTCAAATGTTTCACAGGATGAAGGGACAATGTTTGGGCCCTCTCTACAGGCAGTTGCCGCATGGATGACAAAAAGTAAATTAAAACTTAATGATGATAAAACAGAGGTGATGCTCTTTGGCCATCCATCAGTGCCCTTGGTGATTCTAGCATTGATGGATGGAGTAGGTACTGTCCCTCCCCCTAAAGAAATCATTAAAAGCTTGGGGGTTTGGCTGGATCCACAATTGTCAATGTCTTATCACGCTAATAAGATAGCAGCAACCTCTTTTGCTCTCCTAAGAATGTTGAGAAAAGCCTTCACTATTTTTCCTTTCATAGCAA
Source organism: Pleurodeles waltl (assembly GCF_031143425.1). Classification (NCBI taxonomy): domain Eukaryota; kingdom Metazoa; phylum Chordata; class Amphibia; order Caudata; family Salamandridae; genus Pleurodeles; species Pleurodeles waltl. The sequence goes on along the minus strand of NC_090450.1, from coordinate 161,236,999 downwards.
AAAGATTAATTGTCCAGGCATTGTTTGGGTCACGGATCGATTATGGAAATGCCTTATTTATTGGTTCACCTAATTATGTTATCAAGAGATTGCAGAGGGTACAGAATGCCTCGGCTCGCCTTTTGCTGGATGTTCCTAAGAAAGACTCTATAAAGGCGGGAATATCCTCATTACATTGGCTCCCAATAGCCAAGAGGATTCAATTTAAAGCATTATGCCATATGCACAGAGCACTACACAATCAAGGCCCAGAGATGCTTAGATCTCTGGCCTCTTTCCATCTACCAAATAGATCTCTCAGATCCTCTTCAGCATTGTTGCAGTAATTCTAAAAGTGAAGAAAGCCAGATGGGTTGGAAGATCACGGGCATTCCAGGGAATGAAACTGTGGAATTCTCTCCCCTTCAATATTCGAGCAATGACACAAGAACTCTCCTTCAGGAAGGCGTTAAAGACTATGGCTATTTAGAGCTTGATTTACCGGGTAATACTGTGTGATGTTATTGCTTCAGCCCTGAGCGCTACGAGGCCCCTGGGCAGAAGGCGCTATACAAATATATATAACATAACTTAACATAACATAGAGACTTTGTATTGACTTTGCTAGGGAATTAAGAATAGTACAGAGGCCTGCGTCTGCAGAAGAAGAGAGGGTCGCCCTTTAGAAGAACTTAGAGTAGGGCAACGGAAGACTCAAGAAGAACTTATGAATAATTTCTCGGTACAGTGCATGGACTTTGTTTTGCTCCTTTGTACAAGTGACAGTTAAGCGAACCATCACTGCTACTGATGCGTTCCACCTTACTAATACTAACACTTATTAGGTGCAGTGTTGATCGCTTTCCTTGTAGTATTCACTGTTTTATTATTAGGATTGTTTTCCCCTACACATTCTCTAGTAAATGAGCTACAGTCTAGTATTCCCCTGCAAACACTGAGGCCCATGTTTATACTTTTTGCTGCAAAACTGCGCAAATGCAGTTTTGCGGCAAAAAGTATAGAGCTGGCTTGCGTCATTCCAAGGTGCCAGCCAGGTGCCAAATTTATGGAATCCTGCAAGCCAGCGCTAAGGTTGGGCTAGCATCATGAAAAATGACCTTACCCGGGTGGGGGTGACGGTACGGGGCAAAGGGGGTTTTGCCTTAAAAAATGACGTTAGGCTGGTTAGAGGCAACAAAAAATGCTGTTAACCAGCCTAGTGTTATTTCCTGATGCAGATCCATCCATACCACATGCCTCCTGTCTTATAAAAGATAGGAGTCATGCCCACCACCCCAATGGCCATCACAGGGGACCTGTGTACCCTGGGCATTGCCATTGCACCCAGTGCTATGCAGGGCCCGCAATGGTGTTTAAAAGTTTTTCAATAAAATACTTACCTATACTTACCCTACTTACCTAGGATGGGGTCCCCCATCCTCCGGTGTTCCTCTGCTGTGGGTGTTCCTGAGGCTTGGTGTTGGCACTTGTAGGCCCATTCTATGATGTTTGACCATGGAAATAGGTCCACAGGTCCCCTAACACCTGCTCTGAACCAGGCATTAAATAAGGTCGCTAAGCAGGCTTAGCGCCATTATATAGGCCCGCCTTCCACCCGTGCACCTTTTTGCATGGGAGGATAAATAAGACGCTAGGGGCTTGGAGTAATTTTTGGACGGGAACACCTACCTTGCATCTCATTGATGCAAGGTGGTTTAACACATCCAAAAAATTATGTTAACTCCTATATTTTGAAGCTAGATGGGTCTAGCGTCAAAATATGAACATGGAGTTAAGTTTGCGATGAATTCCAGTAAAACAAATGATGCAAATTCAGCACAGAGTATAAATATGCTCCTGAGTCATATAGATAGTGGCTTACACACATTAGATAATAAGGCTTTGCACAAAAGCACTTATAGTGGAGATCTTTTATCAAATGTATATTTTAAATACCTTCATTAATATACTGACACTATGGATGCACAGGATTGCTACATCAGCAATCAATTATCTTCTTCAGTTTCCCGAAGGCATCATATATCATCACATTCTTTTGACCTATGGAGTTTCCTTTATTCTCTTATTGAGTATATTTCAATATTACTTCTCGATTTATAGGTTATTTCAATATTACTTCTTAATTTATAATATAGTCCTCCGGGAAGTTCCTTTGTTTAAACATTGGAGTAAAAATCCTTATTTTAAAGGTGCAGAAATAGCAGGAATGTATTTTGTACGTGTCACAACACTAGACACTGCATATGCACACAGACATATTGTGACCTTTGAAATGACAGAAATAGAGAAGAAATGTTTGAATCTAGTGGAATACAAAAGAAGGGATAATGAGTCTATGTCTGAAGCAGATAAGGATCTTAAGACAACACAGGAAGAAGAGAGAAGAAACTGAACATCAAGTGCAGGGAAACAAACCAGTATCAGCTTTAGATTGCCATCATAAGGGAAAGTTGTGCATACAAATTGACCAAAGTTGTTTGGATCTATTACTTCTATGGAAGAGTGAATGAGAACTCAGCTTTGAAGTTAGAAGAATGGGAGAATTGTTTTTAGATCGAAAGGGTCCTGTAATTCCTGGAGCATACTTTATTTGTGGAAAAAATATTTATTTCAAATTGCCCAAGAGATGTTATGGTATTTGTTATTTGAGTGTATTAATTCCAAAGATTTATTTGTGGAACATTTTAATGAGCTTGTATGGGAAAAGAAGCCTAGAAATAGAAGGGGTGTTACTTCTGGAGAAATAGGGAGAGATCATTTGGTGTGTTGATTCTGTCTCTGGCATGATTCTGAATGATTTGAAAATTAGAAAGCTGTCTACGACAGTGGATAAACTGGCAACAAGTCTGGCAAATTCTTTATTGGTTGTAAATACTAAGATGTTAGCGATAGGATCATGGTTTTGCAGAACAGACTTATGTTCAACCTTCTCACAAATGACGGTGGAGTCTGCTGGATGCTAAAAGTTCAGCAATGCTGTACTTACATGACAGACATATTAAGGATTTAGAGAAATACATTCAGGTCATTACTGATTTGAAGTGGGATTTGGAATGGTTGGAAGCAAGAGGTGCATTTGAAGCTATTGGGGATGGATTTGCTGCTGTAGATAGATGGTTTGGAAACATAGGAAGTGGAATTGTGGGTTTTCTTTGGAAGCCATTGTTGGTTATTGCCTTTTGTGCAATAGTTATGGTTGTGGGCGTTAGAATTTATCAGAGGATGAAAGTCAAAAAGGCAATGAAGAGAAAGAGGGCTGATGTACAGCTGGAAGAGAATCAGTGTAAATATTATGATGACATGAAGCGACTGGAGGAGTCTTGATGGAAATTGATGAAGACTACAAGGTTTTACTTGGTCTCATTAAGGATTTTAACATGATTTTGATGATTTTATTCATCATCAGATGGGGGATTTCACGACGCATAACTTTGGTTGCACCATCACGCTTTACAGGAGTGATATACAAAGCTAATCAATAATACAGATATTGTGTGCCTTAATGTTACAAGTATAAAGTGGGGCATCTAAATCATATTCTGGAAGGTGCATTCACAATAGAATGCTAGTAGTTTCTACATATGTGTGTTCTAATGTTTGATTTTAACGTGATGACTTGTAGTGTTAATGCAAAATTTATATCCATATCTGCTGTTTATGGAATAAAGTTGGAACTGTATATATACTCATACTTAATTTATAATTCTTGTTTTCATTCATAATACCAAGATGCACTTATAATCATGTATGTGAAATGTGCATTGACTGTATTATTAAGTTAGCATAACCAAAGGCCTAAAGCTTTTGAGGCCAGATGTGTCATGCATTTTTGCGATCGCAAACGGCCCAACGGGGCATTTGAGATTGCAAAAATGCTTTTTGGTATGTATGAAGCCCAATTTGGGATTCAGTAATTTGTTACCGAATCCCAAATTGGAATACCGATTCGGTATTAGGAAGGGGTGTGTCAAGGGTGTAACTTGCTAATACCGAATCTCAGAGGTATGTAGGAATGTTTTGTGACCGAACTACGGTCACAAAACACTTGCATTTTACCACCTATTTCAAGTAGATGGCAACCCATTTGCAAATGGGAAGGAGCCCCCATGGGACCCCTTTTCCTTTGTGAATGCATGCAAAAACATTTTTTAAGAGAAGGCAGTGGTCTCACAGACCACTGCTTACTCTTAAAAAATTTAAAGAAAACTTTTCATTTTTATTTTTTACACGCATCCCATTTTTTTGAGAAAAACAGGCTGCATTAAAAAAAAAGGATTGCTTTATTTAAAAGCAATCACAGACATGGTGGTCTGCTGAGCCCAGGAGGCCACCATCCCTGTGATTGTAGCCATTTACAATGGGTCACAAATTGCATCCTACCTGATGAATATTAATTAGGGAGGTCGATTTGCGATCTGTTGGGAATTGCTAAATGAAACTCCTGGAGTTCTATACATTTAAATAGCGATTACCTAATTGTGATTCACAGAAAATCACAATTATTGAATCGCTATTAGGAAAAATTACATATCTGGCCATTGGTTTCTTGTGTTTAACCTTCAACATGGAATTTTGCTCACGTTGCAATATTCTTTCTTTGTAGGTGCCTCCGTGTGAGTCTAAAGTTGATGAAGGGCATATTGGGCCAAACATATGATCCTTTTTAGCGGTCGTAAACAGAGATTTGGTCTGTTTGTGGCTGCTAAAACAGCCTCTGGCATGTACAAACCCCGTGTGGTGAGTCTGTAACCTATTGCCAACTCGCAAAATAGGGTGTGCGAGTCATTATTAGAAAAAGACGTGCAAGGGTGTCCCTTCCTAATAGTGAGTTAAAGGAATATACAATTGTTTTGCAACTGAAATGTCGTCACAAGACAATTGCAGTTTGCCACCTACTTCAAGTAGGTGTAAGCCAGTCTCAAACAGGAAGGTGTCCAAGGGGACACTTTCTCCTTATGTGAGTGGCAGCAAAAAAAAAATGTAAGAGCAGGTTTCGGTCCCACAGACCACTGCCTACCCTTACAAAAATGTAAAAGAAATAGTTAATTTTTCTTTTTGAAACACATCCTCTTTTCCTTTAAAGAAAACGGGCTGTGTTAAAAAAAGAAAAGTTGCTTTATTTGAAAGCAAACACAGATATGGTACTCTACTGTCCCCAGCAGTTCACAACACCTGTATTGTTGCCCATTCCCAGTGGGTCTCAAATTACTACCTGCCTTATGAATATAGATGAGGCAGGTCAATTGCAACCCCCTTGGGAATTACTAAATGTGTCTGTGACACAATAGTATATTTCCTGTTGTGACTCACAAATTGTGAGTTGCAAAAATTCACAGTTTGCGAGTCGCAGAAGGAAATGGTCATACATCTGGCCCTTTGTATGTTGAAGATTGTGGGGTATGGAGAATACTTTGACAAGGACAAAGAGCACTAACAAACTGAGAAGAAGAGACACCTGTTTATGTACCAGACACCGAAAAACATTAAGGTGGTCATTACAACCCTGGCGGATGGTGTTAAAGCTGCGGAAATACCGAAAACAGGCCGGCGGACAAAAAAAGGGAATTACGACCCTGGCGGTAACCGCCAACAAAGACAGCCATTTTAACACTTCGCCCACCACGGCGGTACAGACAAACAGCGTGGCGGTCACCGCCAACAGACAGGCGGGAGACAAAGTACCGCCCACACTATTACAACACACCAATCCGCCACCTTTTCCGGGGCGGATTCACCGTGGATAAAAACACTGCGGAAACAGCCTTTGCTATGGGAAAACGCTCACCTCAACACACTCCACGAGGAACGACGACTCCATGGAGCCGGAACTACAAATACTACCTGCCCTTGTCTTTCTGCTCCTGTACGAACAACATTGATGTAGGCGCAGAACATACCGGTGAGTACTGCATCTACGACACGGAGGAGGGGGGAGGCAAAGGTTAGGGGGACAACCACCAAACACCCCCACCCTCGCATATTACAACATACACACCAATGCAGTCAAAAACTTCACATGAACACCCACAATCCCCCCGGAAGAATGCAAAGACAAAGCGAGATCCGTTCAAATATTGTAATGTGCCAATATACATGTCATATAAAAATATACAGAATCATATCTCGAAATCTGTCATATTTATATATACAATACAAGAAGTAGTGCAGATATGTACACAACAATGTCCGTGCACTAACAGTCCAAAAATGCATGGGCGAGGCCCACAATAGATACCTGACCAAAATCCGAGAGAACACTGCCGGGGCATCAGATTGAAACACTACAGGCACCTCAGGGGGAAGGGAAGGGGGGGGGGGCACCTCAGCCACATGACTGCAAAGCCAGATCCACAACGGGGCTCCATGCCCATTGATGTATCCTGCGGAGTGCAAAGCCACAGTCTCTCAAGTCTCTACAGTGGGTGGCTTGCCCACTGTGCCATCCTGGGGAGTGCAAAGCCACAGTCTCTCAAGTCTTTACAGTGGGTGGGTTGCCCACTGGACCATCCTGGGGAGTGCAAAGCCACATTGACGCAAGTAGATGCAGTTCTCAACTGGTACTGGGTGGGACTGGTGACCAGACTGGATGAGTCTCCCCGTGAAAGTTCCTGTCCTGTCACTGTCCCAGCTGCACATGGGATAAGGATGCTTGATGTGGCGGCCTATTCATACCCACACAGTGTTTGCCCTGATCAGCGGTCTTCACCATGGCGGTCTTGGCCTTGTTCAGCGGTGCTTTGCCATGGCTGGCTATGGACTGTTCAGCGGTGCTTTGCCATTGCTGGCTATGGACTGTTCAGCGGTCTTCACCATGGCGGTCTTGGCATTGTTCAGCAGTGCTTTGCCATGGCGGTCTTGGCCTTGTTCAGCGGTGCTTTGCCATGGCTGGCTATGGACTGTTCAGCAGTGCTTTGCCATGGCTGGCTATGGACTGTTCAGCGGTCTTCACCATGGCGGTCTTGGCATGGTTCAGCAGTGCTTTGCCATGGCGGTCTTGGCCTTGTTCAGCGGTGCTTTGCCATGGCTGGCTATGGACTGTTCAGCGGTGCTTTGCCATGGCTGGGTATGGACTGTTCAGCGGTCTTCACCATGGCAGTCTTGGCCTTGTTCAGCGGTGCTTTGCCATGGCTGGCTATGGACTGTTCAGTGGCGCTTTGCCATGGCTGGCTATGGACTGTTCAGCGGTGCTTTGCCATGGCTGGCTATGGACTGTTCAGGGGTCTTCACCATGGCGGTCTTGGCCTTGTTCAGCGGTGCTTTGCCATGGCTGGCTATGGACTATTCAGCAGTGCTTTGCCATGGCTGGCTATGGACTGTTCAGCGTTCTTCACCATGGCGGTCTTGGCCTTGTTCAGCGGTGCTTTGCCATGGCGGTCTTGGCCTTGTTCAGCGGTGCTTTGCCATGGCTGGCTATGGACTGTTCAGCGGTAGCCTCAGATGGCGGCTCAGATACTGACATTGGTGTGTGGCATGACAAACTCCACACTGGACATTGGTGTGTGGCTTGACGTTCCCTCATCGCCCAGCTGCACATGGGATAAGGATGCTTGATGTGGCGGCCTACTCATACCCACACGGTGTTTGCCATGATCAGCGGTCTTCACCATGGCGGTCTTGGCCTTGTTCAGCGGTGCTTTGCCATGGCTGGCTATGGACTGTTCAGCAGTGCTTTGCCATTGCTGGCTATGGACTGTTCAGCGGTCTTCACCATGGCGGTCTTGGCCTTGTTCAGCAGTGCTTTGCCATGGCGGTCTTGGCCTTGTTCAGCTGTGCTTTGCCATGGCTGGCTATGGACTGTTCAGCAGTGCTTTGCCATGGCTGGCTATGGACTGTTCAGCGGTCTTCACCATGGCGGTCTTGGCATGGTTCAGCGGTGCTTTGCCATGGCGGTCTTGGCCTTGTTTAGCGGTGCTTTGTCATGGCTGGCTATGGACTGTTCAGCGGTGCTTTGCCATGGCAGTCATGGCCTTGTTCAGCGGTGCTTTGCCATGGGGGTCTTGGCCTTGTTCAGCTGTGCTTTGCCATGGCTGGCTATGGACTGTTCAGCGGTCTTCACCATGGCGGTCTTGGCCTTGTTCAGCGGTGCTTTGCCATGGCTGGCTATGGACTGTTCAGCGGTGCTTTTCCATGGCTGGCTATGGACTGTTCAGTGGTCTTCACCATGGCGGTCTTGGCCTTGTTCAGTGGTGCTTTGCCATGGCGGTCTTGGCCTTGTTCAGCGGTGCTTTGCCATGGCTGGCTATGGACTATTCAGCGGTAGCCTCAGATGGCGGTTCAGATACTGACATTGGTGTGTGCCATGACAAACTCCACACTGGACATTGGTGTGTGGCTTGACGTTCCCTCATCGCCCAGCGGGGCTGTTTGATCCTGACCCCTCCTGGGCACTGACTCCGGCGGTGGTCTCCTGACCAGTGACGATACTCGGGCTGTCCTGGACACTGACTCTGGCGGAGGTCTCCTGACCAGTAACGATACTCGGGCCCTCCTGGGCACTGACTCTGGCGGTGGTCTCCTGACCAGTAACGATACTCGGGCCCTCCTGGGCAATGACTCTGGCGGTGGTCTCCTGACCAGTAACGATACTTGGGCCCTCCTGGGCACTGACTCTGGCGGTGGTCTCCTGACCAGTAACGATACTTGGGCCCTCCTGGGCACTGACTCTGGCGGTGGTCTCTTGACCAGTAACGATACTTGGGCCCTCCTGGGCACTGACTCTGGTGGTGGTCTCCTGATCAGTAACGATACTTGGGCCCTCCTGGGCTGTGACTCCAGCGGTGGTCTCCTGACCAGTGACGATACTTGGGCCCTCCTGGGCAATGACTCTGGCAGTGGTCTCTGGACCAGTAACGACGGTGCTGGCGGTTGTGTCTGGACCGCCGGAAATGATGGCGCACTTCTCCGCCGTGACACTCTCAACAGGCTGGGCAGACTTCCTCGGAACCTTCCCCACCTTCTTTGGAGTTACAGCTGACTCACCAATCGCCTTCGATCCCATTTCACTTGTTGTCCCACCAGGAGTCTTGACAAGGTCCCGTCGTCCACTCTCCAATTTCGGTGCCTTTACAGGGGGTGGGCTAACAGTGCCTTGGCTCCGGGTCCTACTGCCTGCCCTGGTGGAGGGTGCACTCCAAAAACCTGGAACACGCACCACTGGTACTGGAGGCTTTTTGGCTGAGGCGCTACGACTGGACTGATGAACTGGAGGGGGGGGGCAAACAGGTCAATTTGGCAGAGGGACAGTTTCTGACGGACACTGGGATGGGTAGCTGGAGGGGGTCTGGGAGTGGAGGTAGAGGAGGTGGTTGTAGGAGGTGTCACTTTAGGTGTTTTGGGTGCAGGTGCAGGTACTGGAGGCTGTCGTGAGGTGGATGGATGTTGGGTGAGTGATTGCCGGCGTTTGTGTACTTTGGAAGGGGGCGTCGCAGACACACTGGGAGAGGACACAGGGGACGTGTAAATGGGAGTGGAGGTGGTGAGTGCAGGTGAGCGGCTTGTGGTGCTGGGTGTCCTGGTGCGAGTCCTAGTGCCTGTAGATGTGGTGCATGCAGGTGTGTGTGTAGATGACACTGGGAGGGAGGAGGGAGAAGAGGAGGAGGGGGACACAGTGGAGACAGTGGATGTTGCTGTGTCTGTATGGTTGTGATGCTTGTGTGAGTGCCTGTGGGATGTGTGGTGCCTATGTTTGCTTGAGCTACTTTTGGGTGTTGACTTGTGTGCCTGCTGGTCTGTAGGTGTGCTTGGGATGGGCTGTGGTACAGGGGATTGGGTCTGGGTGGAGGAGGTTGGAGGGGGGAGGCTGGACACAGGGACAATGGCTGCCATCAGTGCTGAAGCCAGAGATTGCTGAAGGACAGCCTGACCAGAATGAATGCCTTTCAGGAATGCATTACAGTGTTTCAACTCTCGTTCTACACCCTGGATGGCATTCACAATGGTAGTCTGCCCAACAGTGAGTAACCTGAGAAGGTCAATGGCCTCCTCACTGAGGGCAGCAGGGGTGACTGGGGCAGGGCCTGAGGGGCCTGGGGCGAAGGTGATGCACACCCTTTTGGGTTAGCGGGCACGGGACACACGCTGAGGGGCTGCTGGGAGGGCGGTGCTGGGAGGGGAGGTGGCGGCTGTACCTGTAGAAGTGGGGCGCACAGATGGTGCCACAACCACAGGGGAGCTCCCATCGGCGGACGAGTCCGTGTCGCTGGTTGGTGATCTGGTGGCCGACGTGAAGCTCCCCTCACCCTCCGTCCCACTGGTGAATTCAGAGTCTGTGGTGTGGCCCTCCATGGCCATGTGGGATGCAGCTCCCTCGTGCTCTGGTGCCACAGTACCTCCGCCTGTTGATGCTGATGTACAAAAGGACAGGGAGAGCAGGAAAAGGGGGGGAGACAGAAGAAAGAGAGTTTTAGTGCATGGCATACCGCTACCGTTGGCGGACCAGACAGACGCAGCAGCCCCATGCATTACGCCATGCTCCTGCCCTCTGCACATGCTATTTCTGGGATATGGCCTACATGGCAATGGTAGAAATCTGCACACATGGATGGCAAAGGGGCAACTATACATCAACTTGCCTCTGTTTTGAGCTGGGGTAGAGTGCCACATGGCCTACATAACGGAGGGGCCTTGCCTACCTAACTCGCCCTGGACACCCAGAGCCCACCACCCCGACCCAGACACCTCCACTGCACGCAAAGTCCATATGATGAGGTAGTACTCACCCCCTTGTGTCTGCTGGGATGCCCTCAAGCACCCATCCAACTCCGGGTAGGCCACCGCCAGGATCCGGAACATCAGGGGGGTCATGGTGCGACGGGCACCCCTCCCACGTTGGGAGGCCATCCCCAGCTGAGCCTCCGCCGTCTTCTTGCTGCAGCGGCGAATGTCCTCCCATCTCTTCCGGCAGTGGGTGCCCCGTCTCTGGTGGGCCCCCAGGGTCCGGACTTCCTTGGCGATGGCACACCAAATGTCCCTCTTCTGGTGGGCGCAGACCTACATGACATGCACAAGGAAAGAGGACAGTCATTACCTACTGCACCGTCGTTGTGATTGGCCCCCTCCCAACTCTATCCCTGTGGCCCATTCATCCCCATGCATAACTGGTCTATGTACTCTGCCCCCTTCCCTCATCCACCCAGCCCTCTTCACCCAAGCCTAGCCCATACAACGTGCTCCCTGTGTACTAACCTGTTGGTCTGGAGGACCGTAGAGTATCGTGTACTGGGGGAGGACCCCATCCACAAGTTTCTCCAACTCCTGTGCAGTGAAGGCAGGGGCCCTTTCCCCAGACGCAGCAGCCATCGTCGCTTCCAGACCGAGGTCACAGCAGCACTAGCAGTGTAGGTCCTCTCCTGTCGAAGGTCAGGTATCTAGTGATTGAAGAGATAGAAATGGTGGTGACGTCCGCAGCGGTGACGTCCGCGGCGGGGCGCATCATCACCGCCAGCGCACCTGTTCATTGGCTCCTGGGACCCATAGGGTCCAATATTAACCAATGCAGCATTGCGCCGCGCTCTACGAATGCCTACCGTGACGGTGTCCAACGCCAGCGCAGTTACCCCACAATTCCATTGTCCCAGTTTAGAGGTCAGGCAGCCGCCATTTCAGGGGCCCACATGGCTTCATTTACTTCTGCATCACACATACCGACGCCTACACTCAAAACATTTCCCGGATGGGTTAATTGTCTGTTGTAGTCTTCTGTGTGACTGTGGGTACATACCTGGAGGAATGCTGACAGTTTCTTCGCTGTTGTTCTTCTTAGGCACCGTCAGTTGGGTCATATTGGAAGATGGCGGAATCCGCCGGTGTACCGACCGCTGGTGGACCTGTTGACAATGGAAGAGCGACATGTCATTGTGACCTACCGGTTTGACCGTGCCACAATCCAGGAACTATGTACCCAGTTTGAGCCAGACCTGATGTCACCAATCTGCCATCCGACTGGAATCCCCCCTGAGGTGCAGGTGTTGTCAGTGCTCCATTTCCTTGCAAGTGGGTCTTTTCAGACAACAGTGGTCATGGCATCAGGGATGTCCCAGCCTATGTTTTCCAACGTGTTGTCCAGAGTGTTGTCTGCCCTGCTGAAACACGTAAGGAGATACATAATTTTCCATGAGGTGGAGGATTTGCCTACAGTGAAAGGTGACTTCTATGCCCTTGGACATATCCCCAACGTCATAGGTGCTATTGATGGGACCCATGTAGCTCTGGTCCCCCCCCGCAGGAATGAACAGGTGTACAGGAACAGGAAGAGTTATCATTCTATGAATGTCCAGATGGTCTGTTTGGCAGACCAGTACATCTCGCAGGTAAATGCTATGTTCCCTGGCTCAGTGCATGACGCCTACATCCTGCGGAATAGCAGCATCCCTGATATGATGGGTGAACTCCAGAGGCACCGTGTATGACTATTGGGGGACTCTGGTTACCCCAACCTGTCCTGGCTATTGGCCCCAGTGAGGAATCCCAGGACCAGGGCAGAGGAACGGTACAATGAGGCCCATTGGCGGACTAGGAGGGTGATCGAGCGGACCTTTGGCATCCTGAAGGCCAGGTTCAGGTGCCTCCATATGACTGGTGGATCCCTATTCTACTCACCGAAGAAGGTGTGCGACATCATCATCGCCTGCTCCATGCTCCATAACTTGGCATTGCGATGCCAGGTGCCTTTTCTGCAGGAGGATGATCCAGATGACGGTGTTGTAGCAGCTGTTGAGCCTGTGGAGCCTGTGGACAGTGATGAGGATGAAGCTGATGAAGATGAAAACGACAACAGGGAGTCAGTCATACAGCAATATTTTTAGTGAGACACAGGTGAGTAAATTTTCATGTTTCACATAATATTAACTTTCACACGTCTACCTCTATCCTGTACCTACATTTCACTCCCTATTTGTTAACTGAGTTGTCCCCTTCCATTTCAGTTTCACTAATGTGGTAACCTACGTGTCAACAGCTTGCACCCTTGAAAGGCTTGTGATGTGTGACATTGGTATGTTGGCCTTCCAATGGGTAACCTTTTTCAACACTGTAATTGACAATACAAAGTTCCCAATCATTGACTGACTCCAGTTTTATTAGTGTTTCAAGGGTGTTTATTTAAGTGCATAACAATGAATGGGGGTTGTGAAATGGGGATGGGTGATGGTGGAGGAATGTCCATGGCAGAGTCCAGTCTATTAGTCTCACAGGTACATTGCACTTCTGGCCATTGGAAGTGGAGCTGGGGCAGTTCCGATTTGGACAGGGTAACAAAGTGGGACAATGGGAGAACGATCAGGCTGGTCTTATTTCCTGGCGGGGGACTTGCCATCTTGCTCTGTCCTGTTCCTGGATCTCAGGGCCCGCTTGCGTGGTGGTTGTCTGTCTGTAGGGGATGGGGTGCTGGTGTGGTGGTCCTGTGGCGGTGCCTCCTGTCCACTAGCGCCAGCGGGGTGGTGGGCATTTCATCGTCGTGGCTAGTGTCAGGGGCCCCTTGGAGTGCCACGGTGTCCCTCAAGGTCTTTTGAATGTCCGTCAGCACCCCTACAATGGTGCCCAGGGCGGAGCCGATGGTCCTGAGCTCCTCCCTCAACCCCAAATACTGTTCCTCCTGCAGACGCAGGGTCTCCTGCAACTTGCCCAGTACCATTGCCATCGTCTCCTGGGAGTGGTGGTATGCTCCCATGATGGAGGAGAGGGCCTCGTTGAGAGTAGGTTCCCTTGGCCTGTCCTCCCTCTGTCGCACAGCAGCCCTCCCAGTTCCCCTGTGTTTGTGTGCCTCCGTCCCCTGGACCGTGTGCCCACTACCACTGCCCCCAGGTCCCTGTTGTTGTTGGGGTGTTGGGTTACCCTGGGTGCCCTGTAGTGGTGGACACACCGCTGATTGACCTGTCCTGGGTAGGGAGGTTTGGGCCCGCAGGGTGGGTGCTGTGCTGGTGTTCCCAGAGGGTGGATGTTCGGTGTTGGGCTGTGGCTGGGCAAGGGAAACGACTGTCCTGAGTCCCACGATGCTCTGGGCTGGTCATCAAGATCCAGTGGGGCACAGCTGCTGTCGTCACTGTGGGCCTCTTCTGGGGGTGGAGTGGTGTTGTCTGGACCCTCTGGTGTGGTGACGTTCCTTCGGGTTCCTGCGGGGGTATGAGTACATGATTATTGCATGTGTGTGTTTCATGATGTGCAATGTTTGTGTGTGCTTGTACCCCAGTGCAGGCATTCCTGTGTGGGGGCTTGTGTGGTGATAGTTGGGGGGTGTTGTGGGTCTGTGCAGTGAACATGCTTTAGTGATGGGTATCCATGCTTAGTTAGGTCATGCAGGTTTTGGGGGTTGGGATGGGTGGTTGGTGTCATGGGGAGATAGGTGAGGATTTGGAGTGATAGAGGAGGGTGTGAGGGTGGGGGTGTGTGATAGCATGCAGGTAGGGTGGGGGATATGATAGTTAAAATTTCGCTTACCAGTGTCTGTTCCTCCAACGACTCCTCCAAGGCCCTCAGGATGCAAGATGGACAAGACTTGCTCCTCCCATGTTGTTAGTTGTGGGGGAGGAGGTGGGGGTCCGCCGCCAGTCCGCTGTATCGCGATGTGGTGCCTGGATACCTTGGAACGCACCTTCCCCCGTAGGTCGTTCCACCTCTTCCTGATGTCCTCCCTATTTCTTGGATGCTGTCCCACAGCGTTGACCCTGTCCACTATTCTTTGCCATAGCTCCAGCTTCCTGGCTATTGATGTGTGCTGTACCTGTGAGCCAAATAGCTGTGGCTCTACCCGTAGGATTTCCTCCACCATGACCCTGAGCTCCTCCTCGGAGAAGCGGGGGTGTCTTTGGCGTGCCATGGGGTGGTGTGTGTGATGTGTGGGGTGGTGTATGTGTTGATGAGTGTGGTGATGTGTAGTGGTATGTGGTGTTTTGTGCGTAGGTGTTGTGTGGGTGATGGTGTAGTGTGCCTCTGTGTGATGGGGTTTTCTATTCTGTGCTGTCTCTCTCTGGCCTTCTCTCAGAAATTGTGGTTGTAGGGGTTTGTGTGTGATGTGGATGTGTGTTTTATATTGTGTTGGGTGTGTGAGAGTGGTGTGTGTATGTGTCTCAGGTGCGTGTATTTCGAAATGTCCAATGTGGCGGTGTTTTGGAGCTGTGTGTGTATTTTGAGCGCGGCGGTGTGTACCGCCAATGGAATGCCGCTGTTGAAAGACCGCCGCGTGGATTCGTGGGTCGTAATAGCATGGGCGTGTTTCTGTTGGCGTGGAGGTGGAGGATTTGTTTTCGCATGTTTATCGCTGACCTTTGGTGTGGCGGTGTTGTGTGGGTGTCTGAATTTCGGCGGATTCCGAGATGTGTGTCATAATAGCTGTGGCGGTCTACCGCGGCCGCGGGGGTGTATTGGCGGTCTTCTGCACGGGGGTAAGCGCCTTATACCGCCAAGGTCGTAATGACACCCTAAATGTCATCATTTTGTGGGATGAGAAACCCATTGGAAGTTGCCAATTTCAACTGTGAGAGGAAGGGGGAAACTACTGATATTGATGGCATGGATTTCTCAAAGGTTCTGTGGGTTTAATTAGTATTCCCCTAGATAGATGAGGGCAGATTCCCCTGAAACTTGAAGATATACAGACCTCTCTAGCCTTTGTTCCTTTATGTGGCTTTATGCTATGCAACACCTCTCTATCAGAATGTCTACTGAGATTTGTGTTATGCTGACACCTTGCTGTATTGCCTGAGACTTAATTAGAATTTCCCTCTAGTTTAGTTTGGGATATTTAGATTAACTTAGGTTCTCAAATGATTAGGCAAGACTACTGGAACTTATACACAGATCATCAGATTTAGTTTCTTACCTTTTGTATTTGGTCTACTGAAAATCACATATGCCTTATGCTTATACAGTTTAAATTTATTCAACTCTTTACTGATTTTATATTTATATAGCATGTTTTAAGATTCATTTACATCAGTTAGGCCCTTAATTTGTAATAAACATATGACTTTATTCTTTATCTTCAAGATATGATGTGTGACCAAATAGGTTACAGTGCTACTTGATTTAAAAGGTTGACTTTAGCTCCCTTGTACCACTCAAGCACCCGAACAAAAGTCTGTCAGAAGAAGAAAATTAAGATAATGGGCCAGAAGAGTGTCAATGCTTTTTTAATAAATAGTGCCTTTGTAATGCCACCTAAATGCACACACACCAATTCAGCAAATTATTATACTTAAACTCCTATAGTCTTTATCTTAAGGCAAGATTATTACCCAGAGTGCACTACAACCTGATGCCAAATATCCTGAAACTCTAGTGTGGGTTTTGCCATTTTTATGGAACAGGCATCTGAAAGATGATAATATATTCTTGGTACATAAAAAACATAGGGGGTCATTACGACCTCGGCGGTCTTTTCAAAAGACCACCGAGGGCGCGGGTGACAGAATACTGCCATTGCCGGCGGTATTTCTGTCTCCCTATTATGACATTTCCGCTGGGCCAGCGGACGGTAACAGTGTTACCGTCCGCTGGCCCAGCGGAAATGTCACATCAACATTGCAGCCGGCTCGTAATAGAGCCGGCGGCAATGCTGATGTGCAGCGGGTGCAGTAGCACCCGTCGTGCATTTCACTGCCCGAAATTCGGGCAGTGAAATGCGCCACGGGGCTATGCCTGGGGGCCCCTGCACTGCCCATGCCAAGTGCATGGGCAGTGCAGGGGCCCCCAGGGGCACCCCAAGCTCCCTTACCGCCGGCCTTTCCATGGCGGTGTGTTCCGCCATGGACAGGCCGGCGGTCGGGGACTCATAATCCCCTGGGCAGCGGTGCTGGTCAAACAGGAACACAGTGAAATAACACTGCAAAAGGGTTACACACCAGTTTAGAAGGTAGAATATTTTAAGAAAATAAAACAAGACCAAAACGACAAAAAATCAAATTAGTAAAATCAGAGATATTCAATTTGAAATATTTTAGTAAAAATAATGCCAAAAGGCGTAAAGTGCCAACTGTGGATCTATGTTCACACTGCACTGGGACATAGTGACAAATTTAGCCTGGGACCAATACAGGGACCCAAGTAGGTCAGCCACACAGAGTAGCTTAAATCATGGTTTGCAGATCCTTATGATGCTCCGCTTCAAAGATGCACCATGCAGCTGAAGCAATGTGACAGTTCTGAGATGCCGCAATACTGTTGTGTGAGGTCCTGCTGTGTCATCAGTAAAGATCCCTTAAACAAGGGCTTGTGATCAAAGTCCGGGGTCGAGGATGCATTGCCCAGTGGCCATTCTGATGCAGCAATGGGCTGCAATCGTTTGCCGGTCTTTTCGGCTGTTCTGAGCCACACAGCAGCTGTGATGCATCAATCCTGCTTAGGTGTGCGCCATGAAGCAAAGGAGATGTGTCAATTCTTCTGGATCAACAAAGGCCACTTCCAAGGAGCCAGGACTGGACTGGCAGGGTAGACACACAGATAGCAAAGTCCAGGTGCTGGGTTCAAGGTTATTGGACCTTTCTGTCCCAGAATTTCTAGTCAGGAAACCAGCTGGCTAGCCCCTGGGACACTCTGGTGTCCTAGGGTCAACAGATGTAGGTTTGGTCCTTCTCTGCCCAAGCAGGAGGGCAGCAGGTCAGCACAGGAAGGCAGCAGTCCAGCATGGCAGTATTCCAGGAGGGTAGTAGTCCAGTAGAGTGGTGGTCTTTCAAAAGCACAGCAGTCCTTCTTTTTGGTAGAGTATCCACAGGTCCAGATCTGTACTGAAGTGTTGGTGTCTGAGGTCCAGCATTTATACCCAGTGGTGCCTTTGAGAAGTGGAAGAAGCTTCTAGAGAGTTCACTTTGATGTCCCCTGGCATCCAGCCTTTCCTGTCCTGGCTTCAGACTAACAACAGGGTGTGTGCAGCGCTTTGTGTGCAGGTAGGCACAGCCTATTCCAGTGTAAGTAGGAGTGTGCTTAGCTTCATCCCCCCATCCTGCCAGTGATCGCCCATCAAGGCACAACTAAGCTCTCTTTTGTGTGTGGCTTTCTAGGAGCAACACACAAAGCCCAACTGTCATCTAAACCCAGTCATATGATTCAAAGACATGCTACAGGAACCAAGGACTAGTTGTGCAAACAATTTTTGTCTTCGCAAACAGCCTAATTCACAGAATCAGGCTGTTTTGGATGGGAAAAAATGCCTTTTCAAAGTACAAACATCCAAACTGCAACTCTACAGAATCACAGTCTAGTTGTACAAATTGCTATTTGGAAGGGGTGTGTTCAGGGCGTCCCTTCCAAATAGCAATTTCCAGTATTATGTATCAACCTGGATATTTTACTACTAACTCAAGGTAGGTGGTAATACTTTCACAAATTGGAAGGAGTCTCCTTGGGACCTCTTCCTCTTTGTGAATGTTGAAAAAACATTTTTAAGAGCAGGCAGTGGTACCACGGACCACTGCCTGCTCTTAAAAAATTAAAACAAAACATTTCATTATTTGTTCTTGAAAGACATCCTGTTTCCCTTTAAGGAAAGTGGGTTGCATTTAAAAAAACAAACCTTTATTCAAAGGCAATCACAGACATGGGGGTCCGCTGACCTTAGCAGGACACCATCCCTGTAATGGCAGGAATTCTTAATGGGTTGCAAACTGTGCCCTACTCAATAATATTTATGAGGTACGTCAATTTGCGACCTAACAAGAATCTCAAGTATGAAACAAAAAGTTTTTGTACATAAGGACTAGATCTCTAAATAGTGATTTGGATAAAATCTCTATTTGGAAATAGCTATTCCTAATCTTTTTAACTCTGGCCCCAAACGACTAAGGCAGGGAAATGCCGACTTTCTAAAAGTATAAACAAATAAAATTGCAAGTTCTAAATGTTTTTAAAGTTTTTAATTTGCTCAATGAATTCTTGTTGTTAGAAAAAACATTTTTTAAAACATTGTCAAACAACAAGAAAAAAACGTCCATATAGTACTAATATTGGAAAGCACACACCTTTGACAGACACCATGTAACCACTTGTAATACAATGGTAATTTTGGAGACAAAAAATTGAGTCATTCATTTGACATAGTTACATATAACATCAACACATTATATATTAAAAAGGCATTCATTTGAAAATTGTGGGATAGTGCTACAGTCCTAAATCATTTTCAAGTACTTTGAAGAGCCACACTTTTGTTTGTATTTAGCCCATGAACCTTTTATCTGTTGAAACTAGAGGTCAGATTGCAGGTCCATATTTCATAATGTAGTGGGCCCAAGTTGTATATTTCTAAAAATGGGTACCCTAAATATCCACAATTATTAGCCTAACTCTCTAGAGATAGACTGTCAATTAATTTCGAACCCATATTATTTAAGGTAGCACTCAGGACAGAGGATTGTATGACATTGTGGCATGGCATAGCTGTACACAAAAGACAAACAAATCATAATGTCAAGGTTAATGCCACTTGTCTGGTGTGGACTGTGTGCTTAATGCTATGGGAAGATTATCAAGTCATTGACTCTCACATGTATTAGTTCCTGTATTTTTTGGCCAATATTCTTTGCAACTTCTTTAGAATTGCATAGCTATGTCAATTTTTTTAAACAAATTAGCTGAAGGCTGGGGGGAAATATTTTTTAAAAAGATCACTGGGATTCAAATTTTACAATAACTTTGAGAGTGCTCATTTTAATACAAAACACAAACTCTCTGTTTGGCGGTCATGTGATCCTGAGATTGTAACTGAATGCTCCTTTTGTGTTTAATTTAATGTACTTCAGTAGAACAGGGAACCTGGTGAGAGCAAAAAATTAATGGAAGATTTGGGAGAATTTTCCACAATAAGGTCTTTGCCGTCCATCATGGGGAATTCAATGGGTGTTCTGGTATTTTTTTCAATCTAATGCCTGAACCTTCTGCCTTGTTCCGGAGTAGACTGAATGATTGGCCAGACTGTATGTTTCTGAGAATAAAGTGCAGCTTAAAAGATCGTAGGTTGATTTTACAATTTTTTAGACATCAAAAAACCAAATTCTTGGGAAAACGTATGAATACTATATGTAGTATGTTTGTTTTTCAAATAAAAGAGGAGCACAAGGAATTAGCTTACTCAGTGAACAACCTATATGTTCAAGCCAATGGAGTGCCACTCCTAGGACAGTGTCTCTATATCTTTTAGGATGTTGATACACTGTATCCATTGACTAATTTGTTTATGAAAGGACCATGCAAAGCAACAAAGTTACATTTGCAAGTGCCATGAGTGCTCGGGTGTAACACTTACTTGTGAGATACAAAGTAATTTGCTATCCTAGGCTGATGCTTTTGTGTAGAAATGTTCATGTGGCAAGTTAATCCGATGCTTATAACCTCTGCTGTGGAATGCAACCTCACTCTTAATCCATTATGTGCAGACATCCGGTGTACAGTTGCCAGTTGATTGTTGCCTTTGTTATAACATGCCAGAGTGTTCCTATTTGTATTCACCATGAAGAGATTTATTTGATTCTAGTTTGTTAGACTTTCAGTAAAGGAGTTGACAGAGGATTTTAGCCTCATATTTAAGATAAACACTGTTTTGAACACAAAGAGGTTATGTTGTATTCACAAGGGCTCAGCCAGGGGGAATCTGGAATTTGTAGTCCTATTTTTTGATTCTCTATGGGAAAGATTCTGAATGTATATCTTTCTAGCATTTTTTGTTTAACCAGCAGATTTGAGGCATGCAGCTTCTGCTACACTTCTGTCTGTTGTCATGGGGACACGGTCTTTAATTCAGTCATCTCTTTGAGTACAGATATATCTGTATTGTATTTCAATATTAAATATGTTTCTTTTTTTAGAATAAATTTTGCTCCCACAACGCCCCACATGGACTTTCTAAAACTGGCATTTTCAAAATTTATATTTAAAACCTGGCATCCAGATCAGTTGCGTTTCTTTCACTACACTTCCAAGGACACCAAACATGAGCTGGTTACTTGCTCCCATTTGGAAATAAGGGTGTTTTAAATGTAATAAAGTAACCCCAATGTTAGTCTGTGGGAGAGGTAGACCTTGCAGTATTGAAAAATGAATTTAAGACATGTAAAACTTAAAATTCCATGTCCCAATTTTTAAATACATTGCAGCCTGCCCTGAGGGTGGTCTAGGGCCTAGACTACAGGAAACTTGGTGTATTTTGCCAAGTCAACATGGCAGTTTAAAACTGCACAAACAGGCTTCAATGGTAGGCGTTACACACATTTAAAGTGCTACCTGAGTGGGTGGCACATGCAGTGCAGGCCCACTCATGAGCATTTATTTTACAGGCCCTGGGTGCATTTAGTGCCACCTTACTAGGGACTTACAAGTAAATAAATGATGCCAATGGGGAATAAGCCAGTTCTACCATGTTTTGAGGAGAGAGGGCAAGCACTTTAGCACTGTTTAGCAGTGATAAAGTACACAGAGTTCTAAGGCCAGCAATGACGAATTCTACAAAAATAGGAGGAAAGCAAAAAGTCTGAGGGTGACCCTATAAAAAAAGACCTAATCCAACAATTAGTGTCTCTCAAAAAATACAAAATAACCTCACACATGCTCTATATTTATTAGTTTCTAATGTCTGCTTAATTGTCAATGTCAAGAGTAAATCTTCTCTTAAAGCTACTTAATTATGGATACTTGCGGTTCATTGTTGGGATGCGAATGTCCCCCCGCGGGAAAGAGGCTTGTAACTCTACCCTGTCCTGCATTTTGCAGCACACACAGAAAGAGGAAAATGCCTCCATGGATTATTTTTATGCAGGAAGGTGCCCCTTCCTGCGCAAAAACAATCCTTCCAACGATGCAGACACACATGCACCATGGTGCCAGGGTGCCTTCATTGGCACTAGGCACCAAATTGTGCCCTGGCACTTGCTGAAAGGAATGCACAGTATCTCATAATTAAAAGATTCCTACCCTTTTGAAATTGGCATATGGCAGCACGAAAAAAAGACTTGTGGTACTGTCTTACGCCAATTCATTGTAAATATGCCCCATAGTGTTTTCTCTCATGTGGGGGTAGTTTTCACATCAATACTTTTATTGCAAATGTTGCAGTGATAATATCAATGATGCCACAGAAGATGTCATGAATGGTGTAATATGTGGAGTACTGAGCTGTGCATGGTGAGGGTGCATCTTATAGTTATCTTAAGTCAAGAATTATGGATACTTGAAATAACTTACTAAAACAGCTGAATTTCTATGGTTTTGTGCACATAAGTTCAGAACTTAACTTTAACTTCCCTCTAACCTTTGTTTTTTTCAGTGAATTTCTAAGGTTTTTTAACTGAGACAGGGGTTGCATCCACCCCCACGCCACTTATGGCCTTTGGGCATGTGTGGTGGGGGTTGACCAGAGGTACTGGCCTTTGCCCAGACCCTGCACCCATGCCCCCATGTGCTGCCATGTCCCACATGCATCCAGCCCTATGCAATGCACAGCCAAAGGCTTTGCGCAGCGGGCGTTGAACACAGGGCCTGGCCTGCAGCCAGGCCTTGCAGCCAACCCTTGTAGACATACAATTCCTGCCACACAGGGCATAAAGCCATGCACAGCAGGGATTGGCGGCAGAGGGCAGCTTTGTCAAACTGCACCAAAGTTATTGGCAAAACAAAAAAATACTTTTGCTATAGAAACTAGGTCCTAACTATAACTACCTATTCTACTTACTGCCACCACCAGAATATAATATATATATATATATATATATATATATATATATATATATATATATATATATATACATATATATATATATATATATATATATATATATAAAGTAATGAGACAAGGTGCCATTAGTTGATATCTCGTATGATAGGAAGTCAAAGTATGAACACCGTACTATTAGGTCATAGACTTCAAATGACAAGGACATGAATAGGGATCTACACCTCACAGACTTAAAACAACTAACATGTTATAGTGAACACTCTAAAATGGTGCCTGACTAGATAAAATTCAAAACTCTAGGCAACTGAAGCAGCTTGACACATTTCTTCACAAGGTCCTGTCAAGGCTTAGGTGCCACATAATTGGAAATATAGATAGGCAGTCCATTGTGGGTAAGTTCTTCAGGGGCAATGCCTCAATTATAGCAAGAATGTTCAAATACAGACAGCAAGTCGACATACAAGGGGATGTTTCCACACACTCACAGAGGAGGTGAGTCAAGATCAATGACAATACACAAAGGGGGTTGATTATGACTTGGGCGGTCGGAAAAGTCTGTCCACCAAAGTCCCAACGGGTAGGTTGCTGCAAGTGCAACCCCCTCCCCGTCAGTCCCATTATGAGTTTCCCACTGGGTCAGCAGGTGGAAACAGAGATTCTGCCCACTGGTCCAGTGGGAAATGGTCTACAGCATTGTTGACCGCTCATAATAGAACCGGTGGCAACGTTGTAGTGTGTAGGTTGCACCAGCACCAGTTACAAAGTTCACTTTCTGCAAGACAGACAGTGAACTTTATGACTGGGTTAGCTAGGGGGGCCTGCACTGCCCATGCCAAGTGCATTAGAAGTGCCCCCTGCACCACGTCTCTGCCAACCATTTCATGGTGGTGTTACAGCCATGACACCGCTGGAGGAGAGGGGAGTCGTAATCCCCAGCAGCGCTGCCCTGGTGGATTAGGACCGCCAGCACAACCAGTCCATCCTGTTTTGGATAAGTGGCGGTTCTGCAGGTCCAACCGCAGTGCTACTGCTGCGGTCGTAATGTGGTCTCAACGTTTGCGGCAGTGTGACCGCCACCGTCTCCCGTCTTAATGAGGCCCAAAGTCCAGTGAAACTAATAAAAAACAGCTTACCTCAAAATAGCAGAATGGCAGGCGGATCTTTTGAGGAGTTGATGTCAAGGTACAAGTGGTTGAATTTTGTGTGTGTGTGTGTGTATGTGTGTATGTCATTGATGGCAATACATGCAGGCAGCCAAACATGAGCTGTAGTAACGGCAAATCCCCATTCTTGTTGCCAAATTTGAAGCAAAGGGGGCTCAATAGTAGGAAGTGTTCCTGAAGAAACATATTGGGAGCAATGTACCTCTAGAAACAACTTAAGCCTATTAACCAATACCTAATCAAGCTATCACCACCAATTAGAATCTGGTGCTCATAGCCTTTCATGTGGGCAATACTAGAGGAAAGCAAGAAAAGGTGGGGGCGGAAAGGGTAGCAACTGCAATTAACCATCACAGGTGTCAAAGTAAAAAGAAATATACACACATATATATGACAGTTGTGGCAAGATGACAGTATATGCTGCAATGGCATGCTGGATATACCTATTTAAACATACACATGCATTCCAATAATGCAGTTGAAAGGTTAAACAAAAGCCACACTGGGGAGTTGTATGTCTTAGGACTGCTTGGGAAATAAGCGCAAAACAACAGCACCTGTTCTTCCACTTTCGTAGCCTGGTCTCCCTCCTTTATAACTTAAGGGTATACTTACAAACCCCTACCGCCGCCTTGCACCTCCCTAACATGCATGCATTGTGCCACTTTGTAACTCTTTGCGACACAATATGCCTGCGCCAGGCATAATGTATGCAAGGGGCCGTTCCTCTGCAGGGAGGCCCGAAAATATGGCACAGTGAAATTCTCAAGGTTTCACTGTGCCTTTTTTTTCCATCATGTTTAATGCCTACCCAAAGTAGGTGTTAAAGTGACGTTCCTGTTTTGACCTATGGGCCTCCCTGGGCTTCGCTGCACCAGCACCAACATTTTTGGCACTAGTGCAGCAAAGCACCAGAACTGCGCCAAATAATTTGAGACTGTTGTGGTAATGACCGCCAAGGCACAACCACGGTGACGTTAAGGGGATGCAAGAAAAGTGGGGCATCAGGACCGATGCATCATTTTCTTGTAAATATGCCCCTAAGACTGAGAACGAACTTTCACGCATTGCTATGTCCACAAAAGCACGACATTCTATGACAGCATCACAGGCAGTGTCAGGTACTAGAATGAGCCCAATAGAAAGCTATGAAAAACATCCATACTCTATAGAACACTAACAGCTCGAACCCTACACAACTATTTGACACTCCACGTAAAAGAACTAGTGAGCCACTTAAAAAATATGCTTTTTAAAATGAGACATTGGCGCATCTCACTCTTTCCAAATGGCTCCCAGAAGTACATGCCATGACTGTACTGCATGTAGGTGCTAGATTAGGGAGTATTAAATATTGCAAAATGTAATGATTCTGAGGTAGCTTTTGAGAAAATGTAATTACATTTTAGAGTTGAAACGGCCTGCTTAAATGCATGCAATAAAATCAGACGAATGAACCTCATTTACTTGAAAGCGGGGAGGAGGCTTGGATTCATATTATGTGGATTATTCCCTTTAGGCCTTATGAGTTTCCCTAATGAATAAGAGAGGTAATTGTAAACATTGTTTTTTCTCCCTTCCAAACATGAAGAGAGCATTATCGTGACAGGTGAGGAAGATGCTGCGTCTTAGGCACGACCATGTCAATCTGGAGGTGGAGCTGAACAGTAGAAACATCATGTGCAGCTATCTCACTGGAATGCAAGGTTTCATTAGATTAGCAAATGCCATTTAAGCACTTAAAATGCTCTTTCTGCTGCAGGTAATCTAAGATCGCCCTTTCTCGAGGAAACCCTTTTGACATTGGATCTGATCCATTTACTCCACATAAAACTTGCTGTGGAAAAAATGTCAGCGTGCATAAGTGTCTTTCTATATTCAATTGTTTGCATTGGATAACGTATATTACACATTTGGATGTAAACAGCCAGGTGCTCTCTCCTTTTGTTCAAAATCCATTTTGTATTGCTGTTGTATACAGCTCAAACTTTCCTGAGGAGCTAGAGCGCTTTATATATTAGCAGTAAGAGCCTTAAAAAGCGTGTTTGCCATTCAGCTGACAGACTACCCAAAACAAACCTTGGCCAAGCATTTGGTTGTCGCTACGTCATGTATGCCCTTACTTCGTCTGCTTTACCCTTCAGACACCTTTGTGCAATCGCACAGTGGGCTATTTTGCTCATAGCCCCGGGCTACTCATTCATCTACTTTTCGTTTGAGGATGCCTTTCAGCTCTTGTCCTTTTCAGTTCCACGCTGTCGCCTCTCATAGGCTTGCCAAACTTTTAACAGGCTGTCAAACCCCTTGTTTGGATGCAAATATGCTCTTTGAGATATCAGTTTAGGGCTGCTGTTTGCACATTCCTGCCAACTTCAGTTTCGTAGCTCAACCTGGTTGCATCGTTAGCCATGTGTCAAAAATATGTTGTTCAAGCCAGTGAAGTTTATTTTTAATACATTCCTCAAACAGTTTTCAACAGTACCTCTTTCTTTCGCTACAAGGTGAGATGGCGTCTCATTTCCAAATGAAATGTGGCCTTTGCATTTTTTGTCTGTGTAAAGCAAGTTCTAGGGTAATCGATGCTCAATTTTAAGCAATAATCAGAAAATCCAAGCTTTCGATCATCCATGCATTTAGACAATATTGTGGAATCCGCATTTGTGAATTTATCAATTAAATGCAAAAAAAGTTTCTAATATTTCGAACCGAATGCATGTTTTTAGGCCTCACTATGGACACCTTTTAGTGTTCTAGACAGGCGAGTTGCTTTGCATACGCAATGGATGCTTAGAGTAGGATTTGGGTTAGACCATGTAGTAAAGCATGCTAGGGCCTATTTAGAGCCTCCAGTTTTAAATGTGCATTTTTAGTTTGGCATTTCCTTTTTGTTGATAAGCTTTTACATGGCTTTTAGTTTATGTTATAATGTACTGAGGCATCTTTGTCTGCTGGGCTCATTCTGGAATTTGGCATGCAGTGCCTGAGCTGAAGCTTGGCTGACTCTGATGCTTATCCTGAATCCGACCTCTACCTTCCACAGGATCAACAGCCTGCACTACATCAGACCAGCTTCCTAGTTTCCTGGTACATCATACCCAGGCATGAGGTTCCAATTTCAAGTAGATCTGACAGAGGGCACTCCCAGAATGCTCTCAGCAGTATAGGTAGTTACAGATAAGAGTGTACCAACACAATCACAATCTGTTTATCTTATTCACCATCTTTGTAATGCTGGTTACCATGCGCTGTCTCGTTTGTTTAATAATTGTAGTTCATGTTTTCTAGACCACAATAATACTGTTGCAATAAATGCTCTGAAATATATGTTTGCATCTTTTTTTGTGTCTAATCGTGGATACTCTAAGTGACAACAAAAGGGTAAATCTGTTTCCACAATTTCCTTAGGTATTGAATAGTCATGTTGGAGGTTGCAAAGCCTATCTGGCCCCCTGGTGTGTTTAGGGTTCAGGTAGGGCACTGCGAGCTATGTAGGAATCATGTTAACATTTTCCAATGCTATATGTGGACTATATGTGGACTGAGTCCCTATACCCAGATGTTTATGTTGACCAGATACACAGTCCTACTTTATTTGTGCGAACTGTATAACTTAGCGCTACCAACGCTTTAAGTCAGGTAATTGTTTAATGGGTCTCTTGAGTAGTTGCTAAGTACCCAAGTGTTCCCTTCTCATCTAACAAATATTAAAGGGGAGGCAGCAACGCTGGCAGTACACCAATGGTTCGTACAAGTTCCTACACAGGATCAGGAACACGAGTTGCCAAAAATAATCAGGGACACCTATACATCTATAGGTCGAGATAATGTAGGAGCCAGGCCTAATAAACTGCAGCTTAATGCAAAGCCGACCAAGGAAGTTCCAAACAGCCACCAGAGTCCTCTAAAAACACTGCGACAAACAGGCAAAAAATAAAGATAGAATAAAAACATAGGGTGGATCTCCACAACAGGAGCGCACTGATAAACATTATAACTTGTATAACTTTGACACATTAAAGCAGCCTGGACTCACTAGACAAATGCTCTAATAGAGCAGGATGGTCCAAGTGCAGGCACGAAGAGTGTGTGAAACCGAAATCAGACTCACACCGCTCATCTGACATCATCATAAAAAAGGAAGAGAAACTCCCACAACAAAAACCCCAATTCAAAAAATAGAAAGTGTTATACATTTTTGTGAATTGTGCCACATATGATGAGAATACTCCTTAAGAAGACATGGGCATTGACACTGCTAGACAGTGCAGCAGAGGTCACAATAGTTTGCTGGAATCTTCAAGAGTTTCTGGTTTTGAGAGCAACCAGCACATTTGTACAGTTTGAAACACCAAATCCGCGAGTGAGCCCTCCCAGCATACTATGTGAATTGGGCATTCAAATTGAGGATGACATTATGCGCACAAATACTTTTATGTAATTTTCTTGGCTGAATTAGACCGCCACCTGATTTTGTTAGGAAAGTCTCACAAGGAGAAGATATTACCCTCATTCTCAGCTTTTGTCCCTGAAGCAGTTAAACAAGCGTATGATGAAGATTCGGCTCTTGCACAGCACTGGTACTATACCTCAATCATGTAGATTGGGATAAGGTTTCCCTCTACAATATGATCTCCATACACTACAGTCCACAAGAGCAACCACAATCTCCTATTAAACATAAAGCAAAAGCTCCAGTGAGGGAAATTCTCTCACAACTTGAATACCAGGGTGTAATAAAACCCTGTATGTCTCCATTAAATAATCGACTTTTTATGGTCATAAAGCCTGATCATTTAATTCAATAAAAAAAAAAAGTATTTATTTCGGCCACAAGAGCCATAAAAAAACACACAATAAATACATAAATATAGAAAAATATAAAAATGCAATAATAATAGTACATTTATAAAAGAATAAAACCTGAGAGCTCTTCCTGAGCACTTTCAATACATAATTGCTGAAACCCATCATACAGATGCAGATAACATTTTTGCTCTAAGAATCCAACTTGCCTCAAGAAACTTGGTGACAGCGATAACCAATGAAAAACGAGTGTCTGATCTGAGAATTCGAAGAGCAACAAGGAACCTGCAATCTCCCAGCAATCTGCAGGCAGGAGTGAGCCATTTCCTGAGAGAGGTTGCGTAGGCATGACAAACAAATAAAACATGAGGGAGATTTACGATAGGGGCATTACAAGCTGGATAAGTGGTTGTCCCCTCAGATTACCAAGGGCTGGTAAATGATCCTAATGGCAAGGTTCCTACATGAAACTGGAAAAACAATTTCCTGTCTCTGGGGACCAGAATTACATCCCAGTAAGCATTGTATTTGCACATGTCTTTCAAATCAACACATTCATGTGACAGTGTGGAGTGGAGTGCTACCCCCGGTTCCTCAGAGTCTACCACCCTTCGGCACTGTTTTTTAGGGTCGAGTTTCGATGTGAAGGAGGCAGTAGTTGGAGAGTCCCATAGCTCATTGAGCCCAAGCATATAAAAACACTCTTTGAAGTATCTGAGACAAGTAATGCTAAGGGAGCAATTGGTTTCTAAAATGACCTGCAGGGCCACAGTATAGAAGGCAAGCTCTGGAGTACCCTGGGGTGCTTGACGGAAGAGAAACAAGCTTTCTTAGGAAATTATTTTCAAGAGTGGATAGTTCTTGAGGTTTGGCATGACCCCATAATTCAGCACCATAAAGAGCAGAGTGCACAGCCTTAGATTAATAAATCTGGAGTGCTGGGCATTTCAGCTTAGTGTATGAAAGGTAAAAATCCTTGATTAAAACCCCTCTGGTTTGCTTTAGTTTCAACACCTGCTTCAAATGTCATTTCAATATAAAAGCAGAAACATGAAGGCTTGTCGAATAGTGAAAGTTTTCTTGTGAGAACCAGCCTGTAGTGGACTAAGTATTTCACACTTAGACAACCAATCTGAATTTTCCCCAAAAGACAGATTCAGAAGACTTTCTGCACACAGTCCACAACGCTAATTAGCCTATAATTATAAGGCAGCGCTCTATCACCCTTTTTTAAAATCGGGACTACAATGGTACCCTTCCATGACTCGGGATTGGTGCCCCTGCCGCTATTGCATTTGATATGATAGTAATGTATCTCAACTATACCTCAATATCAGTTAGAAATAGGTCTGCCGGAACTCTGTCCCGACCAGACGCCCTTCTGTGCTTTAAAGAACCTAATGAGTGTACTACATCTGAAAGAGTAAACAATTGCATCAGTGAAGGGCTAGGAGTTGGGTCTATAATGGTAGAAAACTCTTTATCATGTTCGCACACCATACTAAGATGATCAGCAGTGTACATTCAACTGAAGTGGTCTTCCCACTCTGCTGCAGCAATGTTCTTTGTAATGATCAATGCATTGCTCTCAGGACCACACGCCGCCAAAGACCAAAATTTGATACAATTCTACTCACACAAAGCATCATTGAGTGGAGCCCACCACTTATTATCTTGCCCAGGTTTAGCTTTACAGACAGCTAATTTATAAGACAACCTAGCTGATCGGAAAGCAACTACATCCTTAGATTTAATAGCTTGGATTAAAAGTTTGTTTGATGTTCGCCATTCCTTATTAAACCCAATGATGTTTACCCTTGTCCTTTCACCACCAAAGTCAATCCCTGCTGTAAAATAGGCAGCAATACCCTTGAAGCATAAAGTATGATATACTTATTTGCTCACTAGAGGTTGCGGAGCCTGCCTCTAAATGCATCAATGAGGTCGTCAAAATACCATTGGCAGCGCTAATGATATCTGGTCAGGACGATACCTTGTTCCACTTTAAGTGGCGTTTATCTCTGGACAAACTGATTACCAAATATAATATAGCTGGGGTGTTGATCATGAACATTTGGTTGCACAGGCAAAGCATGTGGACTGAGAGTGGATTATGATCACTCTCAGTTCTCTCAATAACCGTCATGTCAGTTTAACTAAAGGCCACAGACTTATATCAACTAAGCAATAATCAATTCTGCTTGTATGGTTGATCTTATTGTAAGTATGACCGGCCCTTGCATCAGATTTTGTCCTGCCATTGAGTGCTCTGAGCCCAAATTCAATAGTCAAGGTTTTTGCCTGGACAGCAACTTGCAACTATCTTTTAATGGGTGGAATGTCCAAACCGAGGACAGACCATACCTGCTCTTCCTCAAGAGTAAACCTAAGATCATCCCATTCAAGAGGTTCAAACGTGACTGTGAGAAAACAGGGATGATTGCAGAGGTCCCCTGACTTCTTGCCCTCGTTTTTCACTTTTTGCTGGTATTTTCCTGACTTTGATGGTGCCCTGGGTACTGCTAACCAGTCCCCGCGCCTGGGTTCTGTGTAAAATCATTGTGCAAATTGGGCTAATTATAATTGGCAATATTAACCTACCTATAAGTCCCTAGTATATGGTAGGGCAAGTAGGTTTAGGGACCTCAGCATAGGTAGTACACACATAGGTGCACTGCTGGGGTGCCCGGTGTCATTTAAAAGGCCGTCCTTGATGACTGCTTTTAAATTAAAGTTACAAGCAAATTCGACTTTGGAATTAAAAGTACTTCCAAAGTCTTAAACTACCTTATTTTTACATATGTCACCACTAAGGTGTGCCCTGTGTGCCCCTAGGTTTGGGTGCTATGCAGATATAAGCAGGGAGCTTATAAAAATAGTTTTATAGGCCCTGGTGAGGTAAAACAGCCACATTCGTTTTTTCCTAATTGTAGTGAATGGCCTCCATGGGCTGGAATGGGGAGACTTTATTTTAATTTATAAAACCCCCCTTAAGTGACAGATACTTCAAGTTTGGTATCAAATTAATTGTTAAAATAACTCCCACAACTTACAATTGTTGGATTTAATATAACTTGTTCAGGTAAAGAGTTTTAACCTTTACCTAAAAAGTTGCCAACTTCAGCCCTGTAGTGCTTTGCTCTGATTGTGCAGCATCTGGCAGCCAGGCCAGGCTGCCTTGATGAGGTGTGAAGTAGCCTGGGCTGAACACAAAGAGATGTGCCTGGGAGAGGAGATCTTCCCTCAGCAGATGGAAAGGCAGGAGGGGAGGGCTGCCAAACTGGTCTTCAAAGGCAGAGAAGGGCATTTGGAGCAACCAAGCACCTCCCTCACATCCTGCAAACCCAGACAATTAGGTGTCACCCTGGTTAGATTAGGAGAGGGCAGGAGAAGGGTGTGTTTAAGATTTTTAGCCAAACCAGTGTGTGGGCTCAGCCAGAAGTAACCTCTAAAAATCACTTTCAGCCATGATGGATTTTAGAAGAATGTTGCTCCCTGGGATTAATTTTTGCCACATTTCCCAGGAAGTGGTCATCACAAGGAGAAGTACCCTGCACCTGATTGGAGAACCAGAACCCCCCTGTTTTTATACCAAGAAGCTAGGATAAAACTGTCAGACCTGCACCCACACCTCAGCTCCCTACCAGATTCCAAAAAGGAAGAACTACAGGAGAAGAAAGACTGTCCTGCTGGAACCCTGGCCTGCACCTGGACACTGCACTCTGGAGGACTGCACCAGCTGCACACTTGGGCTTCACCACAAGAAGGACTATGCTTGGCTTCAACTGGTTCAAGGATGGACTCCCTGTTTGCTGCAGGTGAAAAATTGCTAGCCAAAGTCCCCTGCACCAACTCCTGAAGAAACTGACCAGCTGACCACTGTCCAGTGGCCAATTTGGAGTTTGCACCAGGTGCCTTCTGAGAGTTGTAGTCTGCACCCTCAATAAGCATCTCAGAGCTTCTGAAACCTTGGGGTGAGCTGTGGACCTCAAAAGAGCCTTAAAAGAGCATCTTGAAGAAGATCTAGAAGTTTGGAGAAGTTTAGAGAACTTTTGGAAAAAAGCTCCATAAAGGGACCAACCCACAGCGGCAAATCTAGCCAGCTTGCCTCAACTGTGACCCAGCCTGACTTGCAGGTTCGTCCCGGTGAAGAAAATCTCTGAAAAAGTGACTAAGTCTGAATGTAGAAAGTTGACCGGGATCTCCCAGGCAGTGTATCTGAAGAGGGCTCCAGGGATGTCGGTTCAAGATTGAGGTTTCCCCCAGTTGAGGGATTTTCATCTTGAAAAAATGACTAAGTCCAAAGAGAAACATCGCCACCGAGGTTTCCCGCAACGCGTATCTGAGGAAGAGTTCCAGGAAGCCGGGTTGGACAGGCTACTTGGTCCCACTGAAGAAAATCTCCAGAAAAACGACTAAGTCCTAAGGTAATCTTTCGACCGAGGCCTCCCACGAGTTGTAGCTGAGCAGGGCTCCATCGCGGTCGGCCTCAAACTTTGACTTTGCCCCGGTTGGGGAGCGACCAGATTGGCGCTATTCATTTCTAAGCGCTAAAAAATATTAATTCTTTAAAAATTCATATCTCCGGTTCACCTTATCCGATTGTAATCATTTTGCTGTCATATTAAAGATAAAAATATAATCTAATTTAATAAATTGGTGTTGGATTTTTATTGTGTTCTGTGTTTGATTTATTCACTGTTTTGTGATTTTTAATGCTTTACACATGTCTCCTAAGTTAAGCCTTGTTGCTCGTTGCCAAGCTACCAAGGGTTGAGCTGGGTTTAAGTTCTTGAGACCTAAGTGGAGGTTAGTGGCTCATTGCTAAGTGTAGGTATTTACCTGCCCTTACCAATAACCAATTTTCCGACAGTGCCATTGAAATCACCTACCACAATGATTATATAATGGCGGGGACATTTGCGCAAGAATGTCTCCAAAACACAACGGGTTTCAGAAGCCCAACCCCCCCAACCCTTCTTGCATTGATGTTAAAGATAATCACACCTGCTTTTACCTCAAGTGATAGCTGGATACCTAATATGTCAGGGGAATCACTGGATAGCTGAGATATACAGCAGTTTAATGATGTTCTGGCCCACATACTTAAGCCGCCAGAAGGTCTACCCCTACTACTGGAGAGAGCTGGAATGTAAAAATTTAAGTAACCAGACCGAAAGAATGGATCGATCAACCATGTTTCCTGAAGGAGACATAAGTCCTGTTCCTCCATAAAAGAAGTAAAAGCTGGAAGGGGGAGAACTGATCTTAAATATGCCACATTCTAGGAAACATATCACACCCCAACACTTTGAGGAGCTGCCCTGACCATAGATGTAATTTTCGCACAATTGGCTACCTGATCCTGAGTTGTCAGATGAGATTGGTGGGGGGAAGAGGGTGCAATATTGTCACAGTTGACCAACTGGTCCTGAGTTGACTGGTTAAGTCTATCTAAAAGAGGAGAATAAGTACTTTTAGAATTAGCTGTAGAAGAAACAACCATACTAGGTCTAGTTGTGTCGTGTGAGGAGGGAGCCCGGAATGGTAAATCAGCACACCCAGTCAATCGTTCTCATTTAGAGCAGTTGAGCTACCCACCGAATGGTGGGTAGAGGGGGCCCTATGATTTGAGCGGAGCCTGGGGTATTTAAACTGACTGCAAGTGACACTTGTCCTAGCGTCTATGACCACCAAATTATCCACCATATTCCTGTTCCTAAGTGTCATCGCAATCATATCATAGCATGTATCAGGATCAGGCTTTCTAACTACCTCGATTATATTCTCACATATCACAGAGTAACAGCCTCTCACATGACGGATCCAATGAATCACCTTGTTTCTGACACATTCTCCCCCTTCCCTTTGGGCCAATGGATGTAATTTAGGCACATCAACCATTAGGACAGTGCTGTTAGATTTGAACCAGTTAGCATCAGTCTGTGCAGCAC
The DNA here is from genome assembly GCF_031143425.1 of Pleurodeles waltl. NCBI lineage: Eukaryota > Metazoa > Chordata > Amphibia > Caudata > Salamandridae > Pleurodeles > Pleurodeles waltl. The sequence goes on along the minus strand of NC_090450.1, from coordinate 161,202,428 downwards.
AATTTGGGACATTATCATCCATAGATTTAGGAGGTTGACAACAGTTTCTTGGTTCCTTGCCCAAGCTTAAACCATTATGTAAGGAAGCCTGACAAGAGTTCCCAGTCCTACCTCCTACTGGAATATTGCAAGCACAAGGGACCAAACAGATGGTGGCAGGGCAGGAAGCACAAAAAGGATTCTTACTACAAGTTGTCAAGGGCATTTTGGGCAACATCACTGAGGGGCCTAAGGGATTGAGTGTTGAGCTATGAGTACAATCCATAATGGTCGTCACATCTAAAGGCATTAGCTGTTTAACCATCTAAATAAAGTACTATCCATTGATTTGAGCTCAGACACCTCGCTCTTTAGATCTTGTATGCATGAGATGTACTGAGCTTTAGACAAGTCTGGGTTTACTTTTGTATCTACTGTCCCACCCACCGTAGTACTTAGGTCAGGGTTGTCATGTAGGTCTGAAGTATTCATTAGAGGGCTGAAGCGATTTCCACATTGAAGATCACTATCTGCAGGTGATCATTCATTTGCCTATACTAAGGGACTGTGGTTAATAGTATTTCTCCCTTCCCCCTGGCATTTAGGAGCTAAAACCTGTTTCCCACATTTTTAAACATATCTGGGATTTTCTCATGATACGCCCCCGGCCTAGCTGGGGAGTGCTCGCTCTGGGTACCTTTAGAGACGTTATCCGGGGAAGAAGTTAAAATGTCCTCACATTTAAGCAAAAGATTATCAATCCTTTCCATTACACAATTATTTGCAGCATGCGTCTGTCTTTTGTCTTTTTTCTTGTGTACCACCCCAGCCCTGCCATCAGTCACTTTCCTTTTGCCCATCAATAGTGCTATGTCTAATATATGGATAGGCCATTAATGGTCAGTTGAGTCAATAGAATAACCCAAAAGAAGCTACAACAGTAGAGAGGAGCCAACACAGCCTACTTGATAAAAAATGTTAGGGCGGTGGCCCAGCCCATCCTCCTTTAGGCTCAAACGGGCATGGATGGGTCTGCCCCTTTCCCGTGCTTTGCCCGGGCACATCCTGCACTGCAGAAGATTTCCTGGCTCTTTATAGTGCTTGTTGGTGTGGCAAGTACGAGCAGCTGGGCTTGAAAATGGCCACTGTCTGGGGCAAAGAGCAGTCTGGGATATGTAGTCCCCCTCCTGATGCTTAGCCTGATCATTCCTATCACATAGTTTTAGACTATAGACATTTATATAGTCATGCACGCACTTTTGCGATCCAAAACTCATACAGTATGGCTCTTATGAACAACATAGTCTTAAAAAAATACAAAACAACCTTGGACTTGACCTAGGCTCACAACGTAAGTTTTGATGACCCTCTCAGAGTATAAGAACCGTCCTGGACTGTTTGCTGCCCAAGTAATATCAATATTACTTGAAATTAACTAAGAAGCATTGTCCTATGTCGTTGACATCCATCTGACGGACGATGACTTGAACAGAAACTTAGCCTGAGAAGATCACATAGTTGTAGGATTTGTCGAATATGGCTACAAATTCAATTCTCAAGAATAAAAAATTGCAGGGCAGAATTATATTTTTTGACGCAAAGCAACATTAGTGCAGGTTTGCGTCAAAAGTATGGTGCCAGCTTGAGTCATTCCATGATGCCGGCTGGGCACCATATTTATGGAATGGGACTAGCCGGTGCTAAGGCCTCTTAGTTTGCTCGAAAAGGACGCTAACAGGGCCGGGGTGGTGTTTTGGGAAACAGGGCTTGTGCTCCAAAATATGCTGCTACACTGTTTAGGAGCAAAAAAATTGCCTCTAAGCAGTGTAGCACCATTTTCTGGTGCACAATCCCAATGGACATGGCTCCTGTCTTCGTAAAGAAAGGAGCCATTCCCACCACCCCAATGGCCATTCCCAGGGGACAAATGTCGCCTCGGCAAGGCCATTGGGGCCAGCACATGCGGGGGCCCCAAGTTGGGGCCCCTGAGAGGTGTTTGGGAAAAATAAATACTCACTGGACTTACCTGGGATGGGTCCCCCATCCTTAGGTGACCTTCTGGTGTGGGTGTGGATGGGTGGGGGTGTCCCTGGGGCCAGGGAAGGGCATCTGTGGGCATTTTCTGTGGTCTCTGACCATGGAAATCTGCCTACAGGTCCCATTATGCCTGCCCAGACCCAGGCGTTGAATAATGCCGCTAAGCAGGCTTAGTGCCATTATTGAAGGCCCCCCTGCTGGATTTTTGCCATATTGGCCCTCATTACAACCCTGGCATTCAAAGACCGCAAGGGCTGTTTCAACGGATGCACCTTCTACAGGCTGGCGGTGCAATCCATGGTATTACTACCGCGGCGGAGGTGGTTACACCCGCCGTCCGCCAATGTTGTAATGAGGGCCATTGTCCTTTCCTGGACAGGAACGCCTACCTTGCATCTCATTGACGCAAGGAAGGTTTTTCCCTCCAGAAAACAATGTAAACTCCATAACTTTGGCCCTAGACGTGTCTAGCGCCAAAGTATAAATATGGAGTTAGGTTTCCGCAGAGTTAGCGTAAAAAAAAAAAATGACGCTAATTCAGCACAAACCAAGTATAAATATGGGCCTGCTTTTCTTAGTTTCCTGTTTCTGGGATGCAAATTGTCCAATGAAGGCAAAACTTGCCCCACATTTCCTTGAGAAGTGTGCTCTTTTGCAACCACCAAACACCATGAAGAAACTCATACACTGTTAGGCTTTTTAACTTTTGGTAGAACATACATGCCAGACTGACTCAGGGGAAACACATTATTATTGTAACTCCTGTCCCAACCCTAGAGGCTGGTACCATGGTGAGTGTTCTGAATCTGAAAGCCTTATATCCAAGATGGATAGAGTGGGCCAGTCCCCTAACAGCTACTGTCTTTGATCCAACTTTTCAGACTCAAGAATTTCTTCAATATGAACAAGAATACCCTGTGCCAAGTGAATTTGTGCCTCTTGAACAGTATGATTATATAATCTTTACTGAAGCTTCAGCGCAACCTGTAATAGGCATCAAGCAACATTACTCCATTGCTTGCCAGCAGTATGTGGTGTCACGAAAAATTGTGAATTCCAAACAATAAAAACATACAGTTGCTAGGGGATTGCACAGTCCATTAGGCTGGATGAAAAGCACTGATTCTGACACTGGAGAATAAGGATCCCGAATTCCACATACTGACAGTATGTGATTGTATTCCTGTGTCCAGTCATTTAATGAAATCCTGCATTAATGGCACCTGAATGGATTCAAGGAGAAAACTATCAAACATAAATTGCTTTTGGAAAAGGAGGCACATCTTAAAGATTCTTAGCCACAGGCTTATGTAATTCATACATTGAGTAACCAACATGTTTGAATACACATTCTAGGGAATTCACTGGCGGATGAAGCCACAAAAACTGTGGTTCAGTCAACTGTAAAAGCTGTGATTACTCCTTCTCATACATGGGTGCATGATGAGATCATTGCTGCAGTCACTGCTTCACTCAATGGCGTCCCTTTCACACCTTTACCTAAAAAAATATCCAGCAAAATACTCCTATCTGATGACTGCTAAAAACATTCCTTTTGCCCGCATTCCACGGGTGGATGGTTGAATGATACTAACAAGGATCGCAAGCTATAGCTGATAATATCTCTACAAGCAGGTTTGATGTGTGCACAGACCCGTGTGAGGGCAATGGTTTCATTACTTCAGAAAAGGTACTGGTGGCACACTCCATATAAACAGATGAAACAATATTTTCTTAGCTGTGACATTTGCCAACAAATTAAAAGTTTCACCACTGCACACCCACCACAGACACCCCTCTTAGTTTCAAATTAACCCCTCAAGTGTGTATATTTAATCCACTGTGGGTCCTTAAATACTGATGGGGCTTTTAAATAAATTCTACTTACTTTAGTTTCATAGTGTGGAATATTGTGAGTATGGCCACACCGATTGGCTGACGCTCAAAATTTATTAAAGATTCACAAGTCTTTGGGGAGACATATGCAGCAGTGCCATTCCTCTCTGACAAGTGTCATGCATTTGCCTCGAAGGCTTACGGGGATGCAAAGGGAACTCTGGGTGTTGCTGTGCATTTCTTCTATCCCTATCATCCTGAGGGAAATTTGATAGTGGAGAGGACGACCTGTGACTTAAAGCAGTCCTTAACAGCCAGAGTATTTGGTTCAGGTCATAGTTGGATCCATCACATGTGTGGAGTTCATAGAGCTTCAAATAATCTGCCCAAAAGATCTTTGGAAGGCCATATCCCCTACAAGGTCCATTTTGGCATCCAAATATACATTCCAGCTTTTTTATAACTTGGGCACAGTGTCGGCAGACACACCTTTTGACATAAATGAATATTTTGCTGTCTTACAGGAATTACAGACTTCCATGACAAGCGCTAAATGAGATTACCAAAATTTCTGCCACTGACTGAAGGAGCAACCAGCGCCTCCGAGTTGAGTTCCAAAGATTGGGGATCTAGTCAGTGAGAAGATTGTCAACAAGAAATAATTCAGATTATTATACTGTGCACAGGTACTAGTCCTAAGCATTCAAGGTACAAGAAGTGTTATTTTTCCCCATCTTGCTGGTTGTAAAAGTAATTGCTTTGTCTCAGTAGACCAGACCATGTGCTCAGTCCTACACAGCAGGCCAAGAGGGCTCCTGAATAGTAGCCTGGGTCCTGTCATTACACTGCATGAGATCCTCTATAAGAATTAAGTAATACAAGTTATGCATCTCCCCGGTTAAGGAATACAGATGCTGAATTTCCATTTGCTCTTCTTGCTACTGATACTACAGGACAAGCTCCAGATGTGAGTTTACAGTCTTCAACTACTGTTTTCAACAACTAAATTGTCTATTACCAAATATCCTCAGAAGTGACTACAAGTTCCCCTTCACCATGTGAGGTCCCAGTTTTTGCACAAACTGCCTTTGGTTATTTTATTGCTACTGATGGTTTTTCCTCAAATTCTTCACACACTTCTGTGCATGGAGTATGTGCTTTTCTTACCTAGCTAAAAAAGTCTTATCTAGACCCTCCACGGTTCCTAATTTCGGATTTCCATTTCAATGATTTTCCTCTTTATTTGGATTGTGTCTGTCACAGTGTTCTTCATGATTATAAATGGACATTACCTTCCAAAACGCACTGCTCTTGAACTGTTAACCAAGGTGTTAAAGTCACATTCTTCCTCGCATATGGTTCAAACAGTCCTGCTCCTTGTGACCATTCCAATGTTTTCCATCTGTGATAAGATTGTGTGGGTTAAGGTCCCATTTGATATTTTTGGTACTACAGGAATTTTACAGATTCAATACGTTTTCAAAATATCAATGGATGATGTTATTTTTGCTGGTGCATTCTCTGATGAATGGAATGTGACAACAGTAAGAAGTATGCTATCCAAATTGTGAAACTTTTCTGTCTTTGAAACAGAAGATTTGCAATTGAATTCTGCTAATTATGGTGAAATGTTTTGTTACCATCATTATGCTCACCTTTATTTACACAGGGCTTTCTCTCACCATACAGTTTTTAACTACACAGAATGGGGACATTGCTCGACACCACCAGTAGATAATTTGAAAAGATGCATGAGAAAGTTTTCATATTTTTCACGATGCAATTGATTGGACCCAACTTCATATGATTATAAGCTTACCTCTTCACCAGCAAGGAAAACATGCTTAGATAAACTAAATTGATTTATTCTGATTCATTTATATCTGAACTTACCCTACATTGTTATGAATACTGGATAAATAATATTGATTTAAAGTCAATTTGTGGATCACACAATTGGCAAGTATTGGTTACAGATGCTTTATTTAGAGCCTGTCTAATACAACTGCAAATTATTTTCCTGAAAAAAACTGTGCAACAAACAACATGCATTAGTCTGCCTAAAATTAAAAACATGACTATGCTTATCATTCCCTCTATTGCGAGTTTTAAAAATTGGCAACAGATTGCAAACTATGCTGATGATAAACTAATTGACATGATACAGAATGGTGCATATAATTTTTGAGTTTGAAGTCCAGAAGGGTGGTTAGTGTGGACAGTCGACACTAATGGCTGCTATGTGCATTTTCTAAACTCCTCTCAGGGTTTTAAAGCAAGTAGACCAGACTCCCAATGATTTCAACATTTCACATTGGCTGCAGTGAAAGAACACCTATCTCTCCTATCTGATGACATGGATTTGCAAGATTTTCTTGTTAGGTCCTAGGGCACCATCTGAGGAAAGCTTCTTATATGCCATACATATCGAGATGTGGAAAATTTCCCAACAAGATGCTGCAGAACGATTGAGACAGATTGATAGGGCAAATTTAGAAAAAGCGTTAGATGTTGTGGACAATGGTATGACTAGTCTGTCATCTTGGATTTATTTTTTTAATATTATTATGTCATTTGATTCGATATTATACCAAATTAAGGGGGTCATTATGACCCCGGCGGTCAGTGTTATAGTGGCGGTAGTACCGCCAACAGGCTGGCAGTACATACCGCCATATTATGACATTGGTGGTTTGGCAAAAGCCAAACCGCCAATGTAACACACTGACCTCCACGGCGGTAATGACTGCAGGGCTGGAGACTACAGTCTCCAGCCTGACGGCAGTCACTAGGCCACCCAGGGGAATATGACCCCACCCACCGCTATGGTTTACGTGGCTTTCTTAATGCCATGAGAACCTTGGCGGTAGGCACTCTCAGTGCCAGGGAATTCTTTCCCTGGCATTGATAGGGATCTACCCCGCCCCCCTCCCTCTCCCCAGAGTCCTCCCCCACCCTCCCCACCTCCTTCTGACACCTGCTGACATATACCTACTCGCACAGACATGCACATGCATTCACACATACATACCCACATTCACCCATGCATGCATACATCCATGCACACACACATCCACACACACTGACACACATACAAGCACATACACATTCACACAACACAACCTACATGCACACTCACATCCATTCATGCACACACCATTCCACACTCCCCACACCCGCATGCACGCACACAGAAACATACATACACACCCCCACACACAACACCCACAACCCCTCCCCTGTCGGAGCACCGACTTACCTGCTTGCAGGGGTTCCTCCGGCAGGCGATGGGATGAGGCGCTGCTGCCAGCAGCAGCGTCCATCAGCAGTACATCGCCAGGCCGTATCACGTGCCATGATATGGTCTTAGGCAGTCTACTGGCGTGGCGCTGCTGCTGACAGCAGTGCCACCTTACCACCATCTGCCGCCATGACAGTAGCCAGATTTCCACCAGCCTTCTGGCGGAATTCCAGCTACGGTCAATAATATAGCAGTTGGCTGGTAGCCAAGGCGACGGTCTTTTGGCAGCCGTCGCCGTGGCGGAAGGTGCCATTTACCACCTATGTCATAATGAGGGCCTATATGTCTTTGTTGCACAATGGACAGAACCAGCTGATATTGATTATGCAATTGAGTTGGACATTACAGGTTTTAAAATCAGACCGTGCACCACATAACTGCCTGAATACAACAGAGTTGTTTTTGCCCTTTATTTTAACACAGACACAGAGGGTTATGGCAAAAAGAAGATGCAACTTACAACATTTTAAACATTGAGCTTTTAGACAAATGACCCTTATCAGTAGCTTACACGCCATCAGCCATGTGGGTTTATATTGTTGCCAATCTGTACATTTCAGGTCACATCTAGTTTAAAACACAATCAAGTATACTGTATAGGTAGGAAGCCTTAGTATAGTTTTGTTAACAAATCCTAGGTTCTGCCTTTTGATTGCAAGTGTGTGCATGCGGAAACAGAAGATTTCCTTAGTGCAAACAAATGTGAACCTTCATCTGGCCACTCCTTACTTTGTAAAGAGGTCAAGCTGCATGGAGCATGTAATGCATCTATGACAAATTTAGCTTGTTATGTGAAAGGTGCACCATTCTCCTTGAGTTGCCCAGTGTTCTGATTGTTCTTCAATGGGAGTTATTTGGCTCTGGATAATCAAGTTTATTGTGGGGTGAATGCAGGTGCCCAGTACGTTGTAACTGTCTCCAGCTGTAACAATGTGTTATTTCTGCCTAAGCATGTAGTAAGGGAAAGTACTATTTTTTGTGTGAATTTCGATGAGCTGAAATGACTGGAAGCCCTATTAATTCAGAAGGATGTTTCTAAAGAGAAATACTGCTGATGTAGTACACTATTTTAAGTGATTGGGTCTGGTTTTGTGAGCACATTCCACACTGTAATTAAGGTGATCCCATCCTTTCTGCACTCTTTGGTTTCCAGTGTTCCAAAGGTATGCCTTTTCCTAGTCATCGCTATCTTGTTTCCTTGTTTTTTTTGCATTGCAGTGGATATTCCTCCACCACAAGGCCAAATAGTGATGAATCTGCCACACATCCTGCTGTGTTGGGAACACATGATACAGTATTTTGGAGTGCCTCTGCTCCAGGAATTGAACTAGAATTGATCTCTATCATTACAATGTTTACAGCCTGTGTTCCACTGTCTGCTATGACCCTTAGAGTGCACACCGGACCTGTGTCTGGCTACCCAATTGGGTCAATCTGTGGACACTGCCCTGCATGTGAGTTAGTTAAGGACCCACCTTCAGTGTTGTCCTAGGAGGATGTCTTTGCTGCTGGATGCATATTATGAGCCTTCCTTTCCAGTTGATATGGATGCTTTGGCTCTGTGATTCCTGGAATTTGGTTCTAACAATGTAGATACACAGTTGGCTGTCTTGCCTTCAGTATCTGTTGAGTTGGCTGGATCTGACCATTTCTGTTCTTTGAAACTTGCTACTCAGGCCTCAGTGGATTTGTTGTCCATTCACTTTGGACATGGAACTGTGTTGGGAACCTCCTAGATTTTGATTCAGCCACTTTTGTTTTAAGTACATTGCTTTGATTAGTTTTAAAGGCTTTTTAAAATTTGGCTTGTTCTTGAAACACATGGCTTTCATTTGCTTTCATTATTCAAATGCATTTTACATGTTATATGTATAGTCATCTTTAGACAGATTTTATCCTAGTTTTATACTATCACTTCAGCTTACAGTATCTCACTGCCAAAAGAGGAGTATATTAAAGCACCTAGGGCCTGTTAGAGCCTCCATTTTAAATGCACATGTTTAATTTAGCATTTCTCTTCTGCTAATAACATTTTGCATGACTTTTTGTTTAAGTGATAATGTATTGTGAAATTAGGCCCAGATTTATGTTAAAGTGGCACAGTGAGGTGCCACTTTAGAAACGCATAGGTGTGCCATTTTTAAAGGAATAAGGTGCACATCTGCGTTTTCCCCCGTCCTGGCACTGAATTAAGCTGCCTAGAGCCAACGTAAACAATCGTCCATGCCATTTTGCTTCTTCTACACACATAGAAAAAAAAGAGGAGGAATAAAAGTGTTCCTCCTTGTTTTGCCATGCTAACGCCACCACTGGGGTGGCATTCATTTTTGGCGCTGCCTCAGGTTCACGACAACTCGTAAATCTGAAGCAGCATCAAAAGCAACGGGTGTTGCAGTGAAACATCCACTGCATCACCCATTGCACACCCCTCTGACACATAAAACTGTGTCCGAGGGCCACATATTTGCACGAAGGCGTAACACCACAAAAACATAGCATTACACCTCCTTGTAAACATGGAGCAGTGCTTAGCACCACCGGAGTGTCACAAAAAGTGACACTCCGGTGGTGCTAGGGACTCCTAAATACGCCCCTTTGTATCCTAGTAAGCACTGAAGCCATCTAGTCTAATGGTCCACAGAGACAGCTCTGTGTTTGTAGACATATCACAGTGTTGAGTTTATATTATAAAAACTGCCTTTGCACCATATGCGATAGAGGAGTTGTTCCCCCTGGCTTATCCTGGAACATGGCATACAGTGCCCCAGATGCAGGTAGGATGACTCTGATGCTGATCCTGAATCTGACCTCTACTTTTCACAGGACCAATAGCCTGAACTACACCAGACCAACTTTCTGGCTTCCCAGTACATCTTTTCCGGATATGGGGTTTGGGTTTTTAAACTGTATCTGGTAGAGGGTGCTCCCACTATGCTCTCAGCAGTATACATAGTTATAGGTAGGACTGTAACAACACAGTCACAAAACCATGCCTGAACTGGTTATCTTCTTTGCCATCTTTGTAATGCTGGTTACCATGCTCTGTCTTGTTTGCCTAATAATGGCAGCTCATGTTTTTTAATGCAAAAATAAGACTGTTGCAATAAATGGTGTAAAAGACATTTTCACATCTTTTCTTGTGTCTAATCTTGGGTACTCTAAGTGGCAATGAAAGGGTAGATATGTTTTCACAGTTTCCCTGGGAATTCGAGTAGTCATGTTCAACGTTTCAAAACCCATATGATACCCTGGTATGTTTAGGGGTTCAGACGGGGCACTGTGAGCTAGCTAGGACTCACATCAATAATTCCCAATGGTTTTTCTGGATAGAGTACCTATCCCTTGGCATTTATGTTTATCAGATACACAGTCCCACTTGACGGGTATGAACCATAAAACAACCCTTGCACATGATGGGATGGTGTTGTAATCTACCTGAGGTCTCTGTTATTAATTCAATTTTGTTTCCTCTCTAGGACCGCTGCTCTTGATTCAATTGCATTTCATCCCTGTGTGTATTTGTCCCACCCAGAAGCATTTCAGGCTCACAGAGCTCTGAAAGATATTAGAGGACTACTTTACTTTCCATTTCAACACTCCATGGATGTGTGTGGCTTTCCTTGGTCTTTGTGCTTTCTCACCATCACTTGTTCCCCATATTTCATCTTTTCATTACCCAGTGTTTCAGTCCTATCCATGCTATCCATTATTCAACCCTTCCTTCGCTTCTCCTTTCTTCCATATGCTCCAAGTCTCTACAATTTTTTTTTACTTTTATCAGAGGACCTGGAAGCTGCAAGGTGCTAACTGGTCAGTTGCTACCTTTTTCACGCTCTAGTAGATTACCTAGGTGGACTTTTAACAGCCTGTTCTAAAATGACCATCAACGTGTTGGAACGATGAACTAAACATGCTAAAATGGAATACTTTGTCCTACCCCACTGCACGCTTTGTGCATCATAATGCATGAACACTTAAGCAAATACATTGTTGCTCAGCTTGGAATGCCTTTTCTCAAACAGATAATCATTCCAACCATTTGAAGATGATCAACACTGCAAGCTCAGGCGACGCATGTGTGCGCATCCATCAGGATGAACTACAAAGACATTTAGGCCCTCATTACAACCCTGGTGGTCGGTGATAAAGCGGCTGTAACATCGCCAACAGGCCGGCGGTAAAAGAAATGGAATCATGACCACGGCGGAAACCGCCAACACATACAGCCAATTTAACACACCAACTGCCAGGGTGGTAGCAACAAACACCGCAGCTGTAACCGCTAACAGCCAGACGGAAGACAATGTACCAGCCACAGCATTACAACAGGCCTATCCGCCAGCTGTTCCGGGGCAGTACCAACGCCATCAACAGCACGGCGGAAACAGAACACTGAAGGAAAACTACTCACCTCTCGACACTCAAGGAAGAACCACGATGCCATGGAGCCTGAGCTGCACTTTTTTTCAATGCTGGCGTACCTTCTCATACACCAGGAACACGAATGCCAGTGAAGACGACCACGGTGAGTACTGTACCTAGCACATAAGGGAGGAGGAAGGAAAAGGAAATTGACACACACATGCAACACGCAACACCCCCACCCGCAACACCATACACACAAACAGATGCAACAACATCACATATACACCCCGTAACCATCAGAAATAATGCAAGGACAAAAGGAATGGAGTAAAATGAGTGTAATTGTACAATTTTAGATATCTACGTCCTAAAACAATAAACAGTATGCACAATATATACAAAAGGAGGGAAAATGCCCACTCCAAAATGTCCGTGGCCCACCGGGACATAACACATAGGGCAAGGCCACACTTGACTCCTACCTCAATACGGAGAGAACACTGCAGGGGCATCAGGTTATAAAAACACAGGCATCTCAGGGGGCTGGGGAATGGGGGGTTCACCTCAGCTGGAAGATGGTGCTTGGTCCTGGGGACTTCAAAGCCACAGTCTACCTAATGGAAGCCTTCTTCTACTGGTTCTGGAGGAGGCTTTGTGCCCAGTGTGCCTCATCCTGGCAAGGAGGGCTGAGTGGATGCCTTTTTCCGCAGGTGGCAGTGCATAACCGGTGATAGGCACACTTTATATTGTGTTTATTACTGCGTATTCTCGTCTGAGCAGCAACCCACTCACACAAGTTAGTTCCATTACCTTTGTGCATATTTTGAGTTGAGCACTCAGTATAAGTATGGAGAGAAATGTGACACCACCACTATTTTTATCTGTTCCAGCACTCCTACATTATGTTAGGAACAATTTTTGGAAGCATTTGAAGTGCATTTAGAGGCCATTAATGGCGACACTTTCACATCCTGATCTATAATGTAGGAGCAGAATGTAGAAACATTTTGAAAACTCTAGAAATCATGAATGTGCGTAGCAATACCGCTGATGCTGAAGTAGGGTCAACGAATCACTTGATGAGCCTTTTTTGGTCATTGAATCCTTTGATGAAAAATGTAAACCAAGGAAGAATACAGTTTTAGAACATCACAAGTTTTTACAGCCGTCACAACTTTCTGATGAATCAACAGATGAGTTTGTGGCGGTGTTGCACACAAATCAGAAAAATGCATCTACCATGAATTCAAAGACAAGATTATCCGTGATCAGCTTATTGAAAAAAGTAATCGTAGAAAAAATCAAGAAAGATTGTTACTAATTGAGGAGCCAGACCTAGAAGCGGAACTTAATATAGTTAGATGTATTGAAAATTCAGAAGTAGGAAATGAATGTCAGTGTGTATGTGGTGAAACAGTTATTGAAACAAGCTGAGAAACCTTGAGAAAAAGAGAATGACAAGAAGAGGCTATCACATGATTCTCTGGTGTGTGATAACTTTGTTAGTGGTAAAAGTTAACTTATCTGTTAAGAGCATTTTAGTAACAACAAAATTTGTCCCACCATGAATGGTACGTGTTTCAAGTGTGGCAACCAAAGGCATTATGTCCAGCTATGTAAATCAGGAGTGAGTCAGAAAGAAGTGAGTAGAGCTGTGAACATTTTGGATGATGACACAAATGAGGTAGAGCCAAATGTGATGTTAATGTTATCTGTGCTTGTTGTGCAAGAAGAAGAAGTCATGGAAATTGCATCCATAAGATGGGAAAACACTGTATTGTGACTTACCTATGAATGGTACAAAGTTCAAAATAATGGCTGATTCTGCCTCCCCCATAAATTGTTGAGTAAGTATTAATTTAATGGATTTCCAGGTCTTCATCTTGAAGAATCTCACATAAAATGTTTTGCAATGGGGGAAACGGAGTGGAAGTAATGGGGAAATTCAAAGCTGAATTGGAGTTTGAAAGCAACTTTAAGAAGGGCGTGATATATGTAAGAAAACGTGGTTTGAACCTGTTAGGTTGGGATAAGCAAGGGGATCTCATCATAGTGCTGGATCCCAATCACCCAGATCAAGTTATATCTAAGAAGAGACTCATTAATTAAATTGGGTCTAACCTGTGCCAATTGAATGCTTCCATGTGGGTTAGTCAGTATCATCGTATATTTAGGGATGATTTAGCAAGGTTGAAAGGTTTCCAACATTATATAGGCCCTCACTACAACCCTGGCGGTCGGTGTTAAAGCGGCGGTAATACTACCAACAGCCTGGCGGTAAAAAAAAAATGGATCACGGAGGAAACCGCCAATGCAGCCAGCCACTTTAACACTCCGACCGCCACAGCGGTAGCAACAAACACCGTGGCGGTAACCACCAACAGCCAGGCGGAAGACAATGTACCGCCCACCCCATCACAACCCGCAATCCGCCAGCTTTTCAGGGCGGTACCAATGCCATCAAAAACACAGCAGAACCAGGACTTGGAAGGGAAATCACTCACCTCTTGACACTCAACAAAGAACCATGATGCCATGGAGCCCGAGCTGCACGTCCTGCCCATGCTGGTCTACCTCCTTATCTACCAGGAATAGGAAAGGCAGAGGCGACAACCACAGTGAGTACTGCACCTAGTACACAGAGGATGGGAGAGGAAAAAGAGAGTTACTCACACACACAACATGCAACTCCCCCACCACCACCCTCACTCACAACACCATACATACAAACACATGCATCAACATTACATTTACACCCCATAACCCCCTGGAAGAACGCAAGGACAAAAGGAAGTGAGTTAAACAGTGATATTTTAGAAATAGGCAGATATACACAATAAATTCAAAATCAGTATTTACAAAAATATACAATATGTACATAAGACGGTACATTGTCCATTCAAAATGTCCGTCGGCCACTGGGCCAAAAATCATGGGCCAAGCCCACACTTGACTCCTGCCTCAATACGGAGAGAACACTGCAGGGGCATCAGGTCGAAAACATACAGTCACCTCAGCGGGATAGGGAAGGGGGGGCACCTCAGCTGGAAGATGGAATAATGCCACTGCTCCTCGAGTGGGCTCCATGCCCACTACTTGGTCCTGGGGAGTGCAAGCCCACAGTCTCTTTAGTGGGTGGTTTGCCCACTGCTTGGTCCTGGGGAGTGCAAGGCCACAGTCTCTTTAGTGGGTGGTTTGCCCACTGCTTGGTCCTGGGAGGGCAAGGCCACAGTTTTCCAAGTGGATGGCTTCTTCAACAATTCCTGGAGTGGGACTTGTGCCCAGTGTGCTTCATCCTGGCAAGGGGGGAGGGGGGTGAGTGGATGCCTTCTTCCACTGGTTCTGGAGGGGGCTTTGTGCCCAGTGTGCTTCATGCTGCCTAGGATAGGGTGAGTGGATGCATATCTCCACTGGTTCTGGCGGGGGCTTTGTGCCCAGTGTGCTTTATCCTGGCAAGGAGGGGGGGAGTGGATGCCTTCTTCCACTGGTTCTGGAGGGGGATTTTTGCCCAGTGTGCCTCATCATTCCAAGGATAGGGTGAGTGGATGCATATCTCCACTGGTTCTGGAGGAGGCTTTGTGCCCAGTGTGCTTCATTCTGGCAAGGAGGGGGTGAGTAGATGCCTTTTTCCACTGGTTCTACGGGGGGGTTTTGTGCCCAGTGTGCTTCATCCTGGATGGTGCAAGGTCACAGTCTCTCACCTGGGTGTCTGAGGCACGAGATTTGCAGGGACAGGTTGCATGATAATTCAGGGAGGCAGGGCTAGACTCCATCCTGCGGCGGCTAAGGCTGCAAACTGGTGTTAGTGCTGGTGCTGCCAGTGGTGGTGGGAGGCTCCAGCCCTTCTCCCGCAGACTCATAGGGCTGCCCACTGGGGCTTCTGCTGCTGGTAGTGGTCCTACTGTCAGCGGTGCAGGTGGCAGTGCTTGCGGCAGTGCTAGCGGCAGTGCAGGAGGCAGTGCTGGCTGTGGCTCCATCCCTTCTCCTGCAGCCTTGGACGGCTGCCCACTGGGGCTGATGCTGCTGACAGTAGTGGTGCTAGCGGCTGTGCAGGTGGCGGTGCTAGCGGCGGGGCTGCTGGTGGTGCTGCCCGCGGTGCATGTGGCTGTGCTGTCAGTGGTGGTGGTAGCCTCCAGGCCTTCATCTGCAGCCTCAGATGGCTAAAGTGCCATGGCTGGTGCTGTGAGCCCCTTCCTGCCCTTGACAGATGGTGGTGCCCCCTTGCTTCTGCCAGATGGTGTCTTTTTCTTGCCCTTGCTGGCTGTGTCCGCTTCTTGCCCTTGCTAGGTGGTGGACCCTTCTTGGCCTTGGCAGGTGGTGCTGGCACACTGGCTGGGCTGACGGGTGCCTCCTTGGAGCCTCTCATACCTGCAGTTGCTGCAGAAACCACAGTGGCCGTGGACTGGGTGGCTGAGGTGCTGGGCTGGGTTCTGGCCACCCTGGCCCGAGGTGAAGGATGGGGGCGGAGGGGTAGGGAATAGGTCAATGTTAGAGAGGAAAAGCTTCTTAGGGACACTGGGGCAGAAAGAGGGTGAAGGTTTGGGTGTGGAGGAAGAGGGAGTGGTTGTAGGAGGTGTCAGTCTGCTGTGTTTGGGTGCAGGTGGATGGCTGTTGGGTGTCTGAGTGCTTGCATTTGTGTATTTTGGGAGGAGGGGTCACAGACACAGTGGGAGGGGACACAGGGGACATGTGCATGGATTTGGGGGTGGTGACTGCCAACGAGAGGCATGTAATGATAGGTGTGCTGGTGATGGAGGTAGGGGATGAGGATCTAGTGCATGTAGGTGTGAGTGGAGACACTACTGGGAGGGAGGCATACGAGAAGGAGGAGGGGACATAGTAGAGGCAGTGGATGTTGGTGTGTCTGTTTGTGGATGGTGCTTGTGTGAATACCTGTGAGATGAAGTGTGGTGCTTGTGTTTGCCTGAGCCACTTCTGTGTGTTGATTTGGGTGATTGCTGGTCTGAAGGTGTGCTTGGGATAGGCTGGGGTTGAGGGGATTAGGACTGGATAGAGGAAGTTGGAGGGGGGAAGCTGGAGACAGGGACAATGGCTGCCATCAGTGAGTTGGCCAGAGCCTGGGATGCCACTCCAGAGTGAATGCCCTCCAGGTATGCATTTGTTTGTTGCAAATGCCCTGCTATACCCTGGGTGGCATTCAGTAAGGTTGACTGCCCAACATAGAGGGATCCCAGAAGGTCAATAGCCTCCTCACTGAGGGAAGCAGGGCTGACTAGGGCAGGGCCTGAGGTGCCTGGGGCGAAGGAGATGCCCACCCTCTTGGGTGAGCAGGCACGGGAAACATGCTGAGGGGCTGCTGGGAGGGCGGTGTTGGTACGGGGTGTTGGCTGTACCTGTAGTTGGGGTGTGCACAGAGGTGTCCGCCACTGCAAGGAAGCTTCCATCAGAGGAGATGTCGCTGTCAGTACTGTCCCCATCTGTCTCCGTCGTGGTGCTCCCCTCGCCCTCCGTCCCACTGGTTCCCTCACCGTCGGTGGATTCGGCCTCCAGGCCCATATGGGATGCAACTCCCTCCGTCACCAGTGCCTCTGCTTCTCCGCAGGATGATGCTAATGCACACAAGGACAGGGTGACAAAACAAAAAGGAGGAGGAGAGACAGAGGATGCACAGTCAATGCCAGCAACAACACTACCGTTGGCATACACAACTCACAGGGAACAGACATATGCACTAGGCCATGCTCTACCAGTTACAATGCTAGTCACCAGTCCATGGGGTACAATGCCTAACGCCACTAGCTGCACACTTCAAACCCACAGGTCCCTGCCCAGTAGTAGATGCCCACTAACATTATTGGGGTTGGAGTGCATCTGAGCTTGCCCATCAAAACCTGCCATGTTCGCCCTGGCCTAGGGGCACCCACAGCCCACATCCCCCACCCAAGTAATGCCTTAATGTATGCAAACTCATGATTCAGAATCTGTACTCACCCCCTTGTGGCTGCTGTGATACCTTCAAGCACCCATCCAGCTCCGGATAGGCCACCGCCAGGATGCGTAACATCAGGGGGTCAGGGTACAACGGGCACCCCTTCCTCATTGAAAGGCCAGTCCAAGCTGGGCCTCCGTTGTCTTCCTTGTGCAGCGGCGCAGATCCTCACACCGTTTGCGCCAGTGAGTGCTCTGCCTGTCAATGACCCCCAGTGTCTGCACCTCCTTGGCAATGGCATGCCAAATACCCTTTTTCTGATGGGCGCTGACCTGCAGAATGAAAACAGCAGAAAAGGTATTAGTCATACCGTCCAGACTGTTTTACTAATGGCCCACCATATCCCCCGTCCCTTTACGCACATACATTGACCACCATACAAGCAGCACTCTGCCAAGGACCCCTCATACCCCCCTACACGAGGCTTACACACAGAGCAATCATACATTCATGCCCCACGCATCATGCTCACATTGTACTCCCCTGTTTGTCTGGAGGACCATAGAGTAAAGGGTACTGGGGTAGGACCCCATCCACCCGTCTCTCCAACTCCGAAGTGAAGGCAGGGGCCCTTTCCCCAGACACTCGAGACATGATTGCTACATCGTATTCCTCCAGGTGGAGGATTAGGCCACAGTGAAGGCTGACTTCTATGTACTAGGACATATCCCCAACATCATTGGTGCCATTGATGGTACACATATTGCCTTTGTACCCCTACCGGAGAAATGAACAAGTGTTCACAAATAGAAAAAGCTTTCACTCTCTGAATGTGCAGATGGTGTGTTTGGCATACCAGTACATCTCCCGTGTTAATGCAAAGTATCCTGGCTCTGTACATGACGCCTTTATCTTGAGGAATAGCAGCATCACATATGTGATGTCTCAACTCCAGAGGCACAGGGTGTGGCTACTAGGTGAGCCCATGGTCCCCACACAGTTGATGTAGGTATATGGGTGTGGGATTGGCCCTAAGGGTGAGTGTGTGGCCAATAGGAATCACTCAATATTTGCAGGTGACTCTGGTTACCCCAACCTCTCATGGCTACTGACCCCAGGGAGGAATGCCAGGGCAAGGGCAGTGGAAGGTTACAGTGAGGCACATGGGCGAACAAGGAGGATCATTGAGCGAACCTTTGGCCTCCTGAAGGCCAGATTCTGGTGCCTCCATCTGACAGGTGGATCCCTGTACTACTCACCCAAGAAGGTGTACCTGATCATCGTTGCATGTTGCACAACCTGGCCTTGAGACGCCAGGTGCCTTTTCTGCAGGAGGATTACAAACGCGTCCCAATCTAGATAATTTACTCACTCTGGGACTCATTTTAGGCCATTGAATCTTTTGACCCTGATTGAAGACACCTTAAGACGAGATAACTAATCAACATGTCAATCAAAAAGTCAATAACATTATCAATAGTCACCATAACGAATCAATTAGATCAATCAATAACATTAAAAAGACTCGGAAACCACCATTACCTTTCAGTCATGAATAACCACACCAGTTTAGTACAATTTTATGATGTTTATTCCCTATTGATCACAATTCTACTAGTAAGTTTATTAGTCTCATAACCATGAAACACATCAGCATTGTCATAATATGGCAACTCGAATAAGATTTCATCAAAGCAAAGACCACAAATATTGGAACATAGCACAACGTCAACATAGGTTAACCTTAGCAGAGTATCATTAGCACATTATTCAACAAAGCACTGATTCAGTCACTTGTCTATTTGCGTCCGTTTAGTGAACCCCTTAACTAACCTCGAATTAGCATTGGCATGTTGGGCTTCATGCAAAACAATTTAGAAACACAAATTTAGAAAACATCTATCTATGGTCTCTGTCAAAAGAAGCATTTGGTACCTAGAAAGGAAAGGCAAACAGACAATTACAATTTCATCATCATATAGTTACCCTCCTTAATGGGTCAGCATACAGAGTCAGTCTTCGTCTTCAGGACATAAGTTGACTCGCCATCAGCCAGGAAACACAGCCAAGTTCAGCAAGACGGGGTAGGTAGGGACACTTCCCTCATAAGGAGGAGAAGTATAGAACGGGCAAGATAAGGATGAGGATTGTTTGAAGAGCCAAACAACAAAGTCTCTAGGCAGAGTGACAAAGTGTCAGGTTCATAGCAAAAGTTTGCAATGGCATCTCCCTAATGGCTCCTCGTGTCAAAGGTTTTTATCCCTTTTCTGTTGTACAGTGCCCTTTTTTCTAATTGGGTAGGTTTGGCTCCCCACTATCTTCATCCAATGGGTTTCCAGTGGTGCCATCAAAATTGTCACCTCATAACAGTTCTCACGTAGTTTATTGATTCTGGTGATTGACGTCTTCAACGGGTAGAATGTCTGGTATGATTTCATACTCTTGTGGTCCTCTTGCAACTTTAGTCAATGGTTCCATTGTCTATATCGGTTTAGGCAACCTTGTACCTGTAACAAGTCTACACTGTTGCTTTCAGCAAGACTGTTTCCGTGAGCAAGTCGAGTTTCATGAGAACGGATCTACTACAGTTACACTCGTCTTCTAGCTTCTGGAAAATATGATTACATGTCCTTCAGCAAGTCAGCACACTGCACGTTAGAAAAACACATTTAATATGAAATAGGCAGCTTGGCCCCAACTCATGCTAACTAAGGCCTAGTGAATTAATGAGCAAAACCTTAACATATAGCTCTCAATACTAATACAAAATCATACATTAGTGCATGAGAGACTCATTTTAGTCAATTTTATTAGTCCCCATATATATTGATGGCCACTCCCCGTGGGCACATTTCAGACTCACGTTTAGTAAAACATATTAATACATTTTCTATGCGGCATTATTATGCATTAGTTCATAAACATTTCATGTTATTTTGATTATAAGAGCTAGGCTCCATCAATCCCTGCCTCTGATGACACTTGTCATCACACAAAACCTTTCCCTTCACAACCTTTTACTTTCTTAAATGACGCATTTCAATTTTTTCTCCCCTCCTTAGTTTTTCATAAGTCTCGTTGAATATTTTCTCATTTTTCTTTTCTTCTTTTCTTTTATTGCGTTGTCAATTTTTCTCTAAATCTTTTACTAATTTTGCATGATAACCATAGTCCGAATAAACAAGCTAGAACAATCAATATACCCCCTATTATTTTTGCAAGTCTCCCATTCCAAATACTACTAAACCAATTCCCTACTTTAGCAATTCCCTTTCCAACCTTTTCTCAAACTCCAGGTTCCTTCAGCTTATTCAAATATGTACTATCTCTTGTTAGGTTAGCAAGCATACTCCTTATCTTATTACTATTGTCAGGAATGAATGCACAACAGTGGCGCTCATTAAGCATCCTACAGACTCTGCCACTCTTCGCTAAAAGAATGTCTAAAGCAAGCTGGTTTTGAAGAGTCATAGCCCTCTCCGCAGCAAGTTCAGTATCCATCAGGAGTATAGACCCTGTGAAGTTTGTCAGCATGTTATCCACAATAGTAGACAACTTTCGTATCTAGTATGATGTAATTCAGACATTTAAGAAGTTGCTTTAAGTCATCAATTTGATAAATCTTTGGGAAAACTATTCCCAAGTAACATGTCCCATACCATTCCTTTGGAAGACGGTAATAAGCATTAAGTCCACATATGTAATAGATCCCAGGGATCACTGGATCCTGTCCATTTAACATGAATGTCCATTTACTCTGAAACAAAAACACATGCCTGCACTCACTCGTTCCCCAAAAAAAAGGTGTCATGTTCAGATTTTGGCCTATATATAAAGCTTTCCTATGTGTAATGCATCTATAGCTAGCTTGCCTTGCGCCTTTATCGCACTATAAGCTTAATCATTTGCAAACATTCGTTTTTCTGATCCATTTTCTAGCTTTTCCTTTAACGCTTTTCTTCTATCATCAGTGTGATCTAAGAAGCTCTTCTCTACAGGCATTAGTAAGCAGGTTAGATTATTGCAGTGCGCATAAGCTGTCCCAAATGTCAGTGTCGGCTCGAAGAAACCCCTAACTATTTTTATGTTATGTTCCTTAGCTATTTTATTTAGAAATTCAATTATAGACACAAAAGAAAACACTTCATCTAGATTAGAGTAGAAGTATTGAACATGTTCTTGGTTATAGAATCTTGTTAATAACAAACTACAGTTTATTCCATATGTAAGTGGCAAACTACGATAAGTAACCCCTTTTTGTACTGACGAAGTAATCTTTGTGCACACATAGCAATTCTTTGCATCCATTGTTTCAACATACTCATTCAGCAAGCGATAAAAGATATTAGTAGATAGTTCCTTTTTCGTATTAGTTCCCTCATGCAAATACTTTGTATCCCTCTCAAACCTCTCCCATGGTGTTAATGTAGCAGTCTCAGGAGTTGGAGCCTTGTTAGTCTTACTCTTATCCACCAATGGCATTCCCACAATCACACCTATAATTACTACTACACACACAACATTCAAAATAACACTCAGCCTTCTACAAATCCTACCCCTATTATCATTATTTCTAGTGTTACTAATGATCTGTAAAGAATCAGAGAGAAGAATAGTATAAAGCAAACAATCAACTTGAGGAAGATTTTAAAACTCTTTTTTTTTTCTCTTTGTGCAAAGTCTATCTCTTAGCAAGTATTTACAGCTTTTCACTCACTCCCAGGACCCTTTGTAAAATCAGGTTAGCAGCTTGTCATAATCGGTTTTCAGAATCAATTCAGGTTAACAGTGTCACATCAGGTAATTTATCAGTCTCCTTTCTCAGATTTCTCTCTCTTTAATATCGATTTAACACAGTATTTCTCTATGATTGAATTCAGGTGCCGTAATATTGACCTGGAATTTCTCGATCAAAACAGAATGCCAAGAATTCTTGTTGCCACTCAGCTGATGTCGCATAAGCCCATTCAGGTCCTGCGTACCTCCTGTTTGCAACTCTCTTTCTTTTCAGTTTGCGATCACCCTGCAAATCTCCTTCACTGAGATCTTCTTTCCTTGTTGTGTCAATTTCTTCTTCTATTGTCTCATTAAGGACCACTTTCTCCTTTGCAGCTTGCGGTTCTGTCCAATTATCTCCTTTAAGTGTTCTCCTGCCGCTCGGCCTTTCAGGATGTTGAACAGTGCCCTCCTCTTGTGCTATGGTGTTTTCTCTTGATGAACCTGCAAGCGGCTCAGGAGGAGTCAGAACACTTTGACCTCCTTCTACCTCACCTCCTTCGCCTTCAGTGTCTGTCAAGGGCTCAACTTCAAACCCGTATCCGTCTGCTTCTGGGAGAACCTCTTTTAGGGTTGGTCCTCCTGGCACCTCAGTTGAGATAGGCTCACCGTCACCCCTCTGGATTTCGTTTGCTGTTTGAGTGACCAAGCCGTCCTCAACGGGCTCTCCTTCAGTCTCAGTTCCCCTTTGATTACTCTCCGGCCCTGAGACTTCCTTCCCTGCAGTTCCTCATCAGTTGGACATGTCACCTTCTTTGAGTGACTGGCATGGATCCAGTTTGGAAGTCCTGCACATTTCACAGCAGTAGTAGTTGTCAGTAGTAGTTGTCAGTATTACTTGATACGGCCCCTTCCAACGTGCCTCCAAACCCAACTTCCTCACGCGTTTCTTGACAACAACCCAGTCACCGGCTTTCAGGGGGTGACCTGGATCAGTTATCGGTGGCAATGTGGTAGCTTCCACCTGGTGAGAGAAAGAGCGGACCACGTCAGCCAGACCCTTGCAGTAGTCCAACACCATATCATCCGTGATATTCACAAAAGCATTTGCAGGCACTGCGGGCAATCTCATAGCTCGGCCCATAAGAATCTCATGAGGAGACAGTCCTGTTTTCTTGTTGGGTGTGTTTCTCATTGACATCAGCACTAAGGGTAATGCATCTGGCCATTTCAAATTTGTGGCTGCACACATCTTTGCCATTCTCAATTTCAAGGTACCATTCATCTGCTCCACTAGTCCTGATGCTTCAGGGCGGTAGCTACAGTGTAACTTCTGTTCAATGTTCAGGGCAGCACACAAGAGCTTAATCACCTCATTGTTGAAGTGACTTCCCCTATCTGATTCTAAAGAGATCGGAAACCCGAAACGTGGTATCAACTCCCTAAGCAGCAGCTTTGCTACTGTGAGACTGTCATTTCTACGTGTAGGGTAAGCTTCAATCCAGTGACTGAAAATGTACACAACCACCAACACGTACCTCAGACCTCCACATACAGGCATCTCAATAAAATCCATCTGCATTCTGCTAAATGGACCTCCTGCTCTCCCAATGTGGCTCAGATTCACCACAGTCCCTTTGCCCGCATTCATCTGTTGACAGATAACGCACCTGTGACAGATAACCTCTCCAGTTTGTCTGAATTTTGGATTGAACCAATCAACTTTGAATAACCTGATCATTGCGTCTCTCCCAACATGTGCTTGACCATGGTAAAACCTCGCAAACTGTGACAAAAGACTGTTTGGCAAAAACATTTTCCCCTCCTCTGAAACCCATAGATCATCAGATCTCTGTACGCATTGCATTTTGACCCAGGAGCGTTTCTCCTCTTTGCTGGCACGTCCCTGCAACGATCTCAACTCATCCAGTGTGTCAACCACCCTTAACGCATACCCTGAGCATGCTTCATTTTCAGTTTCAGGTAACAATTCCCACTGGTCTTGGAATAATATACAGTTCAACGCACAAAACCTGGCGACATGATCTGCATATCCATTTCCCATGGACACAGAGTCTTGTGATTTAACATGAGCACTGCATTTCACCACGGCAATTTCAAGAGGTAACTGAATCCCGTGCAGCAATTCCTTAATTCTTTCACCATTTTTCACTGGAGAACCTGAAGAGGTCAGGAAAGCCCTCTGTGACCACAGCTGGCCAAAGTCATGGATAATTCCAAATCCGTTCCTGCTATCAGTATGAATAGTGACTTTCAGGTTCTCAGCAGCGTGGCATGCCCTAATAAGAGCAATTAATTCAGCCACTTGAGCAGAGTATACTCTTTCGAGCCAGGATGCTTCTAGGATACCAGAGATTGTACACACAGCATATCCAGCTCTCAGTACTCCTACTGAGTCTCTCAGGCATGAACCATCAACAAAGATATTGTAATCATTTTCTTCCAATTGGGTATCTTTAATGTCGGGTCTCAGTTTAGTGCACAGATCTGTTACCTCAAGACAATCATGTTCTACCTCCTCAGCATCATCAATGTCTGCATTTTCAATAGGAAGCAAAGTTGCCGGGTTCAACACAGTACATCTTTTTAAGGATACATTAGGTGACCCCAGTATAATTGTTTCATACTTAGTGAGTCTCGCATTTGTCATATGTTGAGTTTTTGTTCGGGTCAATAGAATTTCAACTGAATGTGGGACCATTACTGTTAATGGATGTCCCATCACTATACCTTCACACTGAGTGAGGCTTTGACCAACTGCTGCAACTTCACGCAAACGATCCGGTAAGGCTGCTGCGACTGGGTCCAAAGTAGCTGATAAATATGCTACTGGGCAGTTTGCACCTCCATGGACCTGTGTCAGGACAGACAAAGAACAAGCATCACATTCATGACAAAATAGTACAAAGGGCTTTGTGTAATCAGGGATATCTGAAGCTGGTGCCCTGCACATGCTTTCTCTCAGTTCAATGAATGCCCTCATCTCTTTCTCGGACATGGTTATGGCACCCGGGCCATCTTGAATTTCTTTAACCATCAACCTCATCAAAGGTTTAGAGATAATTGAGAAGTTGGGAATCCTCTGACAACAGTAGCCCACCATTCCCAAAAACATCCTAACGTCCCTCTTGGTTGTTGGGGGATTCATCTGCAATATGGCTGTCACCCTTTCTTTGGAAATTTTCCTCGACCCTTTTTCAATCAGGTGACTTAAGTACTTCACCTCTTTCTGACAGTACTGTAGCTTCTTCGGGGAAACTTTGTGTCCGTTCTTTCCCAAATGGTTCAGTAGGGCAATAGTATCGTACATGCAGTCATCGCTCGTTTTGGATGCAATTAACAAATCATCAATGTACTGTAGTAGAGTCGAACTAAAAGGCAATTCTAATGATTCCAAGTCCTTCTTTAATATCTGATTGAAGATGGAAGGTGATTCAGAAAACCCTTGAGGGATTCGACACCAACTATAAACCTTGCCCAGGAATTTGAAACTGAAAAGAAATTGGCTGTCCTCATGAAGAGGCACTGAAAAGAATGCTTGAGACAGGTCCACAACTGTGAACCATTCTGCATCACACGGAACCTGAAACATAATACCAGAATCTCATTAATTTTCCTCAGGTCTTGAGCAATTCGAACTTTCCCACAAAGCCTTTTCAGACCCATTATTGGTGAATTACACAAGCTGCTCATCACTTCTTTTAGAACCCCTTGCTTTACAAAGTCTGCAATTATCTGCGTCACCTGTATAAGAACATCTTGTGCCATGTGGTACTGCGGCACCTGGGGAAACACTGCATTTGGCTTCACTTCTACCTTGACTGGTTCTACTCCTCTTACTAATCCCACTTCCTTTCCTGTCAAGTCCCACACTTTTTTTGTCGCTGTCCCCTGTAATTTGGCTGGTAAATCAGTCACTGTGAACATCGGGAAGAAGGTTATCAAAGGGTGCTCTTCATTTGCGGACTCTGTCCCTGTCTCTGAGATCTGACCATTGTCCCCTCCATCATCACTGGTGTCTGCATCTCAATCCCCCCTTTAGAACAGGTAATTGAACACCTTGTTTAACACAGTTAGGGGGTTATTCCAACTTTGGAGGAGGTGTTAATCTGTCCCAAAAGTGACGGAAAAGTTACGGATTTACCACCAGCCGTATTACGAGTCCATTATATCCTGTGGAACTCGTAATATGGCTGGTGGTATATCCCTCACTTTACCGTCACTTTTGGGATGGATTAACACCTCCTCCAAAGTTGGAATAACACCCTAAGTCTCTTCCCAGTAGGGATACAGGACTCGAGTCACAGACTACAAATCTATGTAGTTCCGGGAAGGTACCAATCTCAACTTGAACCGGATCTGTAATCGGATTTTCAGGAGCTGATTTGCTACTCCTACCACCCTTATGAAAGTGGCAATTTTGGAACCTCTGCACTTCTGACTGTAGAGCATGTAGCTCCTGTATCAACTAGGAATGAAACTTTATGACCCATCACCTTTCCCTGAACATAAGGTCCCCTCTGATCTACTTCTAGGGACGCTGCAAGCCTGCACTCCTCACCATCTGAACAATCATCCGACCATTCATCGTTTATTCCATCCTCATCACGCAATGGGAACTGTTGTACTGTATCATTTTGGCTCATTATTTGACCTGTGACCTGTTGAGGAAGCATCACCTGTTGCTGTCCCATTGGAGCTAGTGGTAACTGTATTTGCTGTCTAGGTACCATGGGAACCTGCTGTTGTACCTGCTGCATCTGTGCTGGTTGAACATGTGGCATTTGCATTTGTTGCATAGGCTCGAGACCCTGCATCTGCACCATGTTATTCTGGAAGTTCGGATTTTGACCCCTCATTCTTGGACCCCTCACATTTTGAAATGTACTGACATCATTGCTTTGTTGAACATCACCATTCTGCACCATCATTGGGCACTGCCGCTTCCAATGTCCCAGGCCCTCGCATGCGTGACATGGTAACACCTTTTTCATCCCTTGTACATCATTTTGAACCACAACGGTATTCAAATCTGAACCACGGTTCACAAAACCTCCCAGACCTCTGCCTCTTGTTTGTGGTTGGAACATCCCATTCCCTTGTGGCTGTTGCTGTACCACCTGATGCACTCCATTTCCCTGCATCCCTGCTTGAGCTGCCTTAATTTGCATCACCACTGCCTTTTCTTTCAGCTTTCTCTGTTTCAATTCAATCTCATCACTACAATATTTTGCATACTTCAACACCTCATCAATCAGCTTCGCTTGCCAACCGATCAAATGATTCCTAATCATCTGGCTAATCTCTGGTCTCAACCCTTCAACAAACCTAAACACAAGGTGATTCATGTTTTTCAGTTCTATGACCTCAGTGTCACTATAGTGTTTGTATGTCTTCAACAACCGCTCTTAGTAAGAATGTATCGACTCCTTGCTCTCTTGTGATGTTCAATCAATTTTCTGCCAATCAGTTACCTTCGGCGACACTTTCTGCTTCAAAAACTCAATCACGTTATGGTAATACCTCATTACTTCAGAAGACGGTGCTTCAGTAATCTTGTCCCTTGCCGGCTCCTCTGTCGGCCAATGCACAGCCCTCTTGCACTCAAGCCATAAATCAGCTGGGACTACAATCTCAAACAGTGTATTCAAGTCTTCCCAAAGACATTTCGCAAGCTTCACAAACCTGTTTGTCTGCTGGTACCACTCTATTGGTTTCTCCCTTAACCTGGGATAGTCATTTGTGAATGACAGAATGTCACCCCTAGACCACAGTACATGGACTAGAACCCCTCCAGCTGTTTCTCTCATTGGTAACATTTTTATTGTTGCCGTGTCTGGTGCAGCTTTCACCTGCTTCGGTTCCGGGCAGTCACCTTTCTCTTTTTCGCTCTTCTTTGCCCATCTGCCTTCCCACTTCTCTAATGCTCCCCAAATTTGAGCACTCTACTAAATTTCTTTAAGATGTGCCTTCATCCCGGTGGATCTCATGTAATCAAAATCTTTAGGTTCAAAGTCTAACCTATAACTCCTTTTCAAATGCTTAGTATTATCTAAGTCTATGCTGTATTTGTCCGCTAGGTTTGCCAACCTCTGATGCACCCTGCTCACCTCTTTGGTCACAAAATTCAGATATTCCTCTCTTTCTGACCTCTCTGCGGTCACTGTAGTAGCCTGAGGAGTGTTGAGCTTGTCTAACCATTCATTCAATTGTTACACTGTTAAGCCTTGCAACAAGACATTTCCAGACTGTATCATTGATGTCTGTGACGTATTTGCACTCATCACCTGTGGGGTCAAGGTACCCAACCCTTCTTGCCTCATTGTCTCTAATGAAACCCCAATTGGACTGAAGTCTAATAAGCATCCGGACCTTTCAGTTGTCTGTCCCCCGTGTTATTCCCTGCAAGTTTCCGGTGAACCCTCCTCTTACCGCCTCTTGGGTCATTACCTCTTGATCACATACGCTAGGCTTAGCTTGCGCATACAGCGGTACTGGCGGACCAACAGTAATTGGCAATAATATAGCAGCTGGTGACTGTCCAAATCCCAAACCCTGTGGAGCATTAACTCCCATAGCTTGATTCATCATGGGTGCTGTAGCTACTGACTGTGGTCCTGTGACAGAAGTGTAACTCAGAACCACCTGCTGGTGCGGCTGAGGCAGCAATTGTGGAGTTGTCTCAATTTGCACTAACACAAACTCATAGTAGTCTCTAATGCTGAGAGATCAGGATAGAGCCTCTGAATTTGTAGTGGCTGCAACAGTATCTACATGTCTGGTGCAGTGGGTACACTGACACCATTCTGTATCGGAACTGTATTGCCTGTCTGTACTGTATTCGTGATTCCTTTATTTTGTGTCGGATCTTCAGGACCCACACTAGTACTCGGTCCATTAGCATTCATAGCATATGGTGGCGGGCGATCATGTAACAGCTGATTAAGAAACTCATCTGCCTAAGACCTCTGAGTCTCCCTTGGCTTACCAGAGCCCTTGTCTGTCTTACAAGTGGCCTTCTTTTCCTGTGTCTCATCTTCTTGAGTTATTGCCGGAAACATCCTAACTCCGTCAACTATTCCCCTTCTCCACATCTTAGTCTCGTTATTCCATTGAGCCTGCACCAGAGTCTTTTCTGCTCTTCTCCTTCTCCTCACAAATTTCTGCTGCCTATGTTGTATGGCCATTAAATCCCAGACCGATAATGCCTTATACTGAGCTGGTCTCTGGCGTTTTTTGCTCACTTAACACCCTTCGCAAATTTTCCAAAATTCTTATATTAAACGTTCCGTACTCTGGAAACGCTAAACAACCCTCTTTCTCTGTCATTTTGTACCACTGCTTTAGCCAAAGACAGGGCGCGACTCCCTTCTCCTCCATTACGGTATAGCCAGAGTATCCTCTGGCGGTATAGGCTCCCGCATACTCGCTGTAATGCATGTATCTCCACTCAAAGCACTCTTTAGAGCCTTGAAAAACTTATTTTTTTGTGTCTTTTATTTTGTTTAGAATCTAATGAGGAAGTGACTTTAATTCCCAGACCACTCTTCGCCTACCTTCTCAACCATTTGCCTCTCACGGACGGTTGCCAATTTGTGCGCGACCCCTCTCGGCAACTGACCTATCCCAGCGCGTCTCCAATGATGTCACACTCACACACACTGCGGCTGACAAAGTCTTGCGGCTTGTCTTCCTCACACAGAAACTAATGCAATATATTGCGAGCACTTCAACAATAAACTCAAATTTGCCAGTTTACTACAGGAAGGGTAACACAATCGCTTTAGAATTTTACAGAGATTTCACTTGAAGCCTCGGCCGCTACTCTCTCCTTCTCAGCTCCCGCACTCGCAAACAGAATTCGACCCGCAAATCCTACTCTCGACTTGTCAATGGTTCATTCTAGTGCACTTTAGAACTTGCCTAATCTCCATCAAAGGTTTCACTCACACACTTTGACTCAAGCTCGACTCGTAAACCACGTCCTATTGACCTATTAAACCGCACAAATTAAAACATAAAACCAAGTGTCTCATACACTTATCAATATACTCCGGAGTCTTAGACCACGACAGGTCCGTACATCACCAACAACCACGTGGACAATTTTTGAGCACAAAGCGCCACAATCACATGAAGTTCGCCAACTTCCCTACTCTCATACTGTGGAGTATGCCCACTCCTACTAAAATATTGCCATGGCCTAAATTCACCCAAACTTCACAAATCACCTGCAAAATGCATAAGCTGAGCAAGCGCAAATTCTATTTCACACATACCAGAACTCCGAGAACATACCCAACTCACT
The DNA here is from genome assembly GCF_031143425.1 of Pleurodeles waltl. Classification (NCBI taxonomy): domain Eukaryota; kingdom Metazoa; phylum Chordata; class Amphibia; order Caudata; family Salamandridae; genus Pleurodeles; species Pleurodeles waltl. Next base: position 161,171,975 of record NC_090450.1, on the reverse strand, counting down.
TAGGCAAGCTCTGAGATTCTGGGAAAGTCATTTGGGACTTAGAGACACATCATGCCTCCCATTTGCGTTATTTCGAAAAACACTTTTAAACAATGGTTTCTTGTCCTAGGGCCCCAAAAGGGCCAAACTGTCGTCTGCTACCAAAACTGCTAACGCATCCCAATCTAGATAATTTACTCACTCTGGGACTCGTTTTAGGCCAATTAATCTTTTGACCCTGATTGAATACACCTTAAGACGAGATAACTAATCACCATGTCAATCAATGTCAATAACGTCATCAATAATCACCATAACAAATCAATTAGATTAATCAATAACATTAATAAGACTCAGAAACCACCATGACCTTTCAGTCATGAATAACCACACCTGTTTAGAAAAATTTTATGATGTTTATTCCCTATTGATCACAATTCTACCAGTAAGTTTAATAGTCTCAAAACCATGAAACACATCAGCATTGTCATAATATGGCAACTCAAATAAGATTTCATCAAAGCAAAGATCACAAATATTAGAACATAGCACGACGTCAACATAGGTTAACCTTAGCAGAGTATCATTAGCACATTATTCAACAAAGCATTGATTCAGTCACTTGTCTATTTGCGTCCGTTTTGTGAACCCCTTAACTAACCTCGAATTAGCATTGGCATGTTGGGCTTCATGCAAAACAATTTAGAAACACAAATTTAGAAAACATCTATCTATGGTCTCTGTCAAAAGAAGCAGTTGGTACCTAGAAAGGAAAGGCAAACAGACAATTACAATTTCATCATCATATAGTTACCCTCCATAATGGGTCAGCATACAGAGTCAGTCTTCATCTTCAGGACATAAGTTGATTCGTCATCAGCCAGCAAACACAGCCAAGTTCAGCAAGACGGGGTAGGTAGGGACACTTCCCTCATAAGGAGGAGAAGTATAGAACGGGCAAGATAAGGGTGAGGATGGTTTGAAGAGCAAAACAGCAAAGTCTCTAGGCAGAGTTACAAAGTGTCTGGGTCATAGCAAAAGTTTGCAATGGCATTTCCCTAATGGCTCCTCGTGTCAAAGGTTTTTATCCCTTTTCTGTTGTACAGTCCCCTTATTTCTAATTGGGTAGGTTTGGCACCCACTATCTTCATCTAATGGGTTTCCAGTGGTACCATCAAAATTGTTACCTCATAACAGATCTCACGTAGTTTATTGGTTCTGGTGATTGACGTCTTCAACAGATAGAATGTCCGGTATGATTTCAACTCTCGTGGTCCTCTCACATCTTCAGTCAGTGGTTCTATTGTCTATGCCGGTTTAGGCAACCTTGTACCTGTAATAAATCTACACTGTTGCTTTCAGCAAGAATGTTTCCTTGAGCAAGTCGAGTTTCATGAGAACAGATCTACTACAGTTACACTTGTCTTCTAGCTTCTGGAAAATATGATTACATGTCCTTCAGCAAGTCAGCACACTGCACGTTAGAAAAACACATTTAATATGAAACCGGGCAGCTTGGCCCCAACTCATGCTAACTAAGGCCTAGTGGATTAATTAGCAAAACCTTAACATATAGCTCTCAATCCTCATACAAAATCATACATTAGTGCATTAGAGACTCATTTTAGTCCATTTTATTAGTCCCCATATATATTGGTGGCCACTCCCCGTGGGCACATTTCAGACCCACGTTTAGTAAAACATATTAATACATTTTCTATGCGGCATTATTATGCATTAGTTCATAAACATTTCATGTTAATTTTGATTATAAGAGCTACGCTCCATCAGGATGAGCCTGGGGATGGTCATGTGGCAGCGTTGGAGCCTGTGGACAGTGACGATGAGGAGGCAGAGGAAGAGGATGTGGACAACAGAACTACACTAATTCAACAGTACTTCCAGTGACACACAGGTAAGACACCGTAACTTCACCTTCCATTAAGGTTTTGTGTTTGACATTGGACATGGCAGCCTGATTTCCCTATTTCTATGGCCACTTACTGTACCCTTTGGCACCTCTATTTTCAGATCTCTTTGCCCCACTCTGGCTCCTAGTGTGTTTACTGCTGCCAACTACTGGTCATACCTATGTAAATATTACAGTATATTTGAATTGCAATGTTTACATTTGTTAAACTAATACATATATCAAACGATTGACAGACTCCATACTTGAATTTGTTTCAAGGGTGTTTATTTAGGTGCTAATAAGTGGAGGGGGTATTGCAATGGGCTGGGTTGCTAATGGAGGAAAGTCCAGGGTAGAGTCCAGTCTACTTGTATCACAGGTCCATTGTCCAAGGGGGCATAGGAAGGGGAGCAATGGTAGTTCAAGGTGGACTGGGTGACAGAGTGGGACACAATTGTGACAATCAGGAGAGTCTTATTTCCTGGCGGGGGTCTTGGCAATGTTCTCTGGCTTCTGCTTGGATTTCAGGGACCGTTTGTGGGGTGGTTCTCCTTCTGCAGGGGGTGGGGTGCTGGTGGCCTGTTGTTCCTGTAGCGGGGCCTCCTGTCCACTAGCGTCAGCGAAGGTGGAGGGCTGTTCTTCGGTGTGGCTAGTGTCAGGGGCCCGTTGGTGTGCCACTGCCTCCCTCATGGTGTTGTCCATGTCTGCCAGCACCCCTGCAATGGTGACCAGGGTGGTGTAGATGTCCCTCAGGTCCTCCCAGATCCCCAAGTACTGTCCCTCCTGCAGCCGCTGGGTCTCCTGCAACTTGGCCAGTATCTGGCCCGTGGTCTCCTGGGAATGATGGTATGCTCCCAGGATGTTGGTGAGGGCCTTGTGGAGAGTTGGTTCCCTGGGCCTGTCCTCCTCCTGTCGCACAGCAGTCCTCCCAGCTTCCCTGGTGTCCTGTGCCTCTGTCCCTTGAACCGTGTGCCCACTGCCACTGACCGCAGGTCCCTGATTGTCCTGTGTTTGCGAGGTTGCCTGAGTTCCCTGTAGTGGTGGACACACTGCTGATTGACATGTCCTGGGAACAGAAGGATGCTCCTGCTGAGTGGGTGCTGCGGGGTGTTTCCTGAGGGGGGAGGCTCTGTGGTGGGTTGGGACTGTGCCTGGGTAACCGACTGTCCAGTGGTCCCTGATGGGCCAGGTTGGTCCTTGTGATCCAGGCGTGCAGAGCTACTGTCTTCACTGTGGGCCTCTTCTGGGTGGTAGGACTGGATGTGGCTGGCACCTCCTCTACAGTAACGTTGAGTGGGGGTCCTGTGGGGATGTAAATGCTGTGTTATTGTTTCTGTGTGTGCCATCTTGTGCATGGGTATGTTTCCCTCTGTGGTTGTTATTAGCAAGGCAGCTTAGGCTTGTGTGAGTTGTGATTTGTTTGGCTAAGTGATTGTCACTTGTGTGTATGTTGTGGTGATGGGTGTCCATGCAGGTCTCTGATGGGATCCATGCATTGGTGTTGCATGCAGGTCTTGGTATTGGGATGGGTGGGTTGTGATGGTGGGGTATATGTGAGGTGGTGGGGGATGGGGGTGAGGGTAGGGGTTGTTGTTTGTGATGGCATGCAGGTAGGGTAGGGGATAAAGTAGTAAAGATTTGACTTACCAGAGTCCAGTCCTCCTGCTACTCCTGCCAGGCCCTCAGGATGCATGATCGCCAAGACTTGCTCCTCCCATGTTGTTAGTTGTGGGGGAGGAGGTGGGGATCCAACGCCAGTCCTCTGTACAGCTATCTGGTGTCTTGCAATCACGGAACGTACCTTCCCCCGTTCCACCTCTTCCTGATGTCATCCCTTGTTCTTGGGTGTTGTCCCATGGCATTGACCCTGTCCACAACTCTCCGCCATAGCTCCATCTTCCTTGCAATGGGTGTCTGCTGCACCTGTGATACGAATAACTTTGGCTCTACCCTGGTGATTTCCTCCACCATGACCCTTAGCTCCTCGTTTGAGAACCTGGGGTGTCTTTGTGGTGCCATGGGTGTAGTGTGAGTGGTGTGTGTGAGGGTGTGTGAGGTGATGTTTTGGGATGTGTGCTGTGAGGTGCATGGATGGTGTATGGATGATGGTGTTTTGTGGCTCAGATTCAGTGGGTGCTCCTGGCTTGTCTCTCTCTCTCACTTGGCAAAATCTTTGGGCCGTAAAGGGTTGTGGGTAGTGTATTTTTCTGTTTTATATTGGTGAGGGTGTGGTGTGTGTATGTGTGTCAGGTGTGTGTAGTTTGAATTGTCCAATGTGGTAAAGTTTTGTATGTGTGTGTGTATTTTGAGCATGGAGGTCTGTCCCGCCAATGGTTTACCGCAGTTGAATGACTGCTGCTGTGATTCGTGGGTCATGATGCTGTAGGCGTATTTCTGTTGGCATAACAGTGTGGGTTTTGGTACCACCAGTTTATCACTGACGTTTGGGCTGACGGACTTGAGTGTGTGTCTGTATAGTGGCGGATTTCTATGTGTGGGTCATAATACGGGTAGCGGTATACCGCCGCAGTCGCGGTATGTTGACGGCAGTCAGCATGGCGGTAAGCGGCACTTACCGCCAATGTTGTAATGAGGGCCTCAGACATTTTGACTCTTACAATGATAGTCCTCTCCTGTTCATATCCATTGTATGAAAGTTAACTTGATATATCTCCACTTTTATTTTTTCTGTACAAAAAACCCTCTAAAAATCTCTAAAAATCTTCCTACATGATCAAATACAAATGCTCTTAGTTGCATATCTATTTAAACTTAAAGCATACTATAAATGTTATTGATGACATTTTACAAATGTTGCAGTGCATAAAATTGTCACACACTGGTGAAGAGATAATGTATAAGGATATATTTGTTGCTGTGTGAACAAATCTGCAAACTGTTACTTTTTAAGTGTGGTTGCTGGACAGATATTATGATTTCACACCCCAAATCCTGTGGCATTACCATATGTCTAAAATGAAGTCTGAGAGAGGCATTCATTCCACCTAAAACAGATTCCTTATTTAAAAGACTCCTTGGGTTAAAAGACATACACTAACCTAACCATTGATCACAAGTTAACCACACAAAACATCTGGCACCTTTGTGCTTAGAAGTAGGTTTAGGAGTCCAGCTTGAGTGCAGCACTTAATATTTATTATTAACCTACGATTTTCTGAAATTGTGAGATTCGATCCTTTATAGACTGTGTTCAGGATTTTGGGACCTTGTGGCAATGCACAAAGAACTATTTCATCATCATGTGGGTATCCATATAAATGCTAGTAAAAAAACAACCCTAAGAACAGCACATTTATAAGTTCCTTAGTGGGCTTAATAAGGTTCTTGTGTACAGCCGACCCATATAAATCAACCTCCAGTTCAAAATCCACAAATGAGCTTTGTGATTCAGGCTACAAGTCTATATGGTTGAGAAAACATGAAAAAACATTAAAAAAGGAGGGGAGTTAGACTTGGTAGCCTTAGGGTGCCCCCCAAACTTTTTGCCTCACTTTTGCTGAACTGTTTTTGTTGGCCTTAGGACTCTGGACACTTTCCAACACCAACCAGTGTTAAAGTGCATGTGCTCACTCCAGTAAACCATGGAAACATTAGGGTATATTCAATTGGCTTATTCAATTTACTGAAAAGCCCCAATTAAAGTGCACTGCAGATGTCCAGGGCCTGTGAATGAAATGCTACTAGTGGGCCTGCAACACTGATTGTGCCATCCACCTAGGGGGCCCTTAAGCATATCTCAGGCCTACCACTGCAGTGCCTGTGTGTGCAGCTTGACTGCCACGTCGGCTGGTTTTAAAACCCCTTTCCAAGCCATATACTGACCTTTTATTGCACATAAGTCACCCCTAAGGTAGTCCCGAGGTAGCCCACATGTAATTAAAAGGCAGGACATATACTTTTACGTTTTACATGCTGTGATAGTGAAAAACGCTCAAATTAATTTTTCACTACTGTGAGGCCCACCACTCTCATTGTATAACACTGGGGATCCCTTACAGTTAAAGTATAATTCCTGATTGAGACTGATTAGACCTGTCATGTTTAGTACATAAGGATTTGTAATGATGAATCCTCTTTAATGGTAAAGTCAGATTTACTGTTACAATGTTGTAGTATGGTCAGTTTTACGTATATTTTGCGCATTAGCTTCAGGCTTTAGGCCTCTGTGCACTTTGCCCTAAATATATTTTATTCATTTGCTAACAGCTTAGAGCCTCTGTGCCCTTTATTCTAAATGCTTTTTATTAGGCTTCGTACTGTTATTTTTCAGAATAGCCAGTTCTACGGTGTTATTTTTTATTCATATCACACTGTTTTGCCTACTTCAGCACTGGAGTTCTTCATAACATATTCACTCTGTGCTTCAGTCAAGGATACAGTCTGGTACATTGCCGATAGACGTGGTAGGAGTCTAGACTTGCCATTCCTGCGTAGGGACATTTTGTGATCACGATGACATGTTAGTTATAAAATCACTTCCTTGTCCCAATACATGCAAGAGGGAGATTCCGACCAGGGAACCACAACTAGACGCTGACTGCCTCGTTGCAGATGCTGAACCAGATCACAGGCCTTTGCTCAGGTATGGGTGTGTCCGTCTCCCTAGTGATACAGAAAGGCAAGCTAGAAGCTTAACATGCTGTGCTCTAAATAGAACAAGCAGAGGGAGAGTAGAAACGGTTAGGAATTATGATAGCGTTATTCTTATGTTTTACTCTCCTGGTTACTATATCAATCCTACTATGTTGTATTGTTCTGGTTATTGCGGCTCACGCCTTAATATCTAAAATACAGTCGTTTTATTAAAACATTCTATAAAACTTATACTGTCTTTGTCATTTGTATATGAGACCATATTGTGAATGAGAGAGTTGGTTTGGATCTGAGTGACCACGACTTCCCTGAGAAGTTCCAAAGATGTCATGCGCTCGGCTGCCCAATTATTTCTTCCCCGTGGGAGAAATGAGGCACTGCTAGTTAGCCGGAGCAACAACCGGATTTAGGGTGACAGAGTTCCTCACACGTGGGTCAGACTCAGTCCCCCACACCGTTATCGATCCTGCTGCCTAGAAATCCAGTAGTCTCATTTAGGATAATGAGAGCCCACGCGACATGGCGCCGCCAACGTTTGGTCTGGCTCTAATGTTTGGGTCCGACTGACTCTCTCGGTCTCGTATATATTTTGACTCCTCGGTTCCGTATACGGAGACGTCCGTGGGGCTGAGGGTTTCCGCCTCCACAGGTTGGGTACATCCTATTACTTAGTGGTTGGTTGTTCAAGCTTGAACTTTGAAAGGAAAAACCCCGATATTGGTGTGCCTTCTCTGTCCTAGAGCTATTTTTTGTAATACTAATGGCGAATCCAGTTGTAGTAAATATACCGCTTAATATGCGATTTCCGCTCACGGGTAATCTGATAGCACATGGACTGACGGTCCAGGGGGGTCCGGTCACTTTTGTGGTGGACGCCCATGCAGCCTATAGAACTGAACTTTTTTATTCTTGGATCGTATTTCCAGCAGCTGATGAGGGCACAAATACTTTTCACGAATATACTGTTGCGAATGTCCCTGGACAATACAGGGCTTATGCATACTTAGAAATACCTTTATCTTATCAAGAACACCATAATTGGCTTGATGGCGCTCTCCAACACTCAGTGACACCAGTAAGGTTAGGTCCGTTAAGTAATGATGGTCCGACCTGGCCTTTATTGGCTACATATACACCATATCCTGGAGTGGCAAATGTGGCAGTGACTGAAGTGCGTCGTTTATATATGGAATTAACTGCAACATACAGACGATTAGTTCAGTTTGTGATGCAGACATTAAATACTAATGCAGCGCGTGCTGCTCCAGCACACCCACATGCGGTGGTACCGGGGATCAATCCGGCCACTGTGCACTCAGTGATGGGCAAAGTACCGGCTAAACGTGAGGAGACTCCGTTTTGGCTGGCGCAAAAAATTAATACGCTGGAAGCAGTATTTCCCAATACGGGACCTCAGGATAAGCATAGAATTTTGACGATGTGTTTGCCGTATGGGATGGTTCCTACGGTGGATCTTTGTAATACTTGGGGCACGGTGTTTGCCGCACTCTATACTACGGCACACGGTACACTGACTTTGGCTAATTTGCCGGAGGTGCTTAAACAAATTCAGGATGAATATGGGGCTGCCCCTGCCTTAGATTTAGGCATGCAATTGATGGGTAATTTTGATGCGGTTTCTTCTATTATTTTGAGTAATCTCAAGGGGGAGGCTGTAGCACTAGCAGTGCGAATGCGTCTTCGGGACGTTCCGCAGATTAATCAGGAGCGGGAACTTCCGAGAATAATAGCTGAAACATATTCTAGTATTGGTCGTGATAGCCTAGGGGCTCGACCGCAGAAACCACAATTGCAGGGTAAAAATAATAAGGATAATTCTAAGCAACAGCAACCTGAGGGTGCGAAAAAGCGCTGGGACAAGAAACAGCAAACACCTAAGAAAGATGGTGGGCAGTCTCCGCAACCGGAGACCCCACAAAATAAGTATAATCTCAGGAATAGGGATACTTTGAAGACGCCTGATAGATATCAATATACTGATACGCGCCAATCTCGTTCCTTTCAGGACTCCTCGGAGAAATGAAGTGAGAGAGGTGGGCGGTCAGAGCGGAGGACGGAGTACGTGAAACCGAGACAGGATTCACAACGCTCAGCGGAGGTTTCTATTAAACAGGAAGAGAAACCGATGCAACAAAAACAGCAATTTAAAAAGAAGAAAGTGGCAGCAGTCTCAGTTAGACATGCCGCTCAAGAAGAGAGTTCTCTTGATGAACAAGACATGGGCGTTGGCGCTGTTAGACAGCGCGGCAGAGGTCACAATAGTTCGCCGGAGTCTTCTAGAGCATCTGGAGGCGAAAGCAACTGATGACTTCATACAAGTCGAGACGGCGGATATGCGAGTCTCTGATCCTGATCAAGTATATCTTGTGACTCTACAATTAGAAGGGGACATTGACCGCATTGTACACACCATCTTTTGGGACCATGTGGTGAAATCATATGATGTCCTGTTGGCTGAACAAGATTGGCCACCTGACTTTGTTCGCGACTGTCCGGTTGGGGAGGAGGTTATTGTGCCTTCCTTTTCACTGCTTGTTCCGAGAGAACTAGCGGAGTCCTATTGTAAATCATGGGCTCTATCACAAGCCCCCACCCTATATAGGAATAATGTGGGGTGGGATAAACAATCACCTTATCATGTCATTCCAATTAAAGGCGAACCTCAGCCACAGCCGCAATATCCTATTAAATTTGAAGCAAGGGCATCGGTTAGGAAAATTCTTACACAATTGGAGTACCAAGGTGTGATTGAGCCTTGTGTCTCGCCGATGAATAATCCCTTATTTCCGGTTGCTAAACCGGACCATTCCTATAGGATAGTGGTGGATTACAGACATTTGAATAGTCATACACGCACATATGCCATACAGAATTCACATAGCGCTGCGCTTATGAATAATATAGTGCGTAAAAAATACAAAACAACCTTGGATATCTCGAATGGATTTTTCTGCCAGAATATAGCACCCGAAAGTCGGGACTATACCAGTTTCAGTGCGTTTGGCTCTCAGAAAAAGTTTTGTCGTTTACCTCAGGGGTATAAGAATAGCCCAGGACTGTTTTCGGCTCGTGTGACTGAACTTCTGCACGAGTTGGACCCTGAGGCGTTATCATATGTTGATGACATTTATTTGACGGACGATGAGATTCTACAACATCTCAGACGCGTATCGCGCATTGTTGTGGGTTTTGCTGATATTGGCTATAAGTTTAATTTTAAGAAATCGAAGATTGCCTTCCTCAGTGTTATTTTCCTGGGATATGAGTTATCGAGTGAGGGCAAGAGCCTGGCACCACATTTTTTGGAGAAATGTGCTTTATTGCAGCCTCCTAATACGGTTCGGAAGCTCCAGTCGTTATTGGGGTTTCTGAATTTTGGCAGAACTTACATTCCTGAATATGCTACACGTATAAAACCTTTATATGAACTGATTCGCCCGAATTTTTCAAGTAGATTTTGGACGATTGAGCATACACACATACTGCGAGAGTTGCAGAATGATCTCTTAGCGGTTAAACATTTACACACACGGGACAATAAAACTCATTTGGTCATCAGGGTGATTCCTGGGGCTGTTGGATTTACGTATGTCACCTTTAATGAAGGAGAGACAGTTCCGATAGCATACAAGTCCCACTTGTATTCTGCTGCAGAACAACGTTTTGCACAGACTGAGAAAATTCTCACTGCAGTACAGATGGCTGTGATCAAAGAAAGACCGCTAGCCCAGGGCCAACGCATTATTGTCGTTTCCCCAATTCCGGCCTTAGAGGCTGTTACAAAAGCGAGTGTTCCTAATTCGAAAGCTTTACACCCGCGGTGGATACAATGGGCTACGTCTTTGACGGCCACTGATGTGGATTACATATTTGACCCTAAGCTGCAGACTCAAGAATTTCTTCAATATGAAATAGAGTACCCAGTTCCTGCTGGCACATTGCCTATTGATCAATATGAAGTGGTCATGTATACCGATGGCTCTGCGCAACCGGCGGTTGGGACTAAACAACAGTATTCTGCTGCATGTGCGGTGGTGAGCGGGACTATAGAGGGGGAAGTATTCTGCCCCCGACATACTTATACTAAAACCTTGGGAGATTGCACGGCGCAGCTGGCTGAGCTCAAAGCTCTTTTGTTGGCGTTGGAGCATGCAGAGCCGGCGATATTGACCTTGCTGGTCTGTGACTCCTACTACTGTGTGCAATCCTTCAATGAATATCTGCACTATTGGAAAATGAATGGGTTCAGAGATTCTAAAGGCAACACCATTAAACATAAATTGTTGTGGGGTAAGGTTGCGGGTCTGAAAGAAACGCTTCCTAAAGTCCATGTTGTACATACACTTGGACACCAGCGCGTTGGAATACACGTTGCTGGGAATACTTTGGCTGATGAGGCTGCAAAGTCGGCAGTGGCTATCGCCACTGTAGCCGCAGTGACTCATTCGAGTTCAAAACGAGACATAGAGATTTCGGCTGCCATAAAAGCTACGGCTGATGGCACGCCATTTCCTAAAGGATTCCCTTCTAAATATAGTTACTGCTTGAGTGGTGCGCTACATGCGGTTGTTAATATTCCAGGCATTGGTGCACGTGAGTTACCGAATAAGATTGAGAGACCTCGATTAATTTCTGCAGCACATGAAGGGGTGGCGTCTGCGCATGCTGGTGTGGCTGCCACGATTTCACTTTTACAGGCCCGTTATTGGTGGCCTGGTCTCTATAAGGAGACAAAGCAGTATGTCCTTTGTTGTGACGTCTATCAACAAGTTAAAGCATCGTCGGCTAGACGCCCGCAGCAGACGCCTCTTCTGATTTCAAACAGACCATTACAGTGTGTGTACTTGGACCATTGTGGTCCGCTGACACCAGATAGTGCATACAAATACATATTGGTTGCTGTAGATTCGTGTTCCAGATTTGTGTGTGTCTGGCCACAGCGCTCGGCTGACGCTCGGACTGTTATTAAAGATTTGCGTATCTTTGTCGATACATTTGCAGTTGCGGCTTTTCATTCGGACCAGGGCCCTGCTTTTGCCTCTAAGGCATTCAGGGACACCATGGCTTCGTTGGGGGTCCAACTACAATTCTCGTCTCCATTTCATCCCGAGGGAAATTCTGTCGTGGAGCGTTTAAATCGTGATTTAAAGCAATCCTTAACAGCCAGGGTTATAGGTACGGGTCGTAGTTGGCTAGCCCACCTGTATGGAGTACAGAGAGCACTTAATAACTTGCCTAGAAGGTCACTGGGGGGTCGTACTACATATGAGTGCCTGTTCGGAACACAAATGTATGTTCCTGATCTAGATGGTCCTGGTGTGGAGGCGGCAGATACGCCCTTTGACATAAATGATCGTGTCGCTGTTTTGCAGGATTTACAACAATTTCGTGAAGATAACTCTTCTGCGAGTGCTGCCTCCTCTGGAATTAAGGATGAGCCAGTAACACCTACTGGTTGGATACCCAGGATTGGGGATCTAGTGCGTGAAAAGGTCGCAGTAAAGAAAGAATTTGGTCCTTCTTATCGAGCACCTGTCCCGGTGTTGGGGCTGAGCGGCACGAGAACTGTGATTTTGCCGCCGCTGCAAGGGGCCAAAGGACATCGTTTTGTTTCCATTGATAATGTCAAGTTACAACATGTGGCCGATTCTGCACAGCAGACCAAGAGGGACACCCAGTAGTTCCGGCATCCCTCTCACTACTGGGGAAGAAGTCCAGCTGCAGGTGATTTGCACCGACCCTGTTTCCTTACCGAGCTTGGGGAGGGTGGAAGATGGTCTTGCGATTGTTCCACAGTCAACGATTGATATCGATTCTTTTGCTCAAGTTGCTGTACGTTCTACTGATGTTTCTGAACATATGATTTATAGTGTACCTAGGAGAGAACCTCCATCAGCTTCCTTGTTCACTGTTGCACCTTTTGCTAGAACTGCCTATGGCTGCTTCAACGACGCGCATGCGGCTGTATCCAACTCTTCGTCTTCGCTGTCTTCAATCCGAGGTCCACGTAAGCTACTGAGTTGGCTTAAACGTACATATTTTATTATTCCTTGGAACTATTTGTGGCTTTTAATGGCTGTAATGACTCTTTTTTTTATGGTTGGGATTTGTGGTTACTTTTTTTCTAGTAATACATGGTCATTTTCTTCCTGATCGATCAGACATTGAGCACGTGGAGACTGTGTTGAGACCACATTTTTCGTCTCATATGGTTCGAAGAGACTTATCCAATGTGAACATTTCTGCAATACCAATTCCGGATGGGATTGTGTGGGATAAAGTAATGTTTGATATATATGGTCCCACTGAATTGATTCAAATACCGTATGTCCTTAAGTTATCAATGAATGATATTGTTATTCCAGGCATTGTTTCTGATGATTGGGATGTGAAGACAGTAGATTCTATGCTAAAAGATTTGCAATATTATACTGTCTATGACGATGAAGATGCTTACCAATTTAGAGATAATCATGGTGATATGTTTTGCTACACCCATTATGGACACCACTTTATTCACAAAGCGAGTAGCCCTAAGTCCATCTTTAATTATGTACAATGGGAACATTGCTCGACTCCTCCACAAGGGAGTTCGAAAACGTATAATGATAAATTTGCATATTTTTCTGGGCATGATCAGCGAAATGCTAAGTCTTACTATTTTAAAGTGACACCGTATTCTAATAAGCAAATTTTGTTGACCGATACTAAATTACTATATTCTAATTCGTTTGTATCTAAACTTTCGGTCGAAGGATATGAATACTGGTTGAAGACTGTTGACTTGAAAAGTGTTTGGGGTACGAAAAATTGGCAGATGCAAGGCAGAGATACATTATTTCGAGCATGCATTATCCCTGTGCAAATGATTTTCCTCAATGACACAGTACAACAGACTAGTTGTTTGGGCTTGGCGTCGATTAGGGAATTGACTTTGCCTAGTATACCTGTCCCTTCTAAATTAAATAACTGGCAGCACTATGTGAATGCCACTTTTAGTGAATTTACGCATTGGGTCCAGAATGGTACGCTTAACGCTTCCTCGTTACATCCGGGCGGGTGGTTATTGTGGCCTGTAGACACTAATCAGTGTCATCAACGTTTTGTTACCTCTTCTGGGGGGCTCAGGACTAGTAGGGCAGACCCTCGTTACATTTCACCAGAACATGCTGATATAATAACTACATACAGTGTGGGAAAACTTTGTCAACAATGGTTGAAGTATTCCACGCTGGGTGCAGTTAAGTCACACCTCAAGTTACTGTCTAATGGTACTGATTTACAAGATTTCTTATCAGGTCCCAAGGTGCCCCGGAGAAAAAGGTTCTTATACGAAGTGTATAATGAGTTTTGGAAACTTTCCCAGCAGGAGGCTGCAGCCCGGTTAAGTCAGATTGATCAAGAAAATCTGCTGCAGACTTTGTCTGTTGTTGATAATGGCATGCATACCCTTTCTGACCGTGTTTACACGATTGACAGCATTGTCTCTTCTGCTATTGACATTATAAAATCTGACATGTCTTCTTTATATCATGGGCAGAGTCAGACACGATCTATCATGCAGCTGGGTTGGACTCTTCAGACCTTGAAGGCGGGTCGCGTTCCATGGCAGCACATTCGTGCCAGAGAGATCTTTATCACCTTTAATTTAACTTGTCAACAACAATTGATGGCTAAGAAGGAAGCGACGTATGTTATGTTAAATATTGAAAAATTGGAGAAACTGCCTTTTACGGTGGCTGAGATTCCGTCAGCTGAGTGGTTGATTCATGGGGTTATTAATTTGCCTATCTCCACTCTGCAATTTACTTCTTGTTTGAAGCACATTCCGGTGGGTAGATATGAAGTATTGGGTGACAGTTACTTACACGAGGTGTGGGAGCTTCCTTTTCAGTACAGATGTGTTAATGGTTTGCGGGAAGTTTTTCTTAGCGGTAGCGAATGCGAAGCTTCTGTTAGCCATTCCATGGTTTGTAAACAGCTGTCCTTGCACGGAGCGTGTAATGCTTCGATTGCTAACTTAGCTTGTTATCTGAAGGGAGTTCCAGTCCCGGTAATTAAAAACACTTTCCAGGTGCTTTCTAATGGCAGTTACATTGTTCTTAACAGCGAACGCTGCTGTGGCATGCATGCCGGAATAGTTTACGTCGTTGTCGTCAACAAGGCTGTTACGTGCTGCGGGAATGTGTTGTTTCCCCCTACTGAATTTAGGGAGGTAGCGGACATCTGGCCTCATATTGCTACTTCCAAGGTTGATTTCGACAAGTTGAGTCGGCTGAAAGCTTCATTGTTTCAAAAGCATGTGGCCCTTACATCTGCTAGCGAGACCTACGCACTTCAAGTGGCAAGGTCATCGGCGGAGATACAGTCCCTTTTGAATACTAACTTTCCGAGTCACTTCGGTGAACTTGTGGGACGTATATTTAATGCATCCAGCACTGCTGGTATTGCTCATTTTTTCAAAGCCGTTGGTGTTGGTTTCGTTCACACCTTCTCTTCCATATTCGGTTTGATACCTTCGGCTATACACTCTATTTTCGGAAGCATTTTTGGGGGTTTCCCAATTACTTTGGCTTTATTGGCTGGAGTTATGCTATTGTTACTATTTTTTCGCAATGGCTGTCCCGCCGCAACGAGATCCTGTATTGCTGCTCCCGTCAGCGCAGCTGTGTCGTGAACGCATGATGCAGCGTTTTGGAGCAACACTCCTGGCTCATTTGGAGTGTGACTGGTCTTTGTCATTCTGACCGGTTTTGGATTGTGTACAACCCGTGTTTCGATGCCTTTGGTGCTCGGTGGAACATGCACTGGCTTTCTGTCTCTCACTGCAGCGCTCTCCAGTGGTTGATCTTGATCTGTTGATGTTCCCGATTAGGGCTCATTCCCAGACTTGTGCACTACGGTTGCGTTTGCTTCGTGAAGCGGATTATGAGATTCCCTTCCTGGAGGAAGATGGTTTTGTCTCTTTCCTTGGCACTACACGGGGTGACGCCCTGAATGGTTTTGGGGCTTTGGAACACACCTGTTCCATGGTACTTTGTGGCGTGGATCTTCCGATATTGACATATCTCGAAGTGGAGGAGCTTCTACGTTCTATTGCTTCTGTTTGACAATTGGATTTTTTTTTTTCTGACTAAATTGACACTATATTGCAATTCGCTCTATCGTCACATGTTTCCTAAATTCATGACTTTGTTGTCTTCTCATCTTGTCGAAATGTTGTGTTTAAATTTAGGTTATGTTTTTTCTGTTATTAAAACCACTTGCTACCGACAAGGGGAGGGTGTAGTGTGGTCAGTTTTACGTATATTTTGCGCATTAGCTTCAGGCTTTAGGCCTCTGTGCACTTTGCCCTAAATATATTTTATTCATTTGCTAACAGCTTAGAGCCTCTGTGCCCTTTATTCTAAATGCTTTTTATTAGGCTTCGTACTGTTATTTTTCAGAATAGCCAGTTCTACGGTGTTGTTTTTTATTCATATCACACTGTTTTGCCTACTTCAGCACTGGAGTTCTTCATAACATATTCACTCTGTGCTTCAGTCAAGGATACAGTCTGGTACATTGCCGATAGACGTGGTAGGAGTCTAGACTTGCCATTCCTGCGTAGGGACATTTTGTGATCACGATGACATGTTAGTTATAAAATCACTTCCTTGTCCCAATACATGCAAGAGGGAGATTCCGACCAGGGAACCACAACTAGACGCTGACTGCCTCGTTGCAGATGCTGAACCAGATCACAGGCCTTTGCTCAGGTATGGGTGTGTCCGTCTCCCTAGTGATACAGAAAGGCAAGCTAGAAGCTTAACATGCTGTGCTCTAAATAGAACAAGCAGAGGGAGAGTAGAAACGGTTAGGAATTATGATAGCGTTATTCTTATGTTTTACTCTCCTGGTTACTATATCAATCCTACTATGTTGTATTGTTCTGGTTATTGCGGCTCACGCCTTAATATCTAAAATACAGTCGTTTTATTAAAACATTCTATAAAACTTATACTGTCTTTGTCATTTGTATATGAGACCATATTGTGAATGAGAGAGTTGGTTTGGATCTGAGTGACCACGACTTCCCTGAGAAGTTCCAAAGATGTCATGCGCTCGGCTGCCCAATCATTTCTTCCCCGTGGGAGAAATGAGACACTGCTAGTTAGCCGGAGCAACAACCGGATTTAGGGTGACAGAGTTCCTTACACGTGGGTCAGACTCAGTCCCCCACACCGTTATCGATCCTGCTGCCTAGAAATCCAGTAGTCTCATTTAGGATAATGAGAGCCCACGCGACAAAAGTATAATTCCTGATTGAGACTGATTAGACCTGTCATGTTTAGTACATAAGGATTTGTAATGATGAATCCTCTTTAATGGTAAAGTCACATTTACTGTTACAATTTTGGCATTTCCTCCTTTTAGCCCTGTGTGCCTACACCCTGCCTCCAATGCACGTCTGAGCTGGCTTTCCCTCCAGCCTCACACAAAGAAAGGATAGGTGTGACTGAGTGACCATCTGCATGTTGTTGGGTCATCCAGGGCAGGATGGGAGGAAGGAGCAGGACACTTACACCTGAAATGGCAGTGTCCTGTTCCCACACAAAGGACTGCCTAACCCCATGTAGTGAATCTGGAGCCTGCCAGGAAGGAAGGACCTCTGTACACTTCAAAGCCTTTCTTTGAAGTCACCCCCACTTCAAAGGCACCACTGGGTATAACAACTGGACATTTGACCCTACCAACTCAGGACACTTTTGGACATGTGAAGAACTCTGCCAGGAAGAAGGAATGCTGTGCTGCTACAAGGAATGCCTCCCTGGACTGCTGCTCTCGAAAAAATGCTTCTCTGCTATGCTATCCTGCTGCCTGCAGCCCTCTGCCCTGCAGAGGAAGGACTGGAGCCATTTCACTTGAACTCAGAGTGGCTCAAATGGCTTGCTGGCTTGCCTGCTGTTCTTCTGAAGTTTCAGTGACATGAATATAAGTTTCTAAGCACTATATTTGCAGATATTCTTTACAAATTCATATCTCAACTTCTACTTATTGGAGTTTTTGTCATTTTGATATTGTTTTGCTCATACAATTATATTCTATTTTTCTTATCAGGAGTGGTATTGTTTTGAGTGACATTTTTACAGTTTAACTATTTTAGGAGTTGAATAAATACTTTGCACATTGCCCACTAAGTTAAGCCTGCTTCCTCTGTGTCAAACTACCAGGGAGTTAAGACAGTTTAATTTATGGTGTGTATCTGACTTACCCTGACTAGGATTGTGCTTGCTGCCTGAATAGGGAGCAAACCTCTGCTAATCAGAAACCCAATTTCTAACATGGGTGCCTGGGGTGTAACCCCCCCCCCCAAATAAATGGCAGCCCGTTTTGGTAATTGGGTCTTTCTCGAAGAATAAAAGAATGAACGACATATCAGTGACCTCTTATGAAAACAGAAGAGAGACTGACGCACCCATCTGTGGCTTAATTTCTAATTGTGAAAACATATAAACTGGAATCAATAATGGCTTCATTGATTATCCAAACTGTGTGATCATAGTCAAATATTTTAATTCACAGAGCCTTGTTTTTCTCTATTATAACATATAAACTCACTTTTAAATACTTACATTTTGTTTATTAGATTGTAGTGTTGATCCATCTATAAAATGAATATAGGCCATGTCTTACCTTTTAGTTCAGTAATGGCATTGTCCTTGGGGGGAGAGCCATGAATATTTCAAAAAAATTTACTAAGGTCATCCTAAAGAAAAACAGGGTATATTTATACTCCATTTGCGCCAAATTTGCATTTTTGTTTACGCAAATTCGGCCAAAGCTAACTTCATATATATATTTTGAAGTTCGACTTTTCGAACGTCAAAATATTGGAGTTTGCACCATTTTTTAGATGCATGAACCTACCTTTACGTCAATGAGATGCAAGGTAGGCATTCCCATCTAAAAAATGGTGCTAACCCCATAGCCCCATATTTATCCCCTGTGCTAAATTGACGCATGGGTGGGAGAGGGGCTAAATAATGGTGCAAAGCTTGCTTTGCACCATTATTTAACATCTGTGTCAGACCAGGTGTTAGGGGACCTGTGGACCCAATTCCATGGTTGAACAGCATGGAATGGGTCCACAGGTCCCCTCCCCAAGCTCCAGGAACATCCCCACCCACACCAGAGGGACACTGGATGATGTAGGGACCCCATCCCAGGTAAGTAGGATAAGTATAGGTAAGTATTCTTTTTTTAAATTAAAGTGCCATTGGGGCTCATTTTGGGTCCCCATGCATGGCACAGGGGGCAAAGACCATGCCCAGGGGACACTGGTCCCCTGTGCTAGCCACTGGGGACCAGTCTTTTATAAGATATGAGTCATGTGGTATGGATGGTTTTGTGTCAGAAAATGATGCTAGGCTGGTTAGAGGCATTTTTTTGCTAACGTAATTTTTGGTGCAAAAGCCACTTCTCCCATACTGCCACCTCAATCCAGCTAACATCATGTTTTTTTTTAGGCTAGCCAACCTTTTGTACCATCTTGTGGCATTCCATAAATATGAAGGCCGGCTGGCGCTCTGGAATGACGCAAGCCGGCGCTATACTTTTTGACGCAAAAATACGTTTGCGCAGTTTTGCATCAAAAAGTATAAATATGGGCCTACATTTGTTTTACATTTTGTGGAGATTGTATCATATTTTTACATTACGTTTGTTGCATGATATATATGCCAAACATTTTCATGGTTCGGTTTTTGCACAAACTCTTGGAAACAAGCCAGACCCATGGCTCAGCTATATCTCGGCACACCCTATTGATTTGTTTGGATGCCCTCCTCTGTTTGTGACAAGTGCTGAGTACATGGGTCCATCAGTCACTAGATAACATTATTTGTAAAAGGTGAAGACTAGAAACATGGAGCCCAGTACACATGCATCATTTTGACAACTCTACTATTGAGGCTTCTTGTAGCTGAGACAAGAAGAGTGTGTGCATTCAAAATACATTTAATATAGGTCATCCCATTGTAGGTATTCCAGGCTGTTGTGTCATATGTGACTGTATTCATGAATTCCCAGGGAGGACTACTAGGTCCAGGTGGGATGGTAAGTCTTTAGCGGCAGTGTTTGTAATGTGACACAACTAAAATGCAATCTTGGCGTGGTAGTGAGTGGATGCTCTGAATTGGGTCTGCTATGTCTGTGTTGTTTTTTATTTGGTCGTTTTTGTTTCACTAAGTGGTTTTACCTTGTTCAGTTTTTTACATTGGGATCTTAAATAAATATAGTGGCTACATATTCTGGTAGCAGTAGATGTGGAAAGCTTCACTAGTTTCAACTTTCTAAACATGCAACTGGCAATCAAATACCTGAAAGGTGACGGGTGAAATTATGGAAATAGTCTAACTACTGACAATTGCTTTTACCCAACTGTGCAACAGAGGCCCACCTAGTAAATTGTGCAGCCCTAATTTATTGTTTTTATAAATTGCCTGAAAGATCCAGCTAAATCGAAAGCTGTTTAAAAGTTATTCTCATGCCTTTTGTCAAACTGCCCTTGTGAAAACTGCCTTATAAAATTTGGACCTGATATTGTTGCACTCTTTTTAAAGAGCACATTAGCAATTTTTTATAATGCTGTTGTACAATTTGCTCTCCATGTTTTTCTGGATCAAGATTGTGATGCACAGAAGGTATTCTCTGGCCAGATCAAACTGAAAGAGCAGACTGTAGTTATTTGATCATTTGTAGATTGTTGTAGACAGCAATACCATGTACACAGTTTTAAGGGTGAAAGTCCCCAAACCTTTGTACAGCTACACCACCACCCACACACTTTTTTCTTTCTCATGCGCATCATCTGCATTTTTTTTTTACAAGTGTTTGTGGGGCTACTGACTCTGAGGGATCCTGTTAACTGTGAATTTGATATTCTTCAGGATCTTCATTTTTAGGCCCAGGTGGTAAACTTTGCTTGGCTCATGGAGTTTTCAGACTTTGAGTACTACGCACTATGCAGAGAAGTGCAAAGTACCAAATTCTGCCATCCGGCATGCAGCAGAGTTTTTTGTTTCCATTCATGCGAGATTTGTTATTGGTGCTCATTTGCACAATATTTTCAGGCAGCTTGTGCGCACATGCAAGATTTTGAGCATGCTTGCGTGGTTTCTGGTCATGGTGGAGACAATTTACTGCAGCTTGCGAGTGTACCACAAGTAGATTTTCTACTCGAGAAGCAGCGAAATCTACTAAAAAAAAAATTTTGGAGTGGATTTTCTTTTCAAACAGACTGTTCAAGTTGTTTTTTTAATGTGAGAAGCCATTTTTTTAACTTTTTTTTCCCAACAGGAAGAAGTGCCCCAGAGACTCTAAGTTCCTGTTCCTGTCCAGCAGGCTCCTCCGAGTGTTTTGTCGACCTCCTGGTCACTTTTCACTTGGTTTTCAAGGTGGAAGAATTGTTCTCTTTGTCTGCTGGGTATGTATCTTTGGATTAAAGACTTTGACCCAGACTTTGGCCCAGTTTCTGAAACTTGTCACGCAGCAGCCAAAAATGCTGCACTGCACTGCGTGGCAAGGAGAAAACAGGAGAGCAGCATATTCACATAGAAATGGCACCTTCATGCCCTCTCCATAGCGCTGGCTCTGATTTCAGCTGCCATGTGTCACACAAACACATTAGTGCCATAGTGCTAGGGTGTGTGCATGAGTCTACCATAAGTTTTGTACAGGAAGAGTACCCTTTCTCTACAAACTACTATGCCTAGACAAGTAGAAATGCTTTCCCTACTTCAGTTTCTGAAAGTTGTCACGCAGCACAGTGCAGCAGTCAAAAATGCTGTGCTGCACTGCATGACAAGGAGAAAACAGGAGAGCAGCATATTCACGTAGAACTGGCACTTTCATGTTTCTCCATAGTGCTGGCTCTGATTTCAGCTGCCCTGCGCCCCACACACACACCTTAGCACCATAGTGCTAGGTTGTGTGCATGAGTCTACCATACGTTTTGTACAGAAAGAGTACCCTACCTGTACAAACTACTATGCCTAGACAAGTGGAAATGCTTTCCCTACTTTGGATGTGTACTGGAAAGTCGGAAAAGCAGAGAGAAATAACAACATTTAACCGTCTTTTCAAAGGCATTAAATTTTGGTGCTAAACCCTGTCTTCTGATGTTTCAGAATTGGGTTTAGCGACAAAAAGCATGGGAGGGAACACAGCTATGCCCAAGGATCACCCATGTAACGCCCCCTTGACGCAAAGTAATGCAAAGCAGTGTTTCACGCTGCTTTGTGTTACTTTGCCACACAAACCAATGCAAATACCTATTTCCATGGTTTGTGAATGTCAAAAAAAGTTTAGCGTCAGTTTAGTGTTACAAAAGCAACGTTAAATCAGCGCTAAAACTTTGAAAATCTGGGCCTTTGTTTTTGTGAAATCACACAAGTAAGTTCAAAAACTATTGTATAAGGGTGTTGTTTGTTTGATAGGACATGCACCAGTATTTCTTTGTACTTTTATTTGAGTTTTAAATTGTGTTGTGGTGGGTGGCCTGGAGTCTTAGTAGGGGCCTAGTTTTTTTTTTTGCAACTAATTTTTCACCTTTTGTAAAGGGAACAATTCAGTTCCTTTCGTCCCATGTTTGTTCTGTTTACAATTTTAATTCATTTTGCTATGTGGCCTACTCTTCTAATGGGCCATCAAGCCAATAGGTACAGCGCTAGTCATCAGTGCATGTAAGAAATGTTTCTGTGGTATATGCTTTTAAAATTTCATTTAGGGCAGGGATGGGAGTGGACTAAATTGAAACAGTTGGCTAATGTTTGGATTCCATTCTTTTTTCTGCAAAAGGTGTAAATGTAGGGTGATATATGATGTCCTAGGAGGATGTGTGTAAAATGTCTATAGCTCTGTTGATTTTCATGTTTGCACAGCTGATTAATGATAGTGTCTGCTTTAGTAGTACCACCATGCCCCATTTTTCTGGCCAGGTGTGTGTGTGTGTGTGTGTGTGTGTATGTGCGTGTTTTTGTCATTGGTCAATCATTTGTCTGTGTTCTCCAGGCCATTTGGCCAGGGGAAATTTTGTGTTTGTAGTTTGTGTTCATAGGCTTGCATGTGTTCTTTGTTCCCCTTGCCTCCTTGGTCGCTGTTGGTTCTGGCCATGTTGCTGGCAGTCATTTTATGCATTCAGCGTGTGCTTTTGCCATAGGCTTTCATGTGTCCTTTGTTCCCCATGCTTCCTTGCTTGCTATTGTTGTTTGACAAGTGGTTAGTGTTCATTGTGGGCATTTAACCAGTGTGCTTTTGCCATATGCTTGCTTGGACGGATGTGATATCAGTTTATTTGTATGCTTGAGGATCATTGTAGTATATGTACATTATGAACATGATGATGATGAACAGTGCTTACATAACTTGCATTTTTTGCATTTTGCATTTGTAATTTCTTGCCTCAAAATAGGTTTCTCCTCAAACTCCTATACAAGCATCAGCAATTATTTATCTTTTTTATTTACATTTTTTTAATTTAAATTTTTTATTTAGATGTTTTTATTTTTTTTCTAATTTTTATTTTGCATGTTTTCATTCTGTTTAGTTTCTTTTTTTTTTATTTTACATGTTTATTTCCTTTTTTTTTCTTTACATTTTGCCTCGATCCATCAATCCCATAGGTGCACAGCTGCAGAAAAGCTTTAATTTTTTAGCTATAAGTCAATTTCCTCCTGGTTACCTTGCATGCAGTGAACTGCATACACATCAGCATCATTCATTTTTTTAATGATTATTCCATTTCCCCCTGGTGCACCTTGCCTGCCATAGGTTCACACTAAACTTAATTTTTTAAGGATTATTCCCTTTATCCATGCACCTCCCTGACGGCTCGAGGTGTCTCCTTTGGAATAGATGGACAAGCAAAGAGCTATATCTGTATGTTGTGTCATCCTGATTAGAAGTTACATATTATGGTATGGTGGTGTAGTTTGACTTTAAAATAGTTTATTTATTATTACTTAAGTAACCAAACCCATTAATATTACCTTTGTCTTTACTAATTCAAACTGCAACAATTGAATATTTTTCTTGCTTGTTTGCTTTTAGGGGCACAAGAGAAGAAGAGGCATTACCCGCAGTGCTGCCAAACAGAAGGCCTGTAGAGCGATGTCAGCCCTCCAGTCTCTTCCACTTGTGCAGCCTCGTGCTACTGCCAACTGAGTTTTAAGATGGCCCCAAAGAAAGTTGTTCCCAAGAAAGTGGGCAATGCCAAGAAGCAGCTTTCCATTAATGTAGTGCTGACCACAACCTTTTTCAGTAGAGCTCTGCCTCCCACACTGTCCTCTGCGAATGAACCTGGGAACAACACTTCTGCATCAAGAGTACCACCTCATCCTAAGCTAAGACCAAGTTTGTCAGAGAAGCTGCCACTTAAATCATGGGGACAGTGACATGCAGTGATGTTGAATTGGATTTGTCTCTTTCGCAAAGTAGTACCCAGTCATTCCAGGAAACAGGGCAAAGTGGACCGCACCTGCAGCCAGCAATAGTAGCTCTTCCTGAAGTTGGAGCAGAACAGGAGGTCGAGCTTTCTGCTGAACAAGAACCTCCTCTTTTAGAATCCTTGGCCCGAAATTTCCAGCAAGGAAAAGGAAGGGTACTTCATCATCTTCTCTAGCAACATTTCTGATGATGATGATGGGGACATGGGGTGGACTCTGGCAGAGTCCAGGAGAGCAAGAGATTAATAAAGTTTCTGAAAGCCTTGGAATTATGGAAGAGTATGCTGAAGAGAATCACAACGATCAGCCAGTCATTTTAGAAACCGGTACCGAAGAGTCCGACATTACTCCTCCTATTCAATTCTGCTCTGAGGCATTTGGCAGAGGTAGCACTGCCAGCTCATGTATTTGTAAGGCCCCACCTAAAACCTGAACGAACCCCTACCTAAGTTAGAAGTATGCACTGCACAGAGGCAATCAATGCACCTGCCTACCTCCCTCCAGTTCTTATTCGGGCATTGGCGGTGGCCCACAAAGAAAGTACTTCTCACCAGTTTGGGACTTTTCATGCTTAGCAAACATGAGGGGAATATTGCAATGTGCTCTATTTGCCACACCAGTGTTCATTGAAGTAAGCCTGGTTAACATTATTATACTAGAGGCCAAACAACTCATATAAAAAAAAAACATTACACAATCTGGTGAGAGGAGCACCTTAAAAAGCTGAACACGGTCATGGTGGTGAAGGTGTGGAGAGCTAGAAAACATCTGCTACAAATTCAATCATGGTGGGCTGTGATACTGAGGAAGAAGAGGGTGCGATCCTCCCACAAAGCAGCCCTGTCCCCAGCAGTGCACCACAATCATTCACCTCAGCAACCTCACAATGGCTCAGAGTGAGATGAATATTCCACAGCATACATTTACTGCCTCACAATGCATATTGAGTCTACCACCTCCTACTTCTTGAAAGAAACCTGCATCATGGCTCCAGAAAAAAAAAGAAAATTCAGGCTACTATTACGGGTATGTATTGGCAGGAGGGGCCCTATGATTGCAACCACCCACCCAATGGCATATTTGTACAATGGGAAGCTGGCTAAAATGTTAGCTCTGGACCTCCTTCCTTTCTCATTTCTGAAATGGCAGGTTCCAAGTCAGTCCTATTTTTCCAGAGTTGCCGTTTCGGTACTGCATCATGATGTGCTTCAGTTTCTTGGACAAGCTTTGCAGCAAAGTGTTGTTCACACTATCTACCTGATGACAGACATGTGGACTAGTTGTCAGGTGACTGATTATATGTGCATCACTACACACTGGATCCCTTTTGATGGGGTAAGGCATCAGGCATCTATAGGTCTTGGCCCTGGAGAAAACTTTAGGAGCATTCAACAGCACGCAACTGGAGCCGTGTTCGTCATGGAGAAATCGCATACACCTGCAGATATCTTGGATAAATTTAACAGCAAAATGTCTTAATGGCTGCAACACAGAGGTCTAAGAATTGTTTTTGTTGCCACGGAAAATGGGAGTAGCACAGTCCAGGCCATGGCAGACAGTGGCTGTTTCAGGCTCCTGTGTTTGGTGCATTGCATAAATCTGGTTGCGCAAAACTTTCTCATAAAAGAAGACAGCGTCAGCAACATACTGACCACCTATAGAAGAATCTGTATTTACTTCAGCCATTCTTTTAAAGCCCAGAAGCTGTCGCGAATTATTCAGTGTATGTTAGATCTTACAGCCTTAGGGTGGTCACCTCAACTTTTTGCCTGCCTCCCTCCACCTTTTGACACTGTTTTTGCTGGTTTTAGGACTCTGCGCTCTTTACCACTGCTAAATTGCATATTCTCTCTCCCTTAACACATGGTGACATTGGAGCATGCCAAACTGGCTAATTTAATTTACTTATAAGTGCCTTGTAAAGGGTACTATGTGCCCAGGGCCTGTAGATGAAATGCTACTAGTGGTCCTTCAGCACTGTTTGTTCCACCCACATAATTAGCCCCTTAACCATGTCTCAAGCCTGCCATTGCAAGGATGTGTGTGCAGCTTCACTGCCAATTCGATTTGGCATTTAAAAGTATTTGCCAGGCCTAAAACTCCCCTTTATCTCCATATAAGTCACCCCTAAGGTTGGCCATAGGTAACCCATAGGGCAGGGTGCTGTGTAGACAAAAGGCAGGACATGTATCTCTGTAGTTTATATGTCCTGGTAGTGTAACACTCCTAAATTCATTTTAGACTGCTGTGAGGCTTGCTCCTTTCATAGGCTAAAATTAGGGCTACACTCATACACAGTTTGAGTTGTAAATTCTTATCTGAAAGGAGTAACAAGGTCATATTTAGTATACCCAGAATGGTAATACAAAATCCTACTGACTGGAGACATTGGATTTAATATTACTATTTGTGCAATGCCAGTTTTAGAAAGTGAGCATTTCTCTGCCATTAAATCCTTCTGTGCCTTGCAATCCACATCTGGCTGGGTTACTTGACAGCTCTTTTGTGCATTTCACGCAGACAACCCCAGACACAGGATGCTCAGTCACACCTGCACAAATTTGCATACTGAATTGTTTTTCCTGGGCTGGGAGGGTGGAGGGCCTGACACTTACATGTCAAAGTACAGTGGCCTGCCCACATACAATGGACTGCCAAACCCCCTGCTGGGACCCCGGCAGACAGGTTGGAACAGAAAGGGGTCCTTGTGCACTTCTAAGCCCCCCACTTCAAAGACACATCTGGGTATTTAAACAGAGCCTCTGACCCTACCAACTCAGACACTTCCTGGGACAGAAACTCTGCACCAGAACCTGAAACCTGCCAAGAGAAGCTGCCTGGTTCCTAAAGGACTCACCTGACTGCTTTTCTGCAAAGGACTGCTGCCCTGCTGCCTTGCTACCCTCCAGCTCTGCTGAGAAGTGTTCTCCAAGGGCTTGGATAGAGCTTACCTCCAGTGAAGTCTCAGAACCAAATATACTTCATCCTGCAAAGAACTCCTTGTGTGGTGAAAATTTGATGCACAGCCTGCATCATGGTGAGAAAATCACTGCACGCTGAAACGAAACAACAAAGCCCGGCTCCCCGAGTGGAGATCGATGCAGCGTCAGCGTTGCGACCGGAACCTCAATGTACGGCCCACTGGATCGACATATAGCTGAGCCGGAAAGGCGCAGACCGACTTCCTGCAAGAAGAATCGACCTTCGTCCTGCACGCCGAGGATTTCTCTGCATTGTCCACAGGGTGTCCAAATACCCCGCAACCCAAAGAAGATCCAAGTTCGCACCCGGAAAGCGTATCAAAGGTCATGCCACTTGAAAAAAAATGATGCATCATCTGTGTGCGCCTGGAGAAACCTACGCACACCTCCTGGTTTTCCACGCATCTCCTCCTCTGTGGCCCCTTGCAGATAATTCAGATGCAAACTAGGTACTTTGTGCTTGCAAGTGACCCTTGTTGCTTTTAAGAACCTAAGACTATTTTTACCATTTCCTAAAGTGATATTTCTATGTATACTTATCAAATCTTGATTCTTTTGACCTGCATTTAATCAGATAAATATAATATATTTTTCTAAACCTGTGTGGTGTATTTTTGTGGTGTTATACTGTGTTATTGCATGACTTATTGCACAAATACTTTACACATTGCCTTCTAAGTTAAGCCTGCCTGCTCAGTTCCAAGCTACCAGAGGGTGGACAGATGATAATTTGGATTGTGAGTGACTTACCCTGACAAGAGAGGGTTCTTGCTTGGACCAGGGGTAACCTGACTGCCAACCAAAGACCCCATTTCTAACAGTGTGCTAATGGAGTATCAGTTAAAACCCTAACACAGGAGATGCCAACATGTTGGAACTCAACATATTACAGGATGCAAGGTCTGCTTTAGCAGTAAAGACAGATCAAATACAATGTCATTCAAAGAGAAGTGGATGCAATTGCAAAGGTTAAGGCAATGGATGTGGACAAATGGGGCTTAGTCAAATGCCTGACACAGATGCTACTTGAGGTTTTCACACAGGAAGTTAGCAAGGGTGGCAGTACAATGGACCAAGCAATCCTATTGTTGCATCTGCTACATGACCAGCTAAAGAAGGTGTCTGAAAGGTTTGCACTCACATGTGTGAAGGGAAGGGAAACCCAGAAGTGTATGCCTTGGTGACATAATCTCATCCAAACAGTACATCTATGTCACAGTACCAGATCCATGGTTCAAAGAAATTCTGCCCACTTTCAATCCTTTTCCTAAAGAGGCTGTTTTGAAAAAGAAGAGGTGGAGTGTTGAACAAGCCAGAGACATGGAAAAATAATGCTTGGAACTTAGAGGTCCCACTCTGCAGTTCTGGGGTGCTGTCTTCAATTTCCAGAGAGTCCAGTCTTGTCTCACAGCAGCCAACACCAGCAACAAGAACACCGGCAAAAACAGCAACAGAAGAATCAGAGTCAACCTCTTTGTTGGCTTGGTTTCAAGAGCCAAGTCATAAGTCCAGTGCAGAGTAGAAGGCAAACGAAGTTGAGCAAGTGGCAGCTCTAATGATCATTCAGAAGATGTTTCAGGAATATCTGGATGACAACAAAGGGATGTATGTATATCAAAACCTTGTGGTGTATTTGTATGGGAAGAGGCATCAATATCCAGAGGTCTGCATGCTGGCAATAAAGTATATGGCCTGTCATATAGCTAGTGTGTCTGCTGAGCAAGTGTTCAGTGCAGCTGGACCAGTATTCAATGAAGAATCCTCCACTATTCCTTCACGACATTGGAGACAATGCCTGCCTCTCTCACATGCCTATAATTTGTTTGCATCCATTATCAAGTCAGAAGATCATTGATTTACAAGAGTGCCATCACCAAATTCCAAAGTGTTGCCTGCGTCAAAGATGCAATTGTGAACCTACCTGTGCTTGGATTTATACAAAATACTGTAATTCTGTTACTCTACTTCTTCTTTAAAAGCAGTGCACTGCAGGTCTATCCCGCTCAGTTCCAGAAATACTCAGATTTAGGAGGAGGGTGGAAGGGCTCAGGGTGATACTACTGCTATAGCTGGAAGAAGGAAGTTATCGAATTCAAAGGTAAACCATGACTCTGAGGCCTAGTTCTCAATTATGTGGAATGGAGAGAGGTGTGTTGATTTGTGAAATGCTGCTGAGTGTGTGTGTTGCACTAGTGGCAAAAGTGAAACTCTGCATCCTCTTGTTTTTACACTACTTCTGAGTCTTCTTGGTACACTCCTTATGAAACTTACCTTCCTTATGTCCTTCTCCTTGACTCTACTATATAGTTTCTCCTCTCATGCATGAATAAAAGACAAAATCTCAGCTCAACACTGCTGCCTACTTCTGAAACAGTTCAGACAGGCACCCAAGAGTGACAGACGGTCCTGAGGAGAATGCAGATACACAGCCCAATCTGGCAATTCAGTATCATTCAAATCATATTTTTTAGAACTGGGTTGGTTCAATTCACCCCTCCATAATTTGATTTTTCCAGACCTAGAAGGCAGAACATTTTGATATCTAATAACATAGATCTCTGGGGAGAAGGACTGTTTGCAATGCACTTAACTGAACTGTGTCATTCTCATTCCTTTGTTCTCTTCCATAACAAATTGATGATGATGATATGCTGCTCTTCACCCTGATGAATATTGTTCTTGTGTTGTGTTCGTCTTTGTCACACCTTTCCCTAAATCTCCTTTCCCATCCATTCCTCAAACCCCTAGCTCTTTTTCCCTGGACTGCGTGATTCTCTTTCAGGTGTGTCTTAATTTACACCAAACAGATCACACACTTGGTGCGGCAGATATGGTAAAATGCGACACCAACTCACTGCGGGATCTTCTATTACCTGAGCAATAGTCCACGCCATCCCCACTTACACAACCACGCATGAGTAAGAACATCCTTCCTCAACATCAACATCATCATCTTTTAGGCCTTTGGTAAGAGTAAATAAACACTAATCCTTGTCGACTACAGAGTACAGACTTTGAGTACATTTTTCCTGACTTGAGGATTTCATAATTTTGGTTTTCAAATCCCATGCTCATCATTGCTCAGAATAATTTACTGTTGCTAATCTTTGTCTAATATGTGGAATTCTTTGATTTGGCATGGTGGTAGTAGTCAGTCATCAGACTTTCTAAAAGTTTATTATAAATGTATATTTATAACCTACTAACTCTCAGATTTTCTTTCAATTTAGTTGCCTGTGATCCTTTTGATTAAATAGACAGTTGATGAAGGTAGGAGTAGGACCTCGCTTGTGATGACTTCCCTGTTAGCGTACTACCACTACCATAAAGAATGCACCTTGGGGAACCCTCCAGTATGGTGTTGGAACATTGACAGAGAGAGCAGCTGCCAGCCATCAGTTCTTCTACTCAGGTAAGAGAACTATAGGGTGATGTGAACTACTGTAGTTTAGGACACAACTAACTCCTATTACAGTTGAGATAAATAATTGTTTATCTAGGTTTCTATAAGGAAAATAGGGAATGGTGGCACACCCTCCTTACTGGCATATACTTTGAGATGTAGATTTAAAAAAAAACAGACAGCATGATTAGGCATCAGTTCAAATATAAAGTGAAACACAAAGAAAAAATCTTCTGACATAAAGTAGATTACAAAGATTTTACCTTTAATAAAATATAAAAATAAACCCACCCTCTCCCACAACAACAGGCCCAACTCCCTCCCACATTACTCCCCATCCCCAACAAATGTCAAAAATAAATATAAACATTCAAATGTCCAAAAAGAAAAATCCCCTGCCCAAATTCCCAGCATCTCTACCCACAACAAAGGTCCTTCCCACCAAAACAAAAAACAAAAAAGGGCTAATAAAGGGCATTCT
The DNA here is from genome assembly GCF_031143425.1 of Pleurodeles waltl. Taxonomy (NCBI): domain Eukaryota; kingdom Metazoa; phylum Chordata; class Amphibia; order Caudata; family Salamandridae; genus Pleurodeles; species Pleurodeles waltl. The sequence goes on along the minus strand of NC_090450.1, from coordinate 161,141,098 downwards.
CAATAAGGGTACTCATGTGTTGGATCTGGGCCTTGAGGCATGCCATCCTATGGCCCAAGTTTGCCAGCACACACAGCACTCAGCAATAGTGTAGCCAGTCTGAAAAGGGAGTGACAATGGTGGAACAGGGGAAAGCAGCTCCAAACTGTCAGCATCACTTACCTGGCATTGCCTGGAGTTGCAGGTAGTTGGCTGTTGGAACTGGGCCCTGGAGCAGGGGCATGTGCTTGGCCCTCCTCGTCCACCAGCCACTGGTAATGTGCCATGGTGGCCTCCAGTCTCTACCGCTGGGCTGGGCTGCTATCTCCTGCTGGGTCAGTTGTGTTTTTTATCAGCAGGAGTAGCTATATCAAGAAAGAAAGAAAAAAGAAAAGAAAAAAGACAAATTGTAAAGAATGCACTGTGCAAATACTTGTTTTTTTAAACTTTATTGTGTCACAGTAAATGTACATTGCTGGTCCGCTAGAGCCACTGAAACTTTTAATGTGAATAGGAAAGTCACAGGGACATGATTTTACCAGCACATGCCTTACATAAAGGAACGGACTGGCTGAAAAGAGGCAGCATAGGATTAAAAATACAGAGCTTATTTACTGGTGAAGTATTTATTAAAACAAAATACGCCACATAAGACACTTTGTGTGGAAAACGAAAAATTACTCTGATTGATGAACAAGAAATCATCTATTATGGAGTATAAGTATATTTTTCTTGTAATGCTAAGTGACTAGAAGTGTGCTAGCTAGTGTATCATGTACAAATTTGCTACACTCTGCGGTTAGGGCAGCCAAAATGGACAACAAGTAACTTTGATTCCAATGTCCCTGCTCCTCCCCTCATGCCTTTCAATTCTACTCTTGCTTTGAAGTGGTAGGTGATTAATATATCACAAACATCATGTATAACATGTAGGTAATAGATATCCTGCCTGCCGTAAGTAGACAGTGGGAAAAACGATGAACTGCAGTACAGGGAAGGGAACGGGATAATAGATTTTATTGGGCACATTTGCCGTAGAGTATCTAACCTGCAAAACACAAAATCACAGACGCTAATAAATGTCAAAAGGGAATAAAGGTGTAAATCCATTATAGAAGCAATTGTCCCGTAACATGCGGTGCATGGCAAAACTTGTTTTTGGTAGGCTGGGACCGAACTTAGGAATGAAAAAAGGAGTGTGGTACTAGGAGGTGACTGAGTGAGAAAGACACCTTGTTTTGGTTTAGTTTGCAATCCATTGAAAGCTTTGTAAATGCCATATTAACAAACACTGCAGTGTCGGATATAACTATGCTGCAGTTAGGTGGATTATGGCCCACGGATCACGAAGTGCCATGGGCAGGGACATCATAGATGATGATGGGTGCCATCTGCCTCGCTTAACAAAAACAGTGGGTATACTAGTAATTGTCAATAACCAAGCCATTTGACTTACCATCACCCATCCGTGCACCTGTAGAGAATTCCCCTCCAGCTGCTGTATCATCTGGTTCGCTGGTGCTAGCCCTGGCAATGGTGGTCTTTGTGGCTAGAAAAAACATTACATATTTTAGATGTCAGATCCAACCCCTTTTTTTTCATCAAAATACAACCGCCATACATGACTTCAGTTTGCAGAGTCTTCTCTCCCATCTAAAATATCACTTTGGGCATTTTGTTGGTTGACAAAGTTAGAAAAGTCACTTATCAAGCTAACAGTAATAGAGGGCCAGAGATATGATGATGATTGTGAGTCATTTGAAGTGCAATAAAGGGGTAGAATAAATGTGTCAATGAAGGACATATGGTTTTGGTTGGCAAATGCAATGGGACCTTCCTCTTACTACTTTCCTACCATGCTGCACTGTCATTGACACTGCTAGGATACTGATTAATAGTACATACAACACACCATTTGGGAGGTCACCATAGCCATGGCCTCTTTCTCATCATTTGACCATGAGCAAGAAATAAAAAGCCTTCTGAACAAACAAGTGTAGAAGAGCTTGCTTGGATCTGCAAACTATGCAATCTTCACAGTAGACTACCTAATCTATTGTCATTATCTTACAGTACCAGTCCAGAGGGTATAAACGACAGGGGGGAAGGACAGCTTAATAACCAAGCAGAAGAAAGCTGAAGCTACAGATTAGTTGAGGAGGACATCAGCTACTGAAACATGGATTACAGAAAAAAGGATAATTGCAGAGTGGGATAACAAGACGAAACAACAAACAGAACAAAGGATTTTATAAAAAAAAGCCACAGTATAAGAGAAAAGAGGACACGTTATTCTAATGGCGAGAGGTAAAAGTTTAAGAAATAAATAATATCAATATAATGTGGCACTGTTGGTGGCACACTCCTTGGCCCTAGCCTCTGATGCCCTCTTCTTGCCCTTGGGTGCTGATGTAAGAAACAAAGAAGATAACAAGCAAAAAATAGATTAGTGGTTCAGATCTTCTAGAAAATATTTTGACAGGCAGAGAAAAATGCAGTAACATATTAACATTGTACATTTCTAAATCAGATTGCCTATATTATTGAGTTGTCCTACTCCTAATTATCAAAATCCTACCTAAGCCCTATTCCAAAGTTCCTAAATTACATTTGGAAATACTAATGCATTGTAATGAATGATCTTTGCTTCGCAAATCACAATCCCCTTTTATGGACCAACTCAGTCAGTTTCCCTTTTCAGTGCATTCATGTATAGTACACATCAGTGGGAGATTGCTAAGGACTGTATGAGCTACATAAAAAGAAATCCACAGAGAATGCTAACTCACTGATATTACAATATTACTACTAGTACCACAGTAGCGCTATCTTAGTGACAGGAGGACAAAGGGGTCATCGTAACTTCATAAATACTCAGCCCAAGCGAACACCTACAGCCACGAGCAGAACTAGGTAGCACCGAGCACCTGACTCACTCAAATGGGATCACATATTTATAAAATGATGTAAACTTAAATTAACTCTGAGTATGAGCAGTATAGCATGCTATTTGAAAGAAAATAGGATTGTTGTAGGACACAACTAAATTTGTCATAATTGCTAGTACAGTACCAAGCCCCACAACCTGGGTACCAAACATGTGAAACTGGTCCCACTCCCAGTACTGGATATTGGCATAGCACTGCATCAGCTGCTGCTGGGTGTGCCGAACCGCAGTATGTCGGTGAACGCAATGGAGCACCCTACCCCACAGCAGTCGATGCTCCCGTGGGCCATACCCATTCCAGGGCCTGCTGCCACAATGGAGGAGAGGTCGTGCACAAAAACACAGTGCAGCCACCTCTTCCTGGCTAGAAATGGCATGAGGCTGCACCCAATGGCAGCACTGTTGCCCAAAGGGTGTGCAGGTCAAAGCACCCCCTTCACTGGCGCTGACTCCCAAGCTCTGGCAAGAAGCTGGTGGGAAATTAAAAAAGACAGAGGGAAAGATATTGGACTAGAGGTGAAGAAATTAGGAAGTTAGGGGAAACAAAAGAGTGACAAAAAAGTCAATGCATATCAATAAAAAAGAGGCAAAAATGTAAAATACACCAACACAAATGCACATACTAAGGAAATACATGTAAAACGGGGAGGATAAGTAGGATAAAGTAAGGATGGCAAAAATAAACTATAGGTCGAAAGGTAGGCCCATCACCATGCACAGACCAGGAAAAACAAGATATCCACACGCATGGTCAGCCACGTGGTGCCGTTCGCACTCACTTTTCAATATGGAGCTCACTACTCACACCAATCAGTGAGAATGGGCAGCCAAGGACAACTCTGCATGTTCCCACAGAGTGAGGAGGAGTTTGAGGAGTTTTTTGGCGCTCTGTGAAATTTCAGATAGCAGATCTCCACAAACTCCATCCAATCCTGGTCATTTGTACTGTGATGGGGAAACTGGCCATTTATCTACTCTTAGTAGTGATAGTCTCAGCGGGTTCGTGCTCCTCTACACTATTTACACAGGTTCTGTCAAATAGTAGTATTATAGGGTTTTATATAATAGAGGCAGCACCCCGTTTTGACTCCTCAAAGCCACCCCTTCTAAATTAGGTTGAGTACCCAGAAGTAAATGGTTCCCCTTTTTAGTTTTTTATGAGTGGAAATGGATGAAATGGTTTCACCAGAATGATTTCAAACATCCAAATAGGTGAACCTGGAGGATATTTCACAATCACTATCAGTGCAAATGTTATTCGACTTCCCCTAGATGATCTTAAACATCATTGCATTTATAGAAATCAAAATTTCAAGATGTAGAATCATTAAACATCAGAAAAGGTAAGTTCAGCTTGTCTCCCTAGTATTGATCCTCTCCTGTGTCCTTTATCTTCAAACGGAAAGCCCATTTTCACCCCAGAGCGTAACCCTTTAGGTAGTGTTGTAAAAGCAGTATATATGCAATGGACCCCACTTTGCATTCAGTGAAGAATGTATTTACTGTCCTTCCAAGAAGGCCCTGCAGCCAGATAACTCAGCACAAACCTGATTGGGTTGATTTTGAATAAGAAAAAGAGACTCAATCTGATTTAGAAATAAATTGCCGTCAAACTTTGCTAAAGTGAAGATACAGGCGTGTGCTCCTCTCTTGCTGAAAGAAGATCTAAATGACAGAAGGATCTGCATGAACCCTGCTGTCATAGTTCTGTAACATAGGGAAGAATTCCACTTGTCTGAGAACACACTTCGATGCTTGCTGAAAGCCCCTACCTGCCTGGATGGAACCTACAGGAATCCAAAAAAGTGAAGATGTGTGAAGGTATTTTCTAGAATTTATCTCTTTTTCACAATACACCAGAAAAAGACTTCCTCAGAAAACAAAATCAAGTGTGGATGAGTCTAGTTGTGATGCTGCAAGTTGAGAACATGGCCCTCAACAACATCACCTTTTATGTTTTTTTCCCTCTGATCCTGTTATGCAGCACTTCAGCACCTGAGTGATCTGTGTGCTAGTTGTTGTGTTCCTATTAGGAAATAGCAAGGATTCTCATACACAATAGCAAGAGGACAGTCAACTGAGCTTTTGTGGCTAGATGTATTTCATATCTGGTGCACCAGATCCCTAGTGGCAAATGTGTAGATGGATTTTTCTGTTTCTGAAGGAATGTCAGCTAGGGATGATTCCAGGTCACAGAGGTACCCCCCCTCGAACAAGAGTAGAGCTAACTCATTTTCAAAAGTGATTCAGAAATTAGCTTAAAATCTGTTTGATGGAACTATTACACGTACATTCACTGTATTGGTGTTTACATTACTATAACACGCATTTGTGCTATTAACATTTGTGAATTAGTAAAACCCCACGTAGTAATGGCATGCAGCAAGACTGTTGTTTATCTCTTTGAGAGGCATACTTAAGAGCCTTTAGTGCCATTCACATACCATATTAGAGTATTTATTTTTTATGAATGTGGCGTTAGAAGGCCAAGAACGCTATGCCATATTTACAAAGTGGCCAAATGCATGCATTGCACCACTTTGTAACCCTTTGTGCTACATTATGCCTGTGCCAGGCATAATGTATGCAAAGGAGGCATTCCCCCGTTGGGGGGGGGCCCAAAAAAATGACACAAGGAAATCAGAAAGATTTCCTTGCGCCATTTTTTTCTGCATTTTTAACGCCTGCTCAGAACAGGCATTAAAAGGAGGCTTCCACTGCTTACAATGGGCCTCTGGGTGCTTTGCAGGATTAGCATCAGATTTTTTTACGGTAATCCTGCAAAGCATCGGACTAGCAAAAAAAACTCTGACACTAGTCCCCTAACTACCCACCTGGTGCTCTGTATTTTAAATACGGCGCACACATGGTGGCGAGTAGGGTGCTAAATGGCACAAGAAAAGTGGTGCTGCACTGTGTGCAGTGTCACTTTTCTTAAATCTTGATATTCTTAAATATGCCCCAAAGTGCTTTGGGCAAATTATTTTTTCACTTTTTTTTCATCTTTTATAACATTATTTATTTAAAGTTATTTTGCAAGGACAAAGATCAAAAGGAATACAGAAAAGTACAGAATCTGTAAGTTGAGCAAAACAGTGACCATACTCGGCAATTCCAGAATATTGAGCATGACTATAAATCAAGGAGCCAAAGGCGAGAGTAGCAAAGGTTTAGGAAAAGATGCATTGGCATGACCTAGGAACCATATGTGTGAGGAGAGAAAGGGACAGGGGAGAGTAAGAGGCACCAGCGGCACAGCATTCAGGGACGTTGTGCACAAAACAACAAAACAAATGTAGGTCAGTGCATCACAGAGCAGAAGTAGCAGCTTCCCGACTGTCCACTGTTTGGGGGTTCATTGTCAAAAGCTAAATCCTGAGTGGCTGCCATATAGCTTTGGGCCTTGAAGATAGCAGTTGCAGAGAGTTGTAGATTTCGCTGCTGGTGTCGCAGTAAGACATGTCTTGCTGCCAGGCTGTTTCAGTGGGAAGAATGCTGCTGCCCCAATGAAGGGTAATCTGACCCATGGCTAAGAGCAGTGCAAGTGCAGTAAAGCACCTTATGCTTAAAGGTATGGGTTTCACATAACCAAGCAGGACCAGTAATGGATTGGGAGTGAGCATGTGCTCCATCATATGTGACAGGGTGGTATGAATAGTATTCCAAATGTGCGAATTGGAGCACAGGTCCAGGATAAGTGAGCAAAGTTCACATGTTCACCCGAGCATTTAGGGCAGCAGAGTGACCAGGAGGGCCCTAGTTTAGTGATGCATGGTATAAGGTATAAGTATTTATAGTGTAACAGTATATGGTGATGATTATTGGAGGAACGTTTAGTTTGCGCGCAGCAGTAATACCATATTTTGTCAGAGATAGGGTGGCCCATGTCTCACTCCCATGTAGACCCACATTTCTCCATTCCAATAGGCCTTAGCTGTAGAGAGGTGTAATATATTTGGGAAACAAAACGAGTGCTATCAGGAGCCATGATGATCAGTGAAGGGGGAGGGCATTTTCTCAGTTCCTTCGGGTATGGTGGAAAGACGGTACACAGCGTGCTATGTAACCAATGCAGGTTGAATCTATACATGTGCATTGTGTTGTGTCCCTCTAGTAGCACAGTGACAGTTTTTAAAGTGGTGTCTCTGAAAAGATCAACAACAGTTTGTATCTGATGTGCAATTTATGAGCATTGAGTCAACTGTTCCCTGGTAAGTGGGAACCATGGGTTCCCTAAGAGGGCATTATGAGAACAATACATGATATCATGCCCTAAATGGCGAAGTAGTTTGGTCCACGCCCAGCATGTAGTGGGGATTTTTTGTATATCAGCTGGGCTTTTGGGAAGTCCTTGAGGCAGTAAAGTGGAGAGGGAAATGGAAAGGGCCTATGTTTGTTCAAGCTTAAGGTATTGGATGCTAGCATCAGGGTGGTACCAAAAAAGTGTGCCTGAACTACTAGATAGTAAAGGTGCAGGTTAGGGACTGCAAAACCATGTTAGTCATAGGGAGTGTCAATGTGTCCCAGCGTATACGAGAGAGGCGTCTAGTCCATATGAGTTTAGTGAGGAGACCACAGAGAGTATCAACGATGCCATTCTTCTGGGCAATAGGGATATTTAGGAACAAATATCAAAAACATGGGAGAGCTATCACATTGATAATGGCAAATCCTCCTGGCCACTGAGAGCGGCAGTATAACATAATGGTCTATCTGGTATTTTCACTTTTATTTAATTTGCTATTTATTTGGAACACTTGTAAGGCACAGAATTTTCCCAAACCCTGAATCTGCTATTTAGGTGGTTAAAGAATCAACATTTGGAAAGAAGTGTGCAAAGTCTTGAGATAGAACAAGGGCAAGTCACTCAGTACTTTGAATGAAGCTCCTAATGAGTGTCAGTTTTAAACACTGACAAAATATTTAGCACAGAAAGATTTTCTTTGTGTTTAAACAGTATGTAGTACTCTTCCTTGTCATGGATCATTTAGGAAAGTTCAGAAAAATAAGCAAGTGGCCTAATAATTCAGGCAATAGAAAGGGTCACCATTCTTTTTATGCATGTTAATAATTTTGTGCAGACTAGGCAATTGAATGCTGAATGTAACAGCATTTTATAAGTTGCTAGACAAAATAGGGAGAGATAAATAGGTGCAGGTGCATAGAATCAAGTCAAAGATTTACAGAGAAATGGAAAGACTCTTTGGTGTTGTTTATAGAGGGGGTTTTGGGCTGCAAGGGAAGTAGGAGAAGCATGGATAATAGGGGCGCTTGTTGTTAGGGTGAGACTGGGACATCCTTAATGGTGGTCTAGGATGTAGGTGTTTAACAAGGTGTTGCATGAAGGTATGGTTTTTCAGCTTTTTTCTGAAGTGAGATGGGCATGAACTTGGATTCCATTGCAGGAAAACCTTGGCTACCTTGGTTTCTCCTTTATGCATTTTCCACTTTCCACTCTTGTGATCTGCTACTGTATATCATGCTCCTCCTCTAGAGGCCTTAATAATGTGTTAATAGTCATCACAAAGTAGTGTGAGGTGTCATAGGGGACTTGATTGTAGGCTGTGCAGTAGCTCTTCAATGTGATTTCAGAGACAGTAGGATCCAGTGGGGTCCTCTGATTTCTGGTCTGAACATGTCTTACTTGGGTAGGTCTGCTGTTTCATGGAGGACCGTGGCCAGTGGAGTTGATTGGTTCATATAGACACCACCCAAAAATGCTTTACTCCTGTTGAGATGGGAATGAACCAGAAACCTGACACCACTGCTAAAGTCATCTTCCATTAGGAAGTGTCTTACTGTCTGGAACTGGGTACAATGATCCCAGGCACTTGAACCATGAATCAGAGGATGGTGTCAATGTAGAACCAGGTACTTGGTTCCTTTCACAACTGAAATAGTGAAACCATCCGGGAATCCTCTCAAGGAACTATGGTTTTGCATGTTGTTGTTTTCAGTCATTGGGCATAGACACAAATTATGTCTTGGTAGGATTATGTTTGAGGTGCACCTTGTACCTTAAGGCTTAAGACATCGAAAGGCAGGTCTTTGATGAGGCATGCTGCTGCATGGGTGGTCAGTATATTCTCAAGTTGCTATAATCGTATATGCAGGATCCAATGGAGTGAAGCAACTTTTTTTTTTCTCACCATCCCCAACAATAACCACATGCCCTGTGATATTAAGTTCAATGGTAAAACGAAGGAAAAAGGGAGTATGAAAACAGAGAAATCAGAGACACAGGCCTTAATTTTGAACTCACACAGTGTTTCTCTTACTTTTATCTGTAATGGTTTTAATTAACTGATCACTAAAAACTGATACTGATACACTGTCCTCTTTACTCTCCTTTGTCACTTCTGGATTCTAGGTGGCCCACAGGTTGTAGTGTAGCTCTAAAAAATAAAGAGATATCCTAATAAACTTCTCACTAGCATACTAAGTGTAAATGTAATTGTGAATGGTTATTTCTTGGAAATATCTGTGTATAACTATCTATAAATTGGCAAGAAACTTGTTGTGGGAAAAGCCTCTTTTGTGTGATCACTCCCATTTTTCTAGACTGATACTACTGTGTTTTGACTCTGCAAACTGGGACGCTAATACCCAGGCCCTAGTCATGTTCTCTGACCCTTTAGGATGACAAAATTGGCCATACTTCTAACCAGTGCACCCACTACAGCAACAGTGCAGACATGTCTCTAGACCTACCAATGTAACCGGTCTGACCTATTTTAAAACTACAAATTCAGCCTGCCTAAAAATCTCTTTTGACAGGCCCACATCTTCCTTTAAAAGTGAATGCCACCTTCCAAAAAAGCATTGAGGCTCATGAGGCATGCATGGATGTCATTTAGGGGTCACCAGGGGTCTCAACTGCAGCTCCTGGTTTTCCTCTTGTGACCCCTGGCCTCGCAGGTGGAAAAATCAGTGCCTGCCATTCACACAAGGGCAGCCCTGATTGCCTTCTTTTTTGTCAATGCTTTATTACATTGAGAGTGAATAATATTTTGTTATTCATAATTAGTGTAATGAAGAATGAATTACAATTTGCTGAATTATGACCATCCATGGCAGCTGAGGTAAGTAAAAAAATATTTTAAATGTATGTTGTTTGTGCGCTTGTGGGTGGGAGTGTGTTTATGTGAGAATGTGTGTGTGTGTAAGCATGCATGTGTGAGTGAAAGTAAATTCTAAATGATGGAGTACTCTCCACTGCCCCCAGCATTTTGGTCAATTCATGATCATGGAGGCATGGTGGATAGTATTCAAAAGTTGGACATATAAATGTTTAATGTTAAACAGGTCTCAAGAGCTTCTGTCACTGTAGCAGCGCTGGTTGGTCCATAGGAAAGCATTGGGATACAATATTAAATTTGATATTGCTATCTCCAATTACGAAATAGCTAAATAATTCTTTATTGGATGTTTTAAGATAGTTATTACAAGCCCAATTTATTGTTAAAATTGGATTCATAATAAATATTGTGGAACAGGTTCTTTTATAAATTACTTGTTCCCTGCCTAAAGGCCCTAGAAGCTCTTTTGCATAAGCTTCTAGCTGTCAACCAGCCCCTTGATTAGGTGTGGATTTGCTCCCAGAGCTGAGACAAAGGCCATAGGTGTGGGGAGGTGTTCTGTTGCTCTGTCAGGACATCCAGCCAGGCTGTTCCCAGGACCTTGATGAACTTCAAAGAGGCCTACCATGTCATGGGCAAATGTTAACTGATACCTGGGCAGGGCTATGTTTTGTCCACCCTGCCAGACATACACTTATCTGAGTTTACAGTAATCACAGAGGAGGGGTTGCTCATTTCCCTTGCCACATGCTTGGGTGGTCATAGAAGCTCTTCCATATTTAATTTGGGTTTAGAGGGACACAGTAAGGTTGTTTGCAGCAGGGCACACAGGGCCTGCTGCAAAAGTGGGTAGGGTCACCCATGGGAACATTTTCCCTATTTGTTAGGGAGGGTCCAGGAGTCTCCCCCACCAACAGGTTAGTGCTATGCATAAATGTGGAATTCCTGGGCACCTTTTTCAAACCAGTACTAGAGCTATGGTAGACAGAAGAAAGATTGCACTTGCAACTGAGGCCTCTCAAGAGACCTGAAAAGCCAGCCAGAGGACAACCCCTGCAACCAACCCATGCAGTGCATTGCCAAATGTCGTGCATGGTGATGGTTGGATTAATGTAAAGAAATTAAAATTACTTGATGATAAAAAAAAGTAGAAATCCACTGAACAAGTTTACAGAGACGTTATAATTAGGAAATAGAATAAAAAAAACGTATTTAGGTTCTCATTTTACTTGCAGAAAACCATAGAAATTCAGCAGTTGTAATTATGGTTATATCAAGTAACTATAACTTGCGCTGTAAGGTAACTATAACTCACCCCCTCACCATGCACTGCTAATTATTGAAAGGGGGCTGCTGAGGGCCTGTGTGGCCCCCTGCACATAATTACAGAAATTCCCCGGGGTAGTGGACATACCTAGGGCTGCAGGTGGGCCTAGCGGCCCCACACAGAATTACAGAAAGTTCCTGGGGAGGTGGGGGTCTTCCATCCATTACTTTAGTGATTGTGCCCTGAGAAGGTGGGGGTCCCCGGGGTTATGGGTGGGCCAAGCGGCTCTTAGATGTACTTTAGTGTTAGTTCCCTGGGGAGGTAGTAGTTGCCAGGCCTGTGGGGGGCCAGGCCAGGCCACCCCTGCATCACTTTCCATTCTGCCCTTGGGAGGTGGCGGTTCTCGGGCTGTGGCAGGGCCAGTTGGCCCCCATATTACTTTAGTGTTTGTGCCATAGGGAGGTGGCAGTACCTGGGACTGTGGGGGGGCCGCATGGCCCCCTGCATTACTTTACTGTTTGTGCCGTGTGGAGGTGGTGGTCCTTGGGGCTGTGCACATGCATTACTTTTACATTCTGCTCGGGGTAGGTGGTGGTCCCCAGGGCTACGGGTGGGGGAGCACGCTGCCCGCTGCACACAATTATAGCATTGCACCTGGGAGGTGGTGGTCCTCGGGGCTGCAGAGGTGGACCACACACCCACCCTGCACATAATCACAGAAATGCCCAGGAGAGGTGGTGGTCCCTGTAGCTGCAGGGGGCCTCAAGATCAATAAAGTAGTAGAGAAGAATTGTGTTCTTGGGACCAAGGGGAAGACAAAACTCGTCAAGTTCTTCTAATGTGTGAATATCTAAATATTAGGACTTTACTGCAATAATTACAATCCATTAAAAATGAAAGGTTTGGTCATGCTCTAGATTTCTCAATGACTGCAACTCACATTCATTGTGCATTTAAGAAGTATACTTACCCTACAGGATAGCGCAACAATTTAAGGCTGAAGGCCGAGTCTTTACCTTTCCAAAATCTCTGTGGTCTGTTACCCTCATAAAATGATTTGTTGCATGGGGACATTCAGGTAAGCTGGTTCAGTGATTTTACAATGATAAAAAAGAAAATAAATACATCCTGAGAAATTTCAAATGGGAAACGTCTGAAATACTACGACTCCAGAACAACGATTATGTTGTGAATGCAAGTGGAACCACGCTTGAGTTAACAACGACTCCCTTTTTCTCTGCCTTAACCACGCATGTGCTGAACAACGTACATGCGTGGATAAAGCAGAGAAAAATAGAGAGTGCATCGGGAGAGGATGCGGTCAGGTAAGTGGGCCTGGGGCAGAGTTGGTGGGTAGTTTTTAGGGGTGGGGGTGGATTAAGGGCTTGGGGTGGGGTAGGTGTTGGATTAAGGGATTGGGGCCGGCTGGAGGGGTTGAGGTTGTTTGGTTCTTTAGGGGTGGGGGTGGGGGCATCGGGGTAGTTCTGTTTTTTAGGGTTTGAGGGGATGGGACAGTTCTGTTGTTAGAGGCAGGGGTGGGGGATCAGGGTAGTTCTGTTTTTTGGGGCAGGGTGAGGGGTCGGGATAGTTTTGTTTTGGGGTGGGGGTCTGGGTAATTTTGCTTTTGGGGTGGGGTGGGGTAGTTTGGTTTTTGGGGCTGGGGGATTCGGGTAGTTAGGTTTTTGCATTGGGGAATCAGGGTATTTAGGCTTTTGGGGGTGAGGGTGTTGGGTTACTTTTGTTTTTGCGGTGGGGGTTTGGGGTAGTTTTTTTTGGGGGGTAGTGGGTCAGATAGTTTTGTTTTTGCAGGTGGGGTGGGGGATTGGGGTAGTTAGGTTTTTAGGCGTGGGGTGGGGGTCGTGGTTGTTTGTTTTTTGGGGGTGAGGGGGTTAGGGGTAGTTTGGTTTTTGGGGGGTGGGGGTATGGGTAGTTTGGTTTTTGGGTGTGGGGTGGGGTGGGGACATCGGGGTAGTTTGGTTTTTAGGGGTGGGGTTGGGGTAGTTTGGTTTTTGGGTGTGGGGGATCAGGCTAGTTTGGTTTTTGGTTAGGTTTGGGGTAGTTAGGTTAGCAGGGGTGGGAGGATTGGGGTATTTTTGTTCCTAGGGGCAGGGTGGGGGATCAGAGTTGTTTGGTTTGTGAAGGTGTGGGTGGGGGGATCGGGTAGTTTTGTTTTAGGGGCAGGGTGGTGGGTTGGTTGTTTTTAGGGCAGGTGGGGGAGGTCAGGGAAGGGTTTAGGGCTCAGGAAGGTTTCTGGGGTAGTTTTGTTCTAGGGCTGGGGGTCGAGGTAGTTTTAGTGTTAGGGGTAGGGTACTTCTGGGCATTAGGGCAGGAGGGGTGTCACATGTTAGAACCATGCAAGCCGTTCCCACACATGCACAAGGCATGCTTTTACAACGAAAAATCATTGTAAAGGCATGCGTGAAAAAGGCATTTGTGGTAACAAGGCGGTCATTGTTCCGACTGCGTTGTTCAGGCATGCATGGTTCCAGCATTCTTTGTTCCATCATACATTATTTGAAATATCTCTATTAAATGTCACTCAGGTAAGTGCAATTTTAAAGAACTTTTTCCTAAGCAGGATTTGACTATTTGCTGGGTTATCGTCATTGTAAAGAAGGTCCGCCACACCACCTTTACACTGCCGGTGTTAGGGGCAGGTTGCTCTCCCCCTCTCCCATCATGACAGATAGCTGCTTTACTTTTCTCTACAACCCACTTGGGGTGTCTCTACAGCCATGTTACATTTCAGATTCATGTATTAGTTCACATGGGAGCATTGTCTGTGTTTTGTCATATGCTTAATGATAACATCTCACATACCTTATCTAACATCCCAGATTAAGGTTGTTCGTATGACAATATTATCCTACAAAGACATTGCATGAGCTACATCGCCTATCATTACATTAGCCAGCTAAATACATAATTACTATTCGTTATTATGTACGTAATTACCCTATACTTACCTTGCGATGTGTGGTTATGTCAATGTAGTGGATGCAATTTTTTTGTCTTGTGTGATAACACATGTAATTTAATGGTGGAGTGCCTTAGAAGCAAACAGTTGCCATTTGCAGCATCTTTAAAGCACAGAAATGTTTCCTAATCTATCTTGTGGCCATTGTTGATACAGTGATCAACTGTTTTTGCTACAATATGAAACTGCAAATTCAAGTTCAGCCCAAATTAAGTAGGTTCTAGCTCATAAAACTGTGTTAAATGAAACCACATTTTCAAGTCTTTTAAATGAAAGGTCACTTTTTTGTCTCTTTAAAAAATTATGTACAAATGATTCCAACTAATTTTTGGGACATGAGAACGTGTTTTACCTTGTACAAGACACTCGACAATGTGTACTTTTATGGAATGCTTTAAACACTAACTGTGAGTTATAATATTAGCAGGAGGAAAATTCATCACCAAGCCATTATTTTTTTGTATCTTCGTGTTCTGTCTTCACTTGAAAAAAAAAAAAAAATTCCTAAAGTTAATATATCTTTCAGAAATTAGACCTGCATTGCCCTTGTACAAAAACATCCTTTCTGTGAGAAGGATGTGTTCCTATATTTTTAGTAGTTGCTTGACAAGGTGATTGTGAGTGGAATTATTATCCTAACGGCATGTTTTTATGGTGCCCTTAGCTCAGAAAAAAAGTTTTTAGAAAACACATTTTAATAAGAGAAGTGATCACTGTCTGGGAGTTTGGAACAGAATTCCACAACTTCATGAAGAAGAAACTATGAATAAGTATGATCATGTGGGAGTTTCACACGAAAGGTATTAAGATATTATTGGAGTGGAATACATAAACTACTATGAATTGTGTATACGAATTGCTACTTCTTGTGGAACAAAACATTTTTCAAAATACATCCATGGCCCTTACAAGAAAACATGAAAACTCAACCACAAATGTTAGCTTCTCTATAACTACAATTTAATTTATTTCTCAATTTGAAATGTATTTTCATAAAACAAACAAAAAAGAGTAAATACATATATTATAAACTATGTATGATGATTGCAACTTTCTTTCACAAAAAATATTCAATGTATAAAATATTATGAAAAACATACAGAGACATATCAGAGTGTTTTAATAAAATAAAGTAATGCTTGATTTAAATATATTTTAGTTAGCATAGCCAGCCTTCAGTTGACATGACTAGGTCAACCCAGCCTGCATTGATATTTATTTCTCAATGCAGAAAGAAAAAATTTGCTTTTCAAAATATATAAAGGAGTTTCCTACATGCATGTCTTTATATTTCCGAAAATGAGCAAAACAGAATTCATTCATGGCAGCTGTCCAGCTGAAATTGTTAGACATTGGGTTGCTAGTTGTGCAAGATGTGAAGCCCGTGTAAGTGATAGATCCAGAATATCCCCCCTTGCTAAAATGGCGCACAGGTGGGAGAAGGGGCTAAATAATGGTGCAAAGCTTGCTTTGCAACAATATTTTACGCCTGGGTCTGACCAGGTGTTAGGGGACTTGTGGACCCATTTCCATGGTTAAACACCATTGAATGGGTCCACAGGTGCCCTCCTCAAGCCCTAGGAATACCCCACCCACACCAGAGAGTCACCGGAGGATGGGGGACCCCTTCCCAGGTAACTAGGGTAAATATAGGTAAGTATTGTTTTTTTATTAATGTGCCAGGGTGCAATGAGCATGCCCAGGGGCCACTGGGGCCCAGTGCTGGCCATTGGAGTGGTGGGCCTGACTCCCGTCTTTTCTAAGTCAGGAGTCAAGTGGTATGGATTGTTTGCGTCAGAAAATAACGCTAGGCTGGTTAGAGGCATTTTCTTTTCCTCTAACCAGCCTAATATATTTTTTTGGTGCAAAATCCCCTTTCCCATACTGCCACCCTCACCCGGCCAATGTCATTTTTTTAATGCTAGCCCACCCTTAGCACCGGCTTGCGCCATTCCATAAATATGGCGCCTGGCTGGTGCTCAGGAATGGTGCAAGCAGGTGCTAAACGTTTTGATGCAAAACTGTGTTAGTGAAGTTTTACATCAAAAAGTATAAATATGCCTCCAAGCACCTCATTGTAGCACTTCACTCTATCGGGGTAGTGAAGCAGATCAGCTCAAGGCTTACTCATGGGAAATTGTATTGTTGTGCTGACCTCTGGAACCAGAGTTTGTAACTTCTGTTTTAGCTTCATTTTTACAGTTCATATTTTATTCATTTTAGTAAGGCTACATTTAGCAATGTTTTTACATATTTTTTTCAGCTTGCTTTTACTCTATGAAAATGAGGAACAAGATGTTTGTTTAGTTGGCCTCCGCTCAACATATAATCAATAATTTCTGTGCAAGGCTGAAGAACTCTGTAGATGATATGCTGGCTGTGTTGCCAGCTTAGGAGGCAGCTCCTATCACAGACACAGACTATTCCATCACAGTAGGGGTTATTATATAAATGGTGCACAGATCCACAGAGGGCATTCCGGCCACAACTATCCTGGGACACATGCTATGTGACATGCAGCTCGCCTGGCCTTGATCTACCTGCCTCATGAGAGGATTGCCAGCTACATCATCAGCTAATTCCTGACACTGTTTCCAGGTATAGGTTTATGGCTAAGCTTTCAGATTGGGCCATGCAGGTTTGTACACCCACTGTGCCCTCAGCATAGACATAAGGTTAGGTAAGAACAACTAGAACATCTAGACCCACATACACCATGGTTAGATTGTTTACTTACTTTACCATGCTAGTAATGCTTATTACCTTGCTTTATTTCATCTGCCTAATTGTCGCAGCTCACTCTCTCTGTGCCAAACTGAAATTGTTTTAATATTTTGAAAATATATCTTGCATCTTTTGTGTCTTGCCTTGACATCCATGAGTAACAATACGAAAGGGGTAAGATATGTTTCCATAGCTACTGTGGAGTGTCAATTTTAGGGCGCCATGATCACCTTTCACCCGAGTTGGTTTGGTGTTCGGGTTCTGTGTGGCACTGTGAGCTACCCAGTGGTTAGGCCGTCAGTTGCTAATTGTGTGGATGGAAACCGTCTACCACACTCTACCATTCTGCCACCCTGAACACGCAATCCTATTACTATTGTAGGAACCACATAGCAGTGTATGCTAGTATTCATCATTTGCTGGCACACGATAACACTCAATAAATGATTGTCTTTGAAAAAGGAAAAGTACATGTATTGCACATGCACAACTAAATAATATGCACCAGTTTACAAATATAGACATAAGGTAGGTGGAAATACCATGGGTGACATTCTGAAATCACATTTGACTTCTAGTGGGTCAGAAGTCTCAAAATTACACTACCCTCCTCACATACGAGGTAGACAATTCAAATATAAGGGGATGTTATTTTCAATATCACAAGCCTATTGACTTTGTCAGGGGGTAACCACATAATCTAGCATGCATATTAGCTTTGCCAAGGGTCCCAACCATAAACTATGCTTAACCACCTATTATTAATCATCATCATATCACTGGGCCTAGTTACATTATATAAAAGCATTATTTATTGTTAATAAAAAGTAAATCAGTGTTCATCAAGATCACTGTCACCATCAGGGTTTTCAATAAAGCACTTAAAATCACCACAACACTGTGTCTCAGTCCACTATAGACCTCATAGATTGCAGCTATTGGCCAAACTACTAGAGGTCTCTGTACTCAGCTTGGGTGCTTGAAACGTCTCCCTTATCAGGTTTCCTATGACCTGGGAGACTTAGAGTGGATGTCTGGAAGTCAAAGGTGAGGGATTGCTACTCTTCCTGCAGCCCTCATCACTTGAGAGACATGTTGTGTTCTGAAGCACCACAATGCACAGTTTCACATGCAGAACAGACCACTTGGGGCATTATGGTGCACTTCCAGGCCAGGAGCTGTAAATACTTAATTAACTGATTCAGTCTCAATGGTTTCTGGTGTGTGCGTCTCCATGCCCTGTGTTTTCTGTTTTTTATTCTTTTTTCTATAGTGGTTGTGAGACCTGTCAGCCTTAGGGTTGTCTTCCTTTAAAATGTTTGCCTTACTCCTTCATTTTTACTGACCTCGTTTTTGCTGGCCTTCGGAACTCTGTGCACTTTACCACTGGTAACCAGTGCTAAAGTGCTTGTGTGCTCTCCGTTAAACATGGTAACATTGGTTTATATGCAATTTGCATATTTAAATACCAATGAAAATCAATATTTCCCTTGAGTATGGTTCTATACAACATACATATCCCATCCAAATACCATACACAAATATACACTTTTCCTAGAAATGAGTCAAAAGCAAGGGGTCTTGCGGTGGAACACCCACAGAAACACCCATTGCGCTCCCCCCGCCACAGAAAACTGTGTCAGAGGGGCCCACATTTACAAGGCAGCATTAAGCCACAAAAAGTGGCTTTGCGTGCCTTGTAATTATGGTGCAATGCACAGCGCCACTGGAGCGTCACAAGAAGTGACTCTCCGGTGGCGCTAGGGGCTTGTAATATGTCCATATGTATTCCTAAATGTTTCCTATCTAATTCCTCATATTTCCTTGAAAAAGTATTGGCTACGTGTAAGTAACTTTATTTGTAAAGCCCTACGATGTCAGGTCTCACCATGTAAGGGACTAGCTTTCCTTGCCTGAAATCTATGAAGGTTGTCTTTTTGGGACATATGTCAGTTGTATTACTTATGTCCATAAAAACAGATTCCACGTCAAAGGTATTTTCTTGCCTTTCAAACCTAGCAATATTTATGTCATGCTTGTTGATTGATACTGAGACTTTTGAACTGAGCATATTTATGACAGTCATTTTGCTGAACTATACTTTGATACTGGCTATTAACTTGCTTTAGAGTTTGACATTATGTTTATTCCAGTTGCACTAGCAGTGTTTGATGCATTATTGACGCTGAATTGAATTTTACTAAGTGATTTTTGACTTTTGTAATGCTTCTTAAATTATAATAAACCTTTAAGGCTTTGACTTTTGTACTGCAAAGGCTTCTTTTATTTGCCTGGAGAAAATAGTCTTATATGACGTACGCAATCTTGATCCAGCATATCAGCCCTTTTATTATTTAAAAGCATTGACAAAAATAATAATAGACTACTGTACAACATTAAAGCTCAAAAATGAAGATTGAATCCTTATAGATGAGAAGAGCAGGTTAAAGGGAGAATACTATAAAACTAGGCATCCCTGTTTTTTGTGTTTATTTTTTTGTGGATTTCCATTGAGTTTTTTCAGTGTTTTATAGTCCTTTTGCAATCAATGTTTATCATTGTTTCTGAAGCTGACCGGCCCAAAAATAGACAACTGTGTTTGTCCAGAGTTTACAAAACATGTTGGTTTTTGCAGTGATTGTTAAGCACATATTTAATTTAAAGGAAAAACAACAAATTAAAAAAAAATAGGAGTTCTATGTTCAAATGTTTAAATAAACACATCTTTTACCACAGTTGGAGGTCGTTCATCTACTCCATATAAAAAATTATGATATTTTAGAGGTAGTCAACCCTGCAACACCACATTTCATTCTGAAACCTCTAAAATTCTTAATCACACCAGAATAATTTTTAGACTCACATCCTAGGACACTGAGGCATGCTCACCACGCTTTTTCTGCACTGTTTTGCCTATTACCTTATGGCTTTACAACTGTTGTGTCGACATACATAGCTGCAGAGTGTTCCCATGGCAAATAGTTCATTTTAAGGCAGTCCTGGCCTTTCAATGGACATCATATTGTATTCTTGGACTTGGACTTTTGCCGCTAGCATTGTTGCTATGGTCTCAAAACCCTCCGCAGTAAAGTGGAGTTGGGTAAAAAAGCCAAGATTAGTTGAAGAAATCACACAAAATAATGGGACTTCTTGCAGCTAGGAATATTCTTAGTATGCTGAAAGTCCTGAGACATGTTTCCACCACTATCCCATGTGCATGGTGACAGTACCCTTTTCTTTTCACAGGCACCTGTCATGACACCTTGCACGTTGAATATTTAAAGCTTGGGGTGTTTGGCAGTTGACCTGCTATTGTTGTGTAGCCATTTTAGTTATAGCTCCATGCACATTATTTTAACACACTAGGCCACTGTGCACTTTAACCTAGATATATTTTATTCGGATTTGCATTGTTATTTTTACAATAACCAGTTTTCCGGTCTTGTTTTCTTTTTCATCTGTCTAACTGTTTTGCTTAGCCTAGCACTGTGTTCTCAAACAAGACATTCTTTATCACTCTGCGCTTCATTCATGGCTACAGTTTGGTACATTGCCAGTGAACGTGGTAGAAGTTTAGTATCCAACATTCGTAGAAAATACACATCCTTTTGTAGGGACATTTTCTGAACATCAGATGTGTTATTATAAAAACACTTCCTAGTCCCATTACATGTTAAGAGGGAGATTCCAGCCAGGGAACCACAACTGTATGCTGATTGCTGAGTGCTTTGCTGCAAATGCTAACGCAGACTACAGGCCTTTGCTCAGGTATGAGGGTTGATGTCTCCCTGGGGGAACCAGAAAGGCAGAATTAGAGCTTAACATGCTGTGTTCATATTATGACTTAGATAGGAAATGATTCATTGATCATAGTGACAGTATGATAGCGTTATTCTTATGCTCCACTCTTCTCGTCACCATTTTAATACTGTCATGTTGTGTCGTCCTATTTATCTCAGCTCACGCTTTGCTATCTCAGATGCAGTTGTTTTATTAAACCAATCATTGAAACATATACTGCTTCTGTTTGTCATTTATATATGAGACTGAATTGTGAATGAGAGAACCGGATGTGACCTGAGTGACCACAACTTCCCTGAGAAGCCTAATATGTCATGCGCTCGGCTGCCCAATCATTACTATCCCCTGGTAGAGATGAGGCACTGCTAGTTAGCCGGAGCAAAACCCGGAATTAGAGCGACAGGTGTCACAGACAGTGGGTCAGACTCAGCCTCCCACACCGTGGACGATCTTGCTGCTCAAAATCCAGTAGTCTCTTTAGAATAAAGGGAGCCTACGCAACACTATCAATACTGACTTGTTTGGAAAGGCGACTGATGTAGCAAAGTGCTGTGCCCATTCGTTGTTTGTGGGTAAATGTAAAAATCACATGCTTGCTAAGGTTTTTAAGGGCCAGTAATTTCAAGTGAATGAATTAAACAGAGCCATAGGATCAATCATGAATTTAATATTCTCAGATTCTCTGCAGTGTATAAAATAAGTATCTCAGACATAAAACATGCTTCTAAACCCTGCTCTTTAAGCTGAGCACACATAATTGGAGGAAAGAAAAGGAAGAAATAATGGTCCTGATATAAGAGGGCCTAGTGCCATATATCAAAAAATTAGCGTAATTTTTTTACGCTAATGTGGTGAAATTATGGCAAAACTGGTGTGCCTTATTTACAAAGTGGCAATGCCTGCACCAAGCTTAATGTATGCAAGGGGGCGTACCCCCATTAGGGAGCCTGCAATAATGACACAATGAAATCTAGAAGATTTCTTTGTGCCATTTCTAGCAGCATTTTTAATGCCTGCAAAGAGCAGGCATTAAAAGGAGGCACAGCATTGTTTTCAATGGGCCTCAATGTGCTTTGCAGGATTAGTGTAAAAAATGTTGGTGCCAATCCTGCAAAGTGCCAAACTAGCATCAAAAATGTTGTCGCCAGTTCCCTAATTACGGCCATGGTGTACCATATGTTAATTATGGCACACACATGGTGACGTTAAGGGGGCGCTAATGGAAGCAAGAAAAGTGATGCAGCATTGGATGCAGTGCCACTTTTGTTAAATCTGCCCCAACAGTTTTGTGACTTCCCTGAACAACAAGACTCAAGCAGTATTATCTTAGACCAGCCTTTCTTGCTGCCACCTTGTATAACAAAGATACATTGTGTTGGCTTTTTCAGGAAGAAATACAAATGTTTTAGTTGGTGGTTAGACAGGTGTTTGTCATTGTTTATATGTTTATACTGAAGAGTTTTTACCTTTCATTGGGGTTCAATAAGTTATTTAATGTTTTAACCTGGTGGTTATGAGATGGAGGGAGTAGTAACAAGGTCTTACAGTGTGCAGATTTAAAAGATATGCGAGGCGGGGTGTATCAAAGGGATGCTGCTCTTTTTTAGCAGACTGTGTGGGCCCCACTTTTTGTTATAAACTTGTGAATACTTTCTGCCCCTAAACCAGTCTTTTAATAGTAGGGTTGGGTCTAAGGGGAGTGTGAGGGAGCTGAAGATGACATTACTGAACGTCCACTCTGCATAAACATGTCCTGACTATTAATGACCTACTAAAGGATGAAAGCACTAATTTGCTCTTTTTAACAGAAACTTGAATGAATGAGACCTCCTGCCTGTATTTGCATCTCACCCTATCCAAGGCATAAATCTGTGTTCATCTACATAGGGTGCAAAAAAGGGGTGAAAGAATAGCTATCATTTATGAAAAGATTTTTAAGTGTAACACATTTAAATTTGATGATTTGATTGGAGCAGAAGTTCTGGGTTTTAGTATTTCTATTAGTGGACAACATTTCTTCTAGGGGATACTAGTTTATTGTCCCCCAGAATACCCAGGAGATTTTCTAATATCCCTTGACCAAGCACGAGCCGCAAAATGTATTTTCTATGCCAATTTTACCATCCTTGGTGACTTCAATGTTGATTTTGATAAGGCCGAGGACTCTTCTGGCAAACATATGGTGAAAACTCTGGCCTCTTTTAATTTGGCCTGAGTTACTACAGGTCCCACATGTAGATCTGGCTACGCTATTGATGGAATACTATTGAATATATTATTAAAAGGGGAGTCTCCCATCCCTGTCCCTTGATCTGACCATTTTGCACTCCCTTTTTCTTGGCAGTGTGACGGTAATAAGGAACCTCGACCACCATCTCCCACAATTAAGGATAGATGTTCTGTAGGGTATCCTTGGTGGATCTCAGGAACATTCTACTGGAGCCAAAACCAGCAATGTCAGGATCAATTATGGAGAGGGACACTGCCATTAAGACTTTGCTTAGGAAGGCAGCTGATGTCATAGCTCCAATCAGAGCCAATAAGAAGGCCACCAACATTTGCTCCACTTGTTGGTTTTCATATGACCTAGCTTGGAAAAAAGTGGCGTGTAAAAAACAGGAGGCAGCTTGGCTGAGGCACTACCCAGGACAAATTAGAGCTAGCTATAAAATGTATGTATGTATGTATAGTGTATTTATAAAGCGCATTCCGGCCTGAGGGCATTGAAGTGTTAACTATGGTGAGTCTGTGCCATCTCTGAAGAGAGAGTCCGGGTCCAGACTATCGTGGGAAAAGCCAGGTCTTAACCCGTTTCCTAAAGGTAAGATAATTGTGCTCTTTCCTAAGTTCCATCGCTTGGGTCGGTGCCACTGTAATTTGGCAGTCAAATACTTGGGACCAATCCCGTGAGTGGCTTAATGGGAAATGCAGGGGGTTTTGAAGGAAATCCGTTGAGCTACCGGAAGCAAATGTAAACTTTTAAGACTCTCCTTAGCGGAGGCTAATCGTGGCAGATTCAGTAGTAATCTAGCAGCTGTGTTCTGCATCAGCTGCAATTTGTTGAGTGATCCTTTGTCCAGATTGAGCAATAGAGCATTGCCGTAATCTAGTCTGGACAGTACCAGAGCCAGAGTAGCAGTGATTCTCCATTCTTTTAAAAGATAGGGGAAAATTTTCTTCAACTTCTTCAAAATCCACATACAAGATTTAATGGTCTGATTGACCAGGGGTTTAAAGGATAAATGGTCGTCGAAAAGTAGTCCTAAATTCCTTGAGGTGGAACGCGGCATAGGCAGGGTGCCACACTCTTTCGGTCACCAGTTATGGGACCACTGTTGCCTACTTATCCCAAAGCAGAGAATCTCGGTTTTATCACAGTTCCGTTTTAACCAATTGGCCTTCATCTAACTACTTACAGCTAGCATACAAGCGTTAAAACGAGCCGCAACTTCCTCCACATCTTTATTGATAGGAATGATAAGTTGCTTGTCATCTGCGTAGGAGGTTGGAATAAAGCCAAACAAGTGTATTAATTCTGCCAAAGGGGGCACATAAACATTGAATAGAGTAGGGCTATGCGACGAACCCTGTGGAACCCCGCTAGGCAAGAGATAAGCAGGTGATCTGAAGTCTCCACTGCTTACCGTAGACCCCCTATTGGTAAGGAAGGATTCAATGAGCTTCAGGGCTTGATCCCTGATGGCTATCTGATGTAGACGTTCTAGCAGAATATGGGGGGCAATGGTGTCAAATGCTGCTGACAGGCTAGCAGGACCAGGAAGACACCCTGTCCCTCATCTACCAGTCTACGGACAGTGTCTGATGAAGAAATGAGAGCAGATTCCGTACTGTGGAACTTCTGGAATCCATGTTGAGAAATGTCTAAACTCTCTGAGTCTAACAAGAAATTGACCAATTCTCTGTTAATGTATTTTTCAAACATTTTGGCCAAAAAAGGAAGCAAGGCTATAGGGCGTAGGTTAGTTAAATCATCATATTTCCCAGTTTCCTTCTTTTTTAGGGGGATAATAGTAGTCTCTTCCCAATGCTGGAAGTGAGAACATCCTGAAAGATGGTGACCAACGCAGATGCCACCAACTCCGGGACCAGTTGCAAACTGGCAGGGGGGCAGGGATCTAACAGGGAACCTGATTTGCATTCAAGAAGCAGTTTACAGATTGCATCTTGGGATGGAATGTTGAACTTTGACAGTGAACGAGAGTCATCAGGGGTAGCTATGATAGAGGTGAAGGGGAGCATTAACGTAGTATCCATGGGAAGAGAGTGCCCCTGAGCCTT
This sequence comes from Pleurodeles waltl, assembly GCF_031143425.1. NCBI lineage: Eukaryota > Metazoa > Chordata > Amphibia > Caudata > Salamandridae > Pleurodeles > Pleurodeles waltl. The sequence continues at coordinate 161,116,025 of NC_090450.1, read as the reverse complement.
GTTCGACACAAAGCTGGAGTAAATGTTTAAAATGTTGCTTTAAATTTTTTTAGCTGTTTTGTTGCAAAAATCTTGAGAGTTCTCCAGCTTGGGCATACCAGGGGGAGTTGTGAGGGCGTTAATAACTCTCTAGAGGAATTGGCAGCCTTTCTAAGTCTTAGCGTATAGTAATCTGATTTAGCTCTGAAACAGGCCTCTTTATAGTTATTTAAGGCTGATTTTAAATTAAATTTCTCTGGTCTCCAGCGACACTCCCGCTGTCTGTATTTCCTCTGAAGAAATTTAAGGTCCTTAGAGAACCATGGTTGACTGTTGTTTTTTCCGATACGTGGTACGAAGGCCTTCTGAGGGGCTAATGAATCAATAGCTTAAGTGATGCTCTGATTAAAGCGAGCCAGTGGCGGTGAAACAGACACCTTTGGATCCTTCCAACTATATTTTAGTGCTGTTTCCAGGGGTTCGGCTTTAATGCTTTTCCATTGTCTTGTTAATTTATTAGAGGATGTGGGTGTAAGAAAAAGCTGTCTTTTAGTGAATGTAAAAGTCAGAAGCGAATGATCCGTCCAGTCTAACGGGGTAGTTGTAAGCCGGATTCAGTGACCAACGGATTACTCACGTCATCAAACTGAATATTGAAATCCCCTAATTATAATGGCTTTAGGGGCCATAACAAGAGGTTCCATTCCAGAAGGAACTTAGGGAGGGGACCAGGAGGACGGTAGATTAAAAGACCTTCTGAAACTAAGGAGTTACCATAAAAAAGTTTGAAAGACATCGTTTCGCATACATCTGAGGTGCCACTCGTGACATTCCAAGTGCAAGTGAGGTCTGACCTACAAATAATGGCCAGTCCCCCTCCTCTGCCCTTAGTCCTATCTAACCTATAAAAGGAATAGCCTGCCTGGGAGGCCTCAATGAAGTCCGGATCCGAATCAGGCCTAGCCCAGGTTTCAGTTATGAAAAGACAGTCAATGTTGAGGGTGGAAATAAGTTCACTAATTTCAAATTTATGCTTGAATCAGTAAAATCAGTGTCAAAGGCAGTATATAAAAGCCTATAATGCTGATTCAAAGTTTAACACTAAAAAGTTAAAAATTAAAAATGAAAACTGGTTGCACTGACACACGTGCTCACCTTAGTCTGCGCGGCCGTGTTGCTGCCTCCATTTTATCCCCCCAAGAACAAATGGACCGCTAACCAGCAGGAAGCGGTCCCTGACGGCAGACAGGATGTGGGCTCCAACAGGCCCAAACTTCCTGCAAGGTCCGTCGACTAAAAGGACCTCCGGTTAAAAAATTCAGAGAAAAGCAGCCCCCACGCAAAGCGCTAATAAGAAGAAATGAGAAGCGCTTGTAACAGCAGTGAACACATGAAATCTAAAAACGACCGTATGTCCATAGAAAGAGTACATAAATCAGTGCCAAAGGCAGTATATAAAAGCCTAAAATGCCGACTCAAAGTTTAACACTAAGAAGTTAAAAATAAAATTTTTTAACTGGATGCACAGACACATGCGCTCACCTTAGTCTGCGCGGCCGTGTTGCTGCCTCCATTTCATCCCCCCAAGAACAACTGGACCGCTAACCAGCAGGAAGCGGTCCCTGCTGGCAGACAGGAAGTGGGCTCTAACAGGTCCAAACTTCCTGCAAGGCCCGTCAACTAAAAGTACCCCCAGTTAAAAAATTCAGAGAAAGGCAGACCCAGGAGCCCCCACGCAAAGCGCTAATGAGAAGAAATAAGAAGCGCTCGTAACAGAAGTGAATGAATTAAATTTAAAAACGACCATATGTTCTTAGAAAGAGTACATAAATCAGTGCCAAAGGCGGTATATAAAAGCCTAAAATGCCGATTCAAAGTTTAACACTAAAAAGTTAAAAATTAAAAATTAAAACTGGATGCACGGACACACGCACTCATCACCTAAATTGCCCACTAAGAATATTAAGAGAGCCTGTGGCAGCTTCTATACATAATGCATCGAAGAGGCGGATGAAGACAAGAAGTCGATTTCCAAAATTGTTACCAATTAAATTTATCCTAAAATTACATCTCCCCATTAGAGCCTAGCCAGGCTCTTTGCATCTGCTTTAGTGATTTTTCTGAGGATAAACTCCTCAAAATCAGACCAATGTAACCGGGACAAATTATCTATGAGGGAAGCAGAGACTGCATAAAACATGCTCCAAATTGATGTCTTTTTTTGTTCCTTCAGTGGAGGATGTGACTGCTGCCTTTGCAAAATGTAGAGCAGGATCTCCTACTGACACCATACCACCTCATACTCTGAAGCTCATTGTGGACATTGTTGGCCTGGTATACCATGAGTTGTTCACTAATTTTCTTCACTCTGGTACTCTACTGGACATTTGGAAGCAAGCTAATGTAATTCCCTTACTTAAAAAAGCCAATGCTTACCCAGAACCCCTGTCTAATTTTAAACCTGTCTCTTTACTCCCACCAGTTTCGAAAGTTTTAAAAAGATTGGCAAAACAACAACTTACCGCTTTCTTTACCTACAACAACTTGCTCAACCCCTCCCAATCAGGGTTTAGAGCTCACCACTTCACAAAATCAGCTTTGCTAGAGGTTTCCGACTCCATTAGATTCAGTTTGGACTCAGGTCTCAACATTGCCCTGGTGCTGCTAGACCTTTTGGCAGCATTCAGCACAGTCAATCATAACATCTTGCTGCACAGGTTAGAACATCTGGAAGTGACGGGCTCGGCTGGCTGAGCTCTTTTCTGAAGAGATGTGAACAGGTTGTCCAAATAAAACTATATGCCTCAGATGCTAAGAGGTTGTGGCAGCCACTGAAGCAAGGCTCCTCCCTAAGTCCCACACTCTTCAATATTTCTATGTCCCCTTTGGCGTATTTAGTGGAATCCTTTAACATCAAAGTCATCTCATATGCGGATGACACTCAACTCCTGCTCAGGTATGACAGGGACTCTATTAAGTCTAAAGAGGCATTTGCTTGCTTTAGGCAGCAATATTAGAATGGCTGAATAACAATAAGTTACAGTACAATCCAAACAAGACTGGAGTCCTTTTGTTTGGTCTAAATCCCCTTCCTGGGCAGGAGCATGGCCTAATCATGTGCCCCCACCCCTACCTCCTCCAACGGCGGTGGGCAGAAACTTGGGCATCATGATTGATGGCCAACTCTTATTTGGGGCTCAGGTGTCAGCAGTTGTAAAGTCATGCTATTGGATTTTCTGCATGCTTAGGAAATGTCTTCACTAACTCCCTCGCTGTGCTCAGGTGACAGTGGTGAGGACATTGCTTCTTTCTAGGCTTGATTATGCCAATGTTCTATACTTGGGTCTTCTAGATGATTATACCCAATGGCTACAAGTTATGCAGAACATTGCAGTCAGCCTACTGTTTACAATCCCAAGATGGTCCTCAGTGTACTTATTTCAGGAAAAGCTACACTGGCTCCCAGTGCGGCAATGCATAGTGTATAAGGCTCTGACTATGATGCATCAAGCTTTTCACATTAAAGGGCCCAAATATCTCAACAAGAGGATCAAGGAGTACCATCCAGTAAGACCCTCCAGGTCTAGTAATGCAGGTTTAATTGTAGTTCCTCGCTTAAAAAGGCAGCGCAGAGGAGGCTCCGGCTTTACTGTGAATGCAGCAAGTTTGTGGACTCAATTGCCTGAACAAATGAGATCCATAACAGTGAAAGAAAAATGTAAGAAGGAGCTGAAAACACTCTTGTTCAAGCATCAGGGATGAGCGAATCTGGTCTGCCCTCAGTTTCCATTATTCTAGGTCCCTAAAAGCACCAGGATACTCTTTTTGAGTAGCTGCGCACTATAGTATTTTTTTCAAATAACAATAATGTATAACTAAACTATAGGCATTGCTGAGGAAGAAGGAAGTCTAACACCTTGCCCATTTAACTGTCAGTCCCATTTAGACTGCCATTACAACATGGATAAACTATCTGGGCAATACTCCCTCGGAATTAATAAGAATGTAAGGTGTAACCATTCCGGAGTGCTTTATTTTAATGCATGCACTTTGGATCCCAGATAAAAAAATGTATTTGCATAACAATTTCCTCATTCAACAGCTTTTTTCGTGCATATACTCCACTATTGCTTGACAGGCAAAATGTGTCCAATAAAAATACAAAAGGTGCCATGCTTCCCACAGATATGCATAAATGGCTGCATATGTATGTAAAGACCCAGGAAGCAACCTTATAATTGTTATCTTAATACTAATTATATATCATTCAACGATAACTGCTCATGCTTCCACAAGAGGGCACATGTACATGTATACTTCTTACAATGGTTTTTGACAAAGTATAACAAATATCCTGACAAAATGGCCGCCTCTCCACTTGAACACAAGCATGCCCGAAGAGGCCATCTTTCAATTGTTGTTGTTATAATACTAAAAAAAAAAACTATCAAGCAATCAAGAACTACCAAACGTCAAAAGCTTGACAGCTAACACAAGTGCATATAGTTTTGTCACTTTTTTTTTTAATGAAGCCTATGTCCCTTGAAGGTACGGTGGCAGCAGTATAAACACTGACATGGTGAGGAGGGCATTGGGGAACCATTGGGGAACCAAGTAGAGTTTCCACCCCAATGCCTAATACCATATCAGCAAAGACGAAATTGTCCTTCATGGAATGCTTCCACATTGTGAGTGCCATGCATCTCCCTTTGAGGAGTCAATATGCCATTATTGGTATGCACCTGCAATAGCAGTCACAAACCAAAGATCCAATTCTATAAAATTCACAAGGAAAGGAGGCACCTCTTTCATGCTTCTTCCTCCTTTCAAACCACAAGGAGCTCAATTGAATACAATGTGAATAGTAAATACATTTGTGACTTATAATAAATATTTCGTTAATGGCAACTCATGGTTTTGTCATCACAAAATGTATGGTTTGCCAGTCTCCTGCTTTGTGACCAAAATACCACTAATACACCAGTCCCTTGGCATAATCAAGATCCGCATATATTTTTAACTTGACTAGCTTTTCTAAGTGTGATTCTGGTGAAGTGTTTTTTTAAAAAGATCAATAAAGGGGGGTAAAACAGAGCACTGATGAAGTATTCTAGAAGAGCTAGGTCCCTATTATAATCCACATACAAAAAGTAATTACATCTGTCATCTAAATTTGCTCAATCCTGACCATGCAGATATGGGCCAGCTCTAATTTAATTTGTGTTAGTTAAGGCACCATTTATTCCAAAACTAAGGCACGGGTATGTCTTAAATTAGCAGTTCCACACACAGATCACAAACAGTTTTGACTAGTGCTATTTCAAGTCCTTGGTGGTAAGTTAAGGCAGTACATAGTACAACATCTTTTACTGGCATATTACGAAAGGATTATTTAGGCGGTAATGTGTTACAAGAATGATTGTGCATATTTGATCCATGTCATTTTACTTCAGAGATGACGTGCAGTTGTTCTCTGTGCTGCTATGTTTTTGTGATGCATTAGTGCAATGAGCTACTGTGTTTTACAGTGTTTGTGAATTGTTACATTTTGACAGATTTTTTGTGTGGAGCCTGTCATATTTAAATTGCCTTGCTGTGTTGCTCCCTGTACATTATTGTGTAATGCTTTGTCGGTTTATTTGTATATCTCAACAAATGCTTATATATTTACTGCCAAAGGCAGCATATACCTTTTAAGTTCCCATAAGAAGCAACCATTTGTTTCTAGCTGGGGTGATAAAATGGCACTCTCAGCTGTTTAAGTCTCCAGGGTTCACTTTTTGTGACATGGCCCCAAGACATCACTTTACAGATATGGTCCGTATTGGAAATGGTCCTTTTTGCAGGGTCATCCCCAGTCTTTTTGCCTCCTATTTTTTCTGACCTGCTGCTGTTGGCTTTTGAACTCTGAGCACTTTACCAATGCTAACCGGTGCTAAAGTGCACATCCTCTCTGTGTAAATTGTATGTAATTGGTTTATCCATGATTGGCTATTTGATTTACTAGTAAGTCCCTATTAAAGCACACTACTGGTGCCAGGGCCTGTAAATCAAATGCTACTAGTGGGCCTGCAGCACTGGTTGTGCCACCCACATAAGTAGGTCTGTAATCATGTCTCAGACCTGCCACTGCAGTGTCTGTGTGTGCAGTCTTAACTGTAAATTCGACTTGGCAAGTGTACCCACTTGCCAGGCCTAAACCTTCCCTTTTCTTACATGCCAGGCACCCCTAAGGTATGCCCGAGGTAGCCCCAAGGGCAGGGTGCAGTGTATGATTAAGGTGGGCCATATAGTAATGTGTTTTATATGTCCTAACAGTGAAATATTGCTAAATTCGTTTTTCACTGTTGCAAGACCTGTCCCTCTCATAGGTTAACATGGGGGCTACCTTTAAATCTGATTAAAGTGTAGATTCCCTTTGGGAGAGGATGGACATGTGGAGTTTGGGGTCTCTGAGCTCACAATTTAAAAATACAGCTTTTAGTAAAGTTGATTTTAAGATTGTGCGTTTGAAAATGCCACTTTTAGAAAGTGAGCATGTTCTTGCTTATACCATTTCTGTGACTCTGCCTGTTTGTGGATTTTCCTGTATGGGTCAGTTTGACATTTGGGCTGGTTGCACCTCACACTAGACAGTGACACAAAGGGAGCTGAGGTGTAGTCTGCATTTCCTGATGAGCCATCTGTGCTAGGAGGGAGGGGAGGAGTGGTCACTTACACCTGAAAGGGATGTGCCTGTCCTCACACAATGCCGTCTCCGACCCCCTGGCGAGTGTCTGGGGCTTGGCCTGGGAAAGGCAGGATTTCACATTCAAAAGAGACTTTACTTTGAAGTAGGCCTACTTCAAAGGAGAAATTGGGTATAAGAAGGGCACCCAAAACCACAGATTTTAGATCACTTCTGGACATCAAAGGGAACCTCTGCTTGGAGAAGGTTTGAAGAGCTGAGGAGAAGTGCTGCCCTGCCTGTGACTGTGCTTTGTGGAGCTATCCTGCAGTTGCTGCTTCCGCCAGAGTAAGAGGGCAAAGACTGGACTTTGTGTGCCTTCCATCTTGAGAAGACATCTCCAAGGGCTTGATTTAGAGCTTGCCTCCTGTTGTTTGAAGTCTTAGGGACAGCAAAGACTTCTCTCTGCCAGCACCTGGAGACTCTGGAGAGACTCCTGCTCTGACAAATGGTGCCCTATCCAGTCCCTGGGCCCTTGAAAGGAAAGCTGGTGGAAATCCAAGGAAATCGACTTTGGACGACTTCGGACCGAATCCGCTGCTGAATCCGGTGACGACGCCTGTAAACGACACCCTGACCTTTGCTGGAATGCGACGACCTTCGCAGGCCTGACGCTGTTGCAGCCCCGCTCAAGTCCATGACTCCGTGGAAGTCGCCGCACCAGGTCGAAGTGCGCGGATTCAACGTTTCTCACAGACGCCGCGATTCCCGACTTTGCGCATCGACTTGTTTTTCACTCTTCACCAAAGGTACTTACTTGGGGGTCTACGCGACTCCGTGTCCGGTGCCACTGGTGTTGGCTTGTTGGGAACGACTCCGTCACGACGCCGTGTTAACAGGGCTATAGGGCGTAGGTTAGTTAAATCATCATATTTCCCAGTTTCCTTCTTTTTTAGGGGGATAATAGTAGTCTCTTTCCAATGCTGGAAGTGAGAACATCCTGAAAGATGGTGACCAACGCAGATGCCACCAACTCCGGGACCAGTTGCAAACTGGCAGGGGGGCAGGGATCTAACAGGGAACCTGATTTGCATTCAAGAAGCAGTTTACAGATTGCATCTTGGGATGGAATGTTGAACTTTGACAGTGAACGAGAGTCATCAGGGGTAGCTATGATAGAGGTGAAGGGGAGCATTAACGTAGTATCCATGGGAAGAGAGTGCCCCTGAGCCTTGTTCGACACAAAGCTGGAGTAAATGTTTAAAATGTTGCTTTAATTTTTTTTAGCTGTTTTGTTGCAAAAATCTTGAGAGTTCTCCAGCTTGGGCATACCAGGGGGAGTTGTGAGGGCGTTAATAACTCTCTAGAGGAATTGGCAGCCTTTCTAAGTCTTAGCGTATAGTAATCTGATTTAGCTCTGAAACAGGCCTCTTTATAGTTATTTAAGGCTGATTTTAAATGAAATTTCTCTGGTCTCCAGCGACACTCCCGCTGTCTGTATTTCCTCTGAAGAAATTTAAGGTCCTTAGAGAACCATGGTTGACTGTTGTTTTTTCCGATACGTGGTACGAAGGCCTTCTGAGGGGCTAATGAATCAATAGCTTAAGTGATGCTCTGATTAAAGCGAGCCAGTGGCGGTGAAACAGACACCTTTGGATCCTTCCAACTATATTTTAGTGCTGTTTCCAGGGGTTCGGCTTTAATGCTTTTCCATTGTCTTATTAATTTATTAGAGGATGTGGGTGTAAGAAAAAGCTGTCTTTTAGTGAATGTAAAAGTCAGAAGCGAATGATCCGTCCAGTCTAACGGGGTAGTTGTAAGCCGGATTCAGTGACCAACGGATTACTCACGTCATCAAACTGAATATTGAAATCCCCTAATTATAATGGCTTTAGGGGCCATAACAAGAGGTTCCATTCCAGAAGGAACTTAGGGAGGGGACCAGGAGGACGGTAGATTAAAAGACCTTCTGAAACTAAGGAGTTACCATAAAAAAGTTTGAAAGACATCGTTTCGCATACATCTGAGGTGCCACTCGTGACATTCCAAGTGCAAGTGAGGTCTGACCTACAAATAATGGCCAGTCCCCCTCCTCTGCCCTTAGTCCTATCTAACCTATAAAAGGAATAGCCTGCCTGGGAGGCCTCAATGAAGTCCGGATCCGAATCAGGCCTAGCCCAGGTTTCAGTTATGAAAAGACAGTCAATGTTGAGGGTGGAAATAAGTTCACTAATTTCAAATTTATGCTTGAATCAGTAAAATCAGTGTCAAAGGCAGTATATAAAAGCCTATAATGCTGATTCAAAGTTTAACACTAAAAAGTTAAAAATTAAAAATGAAAACTGGTTGCACTGACACACGCGCTCACCTTAGTCTGCGCGGCCGTGTTGCTGCCTCCATTTTATCCCCCCAAGAACAAATGGACCGCTAACCAGCAGGAAGCGGTCCCTGACGGCAGACAGGATGTGGGCTCCAACAGGCCCAAACTTCCTGCAAGGTCCGTCGACTAAAAGGACCTCCGGTTAAAAAATTCAGAGAAAAGCAGCCCCCACGCAAAGCGCTAATAAGAAGAAATGAGAAGCGCTTGTAACAGCAGTGAACACATGAAATCTAAAAACGACCGTATGTCCATAGAAAGAGTACATAAATCAGTGCCAAAGGCAGTATATAAAAGCCTAAAATGCCGACTCAAAGTTTAACACTAAGAAGTTAAAAATAATTTTTTTTAACTGGATGCACAGACACATGCGCTCACCTTAGTCTGCGCGGCCGTGTTGCTGCCTCCATTTCATCCCCCCAAGAACAACTGGACCGCTAACCAGCAGGAAGCGGTCCCTGCTGGCAGACAGGAAGTGGGCTCTAACAGGTCCAAACTTCCTGCAAGGCCCGTCAACTAAAAGTACCCCCAGTTAAAAAATTCAGAGAAAGGCAGACCCAGGAGCCCCCACGCAAAGCGCTAATGAGAAGAAATAAGAAGCGCTCGTAACAGAAGTGAATGAATTAAATTTAAAAACGACCATATGTTCATAGAAAGAGTACATAAATCAGTGCCAAAGGCGGTATATAAAAGCCTAAAATGCCGATTCAAAGTTTAACACTAAAAAGTTAAAAATTAAAAATTAAAACTGGATGCACGGACACACGCACTCATCACCTAAATTGCCCACTAAGAATATTAAGAGAGCCTGTGGCAGCTTCTATACATAATGCATCGAAGAGGCGGATGAAGACAAGAAGTCGATTTCCAAAATTGTTACCAATTAAATTTATCCTAAAATTACATCTCCCCATTAGAGCCTAGCCAGGCTCTTTGCATCTGCTTTAGTGATTTTTCTGAGGATAAACTCCTCAAAATCAGACCAATGTAACCGGGACAAATTATCTATGAGGGAAGCAGAGACTGCATAAAACATGCTCCAAATTGATGTCTTTTTTTGTTCCTTCAGGGGAGGATGTGACTGCTGCCTTTGCAAAATGTAGAGCAGGATCTCCTACTGACACCATACCACCTCATACTCTGAAGCTCATTGTGGACATTGTTGGCCTGGTATACCATGAGTTGTTCACTAATTTTCTTCACTCTGGTACTCTACTGGACATTTGGAAGCAAGCTAATGTAATTCCCTTACTTAAAAAAGCCAATGCTTACCCAGAACCCCTGTCTAATTTTAAACCTGTCTCTTTACTCCCACCAGTTTCGAAAGTTTTAAAAAGATTGGCAAAACAACAACTTACCGCTTTCTTTACCTACAACAACTTGCTCAACCCCTCCCAATCAGGGTTTAGAGCTCACCACTTCACAAAATCAGCTTTGCTAGAGGTTTCCGACTCCATTAGATTCAGTTTGGACTCAGGTCTCAACATTGCCCTGGTGCTGCTAGACCTTTTGGCAGCATTCAGCACAGTCAATCATAACATCTTGCTGCACAGGTTAGAACATCTGGAAGTGACGGGCTCGGCTGGCTGAGCTCTTTTCTGAAGAGATGTGAACAGGTTGTCCAAATAAAACTATATGCCTCAGATGCTAAGAGGTTGTGGCAGCCACTGAAGCAAGGCTCCTCCCTAAGTCCCACACTCTTCAATATTTCTATGTCCCCTTTGGCGTATTTAGTGGAATCCTTTAACATCAAAGTCATCTCATATGCGGATGACACTCAACTCCTGCTCAGGTATGACAGGGACTCTATTAAGTCTAAAGAGGCATTTGCTTGCTTTAGGCAGCAATATTAGAATGGCTGAATAACAATAAGTTACAGTACAATCCAAACAAGACTGGAGTCCTTTTGTTTGGTCTAAATCCCCTTCCTGGGCAGGAGCATGGCCTAATCATGTGCCCCCACCCCTACCTCCTCCAACGGCGGTGGGCAGAAACTTGGGCATCATGATTGATGGCCAACTCTTATTTGGGGCTCAGGTGTCAGCAGTTGTAAAGTCATGCTATTGGATTTTCTGCATGCTTAGGAAATGTCTTCACTAACTCCCTCGCTGTGCTCAGGTGACAGTGGTGAGGACATTGCTTCTTTCTAGGCTTGATTATGCCAATGTTCTATACTTGGGTCTTCTAGATGATTATACCCAATGGCTACAAGTTATGCAGAACATTGCAGTCAGCCTACTGTTTACAATCCCAAGATGGTCCTCAGTGTACTTATTTCAGGAAAAGCTACACTGGCTCCCAGTGCGGCAATGCATAGTGTATAAGGCTCTGACTATGATGCATCAAGCTTTTCACATTAAAGGGCCCAAATATCTCAACAAGAGGATCAAGGAGTACCATCCAGTAAGACCCTCCAGGTATAGTAATGCAGGTTTAATTGTAGTTCCTCGCTTAAAAAGGCAGCGCAGAGGAGGCTCCGGCTTTACTGTGAATGCAGCAAGTTTGTGGACTCAATTGCCTGAACAAATGAGATCCATAACAGTGAAAGAAAAATGTAAGAAGGAGCTGAAAACACTCTTGTTCAAGCATCAGGGATGAGCGAATCTGGTCTGCCCTCAGTTTCCATTATTCTAGGTCCCTAAAAGCACCAGGATACTCTTTTTGAGTAGCTGCGCACTATAGTATTTTTTTCAAATAACAATAATGTATAACTAAACTATAGGCATTGCTGAGGAAGAAGGAAGTCTAACACCTTGCCCATTTAACTGTCAGTCCCATTTAGACTGCCATTACAACATGGATAAACTATCTGGGCAATACTCCCTCGGAATTAATAAGAATGTAAGGTGTAACCATTCCGGAGTGCTTTATTTTAATGCATGCACTTTGGATCCCAGATAAAAAAATGTATTTGCATAACAATTTCCTCATTCAACAGCTTTTTTCGTGCATATACTCCACTATTGCTTGACAGGCAAAATGTGTCCAATAAAAATACAAAAGGTGCCATGCTTCCCACAGATATGCATAAATGGCTGCATATGTATGTAAAGACCCAGGAAGCAACCTTATAATTGTTATCTTAATACTAATTATATATCATTCAACGATAACTGCTCATGCTTCCACAAGAGGGCACATGTACATGTATACTTCTTACAATGGTTTTTGACAAAGTATAACAAATATCCTGACAAAATGGCCGCCTCTCCACTTGAACACAAGCATGCCCGAAGAGGCCATCTTTCAATTGTTGTTGTTATAATACTAAAAAAAAAAACTATCAAGCAATCAAGAACTACCAAACGTCAAAAGCTTGACAGCTAACACAAGTGCATATAGTTTTGTCACTTTTTTTTTTAATGAAGCCTATGTCCCTTGAAGGTACGGTGGCAGCAGTATAAACACTGACATGGTGAGGAGGGCATTGGGGAACCATTGGGGAACCAAGTAGAGTTTCCACCCCAATGCCTAATACCATATCAGCAAAGACGAAATTGTCCTTCATGGAATGCTTCCACATTGTGAGTGCCATGCATCTCCCTTTGAGGAGTCAATATGCCATTATTGGTATGCACCTGCAATAGCAGTCACAAACCAAAGATCCAATTCTATAAAATTCACAAGGAAAGGAGGCACCTCTTTCATGCTTCTTCCTCCTTTCAAACCACAAGGAGCTCAATTGAATACAATGTGAATAGTAAATACATTTGTGACTTATAATAAATATTTCGTTAATGGCAACTCATGGTTTTGTCATCACAAAATGTATGGTTTGCCAGTCTCCTGCTTTGTGACCAAAATACCACTAATACACCAGTCCCTTGGCATAATCAAGATCCGCATATATTTTTAACTTGACTAGCTTTTCTAAGTGTGATTCTGGTGAAGTGTTTTTTTAAAAAGATCAATAAAGGGGGGTAAAACAGAGCACTGATGAAGTATTCTAGAAGAGCTAGGTCCCTATTATAATCCACATACAAAAAGTAATTACATCTGTCATCTAAATTTGCTCAATCCTGACCATGCAGATATGGGCCAGCTCTAATTTAATTTGTGTTAGTTAAGGCACCATTTATTCCAAAACTAAGGCACGGGTATGTCTTAAATTAGCAGTTCCACACACAGATCACAAACAGTTTTGACTAGTGCTATTTCAAGTCCTTGGTGGTAAGTTAAGGCAGTACATAGTACAACATCTTTTACTGGCATATTACGAAAGGATTATTTAGGCGGTAATGTGTTACAAGAATGATTGTGCATATTTGATCCATGTCATTTTACTTCAGAGATGACGTGCAGTTGTTCTCTGTGCTGCTATGTTTTTGTGATGCATTAGTGCAATGAGCTACTGTGTTTTACAGTGTTTGTGAATTGTTACATTTTGACAGATTTTTTGTGTGGAGCCTGTCATATTTAAATTGCCTTGCTGTGTTGCTCCCTGTACATTATTGTGTAATGCTTTGTCGGTTTATTTGTATATCTCAACAAATGCTTATATATTTACTGCCAAAGGCAACATATACCTTTTAAGTTCCCATAAGAAGCAACCATTTGTTTCTAGCTGGGGTGATAAAATGGCACTCTCAGCTGTTTAAGTCTCCAGGGTTCACTTTTTGTGACATGGCCCCAAGACATCACTTTACAGATATGGTCCGTATTGGAAATGGTCCTTTTTGCAGGGTCATCCCCAGTCTTTTTGCCTCCTATTTTTTCTGACCTGCTGCTGTTGGCTTTTGAACTCTGAGCACTTTACCAATGCTAACCGGTGCTAAAGTGCACATCCTCTCTGTGTAAATTGTATGTAATTGGTTTATCCATGATTGGCTATTTGATTTACTAGTAAGTCCCTATTAAAGCACACTACTGGTGCCAGGGCCTGTAAATCAAATGCTACTAGTGGGCCTGCAGCACTGGTTGTGCCACCCACATAAGTAGGTCTGTAATCATGTCTCAGACCTGCCACTGCAGTGTCTGTGTGTGCAGTCTTAACTGTAAATTCGACTTGGCAAGTGTACCCACTTGCCAGGCCTAAACCTTCCCTTTTCTTACATGCCAGGCACCCCTAAGGTATGCCCGAGGTAGCCCCAAGGGCAGGGTGCAGTGTATGATTAAGGTGGGCCATATAGTAATGTGTTTTATATGTCCTAACAGTGAAATATTGCTAAATTCGTTTTTCACTGTTGCAAGGCCTGTCCCTCTCATAGGTTAACATGGGGGCTACCTTTAAATCTGATTAAAGTGTAGATTCCCTTTGGGAGAGGATGGACATGTGGAGTTTGGGGTCTCTGAGCTCACAATTTAAAAATACAGCTTTTAGTAAAGTTGATTTTAAGATTGTGCGTTTGAAAATGCCACTTTTAGAAAGTGAGCATGTTCTTGCTTATACCATTTCTGTGACTCTGCCTGTTTGTGGATTTTCCTGTATGGGTCAGTTTGACATTTGGGCTGGTTGCACCTCACACTAGACAGTGACACAAAGGGAGCTGAGGTGTAGTCTGCATTTCCTGATGAGCCATCTGTGCTAGGAGGGAGGGGAGGAGTGGTCACTTACACCTGAAAGGGATGTGCCTGTCCTCACACAATGCCGTCTCCGACCCCCTGGCGAGTGTCTGGGGCTTGGCCTGGGAAAGGCAGGATTTCACATTCAAAAGAGACTTTACTTTGAAGTAGGCCTACTTCAAAGGAGAAATTGGGTATAAGAAGGGCACCCAAAACCACAGATTTTAGATCACTTCTGGACATCAAAGGGAACCTCTGCTTGGAGAAGGTTTGAAGAGCTGAGGAGAAGTGCTGCCCTGCCTGTGACTGTGCTTTGTGGAGCTATCCTGCAGTTGCTGCTTCCACCAGAGTAAGAGGGCAAAGACTGGACTTTGTGTGCCTTCCATCTTGAGAAGACATCTCCAAGGGCTTGATTTAGAGCTTGCCTCCTGTTGTTTGAAGTCTTAGGGACAGCAAAGACTTCTCTCTGCCAGCACCTGGAGACTCTGGAGAGACTCCTGCTCTGACAAATGGTGCCCTATCCAGTCCCTGGGCCCTTGAAAGGAAAGCTGGTGGAAATCCAAGGAAATCGACTTTGGACGACTTCGGACCGAATCCGCTGCTGAATCCGGTGACGCCGCCTGTAAACGACACCCTGACCTTTGCTGGAATGCGACGACCTTCGCAGGCCTGACGCTGTTGCAGCCCCGCTCAAGTCCATGACTCCGTGGAAGTCGCCGCACCAGGTCGAAGTGCGCGGATTCAACGTTTCTCACAGACGCCGCGATTCCCGACTTTGCGCATCGACTTGTTTTTCACTCTTCACCAAAGGTACTTACTTGGGGGTCTACGCGACTCCGTGTCCGGTGCCACTGGTGTTGGCTTGTTGGGAACGACTCCGTCACGACGCCGTGTTAACAGGGCTATAGGGCGTAGGTTAGTTAAATCATCATATTTCCCAGTTTCCTTCTTTTTTAGGGGGATAATAGTAGTCTCTTTCCAATGCTGGAAGTGAGAACATCCTGAAAGATGGTGACCAACGCAGATGCCACCAACTCCGGGACCAGTTGCAAACTGGCAGGGTGGCAGGGATCTAACAGGGAACCTGATTTGCATTCAAGAAGCAGTTTACAGATTGCATCTTGGGATGGAATGTTGAACTTTGACAGTGAACGAGAGTCATCAGGGGTAGCTATGATAGAGGTGAAGGGGAGCATTAACGTAGTATCCATGGGAAGAGAGTGCCCCTGAGCCTTGTTCGACACAAAGCTGGAGTAAATGTTTAAAATGTTGCTTTAAATTTTTTTAGCTGTTTTGTTGCAAAAATCTTGAGAGTTCTCCAGCTTGGGCATACCAGGGGGAGTTGTGAGGGCGTTAATAACTCTCTAGAGGAATTGGCAGCCTTTCTAAGTCTTAGCGTATAGTAATCTGATTTAGCTCTGAAACAGGCCTCTTTATAGTTATTTAAGGCTGATTTTAAATGAAATTTCTCTGGTCTCCAGCGACACTCCCGCTGTCTGTATTTCCTCTGAAGAAATTTAAGGTCCTTAGAGAACCATGGTTGACTGTTGTTTTTTCCGATACGTGGTACGAAGGCCTTCTGAGGGGCTAATGAATCAATAGCTTAAGTGATGCTCTGATTAAAGCGAGCCAGTGGCGGTGAAACAGACACCTTTGGATCCTTCCAACTATATTTTAGTGCTGTTTCCAGGGGTTCGGCTTTAATGCTTTTCCATTGTCTTATTAATTTATTAGAGGATGTGGGTGTAAGAAAAAGCTGTCTTTTAGTGAATGTAAAAGTCAGAAGCGAATGATCCGTCCAGTCTAACGGGGTAGTTGTAAGCCGGATTCAGTGACCAACGGATTACTTACGTCATCAAACTGAATATTGAAATCCCCTAATTATAATGGCTTTAGGGGCCATAACAAGAGGTTCCATTCCAGAAGCAACTTAGGGAGGGGACCAGGAGGACGGTAGATTAAAAGACCTTCTGAAACTAAGGAGTTACCATAAAAAAGTTTGAAAGACATCGTTTCGCATACATCTGAGGTGCCACTCGTGACATTCCAAGTGCAAGTGAGGTCTGACCTACAAATAATGGCCAGTCCCCCTCCTCTGCCCTTAGTCCTATCTAACCTATAAAAGGAATAGCCTGCCTGGGAGGCCTCAATGAAGTCCGGATCCGAATCAGGCCTAGCCCAGGTTTCAGTTATGAAAAGACAGTCAATGTTGAGGGTGGAAATAAGTTCACTAATTTCAAATTTATGCTTGAATCAGTAAAATCAGTGTCAAAGGCAGTATATAAAAGCCTATAATGCTGATTCAAAGTTTAACACTAAAAAGTTAAAAATTAAAAATTAAAACTGGTTGCACTGACACACGCGCTCACCTTAGTCTGCGCGGCCGTGTTGCTGCCTCCATTTTATCCCCCCAAGAACAAATGGACCGCTAACCAGCAGGAAGCGGTCCCTGACGGCAGACAGGATGTGGGCTCCAACAGGCCCAAACTTCCTGCAAGGTCCGTCGACTAAAAGGACCTCCGGTTAAAAAATTCAGAGAAAAGCAGCCCCCACGCAAAGCGCTAATAAGAAGAAATGAGAAGCGCTTGTAACAGCAGTGAACACATGAAATCTAAAAACGACCGTATGTCCATAGAAAGAGTACATAAATCAGTGCCAAAGGCAGTATATAAAAGCCTAAAATGCCGACTCAAAGTTTAACACTAAGAAGTTAAAAATAACATTTTTTAACTGGATGCACAGACACATGCGCTCACCTTAGTCTGCGCGGCCGTGTTGCTGCCTCCATTTCATCCCCCCAAGAACAACTGGACCGCTAACCAGCAGGAAGCGGTCCCTGCTGGCAGACAGGAAGTGGGCTCTAACAGGTCCAAACTTCCTGCAAGGCCCGTCAACTAAAAGTACCCCCAGTTAAAAAATTCAGAGAAAGGCAGACCCAGGAGCCCCCACGCAAAGCGCTAATGAGAAGAAATAGGAAGCGCTCGTAACAGAAGTGAATGAATTAAATTGAAAAACGACCATATGTTCATAGAAAGAGTACATAAATCAGTGCCAAAGGCGGTATATAAAAGCCTAAAATGCCGATTCAAAGTTTAACACTAAAAAGTTAAAAATTAAAAATTAAAACTGGATGCACGGACACACGCACTCATCACCTAAATTGCCCACTAAGAATATTAAGAGAGCCTGTGGCAGCTTCTATACATAATGCATCGAAGAGGCGGATGAAGACAAGAAGTCGATTTCCAAAATTGTTACCAATTAAATTTATCCTAAAATTACATCTCCCCATTAGAGCCTAGCCAGGCTCTTTGCATCTGCTTTAGTGATTTTTCTGAGGATAAACTCCTCAAAATCAGACCAATGTAACCGGGAAAAATTATCTATGAGGGAAGCAGAGACTGCATAAAACATGCTCCAAATTGATGTCTTTTTTTGTTCCTTCAGGGGAGGATGTGACTGCTGCCTTTGCAAAATGTAGAGCAGGATCTCCTACTGACACCATACCACCTCATACTCTGAAGCTCATTGTGGACATTGTTGGCCTGGTATACCATGAGTTGTTCACTAATTTTCTTCACTCTGGTACTCTACTGGACATTTGGAAGCAAGCTAATGTAATTCCCTTACTTAAAAAAGCCAATGCTTACCCAGAACCCCTGTCTAATTTTAAACCTGTCTCTTTACTCCCACCAGTTTCGAAAGTTTTAAAAAGATTGGCAAAACAACAACTTACCGCTTTCTTTACCTACAACAACTTGCTCAACCCCTCCCAATCAGGGTTTAGAGCTCACCACTTCACAAAATCAGCTTTGCTAGAGGTTTCCGACTCCATTAGATTCAGTTTGGACTCAGGTCTCAACATTGCCCTGGTGCTGCTAGACCTTTTGGCAGCATTCAGCACAGTCAATCATAACATCTTGCTGCACAGGTTAGAACATCTGGAAGTGACGGGCTCGGCTGGCTGAGCTCTTTTCTGAAGAGATGTGAACAGGTTGTCCAAATAAAACTATATGCCTCAGATGCTAAGAGGTTGTGGCAGCCACTGAAGCAAGGCTCCTCCCTAAGTCCCACACTCTTCAATATTTCTATGTCCCCTTTGGCGTATTTAGTGGAATCCTTTAACATCAAAGTCATCTCATATGCGGATGACACTCAACTCCTGCTCAGGTATGACAGGGACTCTATTAAGTCTAAAGAGGCATTTGCTTGCTTTAGGCAGCAATATTAGAATGGCTGAATAACAATAAGTTACAGTACAATCCAAACAAGACTGGAGTCCTTTTGTTTGGTCTAAATCCCCTTCCTGGGCAGGAGCATGGCCTAATCATGTGCCCCCACCCCTACCTCCTCCAACGGCGGTGGGCAGAAACTTGGGCATCATGATTGATGGCCAACTCTTATTTGGGGCTCAGGTGTCAGCAGTTGTAAAGTCATGCTATTGGATTTTCTGCATGCTTAGGAAATGTCTTCACTAACTCCCTCGCTGTGCTCAGGTGACAGTGGTGAGGACATTGCTTCTTTCTAGGCTTGATTATGCCAATGTTCTATACTTGGGTCTTCTAGATGATTATACCCAATGGCTACAAGTTATGCAGAACATTGCAGTCAGCCTACTGTTTACAATCCCAAGATGGTCCTCAGTGTACTTATTTCAGGAAAAGCTACACTGGCTCCCAGTGCGGCAATGCATAGTGTATAAGGCTCTGACTATGATGCATCAAGCTTTTCACATTAAAGGGCCCAAATATCTCAACAAGAGGATCAAGGAGTACCATCCAGTAAGACCCTCCAGGTCTAGTAATGCAGGTTTAATTGTAGTTCCTCGCTTAAAAAGGCAGCGCAGAGGAGGCTCCGGCTTTACTGTGAATGCAGCAAGTTTGTGGACTCAATTGCCTGAACAAATGAGATCCATAACAGTGAAAGAAAAATGTAAGAAGGAGCTGAAAACACTCTTGTTCAAGCATCAGGGATGAGCGAATCTGGTCTGCCCTCAGTTTCCATTATTCTAGGTCCCTAAAAGCACCAGGATACTCTTTTTGAGTAGCTGCGCACTATAGTATTTTTTTCAAATAACAATAATGTATAACTAAACTATAGGCATTGCTGAGGAAGAAGGAAGTCTAACACCTTGCCCATTTAACTGTCAGTCCCATTTAGACTGCCATTACAACATGGATAAACTATCTGGGCAATACTCCCTCGGAATTAATAAGAATGTAAGGTGTAACCATTCCGGAGTGCTTTATTTTAATGCATGCACTTTGGGATCCCAGATAAAAAAATGTATTTGCATAACAATTTCCTCATTCAACAGCTTTTTTCGTGCATATACTCCACTATTGCTTGACAGGCAAAATGTGTCCAATAAAAATACAAAAGGTGCCGTGCTTCCCACAGATATGCTTAAATGGCTGCATATGTATGTAAAGACCCAGGAAGCAACCTTATAATTGTTATCTTAATACTAATTATATATCATTCAACGATAACTGCTCATGCTTCCACAAGAGGGCACATGTACATGTATACTTCTTACAATGGTTTTTGACAAAGTATAACAAATATCCTGACAAAATGGCCGCCTCTCCACTTGAACACAAGCATGCCCGAAGAGGCCATCTTTCAATTGTTGTTGTTATAATACTAAAAAAAAAAACTATCAAGCAATCAAGAACTACCAAACGTCAAAAGCTTGACAGCTAACACAAGTGCATATAGTTTTGTCACTTTTTTTTTTAATGAAGCCTATGTCCCTTGAAGGTACGGTGGCAGCAGTATAAACACTGACATGGTGAGGAGGGCATTGGGGAACCATTGGGGAACCAAGTAGAGTTTCCACCCCAATGCCTAATACCATATCAGCAAAGACGAAATTGTCCTTCATGGAATGCTTCCACATTGTGAGTGCCATGCATCTCCCTTTGAGGAGTCAATATGCCATTATTGGTATGCACCTGCAATAGCAGTCACAAACCAAAGATCCAATTCTATAAAATTCACAAGGAAAGGAGGCACCTCTTTCATGCTTCTTCCTCCTTTCAAACCACAAGGAGCTCAATTGAATACAATGTGAATAGTAAATACATTTGTGACTTATAATAAATATTTCGTTAATGGCAACTCATGGTTTTGTCATCACAAAATGTATGGTTTGCCAGTCTCCTGCTTTGTGACCAAAATACCACTAATACACCAGTCCCTTGGCATAATCAAGATCCGCATATATTTTTAACTTGACTAGCTTTTCTAAGTGTGATTCTGGTGAAGTGTTTTTTTAAAAAGATCAATAAAGGGGGGTAAAACAGAGCACTGATGAAGTATTCTAGAAGAGCTAGGTCCCTATTATAATCCACATACAAAAAGTAATTACATCTGTCATCTAAATTTGCTCAATCCTGACCATGCAGATATGGGCCAGCTCTAATTTAATTTGTGTTAGTTAAGGCACCATTTATTCCAAAACTAAGGCACGGGTATGTCTTAAATTAGCAGTTCCACACACAGATCACAAACAGTTTTGACTAGTGCTATTTCAAGTCCTTGGTGGTAAGTTAAGGCAGTACATAGTACAACATCTTTTACTGGCATATTACGAAAGGATTATTTAGGCGGTAATGTGTTACAAGAATGATTGTGCATATTTGATCCATGTCATTTTACTTCAGAGATGACGTGCAGTTGTTCTCTGTGCTGCTATGTTTTTGTGATGCATTAGTGCAATGAGCTACTGTGTTTTACAGTGTTTGTGAATTGTTACATTTTGACAGATTTTTTGTGTGGAGCCTGTCATATTTAAATTGCCTTGCTGTGTTGCTCCCTGTACATTATTGTGTAATGCTTTGTCGGTTTATTTGTATATCTCAACAAATGCTTATATATTTACTGCCAAAGGCAGCATATACCTTTTAAGTTCCCATAAGAAGCAACCATTTGTTTCTAGCTGGGGTGATAAAATGGCACTCTCAGCTGTTTAAGTCTCCAGGGTTCACTTTTTGTGACATGGCCCCAAGACATCACTTTACAGATATGGTCCGTATTGGAAATGGTCCTTTTTGCAGGGTCATCCCCAGTCTTTTTGCCTCCTATTTTTTCTGACCTGCTGCTGTTGGCTTTTGAACTCTGAGCACTTTACCAATGCTAACCGGTGCTAAAGTGCACATCCTCTCTGTGTAAATTGTATGTAATTGGTTTATCCATGATTGGCTATTTGATTTACTAGTAAGTCCCTATTAAAGCACACTACTGGTGCCAGGGCCTGTAAATCAAATGCTACTAGTGGGCCTGCAGCACTGGTTGTGCCACCCACATAAGTAGGTCTGTAATCATGTCTCAGACCTGCCACTGCAGTGTCTGTGTGTGCAGTCTTAACTGTAAATTCGACTTGGCAAGTGTACCCACTTGCCAGGCCTAAACCTTCCCTTTTCTTACATGCCAGGCACCCCTAAGGTATGCCCGAGGTAGCCCCAAGGGCAGGGTGCAGTGTATGATTAAGGTGGGCCATATAGTAATGTGTTTTATATGTCCTAACAGTGAAATATTGCTAAATTTGTTTTTCACTGTTGCAAGGCCTGTCCCTCTCATAGGTTAACATGGGGGCTACCTTTAAATCTGATTAAAGTGTAGATTCCCTTTGGGAGAGGATGGACATGTGGAGTTTGGGGTCTCTGAGCTCACAATTTAAAAATACAGCTTTTAGTAAAGTTGATTTTAAGATTGTGCGTTTGAAAATGCCACTTTTAGAAAGTGAGCATGTTCTTGCTTATACCATTTCTGTGACTCTGCCTGTTTGTGGATTTTCCTGTATGGGTCAGTTTGACATTTGGGCTGGTTGCACCTCACACTAGACAGTGACACAAAGGGAGCTGAAGTGTAGTCTGCATTTCCTGATGAGCCATCTGTGCTAGGAGGGAGGGGAGGAGTGGTCACTTACACCTGAAAGGGATGTGCCTGTCCTCACACAATGCCGTCTCCGACCCCCTGGCGAGTGTCTGGGGCTTGGCCTGGGAAAGGCAGGATTTCACATTCAAAAGAGACTTTACTTTGAAGTAGGCCTACTTCAAAGGAGAAATTGGGTATAAGAAGGGCACCCAAAACCACAGATTTTAGATCACTTCTGGACATCAAAGGGAACCTCTGCTTGGAGAAGGTTTGAAGAGCTGAGGAGAAGTGCTGCCCTGCCTGTGACTGTGCTTTGTGGAGCTATCCTGCAGTTGCTGCTTCCGCCAGAGTAAGAGGGCAAAGACTGGACTTTGTGTGCCTTCCATCTTGAGAAGACATCTCCAAGGGCTTGATTTAGAGCTTGCCTCCTGTTGTTTGAAGTCTTAGGGACAGCAAAGACTTCTCTCTGCCAGCACCTGGAGACTCTGGAGAGACTCCTGCTCTGACAAATGGTGCCCTATCCAGTCCCTGGGCCCTTGAAAGGAAAGCTGGTGGAAATCCAAGGAAATCGACTTTGGACGACTTCGGACCGAATCCGCTGCTGAATCCGGTGACGCCGCCTGTAAACGACACCCTGACCTTTGCTGGAATGCGACGACCTTCGCAGGCCTGACGCTGTTGCAGCCCCGCTCAAGTCCGTGACTCCGTGGAAGTCGCCGCACCAGGTCGAAGTGCGCGGATTCAACGTTTCTCACAGACGCCGCGATTCCCGACTTTGCGCATCGACTTGTTTTTCACTCTTCACCAAAGGTACTTACTTGGGGGTCTACGCGACTCCGTGTCCGGTGCCACTGGTGTTGGCTTGTTGGGAACGACTCCGTCACGACGCCGTGTTAACAGGGCTATAGGGCGTAGGTTAGTTAAATCATCATATTTCCCAGTTTCCTTCTTTTTTAGGGGGATAATAGTAGTCTCTTTCCAATGCTGGAAGTGAGAACATCCTGAAAGATGGTGACCAACGCAGATGCCACCAACTCCGGGACCAGTTGCAAACTGGCAGGGGGGCAGGGATCTAACAGGGAACCTGATTTGCATTCAAGAAGCAGTTTACAGATTGCATCTTGGGATGGAATGTTGAACTTTGACAGTGAACGAGAGTCATCAGGGGTAGCTATGATAGAGGTGAAGGGGAGCATTAACGTAGTATCCATGGGAAGAGAGTGCCCCTGAGCCTTGTTCGACACAAAGCTGGAGTAAATGTTTAAAATGTTGCTTTAAATTTTTTTAGCTGTTTTGTTGCAAAAATCTTGAGAGTTCTCCAGCTTGGGCATACCAGGGGGAGTTGTGAGGGCGTTAATAACTCTCTAGAGGAATTGGCAGCCTTTCTAAGTCTTAGCGTATAGTAATCTGATTTAGCTCTGAAACAGGCCTCTTTATAGTTATTTAAGGCTGATTTTAAATTAAATTTCTCTGGTCTCCAGCGACACTCCCGCTGTCTGTATTTCCTCTGAAGAAATTTAAGGTCCTTAGAGAACCATGGTTGACTGTTGTTTTTTCCGATACGTGGTACGAAGGCCTTCTGAGGGGCTAATGAATCAATAGCTTAAGTGATGCTCTGATTAAAGCGAGCCAGTGGCGGTGAAACAGACACCTTTGGATCCTTCCAACTATATTTTAGTGCTGTTTCCAGGGGTTCGGCTTTAATGCTTTTCCATTGTCTTATTAATTTATTAGAGGATGTGGGTGTAAGAAAAAGCTGTCTTTTAGTGAATGTAAAAGTCAGAAGCGAATGATCCGTCCAGTCTAACGGGGTAGTTGTAAGCCGGATTCAGTGACCAACGGATTACTCACGTCATCAAACTGAATATTGAAATCCCCTAATTATAATGGCTTTAGGGGCCATAACAAGAGGTTCCATTCCAGAAGGAACTTAGGGAGGGGACCAGGAGGACGGTAGATTAAAAGACCTTCTGAAACTAAGGAGTTACCATAAAAAAGTTTGAAAGACATCGTTTCGCATACATCTGAGGTGCCACTCGTGACATTCCAAGTGCAAGTGAGGTCTGACCTACAAATAATGGCCAGTCCCCCTCCTCTGCCCTTAGTCCTATCTAACCTATAAAAGGAATAGCCTGCCTGGGAGGCCTCAATGAAGTCGGGATCCGAATCAGGCCTAGCCCAGGTTTCAGTTATGAAAAGACAGTCAATGTTGAGGGTGGAAATAAGTTCACTAATTTCAAATTTATGCTTGAATCAGTAAAATCAGTGTCAAAGGCAGTATATAAAAGCCTATAATGCTGATTCAAAGTTTAACACTAAAAAGTTAAAAATTAAAAATTAAAACTGGTTGCACTGACACACGCGCTCACCTTAGTCTGCGCGGCCGTGTTGCTGCCTCCATTTTATCCCCCCAAGAACAAATGGACCGCTAACCAGCAGGAAGCGGTCCCTGACGGCAGACAGGATGTGGGCTCCAACAGGCCCAAACTTCCTGCAAGGTCCGTCGACTAAAAGG
The DNA here is from genome assembly GCF_031143425.1 of Pleurodeles waltl. Taxonomy (NCBI): domain Eukaryota; kingdom Metazoa; phylum Chordata; class Amphibia; order Caudata; family Salamandridae; genus Pleurodeles; species Pleurodeles waltl. The sequence continues at coordinate 161,091,104 of NC_090450.1, read as the reverse complement.
ACCTCCGGTTAAAAAATTCAGAGAAAAGCAGCCCCCACGCAAAGCGCTAATAAGAAGAAATGAGAAGCGCTTGTAACAGCAGTGAACACATGAAATCTAAAAACGACCGTATGTCCATAGAAAGAGTACATAAATCAGTGCCAAAGGCAGTATATAAAAGCCTAAAATGCCGACTCAAAGTTTAACACTAAGAAGTTAAAAATAAAATTTTTTAACTGGATGCACAGACACATGCGCTCACCTTAGTCTGCGCGGCAGTGTTGCTGCCTCCATTTCATCCCCCCAAGAACAACTGGACCGCTAACCAGCAGGAAGCGGTCCCTGCTGGCAGACAGGAAGTGGGCTCTAACAGGTCCAAACTTCCTGCAAGGCCCGTCAACTAAAAGTACCCCCAGTTAAAAAATTCAGAGAAAGGCAGACCCAGGAGCCCCCACGCAAAGCGCTAATGAGAAGAAATAAGAAGCGCTCGTAACAGAAGTGAATGAATTAAATTTAAAAACGACCATATGTTCATAGAAAGAGTACATAAATCAGTGCCAAAGGCGGTATATAAAAGCCTAAAATGCCGATTCAAAGTTTAACACTAAAAAGTTAAAAATTAAAAATTAAAACTGGATGCACGGACACACGCACTCATCACCTAAATTGCCCACTAAGAATATTAAGAGAGCCTGTGGCAGCTTCTATACATAATTCATCGAAGAGGCGGATGAAGACAAGAAGTCGATTTCCAAAATTGTTACCAATTAAATTTATCCTAAAATTACATCTCCCCATTAGAGCCTAGCCAGGCTCTTTGCATCTGCTTTAGTGATTTTTCTGAGGATAAACTCCTCAAAATCAGACCAATGTAACCGGGACAAATTATCTATGAGGGAAGCAGAGACTGCATAAAACATGCTCCAAATTGATGTCTTTTTTTGTTCCTTCAGTGGAGGATGTGACTGCTGCCTTTGCAAAATGTAGAGCAGGATCTCCTACTGACACCATACCACCTCATACTCTGAAGCTCATTGTGGACATTGTTGGCCTGGTATACCATGAGTTGTTCACTAATTTTCTTCACTCTGGTACTCTACTGGACATTTGGAAGCAAGCTAATGTAATTCCCTTACTTAAAAAAGCCAATGCTTACCCAGAACCCCTGTCTAATTTTAAACCTGTCTCTTTACTCCCACCAGTTTCGAAAGTTTTAAAAAGATTGGCAAAACAACAACTTACCGCTTTCTTTACCTACAACAACTTGCTCAACCCCTCCCAATCAGGGTTTAGAGCTCACCACTTCACAAAATCAGCTTTGCTAGAGGTTTCCGACTCCATTAGATTCAGTTTGGACTCAGGTCTCAACATTGCCCTGGTGCTGCTAGACCTTTTGGCAGCATTCAGCACAGTCAATCATAACATCTTGCTGCACAGGTTAGAACATCTGGAAGTGACGGGCTCGGCTGGCTGAGCTCTTTTCTGAAGAGATGTGAACAGGTTGTCCAAATAAAACTATATGCCTCAGATGCTAAGAGGTTGTGGCAGCCACTGAAGCAAGGCTCCTCCCTAAGTCCCACACTCTTCAATATTTCTATGTCCCCTTTGGCGTATTTAGTGGAATCCTTTAACATCAAAGTCATCTCATATGCGGATGACACTCAACTCCTGCTCAGGTATGACAGGGACTCTATTAAGTCTAAAGAGGCATTTGCTTGCTTTAGGCAGCAATATTAGAATGGCTGAATAACAATAAGTTACAGTACAATCCAAACAAGACTGGAGTCCTTTTGTTTGGTCTAAATCCCCTTCCTGGGCAGGAGCATGGCCTAATCATGTGCCCCCACCCCTACCTCCTCCAACGGCGGTGGGCAGAAACTTGGGCATCATGATTGATGGCCAACTCTTATTTGGGGCTCAGGTGTCAGCAGTTGTAAAGTCATGCTATTGGATTTTCTGCATGCTTAGGAAATGTCTTCACTAACTCCCTCGCTGTGCTCAGGTGACAGTGGTGAGGACATTGCTTCTTTCTAGGCTTGATTATGCCAATGTTCTATACTTGGGTCTTCTAGATGATTATACCCAATGGCTACAAGTTATGCAGAACATTGCAGTCAGCCTACTGTTTACAATCCCAAGATGGTCCTCAGTGTACTTATTTCAGGAAAAGCTACACTGGCTCCCAGTGCGGCAATGCATAGTGTATAAGGCTCTGACTATGATGCATCAAGCTTTTCACATTAAAGGGCCCAAATATCTCAACAAGAGGATCAAGGAGTACCATCCAGTAAGACCCTCCAGGTCTAGTAATGCAGGTTTAATTGTAGTTCCTCGCTTAAAAAGGCAGCGCAGAGGAGGCTCCGGCTTTACTGTGAATGCAGCAAGTTTGTGGACTCAATTGCCTGAACAAATGAGATCCATAACAGTGAAAGAAAAATGTAAGAAGGAGCTGAAAACACTCTTGTTCAAGCATCAGGGATGAGCGAATCTGGTCTGCCCTCAGTTTCCATTATTCTAGGTCCCTAAAAGCACCAGGATACTCTTTTTGAGTAGCTGCGCACTATAGTATTTTTTTCAAATAACAATAATGTATAACTAAACTATAGGCATTGCTGAGGAAGAAGGAAGTCTAACACCTTGCCCATTTAACTGTCAGTCCCATTTAGACTGCCATTACAACATGGATAAACTATCTGGGCAATACTCCCTCGGAATTAATAAGAATGTAAGGTGTAACCATTCCGGAGTGCTTTATTTTAATGCATGCACTTTGGGATCCCAGATAAAAAAATGTATTTGCATAACAATTTCCTCATTCAACAGCTTTTTTCGTGCATATACTCCACTATTGCTTGACAGGCAAAATGTGTCCAATAAAAATACAAAAGGTGCCATGCTTCCCACAGATATGCATAAATGGCTGCATATGTATGTAAAGACCCAGGAAGCAACCTTATAATTGTTATCTTAATACTAATTATATATCATTCAACGATAACTGCTCATGCTTCCACAAGAGGGCACATGTACATGTATACTTCTTACAATGGTTTTTGACAAAGTATAACAAATATCCTGACAAAATGGCCGCCTCTCCACTTGAACACAAGCATGCCCGAAGAGGCCATCTTTCAATTGTTGTTGTTATAATACTAAAAAAAAAAACTATCAAGCAATCAAGAACTACCAAACGTCAAAAGCTTGACAGCTAACACAAGTGCATATAGTTTTGTCACTTTTTTTTTTAATGAAGCCTATGTCCCTTGAAGGTACGGTGGCAGCAGTATAAACACTGACATGGTGAGGAGGGCATTGGGGAACCATTGGGGAACCAAGTAGAGTTTCCACCCCAATGCCTAATACCATATCAGCAAAGACGAAATTGTCCTTCATGGAATGCTTCCACATTGTGAGTGCCATGCATCTCCCTTTGAGGAGTCAATATGCCATTATTGGTATGCACCTGCAATAGCAGTCACAAACCAAAGATCCAATTCTATAAAATTCACAAGGAAAGGAGGCACCTCTTTCATGCTTCTTCCTCCTTTCAAACCACAAGGAGCTCAATTGAATACAATGTGAATAGTAAATACATTTGTGACTTATAATAAATATTTCGTTAATGGCAACTCATGGTTTTGTCATCACAAAATGTATGGTTTGCCAGTCTCCTGCTTTGTGACCAAAATACCACTAATACACCAGTCCCTTGGCATAATCAAGATCCGCATATATTTTTAACTTGACTAGCTTTTCTAAGTGTGATTCTGGTGAAGTGTTTTTTTAAAAAGATCAATAAAGGGGGGTAAAACAGAGCACTGATGAAGTATTCTAGAAGAGCTAGGTCCCTATTATAATCCACATACAAAAAGTAATTACATCTGTCATCTAAATTTGCTCAATCCTGACCATGCAGATATGGGCCAGCTCTAATTTAATTTGTGTTAGTTAAGGCACCATTTATTCCAAAACTAAGGCACGGGTATGTCTAAATTAGCAGTTCCACACACAGATCACAAACAGTTTTGACTAGTGCTATTTCAAGTACTTGGTGGTAAGTTAAGGCAGTACATAGTACAACATCTTTTACTGGCATATTACGAAAGGATTATTTAGGCGGTAATGTGTTACAAGAATGATTGTGCATATTTGATCCATGTCATTTTACTTCAGAGATGACGTGCAGTTGTTCTCTGTGCTGCTATGTTTTTGTGATGCATTAGTGCAATGAGCTACTGTGTTTTACAGTGTTTGTGAATTGTTACATTTTGACAGATTTTTTGTGTGGAGCCTGTCATATTTAAATTGCCTTGCTGTGTTGCTCCCTGTACATTATTGTGTAATGCTTTGTCGGTTTATTTGTATATCTCAACAAATGCTTATATATTTACTGCCAAAGGCAGCATATACCTTTTAAGTTCCCATAAGAAGCAACCATTTGTTTCTAGCTGGGGTGATAAAATGGCACTCTCAGCTGTTTAAGTCTCCAGGGTTCACTTTTTGTGACATGGCCCCAAGACATCACTTTACAGATATGGTCCGTATTGGAAATGGTCCTTTTTGCAGGGTCATCCCCAGTCTTTTTGCCTCCTATTTTTTCTGACCTGCTGCTGTTGGCTTTTGAACTCTGAGCACTTTACCAATGCTAACCGGTGCTAAAGTGCACATCCTCTCTGTGTAAATTGTATGTAATTGGTTTATCCATGATTGGCTATTTGATTTACTAGTAAGTCCCTATTAAAGCACACTACTGGTGCCAGGGCCTGTAAATCAAATGCTACTAGTGGGCCTGCAGCACTGGTTGTGCCACCCACATAAGTAGGTCTGTAATCATGTCTCAGACCTGCCACTGCAGTGTCTGTGTGTGCAGTCTTAACTGTAAATTCGACTTGGCAAGTGTACCCACTTGCCAGGCCTAAACCTTCCCTTTTCTTACATGCCAGGCACCCCTAAGGTATGCCCGAGGTAGCCCCAAGGGCAGGGTGCAGTGTATGATTAAGGTGGGCCATATAGTAATGTGTTTTATATGTCCTAACAGTGAAATATTGCTAAATTCGTTTTTCACTGTTGCAAGGCCTGTCCCTCTCATAGGTTAACATGGGGGCTACCTTTAAATCTGATTAAAGTGTAGATTCCCTTTGGGAGAGGATGGACATGTGGAGTTTGGGGTCTCTGAGCTCACAATTTAAAAATACAGCTTTTAGTAAAGTTGATTTTAAGATTGTGCGTTTGAAAATGCCACTTTTAGAAAGTGAGCATGTTCTTGCTTATACCATTTCTGTGACTCTGCCTGTTTGTGGATTTTCCTGTATGGGTCAGTTTGACATTTGGGCTGGTTGCACCTCACACTAGACAGTGACACAAAGGGAGCTGAGGTGTAGTCTGCATTTCCTGATGAGCCATCTGTGCTAGGAGGGAGGGGAGGAGTGGTCACTTACACCTGAAAGGGATGTGCCTGTCCTCACACAATGCCGTCTCCGACCCCCTGGCGAGTGTCTGGGGCTTGGCCTGGGAAAGGCAGGATTTCACATTCAAAAGAGACTTTACTTTGAAGTAGGCCTACTTCAAATGAGAAATTGGGTATAAGAAGGGCACCCAAAACCACAGATTTTAGATCACTTCTGGACATCAAAGGGAACCTCTGCTTGGAGAAGGTTTGAAGAGCTGAGGAGAAGTGCTGCCCTGCCTGTTACTGTGCTTTGTGGAGCTATCCTGCAGTTGCTGCTTCCGCCAGAGTAAGAGGGCAAAGACTGGACTTTGTGTGCCTTCCATCTTGAGAAGACATCTCCAAGGGCTTGATTTAGAGCTTGCCTCCTGTTGTTTGAAGTCTTAGGGACAGCAAAGACTTCTCTCTGCCAGCACCTGGAGACTCTGGAGAGACTCCTGCTCTGACAAATGGTGCCCTATCCAGTCCCTGGGCCCTTGAAAGGAAAGCTGGTGGAAATCCAAGGAAATCGACTTTGGACGACTTCGGACCGAATCCGCTGCTGAATCCGGTGACGCCGCCTGTAAACGACACCCTGACCTTTGCTGGAATGCGACGACCTTCGCAGGCCTGACGCTGTTGCAGCCCCGCTCAAGTCCGTGACTCCGTGGAAGTCGCCGCACCAGGTCGAAGTGCGCGGATTCAACGTTTCTCACAGACGCCGCGATTCCCGACTTTGCGCATCGACTTGTTTTTCACTCTTCACCAAAGGTACTTACTTGGGGGTCTACGCGACTCCGTGTCCGGTGCCACTGGTGTTGGCTTGTTGGGAACGACTCCGTCACGACGCCGTGTTAACACCTCATCGAAGCATTTTGTGTTTCTAAGCGCTATTTTTGAGTTGAATCTTTAAAAGTTCATAACTTGACTTGTGTATGTTGGATTTTTGTCATTTTTATCTTGTTTTGTTTAGATAAAGATTTCCTATTTTTCTAAACTGGTGTTGTGTCATTGTGTAGTATTTTCATTAAGTTACTGGGTGTGTTGGTACAAATACTTCACACCTAGCACTCTGAAGTTAAGCCTACTGCTCTGCCAAGCTACCAAGGGGGTAAGCAGGGGTTAGCTGAGGGTGATTCTCTTTTACCCTGACTAGAGTGAGGGTCCTTGCTTGAACAAGGGGTAACCTGACTGTCAACCAAAGACCCCATTTCTAACAGTCCGTAATCCGATATCTCCGTTTCAAGACTTCATTTCTTGAACACCTGCTTCGTTCTCCAATGCTGCTTGTTTCCTCTAGTGATCTACTGTGTCACTGAAGACTTTTCCTGTCTCTTTGAGGAACTTTTGAGTTTGTCAGCGAAGCTGTTTGTAGGCTCTTTCTTTTACTCCTTCGGCACTGGAAACTGAATAAAAATCGTTTGAAAATATTGTTCAGTTTCTAGACACTCAGAAGAGACAGTATGGGTCGTGTTTACCTGCAATAAACAACAGGCTCTTAGTGAAACGCTTCAGCACTTCTGATGCCATGCCAACATGATGATTGTGCATGGTAAACTTGAGCTTGTCAGACATTATTTCTTCAGAATACACCTTTGTTAGGCCTTCAACTCAAAGTGATGCGTTTCCTCTAGCCTAATTATAGAAAGTGCTAATAGTGCTTTTTAGCCGAGCCATCTGCTCATAGACATTAATTGCTGCTGACTAGTTGAACTTTTGTTTAATTTTAGTGAATGTTCACATGGAGGCATGACTTGTCTTATCTTCTTTGTATGCACTGTGTAGGAAATATGTATAAAAACTGTATTTTGCAATAAACCTTATTCGTGTTTTTTTAAATTCAAGATGAAATAAATACGACTGCAAGACAGGAGTGCCTACAAATATGACAACTTCACCATGACAAGTCATTTGATTTAAGCAACCAATTACTGTTATATATTATATATTTTGTGGACCAGATCACAAAATAGTATTAAAATGCATAATCTTCTAAGAATATTAAAATACTCTAAACACGTCCAATAAACATCTTACTGTAGCCAGGCTGTTCATGTTAAATGTGAACAGCATCACTACACCATTTATTGCTCACAGGAACATTTAGCAAAAGACTTACCTTTCGTTTAACTAAAGAGTATCAGGTCAAATCCAGTGGTGTGTGGAGGATGCCCTGACTCGCAATTCTCACAGATATTCATTGCCCTTGTGCTGAATTGAGGCAACCTAAAAGTAACACAAAGCAGCTCGAAGTGCTGCTTTGGTTTTCTTAGCGTCAAGGCGGCGTTCCATGGGTTGTACAAAAGCTTTGCAAAGCAACCACCCATGCATTTTGACTCAAAACCCGTCGACCAAAAAATATGAGATAGGGTCTTGCATCAAAAATTAATGCCTCTTGGGCGCAGGCGTTAAAAGGACAATTTTATTTCTCCTTTCCTTTAGGACTTTTCATGTGTGTTGTACTGTTTAGCACACTTACTAAGTAGGACACTTTAAAGGTTGTCTACCCTTAGCATTTTGACTTGGAAGGGAACACTTCTGTTAAAACACTTGTGCTGGACTCATTCTCACACCAATGCAATATGGCGCAAAGGTGTGTGCGTAGCACTCTGCAGCAAAATTCTGCACCTGCGGATCGAGGAGGAGAGTGCCATACCTCTGTAGGTACAAAGCTCCCTGCTGTCTTCTTCTCGCACCAGCATTTCTGCCTGTTGCGGGGCATTGCATAAGTAGTTAATCCGACCCAAAGGGGCATATTTATACTCTGTTTGCGACGAATGTGCGTAAAAATTTTTGACGCACAATCGGCGCAAATCCTGTCCCATATTTATACTTTGACGTCCGACCCCTCGGGCGTCAAAATTCCACCATTTGCGTCATTTTTTGGAAGGGGACCCAGCCTTGCGTTAATTATATGCAAGGTAGGCGTTCCCTTCCAAAAAAGGATTTTAAGGCCTGTGCCCCTTATTTATACTCTGGCGTCATTTTGACGCACAGGAGGGGGTGGGCCTTAAAAAACGGCGCACAGCCTGATGTGCGCCGTTTTTTAATGCCTGGGTCAGGACAGGCGTTAAGGGACCTGTGGGCTCGGAAGGAGCCCAGAGGTTCCCTCCCCTGCCCCCAGGGACACCCCCTGCCACCCTTGCCCACCCCAGGAGGACACCCAAGGATGGAGGGGCCCATCCCAGGGAAGTAAAGGTATGTTCGGGTAAGTATTTTTTTCAGTTTTTTTTTTGTGGCATAGGGGGGCCTGATTTGGGCCCCCCTACATGCCACTATGCCCAATGACCATGCCCAGGGGACATAAGTCCCCTGGGAATGGCCATTGGGCAAGGGGGCATGACTCCTGTCTTTGCTGAGACAGGAGTCATGTCAATGGAGGTTGGGCGTAAAAAAAAATGGCGCAAATCCGGTTTGAGGCCTGAATTTTGCCTCAGACCTGAAGTGCACCATTTTTTGACGCACAACCCCCTTTTTCCCATACGCCGGCGCTGCCTGGTGTGAGTCATCTTTTTGGACGCACACCAGTCCGCAGCACCGGCTAACGTCATTCCATTAATAAGGCACCCGCATGGCACGTTGGAATGGCGTTAGCCGGCGGTAAAATTTTTGACGCACAACTGCGGTGGCGCAGTTGTGCGTCAAAAAGTATAAATATGGGCCAAAGTGTCTTCATTGCTTAGATAGTAGGAAAACAAAAGAATAACCTAAAAACGGCAGATATAACAGTCTGCTAAAAAAACACCCAAGACAAACTTCACCACATCTGCAGTACTTATAAAACTTGATCGATCATACAATGATGCAGCCATAAGTTTGTTCCCCGCAATCCTAATTACATTTCCAAAATGTCAGATTGGCAAGACTGTGATGGCTCTAATCATTGCGAACCACAAGATGATAAGAGAGAGGATGTACAGCTGAAAGTTCATACCCTTGAAAGGAGAAGCTACAAATGACCTCCACATCTGATCCTGGAAATGGCTCAAGTGACTGATAAGTATTAGCGCAAGGAGCTGCAGGAGAGGCTGGACTTGGATAAGTTGATCGAGGAGCGGCTGGGTGAGCTGTATCTGGGCAGGGTGAGTGAAAATGACCACCCCTTTTACTAGGGTATACATTTGGACGTCAAAATGTCAAAGGTAGAAAAAGTGGGGGCTAACTTAAGGGACCTCAGTCACCATCAGATTTTTCGAGGTTACTGCAGTGGCACATGAGACCATGGTACAAGTAGTGTTTTTTTAATCTATCATTTAATGTGGTACATAATGTGTGAATTAATAATTTTAGTGATACAAATAGCTGTAACCGATGCTCTGGAGACATTGCACTTGAAACAATTTGATAATATTACTTTGAAGTGTGATTAATAACGAAGAATCATGCCACATTTTCTTGTGAGATTCCATATTATCAAATGGACGTGGTTTTATAATGTTTTCTGTTCATCTTGCTCCTGCACCTCCCAGTCATTGTCCCTCTGCAAACATTCTCTCCCCACAATTTGCACAGAACATGGAGTGCTGAAGTAGTTACATTTCCTCATAAAGTGAGTGTTGTGAATGAAGTTTCTATGATGTTCCTGATGTATCACTTTGAAGGACTTCCATAGGACGTTCTGATGTAGGCCACCTGAAGAATATGATGTATGAGCCTTTGTTTGAGAATGTTTCATGATGTAATTTACATCCCTGGACTCCAATTTCTGAGGAAGGGAATGGAATAATTATTTTACATTAGGAAATAGGTCAGTGTTAAGGGGTGTTGGGGTGTTGGGGTGTTCATATTGCGATTCTGCTTTTGATTTGCCCAGTATGACATAATCATAATCATTTAATACTGAAATTGCAGTTTTTCTCATTATAATGCATAAGATGTGTATAAAAACCCTGGATTTTGGGGGTAGGGATGACTTTTCATTTTCCTCCTAAGACTCTGTCCAATTTACTTGAGACGTTTCTCTTCTCTTTAGGATGTTGTCAGTTCTCTACGTGAGTCTGACTATAAGAAACATAGAGATTTAACTGTTTAAGTAGGGATTATAATATTCTGCATTCTGAGACTGTGTTCTATATTCTGGGCCTACATGGTATTTAATGCAATTTTCTGCATCGCTTATATCAAGAACTCTTTAATAAATCTTTAGAACTATTATTCCTCTAGAGCTTTATTTAAGTGGTCTCAGTCACTATTTGCGTTACTCTGCTAAATAAATGGGATCAATGTCGTGAAAGGCAGTATCCCGTGCCACTAGATGGACAGGAATCCCGGAGTCAAATTGCCAGAGTTAAATTTTGGGGCACTTGAATTAATGGGGCTCAGTTGATTATTGAGGCTCAACTCCATCTCATTGTGGGGTAAGTGGACATTGCTATGCACGGCAGGATACAGGAACTTGGTTCTTTTTTGCAGCATAGTTTTCTTATTTGAAGGTCTCAGGGGCTGGGGAATATCTGCAGCATTGGTTAATATTTTGGAAAAAAATAGTTAGCTAAACAAATTTTTCATTTCCACTGTTTAACAGGTATGTTGTACGTAATTTGTCCTTGCAGCCTGATGGAAAGCAGTGCTAGTGCTAAAGGAGAGTGTTGTTTATTTTTTATCAAAAGGGTTGTCTTCTTTAGTAAACTCTACTTTGTTGCTATTTCTTTAGTGCTGTCTACATGTAGTGTGGCATGGTAATTCCAATGAGCAGTTTGTGAACGGTGTACACTGCTCCTTGTGAAAATAGTCAGGTGGCCAACTGAAAGTGGCTTACCTATTTGCATTCTGGTACTTGTTGTCTTATATAAATAACATACAGCACAAACTACAAATAGCAGGAATAAATATAAGAGCAACAACTGATAGCTACTCGGACTGGTAATGTGACATAAACAGATCAGTGTCACTGTTTTTTAATTTTCCCAATGGATTCATCATACAACCAATACAATTTTCTAATGTTTAACCTTTTTGTTCTATTCACTTTATTTTTAACAAACTTCTGACACTGATGCTGGCCACTTCCTGCTTTTAAGCAACACCCAACTGCCAAGCAGGGTTTAATTTGAAGTTGTTTTAGGAATTGTTTTAAGAAGAAATTGGATTAATGAAAGAAAACTTGTCTAATTTATTTATTTATTTACTGTTCTTTTCTATAGCGCTACATCACCAAGTGGTATTAGAGCGCTGCACAATTTAACAATATTAACATATTATTGGAAAAAATGTGTGCAATTCGATTTTATTGATAACGTAAACATTAAAATAGAGAAAATGGATGTGACGTGGAGGGAATGTATATAAGAGATAATATCAGCCTTTTGGGAAGGGTGGATGACTGCAGGGAGAAGGAGAAACGGTAAAGAGAAGTGGATAAATCTTTGAAGCGTTTGGCTGGAAATGGATTTTGAATAGAATAGTCTTACGTTTCTTCCTCAAGGTGAAGATATCGGGTCCCATTCTCAGTTTGTGGGGTAGAGAGTTCAATATGTGGGAGCAGAGCTGGAGAAAGACTGCCTTTGAACCAAAGATGATTAGAGTCTGTTAGACTTGGCACCGTTGGTCTCCCCCAACATTTTGCCACTGCTTCCCAGTGCTGGACTCTGTTTTTATTGTTTTCGATACTCTGGGCACTTTACCAATGCTAACCAGTGCTAAAGTGCAAGTGCTCCTATGTAAAATGTATGTGTAATTGGCGTATCGATGATTGGCCTATTTGATTTACTAGTAAGTCCCTAGTAAAGTGCACTAGAGATGCCCAGGGCCTGTAAATCAAATGCTACTAGTGGTCCTGCAGCACTCGTTATACCACCCACATTAGTAGCCCTATAAATAGGACTCAGACCTGGCACTGCAGTGTCTGTGTGTGGAGTTTTAAACTGCCACTTAGACTTGGCAAGTGTACCCACTTGCCAGTCCTAAACCTTCCCTTTTCACACATGTAAGGCATCCCTAAGGTATGCCCTAATTAGCCCCAGGGGCTGGGTGCAGTGTATATTAAAGGTGGGACATGTACTGATGTGTGTTACATGTCCTAACAGTGAAATACTGCTAAATTCAGTCTTCACTGTTGCAAGGCCTATCTCTCTCATAGGTTAACATGGGGGCTGCCTTTAAATAACTTTAAAGTGAAGTTTCCCTTTGAGAGCAGATAGAAATATGGAGGTTGTGGGTATCTGAACTCACAATTTAAAAATACCACTTTTAGTGAAGTTGGTTTTTAGATTGTTAGTTTGAAAATGCCACTTTTAGAAAGTAGGCATTTTCTTGCTTAAACCATTCTGTGACTCCGCCTGTTTGTCGATTCCCTGTCTTGGTCAGTTTGACAGTTGGGCTTTCTGTGAATTCCCTCTAGCTAGTGAAAAAAAGGGAGCTGGAGTGCAGCCTGCATATCCTGATGAGCCATCTGGTCTAGAGTGAATGGAGGAGTGGTCACTTACAGCTGAATGGGCTGTGCCTGCCCTCTCACAATGCAGTCTCCAACCCCCTCCACCCCCAGTGTGTGTCTGATGCCTGGGCAAGGCAGGATCCTGTGAACAACAGAGACTTTACTTTGTAGTAGGCCTTCTTCAAAGGCAGAAAGGATTATAAGTATTGGACCCACAACACCTGAAAATTATATTACTTCTGGAACCAAGAGGAACCTCTGCCAAGGAGAAGAGCTGAAGAGCTGAGAAGAAGTGCTGCTCCTGCCTGTCACTGCACTTTGTTAGGCTATCCTGCAGTTGCTGCCTCTGCCTGTGAAAAGGGACAAAGACTGGACTTTGTAAGTCCCTTATAGAGTGGTATACCATATACCCAGAGCCTGTAAATTAAATACTACCATTGGGTCTGCAGAATTTATTGTGTCACCCATCTAAGTAGCCCTCTAATCCTTGTTCCAGGCCTACCATTGCATGCTGAATGCAGAGTCTCACTGCCATGTTGACATAGCATTTAAACCCCTAGCCAAGCCTTAAACTCCCCTTTTAATGCATTTAAGTCACCTTTAAGGCAGGCCCTAGCTAGCCCACGAGCACGGTGCTGAGCAATTGAAAGGTAGGACATGCACTTTAAGTTTAAAATGTCCTGGTTGTGGAAAACTCACAAATTCATGTTTTCACTACTGTGAGGCCTACTCTTCTCAAAGCTTAATACTGGGATTTCCTTATTACACATAATAAACTATAATACCTAAATTAGAGGAGGTGGATATATCATGTTTGCTACCTACAAATTTTAATGATAAACATTCTTTTATGGGAAAGTCAGATTTTCCATTACAATTTTAAAAATGCCATTTTTAGAAAGTTGTCTTTTTCCTGCCGTTAGCCCTTTGTGCCTGCAGCCTGTCTTAGGTAGCATGACTGGTTGTAGCTGACAGGCTGATGTTTACCAGACTCAGCACTACCATTCACAAAGACATTAAATAAACGGGCAAGCATCTATTTATAGGTTAACTAAAGTAAAAGAAAGTTAAAATGATGGTGTCCTGCACCACTTAACTTTAGTCAGACTTTCATTTTTGAAGACATCTTTAAGCAAAAGTACAGAAATTTGATAGTCTCTTCAAATTTCCAAGGGTGTATTTCATTGACCTCCAGAGCCTTTTCACCTTAGTGCATCACATTATGGGGCATATTTATACTCTGTTTGCGCCGAATTTGCCTCAAAATGTTTGACGCAAATTCAGCACAAACCTAACACCATATTTATTCTTTGATGCCCGACCCCGCGAACATCAAAATTCAGCAGTGTATGTCATTTTCTGGATGCGTGAAACTGCCTTGCGTTAATGACATGCAAGGTAGGCGTTCCCGTCTATAAATGACTTTAAGGCACGTGCGCCTTATTTATACTCCTGTGTCATTTTGACGCACAGTAGGGGACGGCCCTTAAAAAATGGCGCACAGCCTGGTTTGCATCATTTTTTAACGCCTGGGTGAGGGCAGGCATTAAGGGACCTGTGGGCTCTGACCATGGAAACAGTCCACAGGTGCCCTTCCCTGCCCCCAGGGACACCCCCTGCCACCCTCGCCCACCCCTGGAGGAAACCCATGGATGGAGGGACCCATTCCAGGTAAGTAGAGGTAAGTATATATATATTTTTTTTTTAAGTGGCCTAGGGGGGCCTAACTTGCCCCCCCACATGCCACTGTGCCCAATGACTATGCCCAGGGGACAGAAGTCCCCTGAACATGGCCATTGGGCAGGGGGGCATGACTCCTGTCTTTCATAAGACAGGAGTCATTTCAATGGGGTTTGTGCGTTAAAGAATGGTGCAAGTCCGGTTAGAGCCATGATTTTTGGCTCTAATCTGACTTGCACCATTTTTTGACACACAACCCCATTCTTCCCTACGCCTGCGTTGCCCGGTTAGAGTAATTTTTCTTTACTCTAACCAGGCCGCAGCACCGACAAATGTCATAAATAAGGCGCCCGCCTGGCGCGTTGGAATGGTGTTAGCCGGTGGTACATTTTTTTACGCAAACCAGCGCCAGCTTGCGTCAAAAAGTGTAAATATGGGTCTATGTCCATGAATTGAGAAGTTTTTTTTTTTGTGATTGTTTTTCAAACTTGATTTCAGATAAATTCCCCCCACCCTGACAACAATATCAAGATGTTATGTAATGTTATGTTGTTATGTTATGTTGAGACAATTTATAGGGTGCTGCAATTACCCAGAGGTGTCTATGAGCTGACAGAAGTGGCAGCCGAAGAACCCCACCATGAAAGGAGGGTCTGGTTGTAGGAATACGAAAAGAGTGGACTGACCTAAGAGCGAGATCAATCTAAATCGGAGTTGAACCACCCGGTTTTCACAGCCTTTCTAAAAGATAATCTTCAAGAAGATTGAAGTAGGAGGGAAGTCAATTGCTTTGTGCACTCTTCGGGTGGCCTGGGTTGCTATTCTACATAAATAACATTACAGTTAATTAAATGAAAGACAGGAGAAGGTTTTGTACATAGCACATCCTGAAGTCATGCTTTTTGAGGACCTCTTATACGTGACACTGAATAAACTGGAGAAAAAATAAAATATAACAAATGTTTAGGATCACACAGTTTGGGCAAATGGGGAAGCCAAGATTGGTCAAAATTTTCCAGTTTCACATTATCCTATTCAGCCACTGGATGTACATGCTTTGCATCCCTTACACCCACCTTAGTGCCCCTGTCTCATCAACTACCTCGCTGTTGGCATCGATGTGGCCCTCAGTCGCATCACTGACCAAACATTTTGGCCCTTGGGAAAATATTTGTGAGTAAACATGCTATACTGTTCATGCACTTCAATGAACCTTTCCAGAAGCTTCTCCCACCTTTTAGGAGAAGAGCACTATGGTATAAAAATAGGATCTTCAGACCCACTTTTCAATTCACTACTGGACCTGCTGAAGGAGTCTGAGAGGACTGCCCGCTGCTGTGACGTGCTGGGTACTCAGCCAGACAGCTTCTGTAGCTGGAAGAACTCTTGTGCTACCTGGAGCCTGCTTTGAACCCTCAGAGGTCAGCCTCGCTGTTGAGCCCTATATCTAGACCTGTACACTGGACTACCAGAAGGGACTCCATGGGCTGTTTGCCAGCCTCCTGTTTAGAGCAAAAGGGACATAACAAGCTCCCATCATCTTAAGCCTGCGGCTAGGCCCAGTCTGAGGGAGTCTTAAACCCCAAAGAGGTCTCCATCCCCTCCTGGAACCTTGGTTGTGATGCTAAAGGTGCCCACATGGTCATTTTCTAAAACTGAAAGACTTGGACACACCTTGGCCAACAAGTGCTCTGAGAACCAGGAAGAGACCAGGACCAATGTGCTCACCTACCCACCCTAGGTAAAACACCAGGAGAAATGACTTCATGGCTTCTCCTGCTATGTTCTTCTCTGCAGCAACACATCTGTTTCAGATGTCCTTCATCAAAGGGGTATCCGACCTCGTGGAACCATCTTTGGCTACAGCTCTCTGCTTCATCCAGCTAGAGATTTTCATCTTCTATCTTGACAAGCAAGTTCGAAGGTAAAAATATTATCCACAGCTTTGCTCCATGGCCATCTGAAGATAACGCTTCCCTCCATTGGACACTCTTGCAACTTTGTCCCCGGAAATTCTACATTTTCAGATTATTTTCTTTCAAACATCTTCTAAGTCCGAAGGTAAGCACTGACTGGACCCAAACCACTTCTTGTATTTGAACCACACTCCATAGCACGCCATAGTGGTCGGCCTTAACTTTCAACTTTGGCCTGGTCTCGCTTGACCATATGTCTGACGTTGGCACTTTCATCTTTTAGGTGTTCTTTTGAAACTTAAACTTTAAAAAATCATAACCCTGCTTCTACTGATTGGATTTTTGTGGTTCTGGTGTCAAATAATTTGTTAAAACTTACTCTATTTATTAAAATTTGTTTGAAATTTTTCTTATGTTGTGTTTTCACTTTACTACTGTTTGTGTGCTGCATACATACTTAACACATTGCCTGTGGGTTATGCCTGACAGCTTTTTGTACATGGCTACACAGGATTAAGCACAGGTGAATATAATTACTTTTTGTGGTTTACCCTGCAAGGGATTCTGGCTCTTGCTAGACCAGCCCTCACACCTGAGTCAATCAACAACCCAATTACTCATAACACTCTTGAGACGCTGTCCTTTGTTCAGGTAGACATGCTGGTGGCAGGAACAGAGAATGCAGACCAGTGCTGAAACTACTTTTACCATGGGCGGGAAGCCTCAGGTAGCCGCATCTCTAGGTTGGGCAACAAAGCTCCTAACATCCAAGGAAGGATTCTGAAATCTTGGGAGTGGGCAGAATAGGGCCCTTTGGGATTCCTGTATGCCACACATAGCCAGAAAGCCATCAAGGAGTGGGAGGGGACCTGGCAATTCATTGGAGAGTGACCACATCATCCCCCAGGGCATTTTCTGTCCATATATATGGCACCCTTGGCATCCTGAACCTCAGATTACCCTAAAACCGGAGAAAGGACCAAAGAAAGTTTGCACTTCTGATCCATGGACTTGGCAAAGAGAGGCTGTACTCTCCACTGGCCTGCACCTGCAGCATCTGGGCTAGCAAAGAGAGGGCTATGCCTGTGGCTCCTGGCTTGGGGCACAATTGCTTCCAAGCCCCAGACCAAAGACTGACTCCAAGGGTCAGTCAACTAACCCCTTGAATAATCAACAGGGCCATCAAAGCTGAAATAGCCAACTAAGTAGCCATTTCTCAAGAATCACTGCTGACTGCCACTAGGCACCCCAAAAGACCAATCCTCCACAACCAAAAGATGCACCAAGTATGCAAGACTTGGGAGTGTTGCCTGAGTCCAGATTGGTCTTCGAAGAGCAACATCAACCCCCACCAGAGGTTATCGCTGGGACCGCTGAGGATAGACACCATTAGCCCACCAACAGCTCGCTTTCCTCTGGCACAAAGAGGACTTTGAGGGACTCCAACCTCTGTGGCCAAAATCACCACAGTGACCCGTGGACCAAGGAATAACCACAAAGGCAACCCCATATACTACATAGCACACAGAACATCCTTGAGCAATTTTCACCTTCTGCATCCGCAGCATCAGGACCACTCCATTAAAGTCTATAGCAGCAGTGCTGTAAAGCTTGGAACTGGGAAGGGGAATGCCTTGGTGTCCAGGTAACTGTCCAATTACTCCTTATTGCCCTTCCCGCCCGACCTTGGTTGCCCAAGATGGGTGGGAGTAGTCAAATACAAGTCTTACAAAGTTTTCAAAAATTTACAAATGTTATGGTTACCAATGCTTGTTTCCAGTTAAACTGAGATTTAACTTTTCTTTAAAAGTCTTTATCTCCGGAGCCCTTTAGTGGATTTTGTGTCTCTTGGACTCTAAAAATTTATACAAATATAATCTATTATTATAAATTGTTATAGGAGTCCTTTTATGTTGTATGGCTTTCTTATTTCGCTTTTTGGTACTGTTAAATGCTTTAGACTAGTTCTTTTGTTTAAACCTTGCTGGCCTAAGCCATAGCTACCCAGGGTAGTATATAAGATTTTACAAATGAGTCTGACTTAACCCAAGAGAGCTTTTTCAAGTGAATTACAAGGTAACGTTGAAAAACTATACCATATAATACGATAAAATCCTCACATAACTTAATGGACAAGTCAAATTGTATACTACTATTTAGGAAATGTCACTTTTAGAAAGTGCCATTTTTCTGCATGAACCTGTCAGTGTTCAGTGTCACTTTACTGTTAAGGGAGCTCCTGTGGTGAGATTTGTATTGCACTAAGACAGTGAAAAGGGGACTTGGGTGCTGGGAGATGTTTTTCTCTATGAGCAGGACGGCCTGTGGGTCTGGGCTCAGCCCCATCTTGAGTTTCTAAGAAATCATACCCTGTCACTCGCAGATGTAGTTCATGCCTGAGCCTGCTTCCTTGTTTGTCCTCATAGTCAGTCTTTCTACAAACACAGTGGGGGGGGCTGTTAGCAACTTCATGGATATTGCCGATTGGCACTTTTGGAAATATAAATGTGTATTGTTTTGCCTGAAAAAGTAGAAATGTTTTCCATAAGTATGCCTGGAAAGCTATGCATCTTTCAGGATTCCAGGTATACTGGAGAGGTTAGGAGAGAAACAGGAATGAACTCTCATGCAACTGTCAATGTTTCATTGGATTTGCCTTTTGCAGATTTAAAACCTATTGCATTTAATCACAACTAAGAACAAATTTAAGTTAAAATAGTTCACATGAGGCATTTCTGTGTATATCAATGTGGCACCACAATGTATACTTAGCAAACAATATGTTTCATTGTTACATCAACCAATTAGTAATGTACATATGAAGCATGAAAAAGGTAAATTCCACATTCTACCATATATAAACCATAACAAGAGGTAGGTAGTATCTTCAGTATGTGGGCTGCATGACCTTTTCAGGTACACTATCCGATGTCTTAAAACTGCTTAGGCTGAAGACCAACTTTACCCCAGAAAACCATATTTCACAATCATAAGCACTGAAATTATTTTTAAGAGAGAAAATGTTGGCTAAAACAATCAATAGGATAATATATTAAAAGTATAAGCACTGAATATCCACAGTAATCAATGCATATTGCGTACCTATAATTGATTTCTCTAATATCCAAATATACTTTTATAAACCACATCTAAACTACTCACAAACGATCACTGATAATCTGTTAATAAAATTTTTTTGCAACAACATCAAAATTATCTCCACAAGCTTGTTCATCTATTGTCTACAATCTACTAGTCAATATTAACGTTCTGGAATGCTATTGTCATTCAAAGAACTCTGAAAGCTCATATGGTGACACAACTCACTAATACGTGGTAGCACAAATCTTTGGGGCGCATCAAGCGGTGGCAATCAGAAAGTATGAATACCTGGCAAGGAATTACATTGCCATGCACATGTGAAATATGCTGAGCAAAAGAAGCAAATGGTTGCAACGAACAGAGAACATCATTTAGTGTTCATAAACCAAATACACAATCTTGGCACTGTAATCAAGTGCATACGAGTCCGTTCAAATAGGAACACAACCAGCAAATCACTGCCGACCATCTTAATTACTCCATAGCACTACCATTAGAAACTGCATCCCAGAAAACAGTTGCCATACCTGTAAAGCATGACAAAGAGGGCAGCCAATCGCAAGGAGCCTTCTGAAACCAACAAACATGATTTAACACCTGATACAGTTTAAACACTTACCTGTGATGTTGAGGGACTGAAGTGAGACACAAGGGAGGGAGAATGGAGATAGCCTCCTTACCTCTGTAGCATGACATAGTTCACATGCCTAGTGGTAACTCTGCAAGATTGGCAGGCTGAAGGGAGCTTTTATTCTCATTGAGCATGGGATAATTGAAATATTCCTTCAATTTGTCTTAGTTTTCTGTCCAAATCATGAGTATGTCACCAACCTACCTGCCTCATTGTAGTATATGTTCACTCCAGTTGCTGACATCTTTTCCCCAGCTTTGCTCCCACTCATACCATCACATAAAAATGTTGGTATAAGAAGGTGTAAACATGCAAACCTGTTGCCCATTGCTGATCTTGTAGCTGACTGTACTATTCCTCTGCATGTTTTATTTTACCGAACCTTTGTGTACCATGTTTAACAATGTGCAATTTGCTCATAGTGACTTGCCTTCTGTATTGACAGGAAGAATTTCAGATAGATCGTGCCACACACTTTCTTAATGAAAGGGTACGCAGTAGTAACATCTAAAATGACACATGTCCATCTCAAGTTACATCTTCCAAATAATTTAGAGCAACTTTGCTATCTCTTAGATAGGAAGGCAGATTATAGACATATGTCTGTAAATGTTTGTTGACATAGTTATACAGGCGTTCAATGTGAGAAATGATACTGGAAATTATTAATCTTCCAATTGGGAAATCAGACATTTTACAAATGTTTGAAAATATCTATTGTTAGACCTATCAGCCTTGGAGTGGTCTTTCCCCAAATGTTTTGTTTGCTTGCCTCATATTTTTGCTGATTCTTTTTTTTGTACTTAGGAGTCAGAGCAATTTGTCACTGCCAACCAGAGTTAATGTGACGTGCATGTGCTTCTCCCCTAAAACATGGTTTGATTGATGTATTCACAACAGGCACATTTCATTTACCTGTAAGGTATTCCTTATTACATTTAATAGCTGTCATTTCCTATTAAGAATGAGTAAGAATGTTGGGCCAGATGTAGCAAACAAACATTTTGCGACTCGCAATTTGCGAGTTTGTGCGACTCGCAAAATGTGAGTCGCAAATCGAAATGCAGGCAAAACAACAGTGCCGAAATTGCGACTCGCACCCGGACTCGCAACGCAGTGTGCGAGTCCGCCGATTGCGAGGTCGCATTTCGCAACTGTGCAAAAAATGAACTCGCAATTTGCGAGTGGGTGTCGCAAATTGTGATTAGCTTGTTAATTGATTACAGGTGCTGCAGAACACTCCAGAAACCACTCCAGAACACTCTGGAAACACTTCCTTGCACTTGATGATGACATCACAGCCAGGAAGTTTACTAATAAACCTGGGAGGAGGGAGGACCACACCCTTTTATAACTGCTGTACTGCACACAGGAGAAACAACAGCTGCCATGGAAGGAACTCCAAGGAAGAGAAAGCTGAAGTTCTCTGAGAGGGAGCTGGAGGTGCTGACAGACGAATGCTGTCAGCACTATGACGAATTGTTTGGAAAATCAGCCCTAAATGTGCCTGAAGCCACCAAGAAACAGCTGTGGCAGGACATCCAGGACAAAATAAATTCCCTGGGGGTGAGCCACAGGAGCATTGATGACATCAAAAAAAGGTGGTATGACCTCCGCTCCAGGACCAAGGAGAGGGTGGCTGAAAGGCTCCGGGAGATGAGAGGCACAGGAGGGGGACCATCGTCTGTGCCACCACCCACACCCCTGGAAGAAAGGGTGGAGGAAACCCTGGAGCAGGAGGCAGTCTCCGGATTTGGGGACCTGGACACCTCACAGCCCAGCACATCAACCGGTGAGTACATTGTGACATGCCTGTACCCCTATCAATGCCATACCCTCACCCACCATGTACACAGGGGCATGCTCAACCAAGATAGCTCCATTTCAGGGTAGCAAACGCCAGAATGATGCATTTTGGGAAATGTAGTCAAGTAGGCAGTTCATAGGCAAATGTTTATTAGGAAGTGTGCAACAGATAGTAGACACTGACAGTCTGTTCCCCATGTCCCACAGGTCTCCAACAAGACACCACCACTACTCCAATCAGCCAGCCCCATGAGGACACCTCAGGACCCGCCAGCATTCCCACCTGCACGGCCAACAGCATCCCTGCAGGATCCACACCTGCTGCAACTGTATCCCAAGAGGCTGCGCCAGCAACAGGCAGGGATGAGACAGTGGTAATCACAGGGCAGCTACCGCTGCGCAGGCGACGCAGGTCCAGGACATCAGGGCTGCAGTCTGCATCCGGCCAACTACCTCCCAGCACCAGTGAGGCACAGCTGCTGCATGGTCAGCGCCTACAAAATAGAATTTTAGGGAGGATTAGTGGTGTGCTGCACCGCTTCGTGCCCAATAACCAGGCCAGCATGCAGCAACTGAACTCCAGGATGGACATGATATGCACGAACACTGGGGACCTTGCCCTAGCCATGAGGGAACTGGCGGGAGGACTACTGGCCCAGGCCGAGGGTGGGCGGCGCAGGGACCGTCAGCTCCTGCACAGACTAGACAGGATGGCCACATCCATCGGCAGGATTGCCATGAACACCACAGGCCTGTCGAGGAGGACAGTTGGGCTGCAGGTGGAAATGGTCCATTTTGCTGGGGATATGGCTAGGGGCCTGGGACGTCTCACCCACATCATTGACTTGATGGAGGCACAGCATCTGTCTAGGGGCACAGGGGAAACACCCCAGGACAGTGAGGAGGGCTCGACAGTGAGCAGTGTCTCTGCCACTGACAGCAGGGTGCTCAGGAGTACCAAGCAGAGCACAGCGGAAGCACCAGGGACCAGCCAGGCTGGCAGGAGGGGCAGAAGGTCATAGAGATTACCCTGGTCCTGTAGAAGTGGCACATGACGTCAATGTGCCACATGCCTGGTTTGCAGTTTCATGCCCATGGACATTCATTACTTGTATATAGTTCAATTTCTGCACTAATAAATTAGTTATTTTTGTCCCACTTAACAAATGGTGTTTTTGGTCAATAGGTGAGTATGGTTGGAGTTGACACGTACCTTCCAAAGTATTGGTTTGCGATGTCTTCCCGTCTCAGTCTGCCTTGATTAGCTATACTCCGATCCCCATGATGGCGATGTGGTTGTTCTTGCTCTTCATCATCAGGATCTGGGTCTGCAGGGGTGAGAGGTAGCCCACGTCGGGTGGCTATGTTGTGGAGGATAGCGCATGCGACCACAATTTTGAATGCTGTAATGGGGGTATACTGGAGGGCACCTCCACTGCGTTGGAGGCATCTGAATCTTGCTTTCAGGAGTCCGAAGGTGCGCTCTATCATGTTCCTGGTCCTCTTATGTGCATTGTTGTATTGCCTCTCACATTCATTGCTGGGTGTTAAAAACGGAGTCAGAATCCATGGCCTTAGAGCATATGCACTGTCACCTGTTGGGCACAAAAAGTACACTGTTAGGAAGTCCTGATTGTTGTGCACAGTGACCTGTGTGTATGTCTGCAAGGTGCATGTAGCTCTACCTAGAAGGTATCCGTCTCCAAATTCCCCACGTTCCAGGCGTTGATGTATCCCACTATGCCTAAAAATGTATGAGTCATGGGTACTGCCTGGAAACTTAGCTACAATGTCAGTGATGACATAATGGGCGTCACAAACAACCTGAATATTCAGTGAGTGGGAACACTTTCTGTTGCGTAAAATTTGTTCCAGGTTTGCAGGAGGGCATATTTGAATGTGTGTCCCATCTACACATCCTATGACATGGGGAAAGTTGGCAATGCGGTAAAAGTCCAGCTTGGTGCTGTTAATTTCTGCCTCATTCCTTGGTAGATATATGAAGTGAGACATGTGTGTGACTAAGGCATCTAGGAAGGCCCTGAGGAACCTTGACACTGCACTTTGGGATACCCCACCTGCCACAGCAATGACCCCCTGATAGCTCCCTGAGGCCAAGAGGTGCAGTGAGCATAGCACTTGCACATGCGTAGGGATGGCGCAGCCACGCAGAGTCTGGTGTTCTAGCTGTGGTTTCAGTAAATCAATCAATTCTAGTATGGCTGCGCTGCTAAGGCGGTATTTATCATAAATCTCCTCCTCAGTTTGCTGGAAAAGAGTCTGCCTTGTTCTATATATCTTCTCCTGTCTGTGGCCCCTCCTCCTCCTCTGCTGTGCGGCGTGGACTCTCCTCCTCACTGCTATAAGGTATATCTCCGCCATCTTGAGCAACCTAGATGCTTTCTGGGTCTCCTTTTATGCTTTGGTTATGGTTACCACCTGCTCTGAGTTAGTGGTAAATGGGACATGCAAACTGGGCTTTTTGCGACTAGTCGCAATTTGCGAGTTGCAATTGCATAAGCTTTGCGACTTGCTATTTGCGGGTCGCAAAATGGGGTCGCAACTGTGGCGACTCGCAAATGGCTCACATCACTTTTTGCAAGTCGGAAATTGGGTTTTTGAATCCCATTTCCGATTTTGCATTGTCGCAAATAGTGAATCGGCCCATTTGCGACTCGCAATTTTTTGCTACATCTGGCCCGTTATGTTTAGTATCTATGGAATTGTAATGACAAATCTTCTTGAATGCTAACGTCAGATTTATTATTACAATGTTGAAAATGCCACTTAAAGAAAGTCTTAGCCCTGTGTGCCTGCAGCCTGTCTCCAATACACGTATGGGGTGGGGTGACAGTTGGTGTTCTGCATTTTCTCTAGACAGTCTCACACTTAAGAAAGGTAGGTGTGACTGAATAGCCATCTGCATGTTCATGGTTTATCCAGGGCAGGATGGGAGGGATGAGCTGACACACCTGAATAGGCAGTGTCCTTCATCTACATAAAGGAATGCTTAGCTCATTGTAGTGAGTCTGGAGCAACAGCAGGAAGTAAGGACCTCTGTGCACTTCAAAGACACTTCTTTGAAGTCACCCCTCCACTCCAAAGGCACTACTGGGTATAAGTACGGGATCACTGACCCTACCAATTCAGTGTACTTCTGGATCTGTGGCTATTATGCCAGGAAGAAGAACTGCTGTGCTGCAACAAGGACTGCTACTCTGCTGGACTGCTGCTCTGGAAGAACTTCTTTTTTTGCTGTGCTGACCTGCTTTCTCTCTGCTGCCCTCTCTGCCTGGGTGAGAAGGACTGGACCTACACCACTTGACTCCCGAGTGACTCCAAGGGCTTGTCTGCTTGACTCCTGTTCTGAATTCTCAGAGACATCAAAGACTTCCACCAACATTTTACCAGGACCTGCGCTCTTTCCAACTGAGAGTCCTCCCTGCCAAGTGGTGCCAATCCAGACCTGGGCCCTTGCAAGTGGGTTTTCCTGTGCTGAACCAGCAGAATCCATGCATTGCGGTGGTTGCGGCAGTCAGAACCGCTGCATCTCCTTTCGATGAAGACACATCATCGCTGCTCGAGGATATCACATCGCTGTCTGCACAGCTAGACGATAATGCATCGCCTCCATCATTAAGGGGTTTGATGCCATTGCTTGAGAACACAACATCAACGAACCAACAATGATGCATCCCCGACTGCATGGATTGAAACCGACGCATTGTCTTTATACCAGCCCTCCTGCTCCTCACAACAGATCTTAGACGTCGACGCAACAATCCATACAAGGTACTTTTTCAGCAGGACATGGTTGATCCCTATAGCTGGCCCATGCTCCATTGTGGTCAGCCTGAACGCTTGAATTTGCCATGGTTTATCATGACCTGCTAGCCCTAATGGGCTCTTCTAAAACTATAATTGTAGAAAAAAAGTTTAATTCATATTTCTACTTTTTCTTTTGGGATTTTTGTCGTTTTGGTCTTGTTTTATTCATGAATTTTGGAAAGTGGTTCATTGGTAAGTGCAAGTAAGAACCTACACTTAACAATAGGCCACTAACCCCCACTAGGTTCAGTTAGGTCTCCATAAATTAACCCCTGCTCAACCCTAAGTAGATTGGCAACGAGCAACAAGGCTTAACTTAGGAGACAAAGGCCCTCATTACAACCCTGGCGGTCAGTGATTGGCGGTAACACCACCAACAGGCTGGCGGTAATTACCTCCAAATTATGACCATGGTGGTGAAAACTCATTTAGACAGCCACTTTACCACTCAGACCGCCAGGGACGAAACAACAGCCACAACGGCGGTAGCTGCCTACAGCCAGACAGAAGCCAATGTTCCACCCACTGTATTAAAGACAACCCAATCCATCACCTTTTCTGGGGCGGTACCAAGGACATCAAAAGCCTGGCGGAAACACTGCACAGAAGGGAAAGGACTCACCATTGGAGACACAGGGAACAACCACACAGCTACGGAGCCCGAGCTGCAGATCTTTCCAATGATCTTCTATGTCCTGCTCCACCATGAACACCAACGACGGCGAAGATGACCACAGTGAGTACAGCCGCCTAGCACACAGGGAAGGGGGGAGGAAAAAGAGAGTGAGACACACACGCAACACACCCACCCCCAGCACCATACGCACAATCAGATGCAGTAAGAAAACATATTTATCCCGTACCCCTCAGGAATAATGTATGGACTACAGGAATAGATGAAAGTGAGTGTAATAATATAAATAGAGTAGAAATAAGAAAATACAATCTAATGGTATATACATATGTACAGTTCAAGGGACACAGCCCAGTCCTCAGTGTGCGTGGGCCACAGCGCCACATGACAAAGTCCAAGGCCCCACTTGTCTCCTGCAGCAACAAGGAGAGATCAATGCAGGGGCATCAGTTGGAAATAGGCAGGTACCTCTGGATGATGGGGAATGGGGGACACCTCAGCCTGCAGATGGACAACACCACTGTCCTGAAGGGGGCAACATGCCCTGTGCTTGGTCCTGGGGAGTGCAAGGTCACAGTCTCTCAAGTGGGTGCCGTACCCACTGGTTCTGGAGGGGGCATTGTGCCCTGTGCTTTAGATCCTGGTGAGGATGGGGTGAGTAGGTGCCATACCCACTGGTTCTGGAGGGGTCATTGTGCCTTGTGCTCTTGATCCTGGTGAGGATGGGGTGAGTGGGTGCCATACCCACTGGTTCTGGAGGGGGCATCGTGCTGTGTGCTTTAGATCCTGGGGAGTGCAAGGTCACAGTCTCTCAAGTGGTTGCCATACCTACTGCCACTGGGGGAGCATTGGGCCCTGTGCTGTAGATCCTGGTGAGGATGGGGTGAGTGGGTGCCATACCCACTGGTCCTAGAGGGGGTATCGTGCCCTGTGCTCTTGATCCTTGGGAGTGCAATGTCACATTCTCTCAGCTGGGTGTCATTCCCACAGGATTTGCATGGGGCAGACCGCACAACAGCCCATGGAGGCAGGACTACAGACCATCCACCACTGGTGGTGCTGCTGCTGCTGGTAGTGGTGGGGGGAGGCTCCAGCCCATCCCCTGCAGCCTTGGACGGCTGCACAAACATGGTTGGTGGTGTGGGCTCCGACTGAGTCTCTGCACCAGGCCCCTTGTCCTTCCTGCCTGCTGGTGCAGGCTCTTTGCCCTTCCTGGCAGCACTTGGGGCAAGCTCCTTGCCCTTTTGGACATCACTTGAGGCAGCCTCCTTGCCCTTACAGGCAGCACTTAGGGCAGGCTCCTTGCCCTTCCTGGCAGCACTTGTGGCAGGCTCCTTGCCCTTCCTGGCAGCACTTGTGGCAGCCAGCTTGTCCTTCCTGGCAGCACTTGGGGCAGACTCCTTGCCCTTCCTGACAGCACTTGTAGCAGCCTCCTTGTCCTTCCTGGCAGCACTTGGGGCAGGCTCCTTGCCCTTCCTGGCAGCACTTGTGGCTGCCTCCTTGTCCTTCCTGGCAGCACTTGGGGCAGGCTCTTTGCCTTTCCGGGCAGAATGTGGGGCAGGCTCCTTGCCCTTCCTGGCAGCAGCTTTGGCAGGCACACTTTCTTTGAGGCTGGCTGGTGCCCTGGATCCTTTCCTACCACAAGTGGGTGTGGAGACTACTGGGCCCGTGGACTGGGTGGCTGAGGTGTCTGCCTGGGTTATTGCCACCCTGGCCACACGTGAAGGATGAGGGGGTAGTTAAGAGGAAAATGGTTTGGGAGTGGAGGAAGAGGGAATGGTTGTAGGAGATGTCTGCCTGCTGTGTTTGGGTACAGGTGCATGGGCTGGATGCTGTTGTGAGGTGGATGGATGTTGGGTGTCTGAGTGCTTGCATTTGTGTACCTTGGGAGGGGGGACAGACACAGTGGGAGAGGACACAGGGGACGTGTGCATGGCTGTTGTGGTGTCTGCAAGTGAGGTGTGTTCTGCTAGGTGTGGTGGTGCTGCTGGTAGTGGATGATGGTGCTGTGCAGGCAGGTGTGAGTGTAGACAGAACTGGGAGGGAGGTAGAGGAGGAGGAGGAGGGGGACACAGTGGAGGCAGTGGATGTTGGTATGTCTGCATCTGGATGGTGTTTGAGTGCGTGCCTGTGGGATGATGTGGGTTGCTTGTGTTTGCCTGTGCTATCTTGTGTGTTGTCCTGTGTGCATGCACGTCTACCTGTGTGCTTGGGATAGGTTGGGGTTGAGGAGAATGGGACTAGGAAGAGGACGTTGGAGGGGGGAGGCTGGAAACAGGGACAATGGCTGCCATCAGAGAGGAGGCCAGAGCCTGGATTGATGTCTGTTGGGCCGCCAAGCCATTGTGAATGCCCTCCAGAAATGCATTTGTCTGTTGCATTTGGGCTGCCAGCCCCTGGATGGCATTCACAATGGTTGACTGCCCTACAGAGATGGATCAAGGAGGTCAATAGCCTCCTCAATCAGGACAGCAGGGCTCACTGGGGCAGGGCCTGAGGTGCCTGAGGCGAAACAGATGTCCACCCTCCTGGGTGAGCG
Source organism: Pleurodeles waltl (assembly GCF_031143425.1). Taxonomy (NCBI): domain Eukaryota; kingdom Metazoa; phylum Chordata; class Amphibia; order Caudata; family Salamandridae; genus Pleurodeles; species Pleurodeles waltl. The sequence goes on along the minus strand of NC_090450.1, from coordinate 161,062,192 downwards.
GGCATGGGCAACTCAATGAGGGGCTGCTGGGAGGGCGGTGCTGGTACGGGAGTGGTGGCGGTACCTGTAGCTTGGGTGGTCACAGAAGTGTCCGCTACCACCAAGGAGCTCCCATCGAAGGAGGTATCTGTGTCTGAACTGTACTCTCCAGTCTCTGCCGTGGTGCTCCCCTCACCCTTCGCTCCCACTGGTGCCCACAGCATCGGTGGACTCCTGGGTCCTGAGGGATGCCGCTCCCTCTATTGCTGATGCCTCTGCTCCTCCGCCAGATGACGCTAATACACATAGGGACAGGGTGACAAAACAAAAAGAGGGGGGAAGAGACAAATGATACACTTGGTCAATGGATGCACCAACACCACCGTTGGCGTACACAGCACACTCACACACAGGGTACAGGCCTACGCACTATGCAATACACTATCAGTAATAAGGCTAGTCACCAGTGCATGGGCATGGACACATACCACCAACTGCAGCACACCTCGAACCCACACAGCCCTGACCAGTAGTAGATGTCTGCAAGCTAGTTAGCAGGATTATCACTTCTGAACCATGCCCAACAAGGGACCTACTCTGCAATGTCAGGTCGGGCCTAAGGGTACCCACTGACACACACTCCCATCCAGGTACCCCCTTACCATACGTAAGTTGCAATGATGGGAACTGTACTCACCCCCTTGTGGATGCTGTGATGCCCTCAAGAACCCATCCAGTTCCGGATAGGCCACCGCCAGTATGCGAGCCATCAGGGGGGTCAGGGTTCAATGGGCCTCCGCCTTCTTCAGTGCCCAGCGACTCAGGTCCTCCCACCGTTTCTGACAGTGGGTGCTCCACCTGCCGTAGACCCCCAGGGTCCGCACGTCCTTGGCAATGGCACGCCATATACCCTTCTTTTGATGGGCGCTGAACTGCAGAGAAATACACACAGGGAAAGGTATTAGTCAGACAGTCCTGCCTGTTACACTAATGGCCCACCATACCCTTCCCTTCACCATTTGCACACATAGGGCCCAGCACACAACTTTTCTGCTGCCCAAGGTCCATCCACCACCACCCACGAGGCCTTCACACACACCACTCCATGCATTCATGCCCCATGCATCGTGCTCACAGTGTTCTCACCTGTTGGTCTGGAGGCCCATACAGCAGTCGGTACTGGGGTAGGACCACATCCACCAGGCCCTCCAACTCCGCCAAGGTGAAGGCAGGGGCCCTTTCCCCAGTCACACGAGCCATGGATAGGTTCCAGAATCAGGTCACAGCAGCACATGCAGTGAAGGTCCTCACCTGTGGAAGGTCAGGTAGCAAATGAGTGATCAGATAGAAAATGGCCGTCACGCCCACGGCGGTGCATACCGTCACCGTCGGCGTACATCTCCATTGGCCACTGTACCCCATAGGGGCCAATATTATCCAATGAGGAGTTGCACGCCGGTTCTCGACCGTCTCCCGCAATGGCACACAACGTCAGCAGAATTACCTCACTTCTACCCGTCCTTCCACACAGGACAGGCGGATGCCCTTTTGGGAGGGGCAGGCCCTGGATTATAACTACGTCACAGTACACAATTGGACATACAGTACAAATGCCACATATACATTAAAAATGGACAATATGCATTGTACTGTTGAGGATACGATGTACAGTTTGTGACCAGCTCCTCACTCTTTTGCCCCATAGGTTGCTACCACTGTGGATGAATAGAAGATGGAGACATAACCCCGTATACAGACCCCTGGTGGACTTGGCATCAATGGAGGACAGACACATCATCCTCGCCTATAGACTTGACAGGGCCACAATCACAGAGCTGTGTGCCCAATTGTAGCCTGATCCCTTCCTTGTGCAAGTGCTATCAGTGCTCCATTTCCTGGCGACAGGTTCTTTCCAAATGACAGTGGGCTTGGCAGCAGGAATGTCACAGCCAATGTTCTCAATAGTGCTGACCAGAGTGTTGTCTGCCCTGATTAAACATATGTGCAGCTACATTGTTTCCCCCAGGTGGAGGATTTGGCCACTGTGAAGGCTGACTTCTATGCAATGGGACATATCCCCAACGTCATTGGGGCAATTGATGGAACACATATTGCATTTGTCCGCCCCCGGCAAGATGAACAGGTGTTCACAAATCAAAAGAGTTTTCACTCCATGAATGTCCAGATGGTGTGCCTGGCAGACTAGTACATCTCCCATGCCAATGTTAAGTATTCTGGGTCAGTGCATGATGCCTTTATCCTGAGGAATAGCAGCATTCCAAATGTGATGGGCGAGCTACAGAGGCACCGGGTGTGGCTGATAGGTGAGCCCTGGTTCCCACCCAGTGGATGTTGGTGTATGGGTATGGTGTGGGCCATATGGGATAGCGTGTGGCTAAATGTTGTCCCTCGATATTTGCAGGTGACTCTGGTTACCCCAACCTATCATGGCTAGTGACCCCTGTGAGGAATCCCAGGACAAGGACAGAGGAATGTTACAATGAGGCCCATGGGCAAACAAGGATTATTGAACATAACTTTTGCCTCCTGAAGGCCAGGTTTCGGTGCCTCCATCGAACAGGTGGATCCCTGTGATACTCACCCAAGAAGGTCTGCCAGATAATTGTGGAATGCTGCATGTTACACAACCTTGCCTTGAGACGCCACGTGCCTTTTCTGCAGGAGGAAAAGGCTGGAGATGACTGTGTGACAGCAGTGGACCTTGTGGACAGTGAGGATGAGGAGGCAGAGGATGAGGATGAGGACAACAGAACTGCAGTGATTGTCAATACTTCCAATGACACACAGATAAGACAGTGTTACTTCACATTTCATTGAATTCTATGCCCACTCACTGTACCCTTTGGCAACTCTTTTTGCAGATGTTGGTACCCCACTATCGCTCGTGGTCTGATCACTGCAACCAGCTACAGGTCTATCCTATGTGAACATTACTGTGCAGCTGAATTACAATTTTTGAACCTGGTTAAACTAATACATCCTTAAATAATTTGACATACTCCATACTTGTATTTGTTCAAAGGGTATTTATTGAAGTGATATGGAGGAGTTGGGGAAGTGCATTGGGATGGGGTGATGATGGAGGAAAGTCCAGGGTAGAGTTCCAGTATATTTGTAGCAAAGGTGCATTGTCCATAGGGTCATAGAAAGGGGAGCAATGGCAGTTCAAGGTGGACAGGGTGACAGAGTGGGACGCAAGGGTGACAATCAGGAGAGTCTCATTTCCAGGTGGGGGTCTTGGCAATAGTCTCTGGCTTCTGCCTAGATCACAGGGAACATTTGCAGGGTGGTTCTCCTTCTGCAGGGGGAGGGGTGCTAGTGGCCTGTTCACCCTGTGGAGGGGCAGCTGAGGTGGAAGGCAGTTCAGATGTCTTGCTAGTGGAAGGGGCACACTGTTGTAAGACTGCCTACCTCATGTTACTGGCCTGCAAATCCTCCTGATACTGTCCCTCCTGCAGCCACCTGTTCTCCTGCATGTTGGCCAGGATCTGGCCCAGAGTATCCTGGGAACGTTGGTATGCTCTCAGGATCTCGGTGAGTGCCTCCTGGAGGGTCAGTTCCCTGGGCTTGTCCTCCCCCTTACACACAGCACTCCTCACAGTTTCCCTGTTGTCCTGTGCCTCTGTCCCCTGAACCATGTGCCCACTCTCATTGACCCCAGGTCCCTGATTGTCTTGGGGGCCAGGTGTGCCCTAGGATCCCTGTAGTGGTGGACACACTGCTAACTGATGTTTCGTGGGGACAGAGGTACAGGTACGCTGGGTGGGTGCTGTGGTGTTGTTTCCAGATGGGGGAGGCTCTGTGGTGGTGTGTGGCTGTGCCTGGGTAACAGACTGTCCGGAGTTCCCTGATGGGCCAGGTTAGTCGTCCAGATTCAGGCGACCAGAGTCGCTGTCATCACTGTGGGCCTCTTCTGTGGGGGGAGTGGATAGTGCTGGCACCTCTTTGCCGCCGACATTGGCTGGGATACCTGTGGGGATTTAAATGCAGTGTTATTGTTTCTGTGTGTTATATTTTGTGCATCAGTGGGTTGCCCTCTTTGGTTGTTTTTGCCCTGGCAGCTTTCACTTGTGTGAGTTGGTATGTGGTGGGCTAGCTGATTCTCTCTAATGTGCATGCTTTAGTGATAGGTGTCCATGCAGGGCTGTGAGTGATGTCCATGCATTGGTGGTGCATGCAGGGCTTGGCATCAGGATGGGTGATATGTGGTGATGGGGTGTGTGTGAGGTGGTGGAGTGATGCGAGTGAGGGTGGGGTGGGGGTATGTGATGGCATGCAGGTAGGATGGTGAGAATAGTATAGAGTTGACTTACCAGACTCCAGTCCTCCTGCTACTCCTTCCAGGCCCACAGGATGCATGATTGCCAAAACTTGCTCCTCCCATGTTGTTAGTTGTCGGGGAGGAGGTGTGGGTCCACCGCCAGTCCTCGGTACAGCGAGTTTGTGTCTTGCTGCAGTGGAACGTACCTTCCCACGTAGGTCGTTCTACCTCTTCCTGATGTCGTGCCTTGTTCTGGGGTGCTGTCCCACGGTGATGACCTTGTCCTCGATCCTCCCCCATATCTCCATCTTCCTAGCAATGGATATCTGCTGCACCTGCGCTCCAAATAGCTGTGGCTCTGCCCGGATGATTTCCTCCAACATGACCCTTAGCTCCTCCTCTGAGAACCGGGGGTGTCTTCGTGGTGCCATGGGTGTTGTGTGAGTAGTGTGGGTGAGGGTGCGTAGGGTGATGTGTTGGGGTGTGTGATGCAAGGTGCATGGGTGGTGTATACGTGATGGTGGTGTGTGGCTATGGACTTGTCTGTGGTCATGGTGTCTGTCTCATGCCAATGGTTTGTATTCGTAAAGGGTTGTGGGTACTGTGGGTATGTGATTTATAGTGGTGTGGGTGTGGTGTGTGTATGGTTGTCAGGTGTGTGTTGTTTGGTTTGTCCAATGTGGTGCTGTCTTGTTTGAGTGTGTGTATTTTGAATGCAGCTGTATATACCACCAATGGAATACTGCCATTGAATGTCCGCCATGGTGATTTGTTTTTCCTAATGTGATGGGCGTAGTTCTGTTGGCATAACAGTGTGGGTTTGGATACCGCCAGTTCATCACTGACCTTTGGTGTGGGGGAATTGTGTGTGTGGCTAAATAGTGATGGGTTGATGTGTGTGTCATAATATGGTGAACAGATATCCGCAGCGGCAGCTGTATGTTGCCGGCAGTCACCATGGCGGTAAGTGGGATTTATCACCAATGTCATAATGAGGGCCAAAGTGTGTAAAGCATTCCTGTATCACTAAACAGTAATTAAATAAAACACAGGAAACAGTTTAAATATCCAAAATTAATTTATGAAAATGGGAAATATTTTTATCTTTAATTTGACATCAAAACAAATAATATCGGGTAGAGGGAACACGAGATTTGATTTTTAAAGCAATTAGGCCCATATTTGTACTATTTTAGCGCCACATTTGCGCTACTTTTTGACGCAAAATCAGTGCAAACTTACAAAAAACAATTGTATTTTGTAGGTTTGCGCCGATTTTGCGTCAAAAAACAATGCAAATGCGGCGCTAAAAAAGTATAAATATGGGCCTTAGTGTTTTTTAGGGCATAGAACGAATAGTGCCAATCTGGTCATCTGGTCGCACCTTGACAGAGGCAATGTCAAAGTTTAAGGCCAACCGTAATGGAGCCCTGCTTAGCTACATCAAGCAGGATTCCTCGGTCAAAAGTTTACCATCAGACTTAGTCATTTTCATGAAGATTTTCTTCAGCGGGACGAAGTCGCCAGTCTGATCCGACCTCCCTGGAGCCCTTCCTTGGATATACATCGCAGGAGACCTAGGTGAAGATTTCTACAATCGGACTCAGATGATTTTTGAGAAGAATATCCTTAGACCAGGCAAACCTGAATCTTGATCCAACATCCCTGGAGCACTCTTTGGATACACTGCATGTGAGATCCCGGTCAATTTTCTTCATTCGGACTTAGTTACTTTTTCAGAGATTTTCTTCAGCAGGATGAACCTGCAAGTCAGGCTGAGTCCCAAATGATGCAATCTGGCTAGACTCACCGCTGCGGGTCGGTCCTTCTATGGAGCTTTTTCCAAAAAGTTCATCAATCTTCTCCAAACATCTGGATCTTCTTCCACAAGGTTTTTTTAAGGTCCTTTAGGAGTCCACAGCTCACACCAAGGTTACAAAAGCTCTGAGTTCCTCCTTGAGGATGCAGACTCCAACTCCCAGAATTCACCTGGCTCAAACTCCAAAATGGCCATTGGACAGTGGTCAGCTGGTCAGTTTCTTCTGGATTTGATGCAGGGGACTCTGGTTAGCTATTTTTCACCTGTAGCAAGCAGGGAATCCCTCCTTGAACCAGTTGAAGCCAGTCAAAGTCCTTTTTGTGATGAAGCCCAAGAGTGCAGCTGGTGCAATCCTTCAGGGTGCAGTGTCCAGGTGTCAGTCAGGGTTCCAGCAGGGCAGTCCTTCTTCTTCTGTAGTTCTTCCTTATAGGGATCTGAGGTGGGGGTGCAGATCTGCCATATGTATACTTGCTCCTGGGTGAAAAATAGGGGGTCCTAGGTATCCAATCAGAGGCAGGCTCCTCCCCCCTTTGATAACCACTTCCTGGGAAGTGTGACAATAACCAATCCCAGGGAGTATCATTCCTCAAAAATCCAATAAGGCTGAAAGTGTTTTTTGGAGCTTAGATCTGGCTGAGCCCACCCACTGGTGTGGCTAAAAATCCTAAACACACCCCTTTCCTGCACTCTTCTAATCTAATCGAGAGGGCACCTAATTGTCTGGGATTGCAGGATGTGAGGGAGGTGCTGGATTGCTCCAATTCTCCTCCCCTGCTTTTGAAGACCAGTTTGGCAGCCCTCCCACCTTCCTGCTTCCCCATCTGTTAATGCAGACCTCCTCCCCAGGCACATCCTTTGTGTTCAGCCCAGGCCAATTCATACCTCATCAAGGCATCCTGTCCAGGCTGCCAGAGGCTGTCCAATCAGTGAAGAGCACTACAGAGCTGAAGTTGACAACTTTCAGGTAGAGTTTTAAAACACTTAACCTTAACAAGTTATATTAAATCCCACAACTGTAAATTGTGGGATTTACTACAACAATTAATTTGATACCAAACTCGAGGTATCTGACACTTAGGGGACTTTGTTAAACTAAAATAAAGTCTCCAAATTTTAGCCTATGGAAGCCATTCACTACAATGAGGGGAAAACAAGTTTGGCTAGTTTACCTCACCAGGGATTATAAAACAATTTGTATAAGTTCCCTGCTTATAGTCACATGGCACCCAACCCTAGGGGCACATAGGGCACACCTTAGGGGTGATTTATATGTACAAATAAGGTAATTTAAGATTCAGGAAGTACTTTTAATTCCAAAGTCGAATTTCCATATAACTTTAGTTTACAATCAGCCAGCAAGGCAGGCCTTCCTTTAAAATGCTGTGGTTCCTAAACCTACATGCCCTACCATATACTAGGGACTTATAGGTATGTTGAAACTGCCAATTTTAATTATTCTAATTTGCATATCCACTTTACACAGAGCACTGGCCCTTGAACCGGTAAGCAGTACCCAGGGCACAGCCAAGAGTCAGTAACCATCAGTATCTGTTCAACGTTTTGGGGTGACTTTCCTACAGTGAAAATATAATCTAGTTTTCTAACTGGGTGTAGAGTCTTATTACTGTTTCATGTGTTGCCCAAATACTTTACACATAGCCTCCTAACTTAAGCCCACCTGCTCTGTGCGAAGCTACCAGAGGGATAGCACAGGCTAATTTATGATGTGTAACTGACTTTACCTGACTTGGGCTGTGATCATTACTTGGACAGGGTTCATACCTCTGCCAACTAAAAACCCATATGCAGGGATAGCTAGGATTACTAGCAAAAATAATCCATATTCTGTGTCTGAAATCAGTCTATTTTCCTTTGTCTATTAATTTCATATTTTCTCTGATCAAATAAGTGCTTACTTTAGCATATTAAGAAGTGCCTGAAAGTTGTCTAATAATATCAGCAATATTTTCATTTTTGTTAATAATAACTACATTACTGTTTTTGTTGCCTTCTTGTATCACAATATTAGAGTGTAGACTCAGAATTTTTAAGAGTCACATAATCCTTTTTATTTAAATTCCGCCTTCTCCCGTCTTTTTACAAATTAACCTTTAATTTTCAAAGATCTTGTGCTATTCTTTTGATAAAATATGTCTATATTTATGTTATTCGGGCATGGGGGTATGCATTTGAAAGCTCACTGCAACCTACTGTCAACACTGGTGTCTTCCTTCCTAATCTAGATATTCTAGTATGGATTCAACTTGCACATTTAGGCCCATATTTATCCTTTTTTTGCGCTGCATTTGCGTCATTTTTTGACGCAAAATCGGCGCAAACTTGCAAAATACAATTGTGTTTTGTAAGTTTGCGCTGTTTTTGCATCAAAAAGCGGTGCAAATGCAGCGCTAAAAAAGTATAAATATGGGCCTTCGTTCAGAAGACTCTAAAGGTAGAAATGTTTGTACACCATTGATACCTGAGATAGTTTGTGTAAATCAGGGGTCTTCAAACTACAGCCATGGGAAACATCCGGCCCTCTACAAGATTTTATCTGGCACTCTGTTGTTTTCCAAAGCCCACGATTCTTAAGATCAAAGGAAATTATAAATCCAATTCCTTTGGCAGCCTCTAGGAGGCAGCAGCACCTCTTGAATCCTCTCTTGTGTACATTTTGGACCAGCAATGACATGTATGCAAGATCTTTGAAAAACACAAGTTCCCAGTGCAGATAGTCAAGGCTGCAGAAATCTACAACTGCCAGAATTTGTGTAGAAAGGTGCAGATTGAATTTGTTTTTGTTTAACCTTTATTAAAGGCTCAAGTTTATTTTTAAATTCTTTGCTTTGTTTTATGGAAGTTCTTTCCTGGAGTGTTCATTATTCCTATTGTGTTCAACAAAATTTAACACATTCTCATTTCATGTAAATTTGTAATTTTTCAGTATTTCCAATTAATTAAAAAATAAATAGCCACATTTTCTTCTCTATATTGGAGTAATTGATCATTTTGTTGGAGTTCTTGCTAATGTTTGACACTTTTTCTCATTATATATCATTTCTCAGTTTAAGCATGACATTTGTTTCTTTGTAGTTGTCATGTATCATGCTGATTTTAAAAAAATCCAAGAAAACCTTAATCATTCATTTAAATTGTAATCATTCATTTATAAAACTGTTTTTTTTGGCCTACAGATGTTTATACATCTATTCATTCATCCTTTCATCTTTCCATCAACCCACTAATATTCACCATTTCACATTTACATTCTGTCATCCAATCATTTTTTCATCAACCATTTAGGGCCATATGTACGAATACATGTTCCTATAGACACAGAGTGGGTAAAACCCTTTGCTACATCTGGCCCTTAATCTTTTATATCCATCTACTGGTGCAATCCATTGGTTTATCTATCTATCCATCCACCCACCCTGTCATCCATCCTCTAATGGATCCATCCTGCCATCCACTCAACCAAACACTCTGTCATCCATTCATCATTTGATCCCCTTTGCCATATATCCATCCAATGTGCCATCTATACACACTGCCATCAATCCTGCTGTCCATCCACTTTGCCATCAATCCACCCGCTTTTCCATCCATGCCATCATTTCATCCACTCTGCATCCATCCATTACTCTGCCATCCATTCACTCTGCCATCCATCATGCCATTCCATCCGTCCATCCTGCCATACCATCGCCATCAATTCATGCATCCATCAATCCATCCACTCTGCTACCCTCTCTTCTGTTTCCATTTTCCATCCATTTAACCTTTCTGCCTTCCACCAATCCATCCATTATACAGCCATTCATTCATTTTCCATCCACTCTGACATCCGTTGACTCGTCTTTTTACCTGCTGATACATCCTTACTCTGTCATCCCTTCACCTGTCCATCTACTCATCCATCCATACCTTTACTCTGCTGTCCTTTCACCTGTTTATCCATGCATCCATTCATTCATCTTTTCACACACATCCATCTATCCCTTACTCTTCCACCCATTCATTCACTCACTCATACATCCTTTAATCTTTCCTTCCAATCAATATTCTTTCCATCTTTCCCTTTTCTATTTACCCATCCTTCATTCTCCTGTGCTCCTTGTTGGTGCTGTATTCCTTTATAGTGGTATTTATCAGCTTTTATCTGCCACATTGCAGACACAAAAGGCCCATAAAGAACCCCCCCCAACTGAAGCAGCAAAAGCAGGGGATTCATGAAGCGCAGCATGGAACATCTTCCAGAATCCTTTCCATATAAAAATGATCTACCACTAAGAGCTTAGATATATTATGAAACTAGAATGCATTACCAACAAATAGCAGCCAAATAAGACACTTTCCAATCGGGGAGTGCAGTCCTTCACTCTTCTCAGTTAAGATTTAACTTTGGCAGGCTTATTAAAGGATTGACCTTACTCCATGTAAAAACCAGAAATCATTCCATTACGTTTTAGGAAAAATGCATTGGTTAGGTAAACTAGAATTGTCATAAATAAAAAAATCACTTAGGGGCAGAATATGGCAATTAATCATTCCAGTCCAGTCATCAATTGAAATTGGAAGCTTTTGCCGTCTGCCTAGTTTATCTCAGATTTTCCTGATTAAGGGGATATTATTCAGTTTATAAAGATCATCACGATCACTTGCAACTTTAATCCCCATATACCTAATGGGACTTCTACTGTAGACCTTTGAAGAACTTCTGGCAAGTCCTTCACATCAGCATTAAAAAAGCAGCATCTCAGTCTTGTCAATGTTTATTTTAAATCCTTTGACACCTGAAAATGTCCTAAGAGTTTGAAGAGTTTCTCAATAGCTTCAAAGTCTGCATGAAGATAGAGGATCAAGTAATCTGCATACAGTTTACTTTGAGGAGAGTCTGGCACTGGGGCTCAAAAACCTTCCAACCTCCTGAAGACACAGGCAAGGGGTTCAATAAAGGCCACAATCAATGCATGTGACAGTGAACACCCTTGCCTCGTGTCCTGAGAAATGTATGTAGGGGCTGAGATGTTCCCATTGAATACCAGTTCATCCCTGGAACCCAGATATATTTGGGCAATAGTCTTAATGAGCTGGCCTGAAAATGTCATTGTTTCTAGAGTTTTAAATAAAAACTTCCAGTTTGCCAAATCAAATGTCTTTTCAGCATCCACAAACAAATCTACTGCTGGAATCTGATTGGTCACATAGAAATCCAATTGCTTAAAAGGTGTGTATTGGAATATGGTTGGCATTTAGACACAAATCCATTCTATTCTACTGCTACTAGAACAGTTATTACCTCTGTTATTCTCCTAGCTAAAATGATCTACCACGAAGAGCTTAGATATATTATGGAAACTAGAATGCATAACCAACATAAAGCTGCCAAATAATACACTTTCCAATCGGGGAGTGCCATCCTTCACTGTTCTCAGTGAAGATTTAACTTTGGTAGGCTTATTCAAGGATTGACCTTACTCCATGTAAAAATCAGAAATCATTCCATTACGTTTTAGGAAAAATGCATTGGTTAGGTAAACTAGAATTGTCATAAATAAAAAAATCAATAGGTGCAGAATATGCAAATTAATCATTCCAGTCCAGTCATCAATTGACATTGGAAGCTTCTGCTGTCTGCCTAGATTATCTCTGATTTTCCTGATTAAGGGGATCATATTCAGCTTATAAAGATCATCACGATCACTCACAACTTTATTTCCCATATACCTAATGGGACTTCTACTGTAGACCTTCGAAGAACTTCTGGCAAGTCCTTCACATCAGCATTGAAAAGCAGCATCTCAGTTTTGTCAATGTTTATTTTACATCCTTTGACACCTGAAAATTTCCGAAGAGTTTCTTAATAGCTTCAAAGTCTGCATGAATATAGAGGATCAAGCAATCTGCATACAGTTTACTTTGAGGAGAGTCTGACACTGGGGCTCAAAAACCTTCCAACCTTCTGAAGACAACGGGCAAAGGGGTTCAATAAAGGGCACAATCAATGCTGGCGACAGTGGACACCCTTGCCTCGTGTGCTGAGGAATGTATGTAGGGGCTGAGATGTTCCCATTGAATACCAGTTCTTCCCTGGAACCCAGATATATTTGGGCAATAGTCTTAATGAGCTGGCCTGAAAATGTCATTGTTTCTAGAGTTTTAAATAAAAACTTCCAGTTTCCCAAACCGAATGTCTTTTCAGCATCCACAAACAAACCTACTGCTGGAATCTGATTGGTCACATAGAAATCCAATTGCTTAAAAGATGTGTATTGGAAAATGGTTGGCATTTAGACACAAATCCATTCTGTTCTACTGCTACTAGATCAGTTATTACCTCCGTTATTCTCCTAGCTAAAATGGTCATAACGATCTTATATTAAGCAGTAAGTAAGGTGATGGGGCGGTAACAGTGCACCAGCTCTGGGTTCTCATTTTTGAGAAAACAAATTATTATTTCACTCTCAAATGAAGCAGCTATGGCCCATCCTTTAAGAAAATAATTAAACAACTATTTAAACAGATTTTTCACTTTTGATGGGTTATTGCATTACAATAGTGACGGATATCTCATACTCCATATTGTGATGTCCACAGGATATAATGGAACCGTAATGCAGCAGATGGGCTATCCGTCACATTTATGACAGAGTAACCTCATTCATCAAACTCCAAATCAGGCCCTCATTCCCTCTGTATCTCCTTATATTTTCCCTGTTGCAGGATCTTCCATTTTGCTAATATTATTCCTCACCATTCTAGACCGAATGTGCCATGCCAGCAATCTGCCGCTTGCCTTCTTCTCCTAATATACTTGTTGACCATAGATCTACAAAATTAAAATTTCTCCTCCAATAAGAAAGACTGCAGCTCCTGCTTGGCCACTTAACTAGATAAGTGTCTTTGTTTCTCTTGTACATGCTGGAGACTAATTTTCGTTCTGTGGAGCATCCTTGAGATTCTTAAAAATGTATCATTCTCTATCCTTCTCTGAGCACTTTCATGAGCTATAATCTTCCCTCTCATTATTGACTTCTAAGCCACTCAGATATTTTCTGATGATTTAGAGCCTCGATTCTCCAAAACAACAAAAACTAACACAGTTTTGCAACAAAATATTTAGCACCGGCTTGCACCATTTCTGTGCACCAGCCGGGCACAATATTTATGGAATGGTGCAAGCCGGAGCATAAAAAAAATTACGTTAGTTGGTGGGGCTGGAATTATGGGAGAAGAGGATTTTGCACCAGAAAATGCCGTTAGGCCGGTTAGAGTAAATAAAAGCGACCCTAACCTGCCTAGTGTCGTTTTCTGACGCAAAACAATCCATGCCACGTGGGTCGCCTGGGCATGCCCATTGCACCCTGAGCCATGTATGGGGGCCCATTTCAGGGCCCCCTATGGCACTTTAAAAAATAAAATAAAATACTTACCTGTACCTACCTGGGATGGAGTCCCTCATCCTCTGCTGTCCCTCTGGTGTGGGTGTGGGTGTACCTGGGGCCTGGGGAGGGCACCTGTGGGCTTATTCCATGGAGTTCTACCATGTAAATAGGCCCACAGGTCCCCTAATCCCTGCCCTGACCCAGGCTTTAAACAATGGGGCAGAGCAAGCTTTACACCTTTTTTTGACCCCTCCCGTGAACAATTTTTGCACTGGAGTATAAATATGGCGTTAAGTCCATAGAGCCATTTTTTGCATGGGAACGCCTACCTTGCATCTCATTAATGCAAGGTAGGTTTCCACGTTCCAAAAATTACTTTAACTCCATAAATGTGGCGCTAGATGGGTCTAGCGCCAAAGTATAAATATGGAGTTAGTTTTGCATTGAATTAGAGCAAAACAATTTACACTAATTTAATGCAAACAGAGTATAAATATACCCCTTGGTTTCCTTGGTTTACCCCTGAGGTTGCTCAGGTCCAGCACTGGGATTTGGGCACAATTGAAATCTAGTCTAACTACAATATTCTTCGAGAATTTGGGCAAGGTGAAGAATCATATAATACACAGGCTCCAGCTTATCAACAATCGAGCAAAACATGGAGACTAATGTAACTGGTATATGCTGAACTAAAACTTCTGCATTTGCCCATCTTCTTTTCTCATTTGTTTAAGAACTGATAAACTCACCAGTAATCTTCCCACTTGCTAAATCTGACACCCCTCTGTGCTCTGCCTAAGTAGTGGAAGGCAACAGTAGCTGAAATGGTCCCCATGTAACTCGCCCCTCCTACTCCTTTTTAATCTGTGTCTCCAGTAGTAATACAAAAGTTTTTTGTTTTTGTTTCTCTAGTCAATTAAAAATAGCCTTACATTTCTTTCAATTATTCAGCCCATACACCTTCATAGACAAAATGCTGAACTTATACCCACCCATAGAAATCTTCTATTAAATTTGTATTACCATAATACACAGAAGGTCCCCCTTTCCAATATACTGATTCTCCTTTCTGCCCAGGCTCTAATTCCTAAAAGCATTTTTGAAATTCCAGAAACTGTCTTTTTCAGCCCAGGCAGTAGCTCCACTAATAAGCTGTTTCCTTTCCTCCTTCTCCTCACCCTACTCCCCCCTCCCTGGCGCCTACACCCCCCCCCCACCCCAAACAACCAACCTGTGTGCCACTTTCAGGCACCCATGCAACTTCCTCGACTTAGCATGAATGTCCTACCCACTCTTCAGCTTTCAGGTGCGAGGACTGCACTCAGTGCCCTAATTCCAGCTTTGTCTCCCTCACACCCACCTCTGCCATGAGAGAGCTAAAAAATCAGAGACGCCATAAACTATATTAGTGTGACCTATTTTTCTCAAAGTTCCTGAAGATATATTTTGCTGCCTCTGCTTCCTGAATAATCTTAAACCTACCATTCACCAACACCTTCAGCCTTGCCTTGCTTGATGCATCAATATGGCTTACCCACCTTCTGTTTTAAACACAGGAATTAATAGTCTTATTACCTTCTGAGGCCTTGATGTCTGAAAGTTCATATCCGAAAAGACCTGAAAACTAAAACCCTCTGAAAAGTTAAAATCCTGTTATTTTATAGCTTGTGAGAGGACCTTTCCTCAAACTGTAAAGTCTCCAAAGATCACTGATAGTGTGCCTGGCTGAGTGGCCGTTGCGTATTCCGTAACTGGGAATCAATGTACTCTCAAAATTGTAAGGTCCTCTAGATACCCCAGAAGGATTTGTGTTCTAATTAAACATTCTATAACTTCTATTGATGCGAATGTCGACTCTTTTCTCTCAGAAGAACAAAAAAGTGCAAATTCGATCTTCTTAAGTAGTTCTCCTAGTCCTCCAGTTGAAGTTTAATTTACTTAATATCCTTGGCCTGGGAACCATTTGCTGACTTAAGCTTGCCATGAGAGTCCTCGAAAACAGAAACACGTGTTTTCACTTGCTCCAATTGAGCCAAGTAAGAGATGATTTTCTTCTTGATTTCCTCCATTTTCACACTCAGGGATGAAGCTTTGATTTTGTTTTAGCTCCTGTATCGCCCCCAACATGGCTGTTAGCAATTTTCACATTAGAGAGCATCCCAGCAAAGATAGCCATGTCCTCTACAGAACTGACTGATCCTGAAATTATGTCAGGGGCTCAAGGTGCCTGGTATTTTTGATATCGTAAAGATACTTGAGATGATTTAGGTACTGATTGTAGAGCTGCACTCTAAATTGCTGGCATTGACGAAACCTTTCTAGGCCGATTATCAACCCTCCCTCCTGCTTCACCACTTGATTCCAGCCCTAGCAACGGTGAGTTTGGGAAAGTGCCTCTATTTTCACCCCTGCTCAGACCCCCATTTGAACTCAGATCTGCCAACCCCTTGCCTACAGGGGCACTGCTGATGCCCTGTGTATTATTTCTTCTGTTATTGTGATAGCCTGTCGGTCTGCTTCTTACCACCTTGGTAGTAAGAATTGAATACAGTCTGGCGCCACCACCTTCTGTTTCTTTCTCCAGAGTAGGTCATGTGTATGTATAACAGCTGAGTCTGTGCCTGGTCAGCCGTGGTGCCTTGTGCCAAATTCTCCTGCACCCCTGAATTTTAATGGGCAGGCTGCTCTTCCAGGCCTACAAAGTCTCCTGCAATAGTGGTGGGACTGGCTACAGTTCAGTAAGGGATATTCCCAACTGGTGGACTTTATTCTTATCTATCACTGGCTACCTCTCGCATTCGGAGAGCTGACCCCATTCAATCTCACCTCCCCTTGTAGCCCCAATCATTCAGGGTGAGGTTGCCTTCGTTTTTTCATCAAGGACTTTATGGCTGGCAATGATGTCTCAGTTCTATTGCTTTTTCCTTGGTGATGGGGAAGACTTCTTGTTTTTTGGGATTTGCTGCCCTTAGGTAGTTTTTAATACCAAAACGTTTGTTTGATCAGTGGCTTGAACCCACTCCAAAGATATACAGACCACTTTGCTTCCCCACTTCACCTGGTTTCCACCCTTTGCAATGTCCCAGTATCTGCACTTACAGGTTAACAAGCCAGCCAGTTGAACCTCACATCATGCTTTCAGCCCCTAAGTTGCATACAAGGGAAAGAACAAAACCTTCAAGTCTGATGGGAGAAAAAAAAGAACCAGAATCTCTCTTATTGTTAGCATACCTTAAAAACTCTTTCTCGAGTCTGTGCAAAGTCTTTGCCAAAGGAGTGGTCCTTATCACCTTCCTCTAACTTCCTCTCTAGGTCTCTCATTTCACCAGCACAGGGTAACTCTTTTATCTCCAAGAGCATTTTGTAGGCAGGGGAAGCTGGAGTGGGAGGAATTGGTCTAGAAAAGCCATATCTTAAACCGGCCCAGTGGGATGAGACACAACTTGGCATAGAGAGCATATCTCAGCATAGCAACTGCCCCAGCCAGTATGGCCAGCAGCGGTCCTGGAAACCTCCATACAGACACAAAGGGCCTCATTATGACCCTGGCGGTAGAGAACCGCCAGGGCCAACGGGGGCGGGAGCACCGCCGACAGGCCGGTGGTGCTCCCTTGGGTATTCTGACCGCGGCGCTTTGGCCGCGGTCGGAAAGGGAAAACCGGCGGTCTCCCGCCGGTTTTCCACTTCCCCTAAGAATCCTCCAAGGCGGCGCAGCTCGCTGCGCCGCCGAGGGGATTCTGACAATCCTTACCGCCATCCTGTTCCTGGCGGCTCGCCCGCCAGGAACAGGATGGCGGTAAGGATTGTCGTGGGGCCCCTGGGGGCCCCTGCAGTGCCCATGCCAATGGCATGGGCACTGCAGGGGCCCCCGTAAGAGGGCCCCGCTAGTATTTCACTGTCTGCGTAGCAGACAGTGAAATACGCGACGGGTGCAGTAGCACCCGTCGCACCTTCCCACACCGCCGGCTCGATTACGAGCCGGCTTCATGGTGGGAAGGTCGTTTTCCCCTGGGCTGGCGGGCGGCCTTTTGGCGGCCGCCCGCCAGTCCAGGGGAAAACTTGGAATACCCTCTGCGGTCTCTGGACCGCGGAGCGGTACTTTGGAGGGGGGAAGTCTGGCGGGCGGCCTCCGCCGCCCGCCAGACTCAGAATGAGGGCCAAAGTGTGCAGTTTGGAGTAGTGCAACCCATGTTGAGTGAAGATGGCCATCTATAATTGCCCCCTTGAATAACTAAAGGATGGAAGGAGCACTGAAGGGGTGCTGCAGGCAAATCAGCTCCCGCTGATGCCGATGAAATCATCTTATGTTTTTCTGTGGTTATTGTGAATTGTAAAGTTCATTATTAAACAACGCCAGGTTTTAGATATTTTGGAGGACAATAAGTTTGTCTTGTCACAAAAAATGTAGTCAAACATACTGTCACAGTTCCCTGAGTGGCTTTCCCCTCTGTAAGTTCCCTCATAATTGGCCAAGTCCAACTTGTTATGATAAGTCCACTCGACAGCAAGGCATCATACCAAGCAATGGGGAATGCCCCAAGTGTCTGACAATGTACACAATTGATGTATTTATTTATCTATCACCATCAGTCCATGGTTGTGGTGTCATTATTATCAAATCATTTAATCAAATTACAAACACATTAACATATTCAAAAAGCCTGCAGCACTTATTTACAGGTGGAGAAATATATAGGAATCTAAAAGCAGATTGACAGTAGAGGTTAGAACTTTTAGAAAACAATTATTGAAAGATAATGCTTCCATATAACATACATGTTTAACAGATACATACCTTGTGAACAATATCTTCTGTTCATCTCTGCAGAATGTTTTATCCATTGAATTGTTCTTAATGTGCTTAAGAATTCAGAATCCCACTGCTTTTTCCTCAAACCTCGTAGAATAGTTTTGTGAGTGCTTTAAATGGATCCTGAATGACAGAAATCTGTTGTCCTGTTGCACTCACAAAGGTTTTAGGACGTCATGCCTTCAGATCACTTTTTGGAGGCAGAAGTGTGTTTGTCATTTTGGCTTCCTGGTTCCTACAGATTCATGTGCGTATATGTTTACCAGATTTTTCTCTGTCCCAGCTGTGCTCTGAACTCCTTTCCTGGTTTCCCTACCTGTCCCTTCTAACTTTTGTATTCTTTTCATCTCAAGTACCCATGTAGTCTATAATCTATTGGTGGATATCTCAGTCTCCGGGCCTTGCTTGTTTTCAACCAGCTATCACCATGCACATGTGCTCCTCTCCTAAGCTAACAGCTATACCTTCCCTTTGAGCTCAGTGTTTTACTACAAAGACTGCATGATTCTTGGTGCTCTGCTTGAAGATCAAATGATAGTTTATGTGTAATTTTGTACATGTATGATTCCTTCATATTCCACTTCCTTTCTTGTGGTTATAGCCCCTCTGTTGCTGTTCCTGTTCTTTTGTGTTGGAGCTACCCTCATCATCAATTTCTAGAGAACCTTGTCCTAACGGCATACCTTAGTCTTGTGCAATAGATATTACAGATTCCTAGGCTTGTATATTTCATTCCCTTGTTCGATTTCCATTTTACCAAACCATCCATGTCATATCTTCCTTTACTGGTTTCCTCTGGCTGTGTTGGTGTCCTAGTCAGGCAGGTGGATCTGTCTGCTCTTTCTATACTCTTCCTTGCTTTTCCCTTACACCTTTTCTAAGAATCCATTTCTGCCTTTCATGAGCCCTGTTTCTATATTATTCATTGCTCCCCATTCCCTATTCCTTAGAATCCTGTCATGCCTTTTGTGTGGCATTTCTGGTTTCTGTTCCATTAACTCCATTCCCTTCATCCTCTCTTGTGTTTATATTCCAAACTTAGGTCCTGATTTAGATTTTGGTGAGTGAATGCCCATAAGTCAGGGCGGTGGAGGATATTACACCTGCTAATGTGATGGGCACAAAATGTAGGGCCAGATGTATCATTATTACCAAAGCGATTACCAAATTGCGAATTTTTGTGAATCGCAATTAAGTAATCGCTATTGGGATGTATGAAACTCCAGGAGTTTCATATAGCGATTCACAAGAGCTCGTTAATGGACCTACCTCATTAATATTCAAGAGATAGGTTGCAATTTGCGACCCATTGCGAATGGCTACAATGACAGGGATGGTGGCCTGCTGGGCTCAGAAGACCACCATGTCTGTGATTGCTTATAAATAAAGCAATCTTTATTTATTTTTTAAATACAGCCCATTTTCCTTAAAGGAAAACGGGATGCATTTAAAAAAGAAAAATGAAAAGTTTTTTTTTTATTTCTTAAGAGTAGGCACTGCCTGCTCTTAAAAATGTTTTTGCATGCATTCATAAAGTGGAAGGGTCCCCTGGAGACCCCTTCCCCTTTGCAAATAGGTTACCACCTTCTTTCAATGAGCTGTAAAATGCGAATGTTTTGCGACCGCATTTGGGTCACAAAACATTCATACATACCTCTGCGATTCGGTATTAGGAAGGGATGCCCTTGGCATGCCTCTTCCTAATACCGAATCGGTATGTTGTCGCAAATCTAATTTGAGATTCGGTAACAAGTTACCGAATCGTAAATTGGACTTGATACATACCAAAATGCATTTTTGCGATCGCAATCAACCCCTTGGGCCATTTGCAATCACAAAAAGGTTTGATACATCTGGCCCTTAGCGTTTTCTTCAGGCCTTGTGGTGTTCTGTGTAACTAGAGGGAACTGCTGTCATAGTGGTTCGTCTGAAGGCACAAAAGGTTTGATTGACAGCCACTGTTGGTTTGACAGCCATCCACCAAACATTTAGGCCCGTATTTACACTTTTTTAGCGCCACCTTTGCGCCGCTTTTTGACACAAAAGAGGTGCAAAATTACAAAATACAATTGTAATTTGCAAGTTTGCGCCGCTTTTGCGTTAAAAAGCTGCGCAAATGCAGTGCTAAAAAAGTATAAATATGGGCCTTAGTTTTTTCAAAAATAAACTGGAAGTTTGTTTTTGAAAATCAAATAATTTGTGCCCTCGCCGCACCTAGGAAGTTCTATTCCTTGAATGTTAAGGGGATCGTTATTTTTCCTGCCTGGTTTTTGTTGGAAGCATCACAGGAAAAAAGCTGTCAGATAACCCACTACAAAGAAGGTGGGCAGCCTGATGGCAATATTCTGACAGACTCTGCTCTCCGGGTCCACCCAGCTCAGAATTGGGAGGGCAGTTAAAAGGTATGGGAAGGGCTTGGTGGACAGGGTACTCCAACACATTAATAATACATTATTCTACCAAAACCACTAAATCAGCCCATGTGTTGTCATTGCCAGTGGGAGGCAGTGCCTTCTGGGGTTTGGTGCCTCATGCACATTGATTCACTTGCAACTCTTCTTCTATAAGAGCTGCTGGGTATATTCCAGGTCTCTGAGACTAACTGTTCTTTGTCTTTTTGTGAGTTCTTTTCAGCTATAGATAGATCATTTTCCTCGGACCATGCAAAGAATATTTTATGGCAGTTTATGTACTGCACTTCTGCATGATACATAAAGTTCACTGCTATCTTGGAAACCTGGCATGTATGTGATGAAACTGACACTACGATGTGACCCATGCTGTAGATGGAATCCTATTTTGTTCAATAAATCATGCCACTTCCCTTGTTGACAATCATCTTATTTATGCCTATTTTTGTCTTTCTGGTGGCACCATGTAAAGCCGGGAACTTTCAAAAAGAATAAATGAAAATTGACCCCTCCTTGCTCTGAGAAAATACCCAAGTTTGGGAGTTTGTTTTTAAAATTCAAAAAAGTTTGCTTTATGGTCAACACACTTGCCTCAGTCAACTGAGACACAGCATCAACTTATGTGGAGCACACGTTTTGCAAACAACAATCTTGTACCACTCACAGAACCGTCACCTCCCACTTCACAACCATGAGCTGAACCTCCACTGGGCCACTTGGCCCAATGGAGACAAGTTGATGACCCCCCCCCCAACAGTGGCCAAAAACATTAATATATTATATATTGACTTGTATTTCACAGAACCCTTCACTTACTAATTGTCATAAAAAATGTAACTTACATACTTCCATTCTGTAACTGATTGTAAAACCTGTTTTACGTACAAGATACGATAACAACTCTGCTTACGAAGTACATAAACAGCAGTGATTTCAACGGTGATGACAGCGCTGATGGCATAAGTGATGTTATTAATGTTACATGATGTTATTAGTAATGTTATGTGTGGTGGCATACACGGGGAAAGTTATGGTTTGCACTGTGAACCATAACTGTTAAATTTCAGCAGTTTTTTTTCTTCATGTTTGAGCCAGAACCATATCTCGGTTTCTTTTTTACACAGAGTTTTTCACAGAATTTCTAGTTTTTATGATACACTTCATTTATCTGGTACGTATCCCTTCTCTTTCACTTCATTGCGAACCTATGCCAATCCTCATTTTTACCTTTGAAGAGTGGCCAACCCCCTAGGTGCACAGCTTTTGGCCTTGTGTGGTAGGAGTTGGCAAGTGCACCCTGTCTAAGGTTAGGGTCTGTGCATAATCCGATCAATGAGTTCAACTCACAGTGCACACGGTCTTTGGCATTGTACAGTGCAGTTTATCTGCAGTACCTGGTCTGTAGCCAGGCCTGTCCAGCGTGCTTAAAGAGGCCAACCCCACAGAGCTTGGCCTTCAACCATGCACAATGGTGGTTCGCAAGATGATCTGCGCTGTGGCCATGCTTGTCCCCAACCTGCTACAGATGTCCAAAGTAGTTGTATGCTTGCTTCAGCCTTGGGCCCTCAGTTGTACAGAGTGGAGGTTGAGTTGTTGACAACTGGCCTAGTTTGTGTCCTTACTCAACACACTACCACAGTTGGGGTGGTCATATGTCCTTGACTCTGGAAAAGCACTGGGGCCAACCTCCAGTGGCCATCCAATCAGGGCCTTATACTTAATAGATACATTATCTTTGGTTTTTTTTATAAGTGGTGCTCAAAACAACTTTTTTCTGGAGTGGAGGGGTTATGTGTTTTACCCCATGTGTGCAGCACCTGTTGTGTTAAGTGGGGACTTTTAACCTTTTTTCACTTAAGTAATTTCTGCTTATCGTGTCATATGTGGCCTTTGCACACATGCATTATAGAGCAAAGATCTTCAAATGTGGTTCACCTCCTGTCCTGCTTCTACTGCTTGTTAAAGTGACACTCTCCTCTTCCTCTTATTGCACCTGCTCCCACTGATACCATATTTACTTGCTGTCCAGGTCACTCACTGCATGTTGCGTTTTGTTTTTACCTCGAGATGTCTCAGAATATGGGGCTTTTTATTGTTTTCACCTGTTTCACTGTCTCCCTCCATGCAGATGACTTCCTCATCTGTGTCAGCGTCTGATGCTTTTCTAAATTATCCTGCCACATCTTGATGACTGCTGTCTGCCATCCATTGTTCTGGAAATGAGCACTTCACCAAACACAACTGCTCTGGTCTCCTACTATTTCACTTCTGGCTCGAATGCTGAAAACCACTGGAAATGGCTAGTCACGTAGCAAGGCATACACCGTTACTTTCGCCTCCCACCATGTTCCTTTCTTAATATTATTTGTTTTGTTTGTTTCAACATCATTGGTGAATTGGTGTTTTTATCATAGTGAATGGTGCCAGTTATGGAGCGTATTATACAAATTGGTAACCCTAACCGGAGAATTTCTGTTTGTTTTGTGTATTTCAGGCAAAACCTTAACTCAGATTTGAACTGTAGTTTTTCATGAATTTCATGTTTCTTTTTAGAATGTACTTAATTTTCAACCCCCACTGTGCATCTCTTCCAACCCCCAATCTCCTTCAGATCTACCCACCATGGGTTGGACGCAGGCCAAGCACCTAACCACCAAGGGCAGTCCACCCATACTGTGAACGGTCTTTAGCTGTGTGCAGTGGTTGTCGGCTGCAGGGTCTGACCTGTGGACAGGCCCTGCACCCAAACCTGCCAATGACTGCCAATTCTTGCAGTTCATAGCCCTTGATGTGCCCAGGCAGAGTGTTTGAAGTGCCATGGAAGGCCAACCCCACTATGGCCAGGCACTGGTTCAACCCACCACAGATGCCAACCTCCACAGCCTTACACCGTTTACAATGTGGGTTGTCTCGAGGACCGACACTAACGTTGGTCTATAAGCTTGGCCTTTGGCCAGTTGTTCTTATTCTTTTCTTTTTTTGGATTTGCAATTGCTAAATAGGATTTGTTCATTTTCAACAGGCATTGTACCTAGGCATTGCAAACCCAGGCAAGCTTCCCTGACTCATGCTACAATTTTGGAGTTGTATGTTCTTCGTTCCAGAAGCACAAATCCCTAATATGCATTGCGTAGAGTGGCAAAGCCTGCTTTCAGTTTTTGGTATCTGGGCCGAAAGCTTGACTTGAATTTATGATTCCTTTTTAGTACTCATGAATCTGCAACAAATGAAATGAATAACAAGAGGCACGTTTAAAGGAATCGAGAATCTTGTGACTTTATTATGATTTTTTTAAAAATACTAAGGGGGGCATTAAGGGTCCTACCATAATGGCTTTGGGGGTCTGAGTGTGCTTACCTTTTCCCCCTGCATGGCCTTTCAATTTATTGCACAAGACAAGGTTGATGTGCCCTATTTCATGAAATGATTGCCACAAGAGAGATTGTTCATATGCAGCAGCCAATCAGATCTCATGGATCTGTGGCTCCAACTCTGGAATTGCAGAACCAAAATGTATGATAGGAGTCAAGTTTTCCTCATCCAATCAGATTCATGTGTGTGTGTGCTTGTGTGTTTGTGTGTGTGTGTGTCATTTCCTGTTTTCAGATTACCAACTCTTATGTATTTTATTCTTATTACAAATTATCAAATGATGAAGTGGTACCTGAGAGGATGAATTCTAACAACGAACACGTGTTTCAACCTCCTTTGTCATGATCATGCAATAAAAACTGGAAGGTTGAAAACACATTGGTGGCAAGGTTTCCTGAGCTACATTTACAAATAAAATCACTATTCTTAGTTCCGCTTCGCCTTTTAATCATTCAGCAACTCTCTCTCTCTATGTTCTCTCTCTCTCTCTCTCTATATATATATATATATATATATATACATATATACTTTTATATGCATATATATATATATATATATATATATATATATATATATATATGTATATATACGCACATATATTCACACTTTTGCACACACGCCCAAAACACACACACACACATATATATATTTATATATATATTACCTAGTGGTTATAGTTAGGACCTAGCCTACGTTCTATAGATAAAGGGGGTCATTACAACATCGGCGGTAAAAGACGCTTACCGCCGCGCAGAAGACCGCCAATACACCGCCGCGGACACGGAATTCCGCCACAGCTATTATGACACACATCTCGGAATCCACCGAATTTCAGACACCCACACAAGTCAGCCACACCAAAGGTCAGTGTAAAACTGGCGAAAACAAAACCTCCACCTCCATGCCAACAGAAACACGTCCATGCTATTACGACCCATGAATCCACGCGGCGGTCTTTCAAACGCGGTATTCCATTGGCGGTATACACCGCCGCGCTCAAAATACACACACATCTCCAAAACACCGCCACATTGGACAATTCCAAATACACACACCTGATACACATACACACACCACTCACACATACCCAACACAACATAAAACACACACCCACATCACCCACAAACCCCTACGACCACAATTCACGACCGAAGGCCAGAGAGACAGAGAGCACAGCAACTGAGAACCCCACCACACAGACGCACACAACACCATCACCCATACAACATTACACGCCACACACAACCCCATGTCACGCCAAAGACACCCCCAGTTTTCCGAGGGGGAGCTCCGGATCATGGTGGAGGAAATCCTACGGGTAGAGCCACAGCTATTTGGCTCACAGGTGCAGCACACATCCATAGCCAGGAAGATGGAGCTATGGCGCAGAATAGTCGACAGGGTCAACGCAGTGGGACAGCATCCAAGAAATCGGGAGGACATCAGGAAGAGGTGGAACGACCTACGGGGGAAGGTGAGTTCAGTGGTCTCCAGGCACAACATTGCGGTTCAGCGGACTGGCGGCGGACACCCACATCCTCCCCCACATATAACAACATGGGAGGAGCAAGTCTTGACCATCATGCATCCAGAGGGCCTCGGAGGAGTCGGTGGAGGAATGGACACTGGTAAGTCAAATCTTAACTAACATAACCCCCACCCTACCTGCATGCTATCACACACCCCCACCCACACCCCCTCCCCTATCACTCCAACTCCTCACTAATGTACTAATAACACAAACCACCAATCCCAACACCAAGCCCTGCATGACACAACTAAGCATGGTCACCCCTCACTAAAGCATGCTCACTGCACATACCCATAACACCCCCCAACCATCATCAAACCAACCCACACACAGGAATGCTTGCACTGGGGTACACACCCACCCACCCATTGCACACCATTACACACACAGATGCAATAATCATGCTCTTATGTCCCTGCAGGACCACTAAGGAACGTCACCACACCGGAGGGTCCAGACAACTCCACTCCACCCACAGATGAGGCCCACAGTGACGATAGCAGCTCTGCCCTACTGGATCCTGATGACCAGCCCTTACCATCGTGGGCCTCGGGACAGTCGGTTCCCCTTGCACAAGCACAGCCCAACACTGACCTTCCACCCTCTGGTAACACCAGCACAGCACCCACCCAGCGGGCCCATACCTCCGTACCCAGGACACGTCAATCAGCAATGTGTCCACCACTACAGGGAACCCAGGATAACCCACCACCCCAAGAAAATCAGGGACCTGGGGGCAGTGGTAGTGGGCACACGGTCCAGGGGACGGAGGCACAGGAACACAGGGGAACTGGGAGGGCTGGGGTGCGACAGGGGGTGGACAGGCCAAGGGAACACACTCTCCATGAGGCCCTCTCCTCTATCATTGAGCCTACAGCCACTCCCAGGAGACGATGGTGACGGTCCTGGACAAGTTTCAAGAGACCTAGCGCCTGTAGGAGGAGCAGTATTTGGGGTTCAGGGAGGAGCTCAGGACCATCATCTCCGCCCTGGGCACCATCGTAGGGGTGCTAAAGGACATACAGCAGACCATGAGGGACACCGTGGCACTCCAAGGGGCCCCTGACACTAGCCTGGACGATGAACTGCCCACCACCTCCGCCGGCGCTAGTGGACAGGACGCCCCGCCACAGGACCACCAGACCAGCACCCCACCCCCTGCAGACGGACAACCACCATGCAAGCGGTCCCTGAGATCCAGGAACAGGATAGAGCAAGATGGCAAGACCCCCGCCAGGAAATTAGACAACCCTGATTGTCCTCCCACTGTCCCACTTTGTTACCCTGTCCATACTTAAACTGCCCCAGCTCCACTTCCTGTGCCCATATGGGCAGTGCACCTGTGTGACCAATGGACTGGACTCTGTCATGGACATTCCTCCACCGTCCCCCATCACCATATTACAACCCCCCTCCATTTTTGAGCACTTCAATAAACACCCTTGAACCACAAAAAAATCTGGAGTCAGTCTGTGATTTTGTAAATATGTATTATCAATGACCGTGTCATAATGCGTTTCCAATTGTAAAGCCAACGTACCTATGTCACACATCACAAGTCCTTGAAGGATGCAAGCAGATGACACACGTTGGTAACCACACCTGTGAAACCGTAATGGAAAGGTACAACTCAGTGACCAAATACTGCTATGAAATGACAGACAGGATAGAGGTAGACGTGTGAAAGTTAATGTAATGGTAAAAATGAATATGTTCTCACCTGTGTGTCACTGGAAATATTGCTGTATGACTGAATCCCTGTTGTCGATGTCTTCTTCCTCAGCTTCCTCCACATCACTGTCCACAGGCTCCACAGGCTCCACAGCTGCTACAACATCGCCATCTAGACCATCCTCCTGCAGAAAAGGCACCTGGCGTCGCAAAGCAAGATTGTGAAGCATCGAGCAGGCGATGATGATCTGGCACACCCTCTTGGGTGAGTAGAATAGGGAACCACCTGTCATATGGAGGCACCTGAACCTGGCCTTCAGGAGGCCGAAGGTGCGTTTGATCACCCTCCTAGTCCGCCCATGGGCCTCATTGTAGCGTTCCTCTGCCCTGGTCCTGGGATTCCTCACTGGGGTCAATAGCCAGGACAGGTTGGGGTAACCAGAGTCCCCTAATAGCCACACACAGTGGCTCTGGAGTTGACCCATCATATAAGGGATGCTGCTATTCCGCAGGATGTAGGAGTCATACACTGAGCCAGGAAACATAGCATTTACCTGGGAGATGTACTGGTCTGCCAAACATACCATCTGTACATTCATCGAATGATAACTCTTCCGGTTCCTGTACACCTGTTCACTCCTGTGGGGGGGGACCAGAGCTACATGGGTCCCATCAATGGCACCTATGATGTTGGGGATATGTCCCAGGGCATAGAAGTCACCTTTCACTGTAGCCAAATCCTCCACCTCAGGGAAAACATGTATCTCCTTACGTGTTTCGGCAGGGCAGCCAACACTCTGGACAACACTTTGGAAAACATAGGCTGGACATCCCTGATGCCATGGCCACTGTTGTCTGAAAAGACCCACTAACAAGGAAATGGATCACTGACAGCACCTGCACTTGAGGGGGGATTCCTGTGGGATGGCGGATTGGTGACATCAGGTCTAGCTCCAACTGGGTACACAGTTCCTGGATAGTGGCACGGTCAAACCTGTAGGTGACGATTAAATGTTGCTCCTCCATTGTCAACAGGTCCACCAGCGGTCGGTACACCGGAGGATTCCGCCATCTTCTCAAATGTCCCAGCTGACGGTGCCTAGGAAGGACAACAGCAACCACAGAGTCAACAAATTCCCAGGTATGTACCCACAGATACACAGAACACAAAACAAAGCACTTCCTGTATGTGTGTTGGGTGTAGGCCTAGCTATGTGTGGCGCAGTAGTAAATGAAGCCATGTGGGCCCCTGAAATGGCGTTTGCCTGACCTCTAACCTGGGACAATGGGAATGTGAGGTCACTGCGCTGGCGTTGTACCCCGTCGCGGTAGGCGGTCGTAGACCGCGGAGCAATGCTGCATTGGTTAACATTGGACCCTATGGGTCGCAGGAGCCAATGACGAAGTGCGCCTGCGGTGATGATACGCACCGCCGCGGACATCACCGCCGCGGATGTGACCGCCATTTTGTATCTGTTCAATCACTCGATACCTGTTCTTCGACAGGAGAGGACCTACACTGCAAGTGCTGCTGTGACCTCGGTCTGGAAGAGACAATGGCTCGTGCGTCTGGGGAAAGGGCCCCTGCCTTCACTGCTCAGGAGTTGGAGAAGCTAGTAGACGGGGTCCTCCCCCAGTACACGCTACTCTACGGTCCTCCAGACCAACAGGTAAGTACACAGGGAGGACGTTGTATGGGCTATGCCTGGGTGGAGAGGGCTGGTTGTAAGAGGGAAGGGGGCAGAGTTCAGGGAACATGAATGCATGTGAATGCATGTGCCACATGGCAAGGGTCGGTATGGGGGCCACTCTCATCGGCGGTGCAGTTGGTAATGACTTCTCTTCTTCCCTTGTGCATGTCATGTAGGTCAGCGCCCACCAGAAGAAGGATATTTGGCGTGCCATTGCCAAGGAAGTCCGGACCCTGGGTGTCCACCATAGACGGGGCACCCACTGCTGTAAAAGATGGGAGGACATTCGCCGCTGGAGCAAGAAGACGTGGAGGTTCAGCTGGGGATGGCCTCCCAATGTGGGAGTGGTGCCCGTCGCACCATGACCCCCCTGATGTTCCGGATCCTGACGGTGGCCTACCCGGAGTTGGATGAGCACTTGAGGGCATCACAGCAGACACAAGGGGGTGAGTACACTCTCATTCTGGGGACTTGGCGTGCAGTTGAGGGGTCTGGGTGGGGGAGGAGGGCTGTGGGTGTACCTAGGCCAGGCAGAAATACGTAGGCTAGGCCCCTCCGTAATGCAGGGCATGTGGCACTCCACCCCACCCCACCTCAGTAGTGGGCCAAGTACAGGTATAGATGCCCCTGTGGCATCCATGTGTGCAGATGTCCACCATAGCCATGTAGGCCATATCCCAGCAATTGCATCTGTAGAGGCCAAGAGCACGGCGTAGTGCTGCGGGCTGCTGTGTCTGTATTGTCCGCCAACGGTAGCGGTAAGCCATGCACTCAACCTGTCTTCCTTCTGTCATCCCCTCCCCCTTTTTCTGCTCTCCATGTTCTTTTGTGCATCAGCATCATCAGGCGGAGATACAGTGGCACCGGGGCACGAGGGAGCTGCATCCCACATGGCCATGGAGGGCCACACCACGGACTCAGAATGCACCAGTGGGACGGAGGGCGAGGGGAGCTACACGTCGGTCACCGGATCACCAACCAGCGACACGGACTCGTCTGCCGATGGGATCTCCCTTGTGGTGGCGGCACCATCTGTGCCCCCCACTTCTACAGGTACAGCCGCCACCTCCCCTACCAGCACCGCCCTCCCAGCAGCCCCTCAGCATTCGCCACGTGCCCGCTCACCCAGGAGGGTGGGCATCACCTTCGCCCCAGGCACCTCAGGCCCTGCCCCAGTCACCCCTGCTGCCCTCAGTGAGGAGGCCATTGACTTCCTCAGGTCACTCACTGTTGGGCAGTCTACCATTGTGAATGCCATCCAGGGTGTAGAAAGGGAGTTGCAACACACTAATGCATTCCTGGAGGGCATTCATTCTGGTCAGGCTGCCCATCATCGAACCCTGCAATCTCTGGCCTCAGCACTGATGGCCGCC
Organism: Pleurodeles waltl; assembly: GCF_031143425.1. Lineage (NCBI taxonomy): Eukaryota > Metazoa > Chordata > Amphibia > Caudata > Salamandridae > Pleurodeles > Pleurodeles waltl. The sequence goes on along the minus strand of NC_090450.1, from coordinate 161,031,865 downwards.
ATTGTCCCTGTCTCTAGCCTCCCCCTTCCAACTTCCTCCACCCAGACCCAATCCCCTGTACCCCAGCCTGTCCTAAGCACACCATCAGACAAGCATGCATACACCTCAACACCCAAAAGTAGCTCAGGCAAACATAGGCACCACACAACCCACAGGCACTCATACAAGCATCACCCACATGCAGACACAACAGCATCCACTGCCTCCACTGTGTCCCCCTCCTCGTGGTCTCCCTCCTCCCTCCCAGTATTGTCTACACTCTCACCTGCATGCACTACATCTACAGACACTAGGACTCGCACCAGAACACCCAGCACCACACCCCGCTCACCTGCACTCACCACCCCCACTCCCATTTACATGTCCCCTGTGTCCTCTTCCAGTGTGTCTGTGACACCCCCTCCCAAAGTACACAAACGCGGGCACCCACACACCCAACACCCATCCACCTCACGACAGCCTCCAGTTCCTGCACCTGCACCCACACCCAAAATACCTAAAGTGACACCTCCTACAACCATCTCCTCTTCCTCCACTCCCAGACCCCCTCCAGCTACCCATCACAGTGTTTGTCAGAAACTGTCCCTCAGCTACGTTGACCTCTTTGCCCCCGCCCTGATGTAGCGCCTCAGCCAAAAAGACCCCAGTACCAGTGGTGCGTGTTACAGGTGTGTGGAGTGCACCGGCCACCAGGGCAGGCAGTGTGACACGGAGCCAAGGCACTGCCAGTCCACCCCCTGTAAAGCATATCAAGTTGGAAAGTGTCCGACGGGACTGGGTGAAGACTCCTGGAGGCAAAACTACTCACAAGGGTCCCAGGGGGATTGCAGAGTCAGCTGTGACTCCTCCAAAGGTGGGGAAGGGCCAGAAGAAGTCTGCACAGCCTGGTGTGAGCAGCACGGCGGAGAAGGGCGGCATCCTTCCCGGCGGGCGGAACGCCACCACCAGCACCGTCGTCACTGGTCAGGAGACCACCGCCGGAGTCATTGCCCAGGAGGGCACAAGTATCGTCACTGGTCAGGAGACCACCGCCACCGCCGGAGTCATTGCCCAGGAGGGCACATGTATCGTCATTGGTCAGGAGACCACCGCCGGAGTCATTGCCCAGGAGGGCACAAGTATCGTCACTGGTCAGGAGACCACCGCCGGAGTCATTGCCCAGGAGGGCACAAGTATCGTCACTGGTCAGGAGACCACCGCCACCGCCGGAGTCATTGCCCAGGAGGGCACAAGTATCGTCACTGGTCAGGAGACCACAGCCGGAGTCATTGTCCAGGAGGGCACGAGTATTGTCACTGGTCAGGAGACGCCCCCACCACCGGAGTCAGTGCCCAGGAGGTCCCCGGCTGCCACAGCCCCGCTGGGCAATGAGGGTGCGTCATGCCACACACCAATGCACAGCCCAGAGACCGCCATGGCAAAGCACCGCTGAACAGGGCAAGCACCACTGAACAGCCCAGAGACCGCCATGGCAAAGCACCGCTGAACAGCCCAGAGACCGCCATGGCAAAGCACCGCTGAACAGGCCAGAGACCACCATGGCAAAGCGCGGCTGAACAGGGCAAGCACCGCTGAACAGCCCAGAGACCGCCATGGCAAAGCACTGCTGAACAGCCCAGAGACCGCCATGGCAAAGCACTGCTGTACAGCCCAGAGACCACCATGGCAAAGCACCGCTGAACAGGGCAAGCACCGCTGAACAGCCCAGAGACCGCCATGGCAAAGCACCGCTGAACAAGGCAAGCACCGCTGAACAGCACAGAGACCGCCATGGCAAAGCACCGCTGACCAAGGGCAAGCACCGCTGAACAGCCCAGAGACTGCCATGGCAAAGCACTGCTGAACAGGGCAGAGCACCGCTGCAGAAGGAAAAGACCGCCACATCAAGCATCGTTATCCCATGTACAGCTGGGACAGTGACGGGACAGGAGCTGTCACGGGGAGCCTAATCCAGTCTAGGCACCATTCCCCCTCCAGAACCAGTGGAGAGGTACATCCACTACCTCTGTCCTTACCAGGATGAAGCACTCTGGGCACCAGTCCCCCTCCAGAACCAGTGGAGGCTGTTATCCACTTGAGAGACTGTGGCTTTGCACTCCCTAGGATGTAACAGTGGGCAATCCACCCACTGTAGAGACTTGAGAGACTGTGGCTTTGCACTCCCCAGGATGTAACAGTGGGCAAACCACCCACTGTAGAGACTTGAGAGACTGTGGCTTTGCACTCCCCAGGATATGGCAGTGGGCAGCCCACCCACTTGTGAGACTTGAGAAACTGTGGCTTTGCACTCCCCAGGATACATCAATGGGCATGGAGCCCTGTCGTGGATGTGGCGTGGTGCTGTAATCCGGCTGAGGTGCCCCCCCTTCCCTTCCCCCTGAGGTGCCTGTTGTATTTCTCTCTGATGCCCCGGCAGTGTTCTATCCGTTTGTGGACAGGTATCTTGTGTGGGACTTACCCATGCATTTTTGGCCCAGTGGTGCACGGACATTGAGATGTGCATATCTGCACTACTTCTCGTAATGTATATAGTTTTGAATGAGTTTATATATATATATATCTGTAGATATTTGAAACATGTATTTTGATACATTACAATGTTTGAACTTATTTTGTTTTGTCTTTGCATCCTTCCGGGGGGGGGGGGGTTGTGGGTTGTTACTGTGATGTTTGGAAATGCATTGGTGTGAGTGTTGTAATGTGCGAGGGTGGGGGTGGGGGTGTTGCGTGTGTGTCCCCCTGACTTTTGCCTCCCCCATCCTCTATGTCGTAGGTGCAGTACTCACCGTTGTCTTCGCCGCCACAGGCGCTGGTGTTCGTAGATGAGGAGGAAGACAAGGGCAGGTAGGATTTGTAATTCCGGCTCCATGGTGGCCTCCTTCCTCGTGGGATGTGTTAAGGTGAGCGTTTTCCCATTGCAACAGCAGTTTCCGCCGTGTTTTTATCCACGGTGAATCCGCCCCGGAAAAGGTGGCGGATTGGCGGGTTGTGATACTGTGGGCAGTACATTGTCTCCCGCCTGTCTGTTGGTGGTGACCGCCGCACTGCTTGTCTGTACCGCCGTGGCGGGCGGAGTGTTAAAGTGGCTGTCTTTGTTGCCGGTTTCCGCCACAGTCATAATTCCCTTTTTTTGTCCGCCGGCCTCTTTGCGGTATTACCGCACCTTTAACACCGTCCGCCAGGGTTGTAATGACCACCAAAGTGTTTTTTACTTGCCTATATCTTTTGTGTCAGCTGAAGTACTGGGTTTTTCAGAACCCAGTGGTGCCAGGGAACACACCCTAAGACTTTGAGTCCTTCCTGTTTCAGACTACAGAAACACAGAGTCTTCTTGGTGAAGTCAAAGATCTTGTTTATTGGCTGCAGCCAGTAACAGGTATCCTAGAAGTACAACACGGTGTATATTCTCAGGAGACTGCTGCTCTTGCAAAGCTAACCTTCTCTTTTATACAAAATATTATGCTTTAGGCAAACATTCCTTATTTTACAGTTGACCATTCACATATTTTCACTACAAAGAAATAGCAGGGTTATGATGACAAGCCCATATTTCAGTTTGTCCAGCCCTCAATCAATTACCCGGCAAGGCTTAGTACTTTCATCAGATATCGACGGACCCCCAATATAAACGGGCACCTCCTCCTTGTAAAGCAAGTCATAAAGAAACAGGGACAGGTGTGTGTAAGATTAGGCATGGTTTGTGTGTGATGAAAGGTTTATGATGTGTTGTGCCTTGATACTAATCTCATTCGGCCACTGGGAAAGAAACTGGCCAAACAGGTTTGGCTTCAGGCAGTGGAGTCAGCTTGCGCAGGTCACAGAGGAGTCAGCAAAGGTGTACGTGTCCTTCAGACTCGTTTTCAGCATTAGACATTGGCCTATGTGAGGGCAATCACAAAATGGCTGTCGTTTAAATGGAACACGAGGGTTCAAGACGGAAACTCTGATATTCGGGTGATTTCGTTTACCCGAATATGAATACAATGCTTGTGCATACTATTCTAATCATTCTCGGTCTGCTGATACCAAAATCGTTGTGATACGACGACGTTTATAACACGGGTCCAGAATTTTCAGTACCACAGACCCTCCTTTTGCCCTTACATAGGCAATAACCTATACTCATGCTAATCTGAGTCCAGGTCTATATTCATAAAGTCGTTGAGATGTTGCTGTAGCATCATCCTATTACTTAGCTCGTCCCTTGATACAGGTTTCCTTACACACGATGTAGCACAGAGGCCACATATTGCAGGAGCACACAGGACAGGAAAAGAATGGCTAAGATCATCCCAATGACTACCAGAGTGTTCCATCCCCAGGCGGATATCAGCTCCCAGAACCACCCCATCAATGACCAATCTCCTTTATCCACGTGAATAGATTCAGAGATCTTATGCAGTTTGGAAATGGCCTGGTCGACTGTCGGAGCGTTACCTGGGATGAAAACACAGCAACTTGATTGGATCACTTTACATACCCCACCTCAGTCTGCAAGTATGACGTCTAATGCTACCCTGTTCTGAAGAGTCATAAGGCGATCCGACTGGAGCTCAGCAGTCAAATTACTAAGGGCACCGGCGGTTTCAACTACCGTGGATTCAACCACCCTTGTCAATTGCCTTATGTTCCTGCTGTTAACCATAGGGCCCCAAAACGGCAGAAAACCCTTTACGAAATCTCCAAATTCTTGTCCTGTAGTGTCTTCTTTACTTATGACACCTCTAACTATCCTTGTCTTATGGTAATCTGCTGCGGCCGTGTAGGTGGGAGGTAACAGGAACAAAACAAAACATGTGCCTGAGAAGTCAGTAGGCAACCATGTATAGGCTCTATTATGGCAGATGAAATAGGTACCCTTAGCTGCTAAGAACGAAGGAGAAGTCTGAGACGCAAAAACATATGTTTCAGTGCAGATACTTTTCCCTAACTGAGCTCTGGGATTCTTGCCATTACCTTGCAGACATAGGTGACCCTGATGGGGTACAATCCAAATCGGGGAGGATCTCTTTGCTCGCTGGTTCCCACTCAGAGTAACTCCATATCCTGTTATGTTCCATCCAATATATGCTAGTGTCTCATCTCTCGGGATAGTCTCATAGGAAATATCTTCCCTAATCATATCTACTATACCCTTAGCTAGAGCACTATTCTTAGGATTATCTTTCACAGAACGTAGGGGGTTGGCTTCATACGCGTATATGAACACCGTTCTATATGCCCATACAGAACCATTATGGCTGAAAGGCAGGACCAGATAAGGGATACCTTTATCAGTAGTATGAGGCATAAGACCACACACCCAACAGTTAGTTGTGTTCACTACTAATTGGTGTTGGTGTAGAAGCTGAATGAATGAATTGTTGACAAATTCTAATCTTCTGGCAGACTCGTGTTCAGGCAGGGGGTGAAAAGAATGCGAGGAAACAGTAGAAGGAGGTATGGGCTGTGTAATGGGTGCAAATGTCACTTGAAAAGAGAATAAAACATATCCTATTAAAAACGTCATTACACTAAGCAACATGAAAATACATAATATCAAAAATCGTTTCTTTGTCATTATTATACCCATTCTGGCATTAAAGTCCATCTGTCTGGCAGGTCTCTCATTCTTGAAAAACTCCATCCTCTCTAATTGCTGCTCGTGGTGGTAGGGTGTTCTATGCTAGGGAATGCTTCTGTCAGTCTAGGGCAACTCCCTTAGACCGACCAGAACTGTCGACCTAACGTCTTCAGCTGCACTCCAAAGACTTGGGAAACCACGACCCTACAGCTGAACCCGGATGGCGGTTCGAAAAGAAAAAAAACAAAAATAAGAAAGTTTCTCAGATGAGAGAGCCCCACTTTAAAAAAAATAGCAAAGGAACGGGAAAAAAATTATTTGTCCTTAGTTCTTGGTCTCAAATTATAACGGCTTTTTCCAGGTACTGTCTGGTTCTGGAACAAGAGTTCAGGCTCTGTAGTGTTCAATCGAATTGACGGTGGCACAGCTTCTTGCAAATTATTGTCACTTTCTCGTTCAGAAATTGTTCCTTTTACACGTGCATCGCTAAATGGCAAAAACCGAGGCACGGTCTCAGTCTCAGAGTCAGCGATCCCCTCCTGGACCCACCGGTCGTACGGTAGAGGAAAAGGGACCCTATTGCAGTGTACGCCGTGGATCCAGTTCTTTTTCCCTTCCACTCGAACAGCTGATCTTGTTGAGAGAAGGACGAGGTGGGGGCCGGTCCAACGGGGCTGGTCATTCTTTGTCCGCTGGAAGTTCTTGACCAGCACCCATGATCCAGGATCGATAAGATGTCCTGGAGCTTCAGAGACCTGAGGCAGAGTATTGTGAACCTGTTGGTGTAGAACACGCAATTTAGCCGTCAATTCATACAAATAATCAAGCAGTACAGGGTGTTTGATCTCACTGAATTTTGTTGGTCTTGGCACTCCCCATATGTTGGCCGGGTGGCCGAACACAATTTCATAGGGACTAAGTCCCACTCGCGAATGCACAGTCATTCTTGTTGATAGGAGTGCTAGAGGCAGAGCATCAGGCCATTTAAGACCAGAGCTCGCTTGTATCTTTGCCAACTTCAGTTTTAGCGTGCCATTATAGCACTCTACTAGTCCAGCTGATTGGGGGTGATTTGCAGCATGGAATTTTTGCTGGATACCTAGCCCCTCACATACTTTTTTCATCACTCGACCCACAAATTCACTCCCATTATCACTCCAGACCATTCTCGGCATTCCAAACCTAGGGAAGAATTATTTGGCAAGGGCTTTAGCTGTGGATAAGGCAGTGTTGTCTTTTAAGGGATATGCTTCTACCCATCTTGAAAAAGCACAAACAACAACGAGTACGTATTTCAGATTGTTGCACCTTTCCATGTGGATGAAATCTAGCTGCAAAACCTCGAACGGATACGTTGGAGGCGCAAAATGACCAGCTGGAGTTGGGGTTCCCCTACCAGGATTGTATTTCAGACACACCATGCAATTCTTGACCACATTCTCTGCACATTTAGGAATTCCAGCATTTTGCCATACTGGAGCCAACAACTTACAAATCCCTTTCACACTGATATGGGCCATTCCATGAGCCATTGTCACCACTGCAAGCACATACGCATCGGGTAACAACCATCGCTGATGTTCTGACAAGTCAACCCAACAACCATTTTCATCCAATTTACCCGTACTTTCTTTCCACATACTCAACTCTTTCTCTGAAGCTTCAGCTTGAATAGACTTCACACCCTCTATCGTATCTTCACATATTCCAACGTCACCAACCCATCTTGCGGGGCCTGCAACATACATTCGATTCATCACATCTTTTGCTGTTTCTTTTGCGATTTCGTCAGCAAATGCATTGCCACGACCGACATCATCAGTAACCTTCTTGTGTGCACTGCATTTCACAATCGCAACTTGTAATGGCAAGGTCAGTGACTCAAGAAGCTCATTCACCAACTGACCATGCTGAATTTTAGTTCCATGCGAAGTCAGGAACCCACGTTCTTTCCACAATCGTCCAAAACTATGGGCCACACCAAACGCATACTGGCTGTCGGTATATATGGTCACTTTCATTCCTTTCGATAACGCACACGCTCTCGTAAGTGCAATCAGCTCTGCTGCTTGAGCTGAATTATGTGGTATACGTGCAGCTTCAACAATCGTATGCAAAGTTGTGAGAGCAAATGCTGCAGTCGTATCACCATTCGGAAGCTTGAAGCATGAACCATCCACCCATAAGGTACCATCACACTTTACAAGAGGAGTATCTTTAAGATCTACTCTCCCTTTCGTTTCTTCTTCTGTCCTAAGAAAACAATCATGTTGTTCAGCATCATCTGTCTCTACTGAAATTGGCAATAACGTGGCTGGATTCAACGTATTGCACCTCTTTATGTGCACATGACTCGCTAACAGTGTCAACTCATAACCTGACAATCGAGCACTAGTTAAATGCTGTGTCTTGGTCCTGTTTAACAATGTGTCCACTGCATGTGGAACCATCACAATCAACGTATTATTCATCACTAACCCAGCAGACTGTCGAATAGAAACAGCTGCTGCCGCTGTGGCTCTCAAGCAACTCGGCAATGCTTTAGCTACCGGATCCAAAGTTGACGAAAAATATGCGCATGGGCGCTGCTTGTCTCCAAAAGACTGTGTCAGCACTGACAATGCACAACCCTCTTTCTCATGGACATACAGTGTAAAGGGCTTACTGTAGTCGGGGGTACCCAACACAGGAGCCGAACACAATGCATTACGCAATTCGGAAAAACTTTTCTGACAATCTTCAGACCACGGAACGGGGTTCGGTGTATCTTTATAGGTCAATGCTACCAAAGGTTTGGCCAGCAAAGAAAAATTTGGTATCCATTGTCTGCAGTATGATGTAATGCCCAAGAAAGCACGTACTTCTCTCTGTGTCTTTGGCACACTCAATTTTGCAATTGCCTGAATTCTTTCTGAGGTCAGTTTCCTTCCCTCCTTCGATAAGAGATGACCTAAGTAGGTCACTTCTTGTCGACAATATTGCAGTTTTGAAAGGGAGACTTTGTGACGTAAATCAGACAAATGACGCAACAACAACAAGGTGGCTTCTTTACAAATCTCTTCAGTATCTGTAGCGACTAGCAAATCATCAATGTACTGAATAAGGGTAGCGCCGTCAGGTAAAACAATTGCATCAAGCTGTGTTTTTAAAGCCTGACTATATATTGATGGACTTTCACAGTAGCCTTGTGGAGCGCGTTTGAAGCGGAAACTTCGGACTCCTAAACTGAAGCCAAAAATATCCCTGCTCTCCTTTGCAATCGGGATGCTGAAGAAAGCAGTCTTTAAGTCAATCACCGAAAACCAGGAGCAGAAGCTGGAATCATAGTCAATAGGGCAGTAATATTAGCAACAACTGGAAACTGTGGCACAACTATTTTATTTACCTCTCTAAGATCAATCACGAGCTCGTAAACAGGTGGCTTAGAGGGGTCAGTACGTTTCAAAACAGGCAGAACAGGACCATTACAAACGTTGCCTCTTGTCTCTTCAATTACATCTTTTTCAATTAAATCATAAATGATCGCTAGCAACGCCTTTTCACCTTCACTAGAGATCTTGTATTGTTGAATGCGTGGTAATTTAACATTGGCTTTCAATGTCACAACATAAGGCGGTATTTCCAACAGACCCACGTCATTAGGACCAGTAGCCCAAATGGTATCAGGAAGAAACGACAATTCGGTCGGAAGTTTATCCTTCGACAAATACATTGGAGAGACCATTTTCCTACCCAGTGTAAGTTGTACTCCCGAAGGAGAACAATATAATGTCGCATACAATCTTTTCAACAAATCCAATCCTAACAAGTTTTCACCACAACCTGTCGTCAGAATAAGGGGTGCTTCCAATTCACAAGGTCCAACAGAAAGGGACATAGGACTAGAAATTGGGTTTCTAACCGGGGCGCCAGAAAAACCTACTGAAACATTCATCTCGCCAGACAAAGGTGCGCCAGGGAGTTTTGAGTGCATAATAGAACTCTTTGTAGCACCAGTATCCAACAGAAAAGGCTCCGACACACCTGAGGTAATCACCTTAACATAAGGTCCATTCTGATCTACTGGAACTAAAAAAACTCCCTCTCTTCGTCTATGGCTGTCCTAGCAAATATTACCTTCCAGATTCTCATCTTCTGCATAGTAGTCGTCAGCATAGTACTGAGCCGTCCTACCAGACTCGTTATGTTGCTGGTCAAACTATTCATTGAGTTTTGAGACGGAAAGGAACGCGTGTTCTGTGGAAAACCTCCACGTCCTCTACCTCTAGGAGCTTGTTGAACACCTCGACCTCTTGCGCCAGAAGCACCATTCGTACGCTGTAACAAAATAGGACAACTATACTTGAAATTACCCTCTTCTTTACAATATGAACACTGATTGGGACCTACAGGAACACGTGGTTGAGAAAACTCGAACCTTTGCGAGTTTCTCCGGAACTGTTGAGGTTGCTGATAGTTACTCTGACCACCACGTGGCGGATACGCCTGTTGTAAAAGAACCTTCGTCTTTAATTCTTTAGTTTTCTTGTCTGCTCTATCCTTCTCATCTTTATTCCTATTTTTGTAGTACTGTGCAGTAGCCAATATTTGTGCTGAAGAGGAAACAGCCCAAGAACTCTCTGAATCCTTCAATTTCTTACACAGCTCTGCAAGCAAATTATGCACAAACTTGTCGACGAACAACCGTTGACCACCTTCTGTACTCATATCTTGACCACTGTGGTCGATAAACGTTTCCTCAAACCTGGTGAAGAAATCAGACGCTGTTTCATCTTTCTTCTGCTTACACGCAGACAATTTATCCCAATTCACACGCATCGCAGGCATTAAAGTCTTCATGTAAGTAATGATCCTAGCAGGCAGTTCTGCTACCAAAGGCTCAGGCTTGGCACCACCAACTTGTCTATCATTTGCAGCACTAATATTAGCCCATGAGTCACCTAACTCTTGTGCATGATCTGTATGGCGAATCAATCCCCACAAAGGCTGTGGAACAACATTCTCAAATAACATGTCTATGTCGGCTAAATTCATAATGCATGAGTCTGCAGCCTGTGATAATTCCTTATAATACCCTGCAGGGTTTTTACGGGGATCAGGCAAAGTCTGCTTAAGGGCTAAAACTTCAGCTCGCTTCCACGGAACATGTACCCAAACACGCTGAAAATGAGCTGGGACAGCATCAATTTGATTAGCAACATCAGCCGCAACGGCGTCCTTCCATACCGGAGGGACTTCTCTCATTGGGTACTGTCGCACCTTTTTTTTAACAGAGGAGTCATGTTGGAACAATGACTGAGAAGGATCCTTATTCCTAAAGGACAACAACGTCGCAACTGCTGTCTCAACATCCGAACCCACAATCGTGCCCTTTGCAAACTCAAACCGTACACAGCACAAATCAGGCGGATTTGTTTCCAAATCATTATCTTCCAATTCCTCACAAAGGAAAGCACACATTTTCTCAAAAACGTATCTTTGTTTCGGTGCTTCCCATTGGCGGAAGACATCCATAACAGACTCTACATCGTATCTTAAAGGGTAAACAACCCATTTACGTACCATACGGTCAAACATTTCTCTCTCTTGAGAATTAGGCAGTTGACTACGCAACTGATTACGCTACGAATCTGGGGTCACACCAGACGACCCAAAGAGAGGAAATATAAGGCTGGCAACAGTATCTGTCATTCTCTGTCGGACAGAAGGAGAAGTTGATGAAAGAACAGGAGGAAAAACAGAGGGAGGCAAGGCAGACGCAGAAGCAGACGCAGAGGCAGTATCAGGAAGAACACCAGAAGAGGCAGTCGATGTAGTACATAAAGTCGTAGGAGGTACAGATGGAGCAGGTAGCGAAGTCGGCGGCCCTTGAAGGGGCTGCACCATAGTAGTAGGAGCCAACTGAAAAGGAGCTGGCGGCTGTGGAAAAACCTGAGGCACAATAACCGGAGGTTGCACAGCTAAAGGTTGCGGAGGTGCTGTAGCATTCTGCGCATAAGGGGGTGGCGAACTCAACAAGTATGACATTAAAGGATCTTTCTCAAGTTCTTTTGCTGCATCTTGCTGAAGAAGCGGAAAAACTGGATAACATTTATCGGTCACCATTTTACGTTGCCTGTGCAACTGCTCATTCATCTGTTCTTCTTCATCATCTTTAAACTGCATGGCAGCTTGCATTATCGAGATACCCTCTTCCCTCTTATTTCTCTTTGCTAATTTAATTTCCTTCTGTTTGGCTTCCTTACGCCATAGGCAGAAAGAGTCAAACATTGCCGGCCGGGCGTTCTTCTTAAAAAGTTTAACCTCCAGATTATTCAGAATCTCTGTGTCAAAACTACCATATTGGGGCCATTTTAAAACACCATCTTTCCTGGTGTATCGGATCCATACTTCATTATATGTGAGAGGGCCTATGCCATGTTTCACATATAGTTCATAGGTTGAAGTTCCAATCGGAGGAACCGGACACGAGTCCTCCAATCGGGAATCCCTATTATAACCAAGACAAAACAAATTTCCATATCTGCTAAGACCGAGGCATCTTCGCTCTCTAGTCTAGCTTCAAACTTCAAAGGATTATCGAATACGATAGTCTAGTGAATACACGAATCCCTCGGCTTTGGTACTTGCAAGTTCCAAATCAAAGATCCCAAGGGGATACCAAACTAAGAACCAAACTAAGGACTGGGAGACGCTCCACTTATACTTAACTGAGGTATCGATGACGTCACCAGAAGACTCGTTTATCGTTTCGCTCTACCAAATCATCAAGGGTCCAAAACAGGGCGATAGTCAGAGCAGCAGTCCTTCGTAGCCGTCGGAAAGCGGGGAACCTCGCAGCAAAGACTTTCGGACCACGTCGACATACAGGGGTCGATGAAGTGGCGGCCTTCCTCCAGAATTTTCACACAAAGCTCCTCACAAACCTCTGGCTTGGACTGGTACCGCTGAAATCGCCCCACGTTGGGTGCCAACTGAAGTACTGGGTTTTTCAGAACCCAGTGGTGCCAGGGAACACACCCTAAGACTTCGAGTCCTTCCCGTTTCAGACTACAGAAACACAGAGTCTTCTTGGTGAAGTCAAAGATCTTGTTTATTGGCTGCAGCCAGTAACAGGTATCCTAGAAGTACAACACAGTGTATATTCTCAGGAGACTGCTGCTCTTGCAAAAGCTAACCTTCTCTTTTATACAAAATATTATGCTTTAGGCAAACATTCCTTATTTTACAGTTGACCATTCACATATTTTCACTACAAAGAAATAGCAGGGTTATGATGACAAGCCCATATTTCAGTTTGTCCAGCCCTCAATCAATTACCCGGCAAGGCTTAGTACTTTCATCAGATATCGACGGACCCCCAATATAAAAGGGCACCTCCTCCTTGTAAAGCAAGTCATAAAGAAAGAAACAGGGACAGGTGTGTGTAAGATTAGGCATGGTTTGTGTGTGATGAAAGGTTTATGATGTGTTGTGCCTTGATACTAATCTCATTCGGCCACTGGGAAAGAAACTGGCCGAACAGGTTTGGCTTCAGGCAGTGGAGTCAGCTTGCCCAGGTCACAGAGGAGTCAGCAAAGGTGTACGTGTCCTTCAGACTCGTTTTCAGCATTAGACATTGGCCTATGTGAGGGCAATCACAAAATGGCTGTCGTTTAAATGGAACACGAGGGTTCAAGACGGAAACTCTGATATTCGGGTGATTTCGTTTACCCGAATAAGAATACAATGCTTGTGCATACTATTCTAATCATTCTCGGTCTGCTGATACCAAAATTGTTGTGATACGATGACGTTTATAACACGGGTCCAGAATTTTCATTACCACACAGCTGGTGAATCTTCACAAAATGTTTCAAAAATATTTTCCCCTCATGTCAGCTGCTGTTTAGAAAGTTTTGGGGAGATCTGTCAAGCAGGGACTGAGAAAAAGGGGAGGACCCAAAATACTTTTTCACACTTCATTTTTACATAGGGATTTTGAACAGCCACAGAGCCTGAACCACTGGAGGGTATTATGCTAAATTTGGCAGACAGATAGGGCCTTGTTCAGAAAATGATCTTTTTGTAATTTGGTGTGAATGCATTCAGTGTTTTTGTGGTTATTACGTGGAAAACAAATTTTAATTTGTAGGGAAGTGAATCCGTCATGACTCCTGCATGGATAGTCGTGACTCCAAGCGCCAGAAGGAGCAGTGTGATTGGCTGGCTGCAACCTGCGCAGAAAGATGCGGCTGCCATTTTATGACCCAGGAAACGGTCCCGGTAGCTGAAAATAGGGGTTTAAAATAATAAAAGGGGTCAATGTAGAGGTACTCTAACCCCATGAGGTTCATTAATGAGTGTCTGAGGGTCCCCTTATGACTTACAAAACGTTAAAAAACTTTTTTCTGGTCACAACCGGTGAGCCCAGACTCCGCTGAGGCGCTTAGCTCAGCCCCCCTGTAATGCCACAAGGGAGTGGCGAACCCTACTGATTTTTTATTTTAAATATAGATTCACACACTCCCTCACACACTAATGCATACACTGTGAGTCCCATTCAGACACTCAGAAACCACTCACAGCCCTATTCAGACACTTATACACCTACTCAGAGCACCACTCAGTCACTAATACCCCCACTCACAGACCCACTGACACGCTCATGCACCTACTCACAGACACAGTAACTTTCATAACCCCAAGCAAATACCCACTCAGACACTCATATACCCACTCAAAGACCCATTTAGATACTTAGATACCCGCTCACACACCCTCTCAGAACCTTACACACACCCCACAGACCCACTCAGACACTCACACACCCACTCAGAGACCCACTAAGACACTCACAGACCCACTAAGACACTCACACACCCACTCACAGACCTACTCAGCCTCTCACACACCCACTCACAGACCCAGTGAAACCCTCATGTACCCACTCACAGAACCACACAGAAACTGATGCACTCACTAAGACTCCGATGCACCCATTATCACACCCAGGCAGATATTCTCACACCCTCAAATTCACCCTCTCACACCTATTCTCACACACAGAAAGGCCATGTCCATGGCATGGCAAAAGGGCTGTGCGTAGCATGTGGTTGGGTGGTTAGAGGGGATTGGTTGCAGGATATGGCCTCAGCTCAGGCCTTGTGGCCAACTGTCCCTGCACACAGGTGAATGTCTTGCACGATAGTGGTTGGATTAACCTATAGTGATGAAAATTACTTTACTTTAAAAAACCATTGAAATTCACTAACAAAACAAAGGTTACAGGGACGTTATAGTTAGGAAATAGAATTTGAAAAACATAGAAATTCACTCAAAAAAAACAAAGGTTACAGGTACATTATAGTTAGGCTCAGATTTTAAATGTATCAAACCATAGAACTTCATCTGTTTTAGTTAGAGTTATCTCAAGTAACTATAACTTGTGCCCTAAGGTAACTGACTCATACCCTTGCCATGCACTGCAAATTAATCAAAACAAATTATGGCACTCATGACATCTTTGATAACATTGTTGATAGTATCAATGTAATATTTTCAGTAACATTTTTGATGGAAAAACTGTGCATGGTGGGGGTGGGGAGATGGCTGAGACCACGGTATCCTTGAGGCTCCCCCATAGTCCCTTCCATTAACAAAAAATCACTTACTTCTATAAAATACAAACCATCCAACTCTGTTTTCTCTGCCATACACCTTGTAATTTTATCTTCTGATAGACAGGCTCAAGGAAGAATCATATTGGCAAAGTTACAGACACACATGGTCACTGGAGACATTTAGGCAGTGTAGGAGAGGCACTAAACATTCACCCAATGAGGTAGCACTTATTAGCCGGAGTGAAGTGCTCCTGTTAGGTAGACATTCTGCACAAAATGCTGACCTCTCCTTGGATAAATGTGCAGGGCAGGATTCATTCTGGCAGGATGCTCATTTCACAGAAATTAGGGGCCAGATGTAGCAAAGGGTTTTACCCATTCTATGTCTATGGGAAAATGTGTTTGTACATAGGGCCCTAAATCTCAACAGGAAGCATTTACAGATATAAACAATGCAGGCACACAAGTTATAGTTATTTGAAATAAGTATAACTATAACAGCTGAATTACTGTGGTTTTTTACTTCTATATTCTGGACATACCTATAACATCCCTGTAACCCTTGTTTTTTTCAGTGAATTTCTAAGGTTTTTTTAATTCTATTTTCCATTTACAGTGTTCCTGTAACCCTTGTTTTTTCAGTGAATTTCTTTGGTTTTTTTAACATTAAGTAAGATGCCTATGGCACTGCACAGTGTGGGGGTTTGGATTCAGGGCCTGGCCTGGCATTTTGCTGCCCACAGCCAAGACTGCTGCTCCTGGTCCCCCTCCTCCTTGCCATCCTTTGTCCGAGTACATGCCCCTGCTCCCTCATTATAGCCTTTGTGACCGATGTTCTGACACTGCCCTTCCTGCCAGCCCTGAACTGTTACCTTACTGACCCATCCACCTCTTCCCTACCCTCTGTTGTCCAAGTCCATGAACCAGCCCCCTCCCTCCTGCCATGCGTGGTGCAATGTGCTGCCACTGGCACCTTCATCCTGCTCTTTATAGTCTGTTATTCTGCAACAGTACCTCATGTCTGGTGTTTGGTCAACCTGCTGCCCTTGCCTCTTCCCCTCTACTCTCTGTTATCCATGCACATGTTGCTGTCCCCTCCTTATGGCGTTCTATCGTCTGTTGTGCTGCACTGCCACCATGGTTGCCCTGTGTGATTTATTGTGCTTCTGCAACCCCCTGACACTTGCCATGTAAGGCCAGTTTGGTGCCCCTGCCCATCTCCTTATTGCCCTCTGTTATCTGTGTCCATGTCCCTACCCCATTCCTCCTGCCCCCATTAATTCAATGTAACATACTTGCTAACATTTTGAACTTGGTAAGAGGGAGATTTTGAAAAAGAACCTGGGGAATGGACTTTCCCCATTGATTATATACATTGAAAAAGAGGGGATTTTAGGTAAGAGGCCGATAAAATAAAGCCCATTTGGGTTTAAAAACATTGGGAGTCTCTTGCCTGAATCAGTCCGTTGACATGCATGGTTTTCCTGCCACTGCCTCTTCCTTCTGCCCTCAATGGACTGTTAAATTGCCACAGCCTCTCCTGTCTGTCCTACATGGTTAGTTTGTTGCCCCTGTCCCCCTTTCCCCTGCCCTCCATTGTCTGTTGTGCTGCCACTGTCCCTCCCACTTGTCCAGTGTGGTCAACTTGTTGCCTCTCCACTCTCCTCTCTGCCCTGAATTATCAGAGCCTGTGTCCCTGACAACTTCCTCCCCACAGTATTCTAAAGAACAACTGGATTTCTAACATTCTATATTTATTACAAAAGTGTAGCACTCCTGACAGCATCTTGATGTAATCAAAACTGCAATACCTAAAGCATTTCCTTTAGAAATTATAAAAATTAGAGGGTTTTATTTCCATAGAAATTATGGTTAGTTCTCTAAGAATCTAAAATGAGGACATATTGTCTGAGTTCTCAAATAATGACAAAGCACTTTCAAATTATTTGTTATCTTTATGTTTTTTTTATCAAGTTGATCATTTGATTATTTGTTTCACTTAGAGGAGAGGATGCAGGGTTACAGACAGAGCCTAAAACCAAAATGAATCTATTCTTGTATAATCTGACTGATGCTCGTGTAAAACACTCCAAACCTTTGGGTCAAGTCTGCGCTATATAAAACTGCAAAAAAGCTAAAGAATTAAGGGCCTCATTAGATTTATATTTCGCCAGATAGGATATCCGTCACTGTTATGATGGAGTAACTTGTCCGTCAATATCTAAATCAGGCCATAAGTGTTTTGTACACTTCTGTCATTGGGCTATACTTGTGCTACATGTCTGCCTCATAGGAATAAAGGATGCAGGTGAAATAGAAATAGTAGTAAGAATCTGGATTGCTGCATCAGAAGACCACAGATGTAGTCAAAAAGTGTATCCAAATGTATACACATGTGATTCACTCAAGGCAAGTACAATGTTGTCTAACCAAACAAAACTGAGATGAGAAATCTCAGGCACCAAAGTAAGCCCCTGACCTGAGCCAGGTTTGTGATCACAGTCAATCAGAGAGTCAAGGCATGAAAGGGAAAATTCTTAAAAGGTTCCAGTTCAGCCAACAATACCATAAGTATGATTTCAAAGGTTGCAATATAATAAGGAGTTTATGTTAGGGAAGTTCCTCTACGCACTATAGCGTTGGAGCTGTAAAAAGATTCATAGGATAGTTTAGCTAGATGATATACCAAGGTTATTTTAAAGTGCAACAAGATAATGGATGGAATCCTTGAAATATTCTCAGCTTCTGATGATTGCTTGTGCTGCTTTCCAGTCCAACAATCTCCAGCAATTTACTTGAGATAGAGACCAAACCTTTTGCAAATCGTTACTGACCCTTCACCTCATATAAATATTCTATCTCAGACTGCCAGACAATGGGTCTTCCAGAAGGGACCACAAGAAACCTAATACCAGTTTAGCTGAGGATCATCAGTAGAGTGTAGCTTGTATCTCATGGCACACCGAGCATGGGACCCACGTCTAGGCATACTCATTGCACTTAGGGCATCGACTGCCACCACAACAAGATGATGGATGGAATGTTTGAATTAATTTCAGCCACTGACCATCACTCTGGCTGCATTTCAGTTCATTATTTTTCACCCACCAGAACCTGCATCTCATAAGAACAGTCCATTTCAAACTGCAAGGAAAGGCCCCTTCCAGAAGGGACTATAAGCAACTGCAGACCAGTTTTTCCTTAGTTGTGACCATTTTTTCCCTATTTTTCATTGCATTTCCCTATGTGTGATGGGCAAGTCCAGACCTGGGTGCCACACTTACTGTGCCAGTGAACCAAGCTGCACCTCACTGAAGAGGTCCAAATTAGATAAAACTAGTCTTGGTTTGTTGGTTTCCCATTTTGGAGAGGATCTGTGATGGAAAGTAGGTTATTAGTAAGGACAGGTAGGTACCAACACTTAGCAATAGGCCACAACCCCCCACTAGGTCCAGTCAGGCTCTCAGTGAATTAATCTTTGCTCAACCCTTGGTAGCTTAGCCCATGAGCAATTTGGCTTAACTCAGGAGACAAGTGTTGGGAGCATTTCAAATCAACAAAAAAGTAAATAAGTAAAACACAACACACAATAAAAATCAAACACCAATTTATACAACTAGGCAATATTTTAAACTTTAAAATGACACCAAATAACAAATATCCAATGTAGGGAACCAGAGATATGAATTTTCAAAGATGAAATGGAAAAAATGCTTTCTAGCTCCTAAAACCCAAAAGCTCCAACTAGGGACATCTGATCGCACTTAACCAGGGCAAAGTCAAAAGCTGAGGCTGACCGTGATGGAGCCCTGCTCGGAGTGGGAGGCCTCGATTAAAATTTTACCTTCTGACTTCTTTTTAGCTTTAGCGTCCTCGACGTTGTGTGGTCCTCCTCAGCAAGCTGATTTCGATGTGAAAAAGACAGATTGCCTTTCTGCAAACCCCAGTCTAATTCTGGAAGTCTGGAGCTTTAAGCAGAATAACCCTGAAATTCAGGTCAGGTTGCGTTTGAAGGTAGCCGGATTGACTCTCGACGGTGGGTCGGTCCACTTATGGAGCTTTTTTTCAATGTTGCTCCAAACTTCTCCAAACACCTGGATCTTCTTCCAGATGTCCTTTTTGGGTTCTTCAAGTATCCACAAACTTGATCCAAAGTTCCAGAAGCTCTGACTTGCTCCTTGCAAGTTAAGACTACAGTTCCCAGAATGCACCTGATCAGAATTAAGGATGGGTGGAGCTCATGGAGTTCTACTCCGCAGAATTCAGTGGAGTTGGTTTAAAACAGAGTTCCATGAGCAGTGGAGTGCCGCCTGCCTTAGTAGCGCCTTGGCCTGAATGCTCCCAATCTGGTTAGCCAGGCCGATCCTTCTTAGCGCTTCTGAGATCAGGCGCATTCAGGCCAGGGCTGTAGGCAGCGAAACTGCTGTTTCAGGCCTCTTGTACACCAATGTGCACAGCACAAAAAAATGAGGACTTACCTGTGTTCTCAGGGGTCCTCGTCACCAGTTGCTTGGCTCTCTGCCTTCCTCTGCCACCTGCTCCCGGGCTGCTGGCGGAGGGAGGCCTGGATCTGGATCTGGAGCCAGCAGCAGCTCCATGCCGCTGACATTGGGCCAAGTGTGCACTGCAGCCCAGTTATGGGCCACACAGGGCAAGTGCAGACTGTATGCTCTGCTCCACTGCTGGGGCTAGCAAAGTTTTTGGTTGAACTCCGTGGTCCAAGCGGAGCGCGGAGTGCCAAAAACTCAGTTAGCTTTACCAGCGAAGCAGCGCTTACCACCTACCCCTGATCAGAATCCTCAAATGGCCACCAGATGCTGGTAAGCTGGGGTCTTCTCGCGGGACTTAATGCAGGTGACTCTGGTCAGCTTCCTTGTACCTTTAGCTTGGAGGGAGTACATTCCTGGAGTTGCAGAAGCAAGGAAAAGTCCTTGTCTTGGTGAAGCCCAAAGTGTGCAGCTGGTGGAGTCCTTGTGAGTGCAGTGTCCAGCTGCGGGTCAGGGGTTCAGCAGGGCACCCCTTCTTTTCCGGTAGCTTCTTCCAGCAGGTATCTGAATTGGGGGGCAGTTCTGCCATATTTATCCTTGCTCCTGGGGTGAGAAGCCAGGGGGTTCTCCTGTCCAAGGGGGTGCAGGCCACCATCCCTTTCAGTCCCTCTCCTAATCTAATCAGGGGAGCTCCCATCTGGCTGGGGGAGCAGGAAATGGGGGTTCCAGTTTCTCTCCCAAGTGGTTGCTCTCCCCCATCCTGCTCTGCCATCTGATGTAGCACCTCTCAGTCCACCAGTTGCTTTCCTTGTCTCAGCCCAGGCTACTTCACACCTCATTAAGGTAGCCTGGCTTAGAGCCAATTATAATTAGACCTAAAATGCATATACCATTACTAAGTGAGGGAGGCTTCTGCAATCATCTCAGTTTTCCTACATGTTGGCTACGTATTTTGAGCTGGACTGTTCCTATTGTAGCAGGACTACGGCTGATCTGCATATGGCTAGGTCTATTCTGAGGTGAAAAATGGGGGGGTAAAACCATAATGAACATGATGGATGTTGCCTCAGTAATTGCAAGTGGATCGGTTAAGTTCAAACATTCCATCAATCAATTTTGTTTGTCTTTTTCATTGTAACACCTAAGGGCAATGGGTATGCCCAGACATGGATCCCATGTTCAATGTTGTCATGTTATTTTATTTTGTAAAGCCTGATTATTTCAAATTAGGCATCTTAGCAATAGAACACAGTTTATGGAACAATGACCAAAGCCATTCTAAGCTGCAGTAAACAAACAAGTGTTCCACAATCTACTAAAGATAAGGTGGTTCTCAAGAAGCCAAAGATGATTAGGGAGAGCATTCCATAGAGTAAATGCTGGAAAGGAAAATGCTCTCCCATCCCATTTCTTTCTGACCATTCTTGGTGGGGCAAAGCTTTATGACTTATAAACACAGACTGAAAGATGACACACATTTCTCAATTGGTAGCCATTGAAGTTGGACAAGAAGTTGAGTACTTTCCATGTGAAGGGGAATTGTCAGCAGCACTCTGATTGCCAAATTTTGGTTAACTTGCAGTCTTTTCAAAGTGCCTTTTGGTAAACTCAATTGTGAAGTGCTGCAGTAATCCAGGTGAGAGCTCACTATTGCTCTGATGATTGCACACATTTGGTAATGTGGCAGATTTAAGAAAAGTGGCACTGAACCCAGTGCAACGCCACTTTTCTTGCACCCCTTAGTGCTCCCCTACTGCCACTATGTGTGGGCCCTATTTAAAATATGGTGCACCATGGCGCAAGGTATGGGCAATAACGTCAGAATTGATGATGTTATTGATGTGCTGATCAGGGTTAGGGCCAACAATTTGGCGCTAAACTTGAACAGTACATAGGGGCCCATTATAAATAAGAGAGTACCCCCTTTTAACACCTGTTCTGAGAAGGCATTAAAAATGCTGCAAAAAATTATGCGGATAAATCTTTTAGACTTCTTTGCGACATTTTTTCAGCCCCCCTAATGGGAGAACGCCTCTCTTGCATACATTATGCCTGACACAGGCAGAATGTGGCGCAAAGGATTACAAAGCGGCACAATGCATGCCTTGTAAATCTGGTGTGGCAATTTTGGCCTTGTTGGGCCACATTAGCATTAAAAAATATGCAAATGTGGCATAAGGAGGCACTAGGCCTTCTTAAACCAGGGCCATAGTATTTTATGTAAAGCTCATAAATGCTGAAACCACAGTGTAGAAAATGTTGCTATATGAACGGAACAATTTAGGGCCAGAATTCCAAGATTTTTGCGCCCATTAGCACCACATTTGCTGCAAATGTTTTGCCATCGATGTGGCACTAACGGGCCACTACCATAGCGCCATATTTACAAGGTGGTGCAAACTAGGTTTGCTCCACCTTGTAAACCCGTTGCCACACATCATGCATAATATATGCATGATGTATGTAAAGGGGGCGTTCCCTCGTTAGAAGATCGCTAAAAATGGTTCAATGGAATCTACAAGATTCCATTGTGCCATATCTAGTGTCATTTTTAATGCCTGCTTATACTAGGCGTTAAAACAAGGCTCCCACTGATTTCAATGGGCTTGTTAATACTATACTGGATTAGGGTAATGTTTTTTATGCTAATCCAGTATAGCTTTACAATAGCATCAAAAAATGACGCTATTACCCCTAACATGCACCATGGTGGGACGTATTGTAAATACAGTGCTGCCATGATGGCGTTATGGGATGCAAGGGGGCCGCAATAAAAACCGTGCATCACCAGTGATGCCCCACTTTCTTAAAATATGGCCCTTAATCTGTTGTCATAAATGAAGACCAGGTTCCTGAATTCTGATATGGGTCTGAACATTTTACCAGGGTGTTGGCTACCAATTCCCAACCCTGAATGTCTTCCTACCCATAGGATGAGACTCTTTGATTGGAACAAGTTGCACCCAACTGTAGAGTTCCAAATAGAAACCAGTCTTTTGTTATATTGAAGTTGGTGGCCAGATTCCTCATACAAGAGTCTGTGGCACTCAGATGGGAGGTAAATTCTTTATTTCATGTTAGAGCCTTTGTTTATAGTAACATCAGGTAGGTCCTGTCAGGGCACCATCCTCTCTCCAACTGACTCCATCTCCTAGCTTTTACCACTCCACACATCAATATTTGATAACTTTTGGACCTGACCCTTTATGCGGGGTCATTCACAAACTTTTTGCCTCCTTCCTCATATTTTGTCTAACTATTGTTTTGTGGCTTTAGGACTCTGGGCACTTTACCACAGCTACCCAGTGCTAAAGTGTGAATGCTCTCTGTCTAAATTGTGTTCTTGTTTTGTTTATCCATGATTGGCATATTTTATTTACTAGTAAGTCCCTAGTAAAGTGCACCAGAGGTGCCCAGGGCCTGTAAATCATGTACTACTAGTGGGCCAACAGCACTGATTGTGCCACCCACACGAGTAGCCCTGTAAACATGTCCCAGACCTGCCACTGCAGTGTCTGAATGTGCAGTTTTAAACTGCCAATTCGACCTGACAAATGTACCCACTTGCCAGGCCCAAACCTTCCCTTTTTTGTGCATGTAAGGCATCCCTAAGGTAGGCCCTAAGCAGCCACATGGGTATGGTGCAGTGTATGTTAAATGTAGGACATGTACTGATGTGTTTTACATGTCCTGGCAGTGAAATACTGCCAAAGTCAGTTTTTACTGTTGCAAGGCCTATCTCTATCATAGGCTACGATGGGGACTGCCTTTAAATATCTTTTAAGTCTAATTTCCCATTGGGAGCAGATAGAGATTTGGAGTTCGGGGTCTCTGAACTCACAATTTAAAAATACACTTTTTGGTAAAGTTAGTTCTTAGATTGTCAGTTTGAAAATGCTGGTTTTAAAAAGTGGGTATTTTCTTGCTTTACCATTCTATGCCTCTGCTTGCTTGTGTATTCCACGTCTCGGTCAGACTGACAGTTGGGCTGTTGTGAATTCCCTTTAGCCAGTGACACAAAGGGAGGTGGGTTGTAGCCTGCATATCCTGATGAGTCTTCTGAGCTAGAGTGGGGAGGGTTGAGTTGACACTCACACCTGAAAGGGCTATGCCTGTCCTCACACAATGCAGTCTCCAACACCCTGGTGTGTGTCTGGGGCCAGGCCTGGGCAAGGCCAACAGAATAACATAACAACCAATACTTTCTTTTGAGGTTTGCCTACTTCAAAAGCAGAAAGGAGTATCAGTTGTGGACACAAAACCCTGGATTTTTAGAACACTTCTGAATCAAGAGGAAGCTCGGCCAAGAAGAAGAGCTGGAGGAGGAGTACTGCACCTTTGCTGTGCATGCTTTGTTGGGTTGACCTGCAGTTGCTGCTTCTGCCTTAGGGCAAAGACTGGACTTTGCTGTGTGTCCTTCTTCAGCAGATTCTCCAAGGGCTTGGACTGAGCTTGCTCCCTGTTCCGAAGTCTCAGGGACATCAAAGACTTCCTCTACCAGCACCTTGACTCACTTGCTGAGACCGCTCCCCTGCCATGTTGTGCCTAATCCAGTCCATGGGCCCTTGGTGAAAAACCAAGAGGAACCAAGTGCACTGACTTCAGACAATGCCTGGACTGATGATGCTGCCGGATTCCGTGATGCTGCCTGCAACTGAAGCTGTGGTCTCCGCTGGAGTGCGATGACCCCGATCGACCTCCCCAGGTCAGCCTCCACCACAGCCTCGCTGAAGTCCATGACTTCGAGAGTCCTGAAGTGCTGTGTCACCGACGTCCGTTACACCCGACTCCTCTTCAGTGCCTGCAGACTCATGGTATGACTACAATCCTGTGAGGACACCCACTGCGATTTGACCACCGGACCTTGACCCGGCCGGAAGTGCAAGGAACAAAGATTTTGCACCGCCGCCGCCTCATCTCTACTACACTGCAGCAACGGAACCGATGCCGCACAGGATACAGCCATGCCTCGCTCCCTGACTCCATGCACTGGCTTGTTTCCTCACTTTCACAAGCTACTGTACCTGGGGGTCCGATTGACTCCATGACTGGTGCCATCGGCATTGCATTGTTGGGAATTACTCTGTCATGATGCTGTGATAACACCAAATGGAAGAATTTGTTTTTCTAAGTGCTACACTGAAGTTTAATCTTTGAAAATTAATAACTTTGCTTGGGTATGTTGGATTTTTGTCCTTTTGGTCTTGTTTTACTCAGATAAATATTGACTATGTTTCCAAACTGGTGTTGAGTGCTTTTGTGGTGTTTTCATTGTGTTACTGTGTGTGTTGATACAAAAACTTTACACATTGCCTCTGAGATAAGCCTGGTTGCTTGTGCCAAGCTACCAAGGGGGTGAACAGGGGTTATCTGAGCTGTGCATCTGCCTTACCCTAACTAGAGTGTGGGTCCCTGCTTGGACAGAGTGCAAACTGACTGCCAACAGGAGACCCCATTTCTAACAAAGACATTATTGACTGTCAGAATTCCAGACAACAGTTCATATAAAAAAGTAATGGGAGCATACAGGATACTACAGATTGCTAGAGTTCTTGTTCGGAGAGGATCAGACTTGGCAGTTTGCGCTGGACTTTTTCCATTGGAGTGGGACCAAGGCTTAGTTGCATATGGCCAAGTTTAATCTGAGCCAGCATGGTTCAACAAAAACAACAGGAATGTGGTGGGAGTAATTATCAATGGCTGAAATAAATCACGGCATTTCATCCGTTGCTTTTTTACATTCTTCTTTATGATAATACATGTAAAGGGTATACCCAAATGTGCGTGCCTTTTAAATCAAGCTGTATCTGATTGAAGAGTCCCAAATAGTCCAGAGCTAGTCTTGGATCGCTTCTGATCTGTTTTAGAGAGTAATAGGATTGGCAGTTCAGGCTGTACTGTTCCTACTGGACCAGGACCAAGTCTGATTTGCAAGGTTCTAATCTGAGGTGACATGGTGGGTAGAAAAATAATGGACTGGAATACAGCCTTAGTAAGGCTGAGATTAATTAAAGCATTTCATCCATCACTTTTTTGTATTGTTCATTGTGATTCCTTAAACCTGACTGGTATGTCCTGACGTGGGTCTGGTGTTCATGAAGTAACTGCAACCGAAAATGCCCAAATAGAGCAAAACCAGTCTTAGGGTGCTTGTGTTCTGATTTGTAGAGGGCCTGACTTGTAGGTTTGTGCTGGACTGTTCCTGCTGGACAGGATCAAGTCTAATTTACATATAGCTCGGTATGTTCCGAGGTCACACGATGAGCAAAAAACACAATGAATGAGATTAGGCCCAAGTAATTACTAGTGGCTGAGAATAATTCAAACATCCATTCATCAATTTTTTTAATTCTTCATTGTGAGGCCCTAAGCACGATGGGCATTCCCATATGCAGGTCACATGCTCATAGTACTATTGGAACCAAGCTACACCTGATTGAAGAGGCCCAACATAGTTCTAAACTGGTCTTGAGCTGCCTGTGTCCTGGTTCAGAGAGGTCCTGGCTTGGGAGTTTGGGTTTGATTGTTCCTACTGGAGCCTCATCAAAGCCTATTTGCATATGGCTGGGTCCAATCTGAGGTGACAATGCCAACGAGAAAATAGAATGCAAAGCAGCCATTACCAGTGTCTGAGAATAATTTAAACATTCCATCCATCTCTTTTTTGCATTTATCTCTGTGACTCCTTGTGTGCAACAGGTATGCCCAGACATGGCCAGACAGGTATAGCCAGCCATGGCCAGACATGGATCCTGTGCTCACTGCTTCACTGGAATCAAGCTGTACCTGACATGGTTTGGTTGCTTTTGTTCTGGTTTGGAGAGAGCCTGGCTTGACATTTTGAGTTGGGCTGGTTGTGCTGGAGCAGGTCGTGGCTCATTTACAAATGGCTGGGACAATTCTGAGGTGGCATGGTGGACAAAAGATTGATGGACTGCAACAGGCCCCAAATAATTTCCAGTAAAGAACATCAATCCAAGTGTCTGTGCATCTCTTTCTATATTCTTCATTGTGGCACCCTAAGTGCTACGCATGTGTCCAGACGTGTCCTGTGCTCACTGTGCCAATGGAATCAACATGCTTCTGATGGGAGAATGTCACAAATGCCAAAACTAGTATTTGGTTGCATGTGTTCAAGTTCTGAAAGGAAGTCAGTTAGCAGTTTGGGTTGGACTAATCTTACTGCAGCAGGACCATGGCTGTTTGCATGTGGCCTGGTCTAACCATAAGTGGCATTGTGGGTAAAAAAAAGCTAGGTACTGAGATTACTTTGAACAATCCATCCTTCACTTTTTTCATTATGACCCGCTAAGTCTGAACTATACCCAGATGTGGGTTGCATGCTCATCGAGCCAAAGGTACCGATCTGTACGTGACTGAAGAAGTCCAAATAGCATAAACCTCCTTTGGGCTGTATGAATTCAGGTTCAGAGAGCTCTACTTTACCAGTTCTGGCTAGCCTATTCTTACGGGAGTAGTACCAAGGCTTATTTGCATTTGTCTGTGTCCTTTCTGTGGTGGAATAGTGGGCAATGATATGATGGTCTGGGATGCTGCCCAGGTACTTCTCGGTGGCCTAGATTACTTCAAGCATTCCAGCCATCACTTCTATGTGTTATTCATTAGTTTGATGTGTATGCCAATGCATGGGTGCCAAGCTCACTGTGACACTTGCATATGATGGTTCTAATCTGAGGTACCATGGAGGGCAAACAAAATAATTACCAGTTACTATCAAAAACAATTTTTGCATTCTGCTAGGTTATTTTGAAAGCATTAACCATGCTGAATTAATCTCATCCGCTTATATTTTCAATAGGAAACATTCCATTTCATTCCTTCGTTTTTCTTAGCTTGTGTATGCCATTAGACACCAGGAAAACATATTTCCACTTCAGTTGTGTTCCCTTCCCACAAGAGAAGATCAGGGGCAGCTACTTCACAACGGTGAAGGAGCGTCACCCCCCTGGCTAAGCCAGCAGCTGAAAAATAAAATGATAGTTTACTATCATTTTATTTTTCAGCTGCTGGCACAGCCAGCAGCATGTCCAGAGAGTGGCGGGCTAGCTCATGGGAGGTAGTAGATGGGAGGAGGAGTAGAGTGCTCTTAAGTGCGCATGTGTGTATTCCCGGACATCCTAGGCCGGCTGAACACACATGTGCACTTAGGATTCTCCAACACAGGCGGGTCGGGGAAACTACACAGACTCTCATGCAGTGTCTGAGTGGCAGACCACGCCACTCAGACCAATCCTGGTGCAATTCCAGGATTACATGTGGAGCCTGTGCTGGTGTCCCGAGTTCTGCTGGGACACCAGAAGAGCAGAGGAGCAAGGCAGCAGACACAGCGTCGGACATTTTTTTAATTATTATTATTTTTATTTCATCCCAACTGTTGCCCTCCCGCTCCAACCTCAGTCCCCCCTCCCCTCCTGACCACCACTCACCTCGAGATTTGCGGACGCCGGCACTGGAAGATGTAGGTCAAACTTCCAGGTGGTGCTCTCTTATGAACAAAGAAACAAACAAACCAAGACCTCTTTTAACTTTACTGGGACTCATTAGCAGCTTGAGTCTTGAGACTGTGTTTTCAGGACCCATATCTCGGCATGGTTCTATGGTTTAAAAAGGGTCTACTACATAGCACAAACATAATGCGTGAAATCCTTGAATTGTCCTCTGTTATTGGTAATCGCTGTGGGCTACATTTTCATTTCTTCAGTTTAGTGTGTCTGTGGCATAACAGACAGTGAACTGTCATAATTAAATCAGTTGTCGCCAACCCCACGATAACAGTTCAGTTACTCAAGACATCACGTTTTCTTTCTCTCACAGTGATGCACTGAGTGTGACGGGAATACTAAGAGGTCCTATGAGACTGAAACTGCACTTTACTTACTGAGGCCGAACACGGTTCAAAGTGATCTGGGACTGCTTTTAGACTGGCAGTAGTCGATGCTGAATTGTTCCTAATGAAGCAAGACAAAGGATGCGAAGATGATTGGTCCCAGTCTGGAACAGTGCAGTAAACTAGCGCAGTAATCACCAAAACACTGAGATATAGTAACTCAGCCCTCCCATTACATATCTGTTTCTTTCAGTGTGATTCCCTGGGTTTAATGGGAATGCAAAGATGTGGGTCCGTAGCTCACTGTGCCATAGAACTCAAGCTACACCTCCGTGATGAGACCAAACAAAAGTTACGGGGAAGTACGGGCATCTTTCCGTACCTTTATCTGCGACTCACTTCCGGGCACCTGACCGGTACCTTTATCTGCGACTCACTTGCATACCCAGGCTGGACTGTTAGGGGTTACAATCATTGCACATCTTTCAGGCGGAGAACAGTGGAGCAAGGAACCGATCCCCTTCATATTAGTTACTCAGCTATGTGTACCCTTCTCCGAGAAACACAACCCTTACACTAGCTAAGTACTGGGATGAGGGAAATTGAGAAGTTGTCATTATTGTTATCTCACGCTATTGCAGCATATTTCTTGTTGAAATAAAACATTGTATTGACTCTTTGAGAACAATGTAGAGGTGTGTGCTAAAAGATCACACAGCAATTTAAGATTAGCGCTGCAGCCTTTCTCTGCCAAGTCATATATAACATGAACGCAGAAACAACGGTGAAACGACGCTAAGCAGAAAGATCAACTCGGCGCTGTAAGTATGTTGTATTTTTGCCCTCCTAACATCAGCAGTGAGCTTTCTAACAGGAAATGAACGACATTTTCCTCATGGTACTAATACGAATGTAACAGCAAAGTTATATTTTGCCCACTCCACGCCCCCACGTGTCAACGTGAGGGAAGTGCGATTATAAAAACTGAGTAAAAAGGTATAAATGAATTAAAATCTGTGAAAAGCAATTTACGGATACACCATGATGTGCTGGATGTGAGACTAACGCAGATGTGAGATAGCCAACTAAATATAGACCATTGCTGAGAAGTGGAAGAGATTCTGGGTTCCAAACTGAAACTAAGTAAACTAAAAACTTCATATCACTCAGTCCATTCATAACCTTGTTAGGGTTCACCATAATCATAATAATCAGTAACAGTTTTTCGCATATTACCAGATTTCATTTCAGGTGATTTGCTCATGCGCGTTTGCAATTGTTTCCTACAATCAATGTACAGAGAGTATAGCCCTTTGCTTGTGCATATCTGCAGAAAATTGAATCTGCATACCCAGTCCTGCACTCTTTTGTTACAGAGCAGCACTCTTTGGGTTTGATTCACAAAGGTAATTTACACCCTTGACTTCCTTTACGCGTTAGAGTAAGTGTATTACTTTCGGTATTCACAAACTCTGGGACACGTTTAAGGGCCCCAAGCGCCATTCCAACGCCACATTAGCATCATGTTTTGACGCTAATGTGGCATTAGAAGGCTAAAAATGTCATGCCATATTTACAAACTGGAGCAATGTATGCATTGCACCACTTGTAACCCTTTGTGCTACATTATGCCTGTGCCAGGTAAAATGTATGCAAAGGGGGCATTCCCTCGTTAGATGGGCCAAAAAAAATGGCACAAGGAAATTTGAGAGAATTAGTTGTGCCTTTTTTTCAGCACTTTTAACGCCTGCTCAGAGCCGTTGTTAAAAGGAGGATTCCATTGTTTACAATGGGCCTCTTAGTGCTTTGCATGATTAGTGTACAATTATTTTGACGCTAACCCTGCAAAGCGCTGGATTAGTGTCAAAAATTCAGAAGCTAGTCCCCTAACTACTGCCATGGAGCATCGTATTTTAAATACGACAAACACACTTTTCTTAGATATGCCCCCCTGAGTGTAAACTTAGTACGAATGTGTAAGTTACATGTATCCACCCCAAGAGTAAAGCAATTCACTTACTCTTCTGTGGGTGATTGACGTCGCTCTCAAAACCCCTTCCTGATCCCCCAACCTTCCCTATTCCTCCTTAATCCCATCCCTTTGGAAGTAAGGCCCAGATTTACAAAAATCTGGTGCATCAGTAATGATGTGCCAGATTTCTTGAGCCTCCCCATGCCAAATAACAGCACCATGGTGCACGTTAGGCCAATATTGTGGTGCTTTGCTGCACTAGCATCCAAAATGTTGATGCTAGTGCAGCAAACTGCAAGGAGGCCCATTGATTTCAATGGGTGCATCCTTTTAACACCTGCTTTTAGCAGGCATTGAAAATGACACCACAAATGGTGCAAAGAAATCTTGTAGAATTCATTGCGACATTTTTGCTGGCCTCCTAATGCTGGAATGCCCCCCTTGCATACATAATGCCTGGTGCAGGCATAACATGGCGCAAGTGGTCTCAAAGTGGCGCAATGCATGCATTGCAACACTTTGTAAATATGGCACAGCGATTTGTGCCTTATTGAGCCACATTAGTGTTACAAATTACACTAATGTGGCGCAAGGAGGTGCTAGGGCCTTGTAAATCTGGCCCTAAGTGTGCCCCTTTTCCTGACCAGTACCCTTTGCACCCACATTTACAACTAAAACCATACTTACTTGTCCGGAGAATATGCAGTTAGTGTGTAGAAGTCCTATACATAAGAAGAGGTAAC
Source organism: Pleurodeles waltl (assembly GCF_031143425.1). Lineage (NCBI taxonomy): Eukaryota > Metazoa > Chordata > Amphibia > Caudata > Salamandridae > Pleurodeles > Pleurodeles waltl. The sequence continues at coordinate 161,000,650 of NC_090450.1, read as the reverse complement.
ATTTACATTTTGTAGTATGCTTTGAGGTACTACAAAACATACCAAACATGCTGCAAAGTGAATCAGGCCCACAGTATTTCAATAAATGTGTCCAGCATCAGCAGTGAAAAGACAGTGAGCAAGAAAAGAAGTGGCACGGCTGCCCCATCCTTACCCACATCTGAAAACTTGTAAAGTTAACTATCATGGAACAAGTGACCTTTCAGCTGTTGTCTATGTGGCCCTCTGTAACCATAAAACACACAGAAGAAGATGGAGGAAATGTTTACAATCTGTCTAACCACTGGCAATGCTCAGGGTGACATACCAACCCATCATTCTTTTACCCATCATGCCACCTCAGTTTGGACCTAGCCACATGCAAATTATTCTTGCTCCTGCTCCTCATGGGATCAGTCCAGCCTGAACTACCAGGTGGGATCCACCCACAACCAGAATACAGGGAAACCAGGACTGGTTTCACCCTGATTAGGGTGCATCAGCCAGGTACAGCTTGGTTCCAGTGGCACAGTGAGAATAAGACTCACATCTGGGCAAACCCTTGCCACTGAGGGGAGCACATCAAACACAAAAGCTGATAGGAAGAAAGCATACAATTCATATAATCACTGACAATCGCTTGAGGTAGCATTCCAACCCATCATTCCTTTGCCCTGTAATGATATGCAACTGGCATGAGAACACCACATATGATTAATCTACTCAGCAACTAGTACTTGCAGCATGAAGGTTCTCTTCACTGAACTGCTCTCCTTGAGGGATTGTGCCACCAGAAAAACTCTCCACCTTGGCAGTCTGACCTTGGGAATTCCTCTAAAATTCAGAGTAATCTAGCTGGATGTGCTCGCAAAAAGGAGGGTATGTACCTATGTCCAGAGAAGTCAAATTGACAATGAAACTTAGCATCTGCAGCTGAATACTAGGGACGTCTCCCAAGATATGGTAAGCCATAATTAACTGTATGACAACCAGTTAACAAACAGTTAATTGTAAGAAATAGGGGTATTAGTTGAGGGTTATGAACATCAACCTCAAGTAATAACCACAGCCCTTTTCAGTGTGAACTACTGAAGTCACCAAATAAACCTGAGCTCAACCCCATGGTAGATATGACACAGAGCAAAGATGCTTAACTTAGAGGCAATGTGTTAAATATTTAAACAGCACTCAAAGAGTAATACAACCAGAACACAACATAATGAAATTCCCAAACCAATTTAAATAACAGAGTAAATGTTAATACATAAAATGACACAAAAATGACAAATAAACCAATAAGTAGAACTAAGGTTGTGAATTTTTCAAGTTTAAGGTTCACAATAGTGCAAAAAGACATTAAGCTCCAATCACAGTCATCTGGTTGTGCTTGACCGGTACCTAGATACAAGTTGAGGCTGTTAGAAATTAGGTTTCTGCTTGGCAGAGGTATTCATCCTATCCAAGCAGTAACCACAAACCTAGTCACGGTAAGTCACAAACACCCTAAATTAACCTGTGCTCCCCCTCGGGTAGCTTGGAGCAGAACAGTCAGACATAATTTAGGATGTAATGTGTAAAGCATTTGTGCAACACTTTAAACAGTAAAGCAATGAAAACACCACACAAAAAGATACCACATCTAGTTAGACAAATAGAATGTAATTTAATAAATAAATCAAGACCAAAACCACAAAGATCCAATAAGTGTAACTTAAGGTATGAATTTTTAAAGAACGAACTGAAGAAAAGCACTAAGAAGCCAGATGTGCCAATTGGGAATAACGTGTCACGCAGGACTGGGACAAAGTCAAAAGTTCAGACCAACAGCGATGGATCGTGGGCTGGATACAGGGTCCCACTTAGGCCAGCAGAACAAAAGTACCTTGACCCTGGTTACATCAACGTCGAGGAAGATGCAGGAGCAGCTAGGGCGATGCATTGGTTCTGATCCCGCAGCAGACAAAGATGAGTTGTTTTGTAGTTACCCTGAAAAAAGGGCCATTTCCAACAAAGGCCGACTTTGATGGAGTGTGGGTTAGACACAGAAACCAGGTCTGACCTATTCGAATGTTTTACCGTTGGACTTTCTGGAGTGGAAGTCAAAAATCCTCAGTGAGTCAAGGCAGCAGGCTTGCAGCTGAAGACAGCTCTACAGCATCTGATAGCCACTGATTGATGTTTCAATGAATCCATTTACCTTTAATGGTAAAGCTCTGAGTGGGAGAAATTTGAACACCCAGAAAAGGTCCCTTATGGGCCAGATATTGTTTAGACTTTCACTAGCCAATATTTCTACCTTTGGACTTAGTCATTTTTTGGAGCTTGAATTTTTCCAGTGGGCCAAAGCTGTGCGCTGTAGCTGAAGAGGGTTCCACAAGGCCAAATACCTTCTCAGTGAGGTCCAGCTGAATCAGATCCGCTGCTACGAAGAAAATCTCAGTCTTTCTTAGGAGGAGTACCCCTTAACACCAGCTAAGTGTCTATAGCCATGAGAACAACACTTGGGAATCAAGATGTACTTCAGAAGAGGTCAACAGCAGGGTTTAGGTCAGGTCAGTTGGAACTGGTCAGCTAGGAGTGCAGAAAAAGGTGTCTTGCAGTTTGGTGTGTCCCTGTATCCCAAACAGGTCAGCCTTATGGCCCTTCAAGTTGAATTCTTTGTCCTATGTACAAGAGAGAGAGAAGGTCCAGTCTTAAAAGATCTTCGCAGGTCACAAACAGCAGGCCCAGTCCCCTTCTGTTATTCCACAGATCCAGATGTGATCTGAGGAGGATACTAGGGATGCCACATCTATGTCCAGGATCAGTCTGTCGATCAAGGAAACTCCTGGCTATTCCCAAAGCAATGGGGTAAATCTTTCCAAGGATGATCCTACCCTCATTAGCACCCCTTCATGTGTTTTATTGCACACAGTTTCACAGTGCCACTCTTTACCCAAAACCAACATGGAAGAGCAATTCTTCCCTTATGCGGAGCTCCTACATCCTCTGTAGTGGTATGGCCAGGAAAATGACCAATTTATCTTGTGTGGTTACTCAAAAGCAATTCTAGGGGCAGCTCCTGTACCCACTGAGCCTGGTGCCTGGTGTCTCCCTGGAATTCAAACAAACGTAGGTGCAAGGCCAGGGTTAGGTACACCTGTGAGCGAACAGGCCCCTTCTTTAAAATTATTTAAGATCCTGAGCACAGCCAGACGGTCAGCTTTTAAGAGAATCAGAACACCTTCCCTCACCCAAGGCCTTTGCAAGTTCACTCCTCATAAAAGGGACTATTAAACCTGGCACCCTAGGTGGGGTTTCCCTCTAACTCTTTGCCCTCAGACATCCAGGTTTTGTTGCCTTCATTTTTGCTGGCTTTTGGACTCTGCACACTTTACCACCGCTATCCAGTGCTGAGGCACAGGTACTCTCTACTTAAGGCATAGTAACATTGGCTTATACCCAATGGTCATATTTAATTTACTTTTAAGTCCCTAGTAAAGTGCACTACACGTGACCAGGACCTGTGCTACTAGTTGGCCTATAGCACTAATTATGCCATTCACTTAAGTAGCCCTCTAAACATGTCTCAGGTCTGCCATTGTCGACTTGGCAAAATACACCTTTTGCCAAGCCTAAACCTTCCTTTTTAATGCATATATGTCACCCTAAGGTAGGCCATAGATACCCCAAGGGCAGGGTGTTTAAAAAGTTGGACATGTATTTTTAATTTTTACTTGTCCTCGTAGTGAAAAATCCATTTTTCACAACTGCTAGGCCTAGCTTTCCCATAATATGACATTGGAGTTGCCCTATTACATTTTATAAGTTTATTTTACAAAAGTGGAAAATATTACTAGTTCATGTTTGGTGTCTCCAGGATCCTAGTTCAAAATCCTAACGTAAGGTGAGTTTGAATTTTAAATTGCAATTCTAAAAATGCCAGTTAAGAAAGTTGGCATGTTCTTTCCTTAGCAATCTGGAGCTTGTCTCTGGTCACATGAATAGGTGTAATTGGTAGCTGTGCTCTTTGTATTCCTCCTAGACAGCCACACACAATGGGAGCTTAGATGTGACTGGATGAACCATCACTGGCAAGATGGGAGGAAGGAGGTGGGCCAGCCTCAAATACATCAGAATAGGCTGTGTTCTGTCTCCACACAAATAGCTGCATACCCCCTTAGTTAGTCTAGATGCAGGGCAAGGAAGGCATCTGTCTGTGCACTTCAAAGGCATGCTTATAGATGTTTATCCCCACTTCAAAGCCACAAGTGTGCATAAAAGAAGGGCTTTAGATACCACCACACCAGTACACCTCTGGACCTGTGGATATTCTGCCAGGAAGAAGGACTGCTGTGCAGCTACAAGAACTGCCACTCTGCTAGCGTGCTGCTTTTATGGAACTACTGCTCTGCTATGCTGATCTACTGCCTGCTGCCTCCTGACAGGGTAAGAAGGACTAGACCTGCATCTCTTGAATCCAAAAACAAGTTTGACTCCATGGTGTAGTTGAAAGGCCCCCTGATCTGAATCCTCAGAGACATAATAGGCTTCCAACAACATTGAATTTGCACCTAGACTCAGGCATTTGTGAATCTACCCTACCAAGTGGTACTACCCCCGTCCTGGACCCTTAGAAGTGGGCTTAAGGTGCATTGCCAGCCTCTTTGGATGCAGTGGAAAACAGGCATCTCCTTTCTGTTGCTCAGTACAATCCCAAGCAAAGCTGCTGCATGGATTGGACCTGTTTCAAAGCCTTGCATCACTGCCTCAGCCCGCATCACCTTCAGGACCGCTGCTCTGCAAAGCACCCTCAGTGCAGGCCCTCACATCTCTCATCACCGACAACCTTGATGACAACGCCAGACTCTGCATCAAAGCCCTGCAACTCCTCCTGACTGCATCTGTCATCCCCAACTTTGGACTTCACATCGCAAGTCCTGTCAATAAGATCCTGAACGTTGACGCAACAGGACATTGCACCATAGCATTGCTGCATCTCGGAACCCATGAAACATCTTGGCTTCACAACGCCTCCGTGACACAGATCCACACAACGCTTCTCAAACCAGGATTTAAGGTACTCTGTTAAGCTGGCCTAACTGGGTCCCAGTAGCTGGCCTGCACTTCATCACAGTCAATCTGAACTTGTGACTTTGTCCCAGTTAAGTGCAACCAGATATCAACAGTTTTTGGCTTATACCTTTTGGCGCTATTTAAAAAAAAAAAATATATATATATATATATATATATATATATATATATATATATATATATATCTATATCTATATATAGTGCTACTAATTGGATTTTTGTTCTTTTTGTCTTGTTTTATTTATGAAACTAAGCTTTATTTTTCTGACATGATGTAGGATTTTTTGTGTGGTATTTTCATTGTTTTATTGTTTGAAGTTTTACATAAATACTTTACACATTATCCCTACGTTAAGCCTGATTGCTCTGTGCTAAGCTACCAGGGGTGAGCACAAGTTAATTTAGGGTTTGCTTGAGCCTTGCCCTGACTAGGATTGTGGTTGCTGCTTGATCAGGGCTCACACCCCAGCCCAATAGTAACTCAATTTCTCACACTGGTGATCAGCGGTGAGGATAGAACTTGGGTTTGTGCAGTGTTATAAAGCAATTTAATGTACACTACCATTCCATATCTAAGACGATTTCAATGTTAAATTCTCCTTAATTGTCCATTTTGCTTTTTTTAAATTCATTTTCACTCCACCTGTCTGATTGTGTCTGCAATTATGGAGTTTGAGCTGGTTAACTTGAAGCCCTACACTGTGGCCCAGCTCAAAGAGGTCTGTAAGAAGAGGGGACTTTTCACAAAAAAACACCACCAAGAAGGAGAAGCTGCTAAGGGCCTGCGCGGGTGTCCACCAGTTATTGGCTACAGCAGCATAAGGAAAGGCTTTGGATGCTAGTTCTGAGGGGTTAAGGCCTGGAGAGGACTTTCCTGTAGTTCCACCTGTAGTTGAGGGTGATTACTTTTACCCCAAGTTGATACTAGTTTTCCATGCAGAGATCAGTGTGTGGTCCAGAGGCCTGAGCCGAGAAGAGTTGGAGGACAAGAGGGAGGAAATGAAGCTCAAGCTAGAGCTGGTCAGATTAGAGTTAAATAAAGATGCAAAAATACTGGCCATAGAGGAGGGGAAATTGATGTTGGCTCATGAACTCAGTCTTAAGTAGCTGGACCTCAAGGCCAGGCAGACAGAGTTCAGAAGTGATGGTGTCAGCATTTCATCAGTGCCCTCTGTAGACAAGGAAGTTCATATTCCTAAGTGTTTGTTGTCTGGCTTTTCTGTGGGAGATCATATTGACAAGTGGTTCGAGGCTTATGAGGTTGTCTTCCAGATGCACAAGATCCCTCGGGAGGATTGAGGGTCTAATCTTTGGATGCATATCCCTAGTGAGGGGAGGGACACTTAGCTAGCCTGGAGAACACGATGAAATATCTCCCAATGAAGGAAGCCCTTATCAGGAAGTGTGGTCTGACCCCAGAGGAATGCACACAGAAGTTTAGGTACAGTTAGAAGCTGGGCCAACAGACCTGAATGGAATGTGTGGATTCCTTTTGCAAGGCACTAGATGGCTGGGTGAAGAGCAGTGAACTAAAAGAATATCAGAGGCTGTATAATTAATCTGATTGCAACAGAGCACATGTTTACTTATTGTTTTGCAGATCTGCATCAAGAGTTTATTGCTGGTCAGCTTACTGACCCCAGTGAGCTTGCTAAGGATGCGGACTGCTGGGTCAGCACCAGGGTTCAGAAGAAGGTATCTGAGGGGATCACCATAAAGATGGGCAAGGTCCCCATCAGAAGGATGCAAGAGATAAACATAAAAACAAAGGGTTCTCTGAAGGGAGCCAAGCTGGTTCATTGGGCCAGGACTCCGATCCCCCAACTGAGAAAAAGTAGGTCTGCAAGGAAGGCACCCCCTAAGTGCTATGAGTGCCACATCAAGGGGGATTCCAAGTGTCCCAAGTGAGTACAGCCCCCACTGGTGGGCAGTCACTGGGATTGGCTACTGTAGTGTTTGGGGAGGAGATTGTCCCAGTTAGTTAGGGGGACAGAGTAGAGGTTACCCTAGTGTCCCTGGGTGATAGATGGTGCAGAGAACTCATATGGCTAGCAATACTAGGAAGTAGAGGCAGTGGATCAACATAATTGAGCAAACGGTGGAGGCCCTTAGAGACACTGGAGTCAGTGTGACAACTGTCAGATGTCATCTGGTGACCACAGAGCTGGTAGTCACTAATGCATTCCACCAAGTTGTTGCAACTGACACCAATGAGAGTCAGTAATTGGTGGCTCAGGTTCCCTTTAAATTGGGGGTTCTCAGGTTGCTTGAAGCTAGCTGCAAGTCCATCTGTGCCTGTGGATTGTCTGCTAGGCAATGACAACGGATACACCATCTAGAAAAAGTTGGAGTTCAGGTCTCACTTGGAGATTGCCTGAGTGGATGTGCCTGACCGCATTGTCAATAAATGTTCGAGATGGTAGGATTGAGGACCCAGAGTCTCAAAGAATGGCCCAGGTGCCTGCCAAAAATAGGAATGCCAGGGGCATGGGAAACTTGCTCCTGAACTCCCATGGTCTGGAAGTAAGCTGTCCCTGAAGGGGATGTCCCGAAGCCTACAGGGAAGGATGTTGCAACCCTAGATAACCTACTTGAGCTGGTCAATTGGCAGAAGGAAGGAGGTCCCACCAGGAAGGAGTTCTGCGAGGTGCAGATGGAATACCTTGCTCTTGTGGGCCTACGGCAGGAGGCCGAGGTCCCAGGAGCAGAACACCTCTGGTCATCACCTGATTTATTGAGAGAATGGTCTCCTCTGTAGGTAGCCTAAGGTTTCTGAGCCTGGTGCAACCGATGTGTTGGTGGTCCCCCAGTGCTACAGGACCTTCCAACTAAAGCTGGCTCATGATATACTCCTGGCAGGTTATTTGGGGCAGAATAAGACAGACGTTTGACAAACTTGTCACTCACTTTTACTGTCCTCAAATAAGGAAGGCCTCAGAAGCCTTCTGCAGGTCCTCTCCTGCCTGCCAGCCAAGTGGTTAGTGGAAAGGGAAATGCAGGCCCCCTGCAACCTTTTCCTGCCATTCCCTTTGAAAGGGTGGCTTCAACATCATTAAGAATCTGAACCCCAAGACAGCCATGGGCAACAGGTTCATCCCAGTCTCAGCAGACCATGCCACACGGTAGCTGGCAGCTATCCCTCAGAGAATAGTGCTGCACCTGTAGTAGCCAGGTCACTGATGAGGACCTTTACCCATGTGGGGTTCCCCCAGAATGTAGTATCACACCAGTGTACCAACTTCATATAAGGATGCATGATGGCCATGTGGACAGTGTGTGGGCGAACCTACAAGTTCTCCACTTCTCACCACCCTCAAACTAATGGCCTGTTGAAAAGTTCAACAGGACCCTAAAAGGCATGATAATGGGCCTGTTGGATCACATGAGGCAGTAATGGGATGTCCTTCTACATGTCTTTTATTTGGCTGCAGGAAGGTATCACAGAAGGGGGTTGGATTCAGCCTCTGTGGACATCTGTAAGGGCACCCTGTGAGAGGACTCCCAGGAAGGCCCCCCAGGATGTGGTCAGCTACATGCTGGGACTTCGCATACGATGATGCTCTTCTGGAAGCAAGTGCAGGAAAATCTAGACGGTAGCCAGGAGGACATGAAACAGTAGTATGACCAGAATACCACACAGGTCGAGTTTCACACTGGTCAAAAAGTGTGGGTTATGGAGCCCATGTGTATAGGGCCATACTAAGCTGGTGGTCCATGCCCTATGAGGTGAAGGAGCAGAAGAGTTATGCCACCTACTTGGTGGACCTCAAGACTACTCAGTACCCTTTACGGTCTTACACGTCAATCACCTCAAACCCCACTTCGAGAGGTCTTAATTAAGAGTAAAATCCACCGACCTGTTTGATAAGGTGAGAGTCGGCCTTAAGGAATACGTTTCACAATGCTGGAGTTAGGGGTTACAGAGCCCTCAAACAGCCCTTAGTCCAGCCCAGTGGTGTTGGTCCCAAGGTCGCCCCTTCAGGTGTCACTCCAGCACTTAAGTTCTGTGTGGACTATGGTAGGTGTCAATGCAGTCACCAAGATAGGCACACACCCCATCCCCAGAGCAACTAGCAGGCTAGGAGTTGTAAAGTTCCTCAACATGTTTTATTTAATGTGGGGATACTGGCAGGTTTGGGTGCAAATAGAGGTCTTTATTCTCTACCCCAGAAGAGTACTTCCAATTCCAGGTAATGGCCATTGGGTTTAAGAACGTCCCTGCCATCTTCCAGAGGTTGGTGAACAAACTCCAGGGTGGGTTAGAGATCTTCAGTGCTGTCTATCTGCACAACATTGAGGTCTTCAGTTTAAGCTGAGAGGACTACCTGTGCCACTTCAGAGAAGTGCTTCAGACTCTGCAGAGGGCAAGTTTATGAAGACTGGAAAGTACTAGATAGGGCAGGGGTCAATGGTCTATTTGGGTCACCAAGTGGGAGGAGGCATGGTGCAGCCCCTCCGGGCCAAGATAGAAACCATTCTGGCTTGGGAACCCCCGAGACAGAGGTGAGAGCCTTCTTGGGCCTCACCGGCTATTGAAAGAGATTTGATAAAGGGTCTGGTACAATTGTTGCACCCTTGATAGAGCTAACCTCCAAAAAGCATCCACGTTAGCTGACCAGTACAGAGTGAGCCAGAAAGCTTTTGACACCTTCAAGGAAGCAATGTGCACAGCACCCGTGTTGAAGACCCCTGACTTTTCCCAGGAATTCATTGGGCAGAGAGGCACCTCAGAGCATGGCATAGGGTCTGTGCTGTCACAGCCTGAACTTGTGACTTTGTCCCTGTACAACACTTGCGGATATCTCCAGTTGGTGGTTTCTTTTGGTGCAATATTGTCTAAAAACTTTAAAATTCAATAACTCCAGGGCACTTATTGTTTTATTTATTGAATTAAGCTCTATTTTCCTAACCAGGTGCAGGATCTTTTTCTGTGGTGCTTTTCTGTTTTACTGTTTGAAGTGTTGTACAAATACTTGAGACAGTGCCTCTATGTGAAGTCTGACCTCTCTGTGCCAAGCTACTAGGGGGTGAGCATTGGTTAATTTGGGTTTGCTTGTGCCTTACCCTGACGTCTTTGTTTAGATACTCTTGTACCTCTGGTCTATTTCTCACTGTTTCCACAAGATGGGCTGCACTCTTTCCATGGGAATGAATTCCTTTGTTCTTTTTAATTCTGCATGACAGGTCATCTTTTAGGCTCCAAAAGTCTTTGGTTACAGATGAATGTGCTGAATGAACACAGGAACTGCCTGTCAAGAGACTCAGGTATTGGTCTACTGCTAGTAATTTATGAGAAGCATTTTTAAAGCTTAACTATATCATGAACATATCCCTCACTGGGGACTTTTGCTGCCCTCAAAATCTTGAGATGAGCCTCTTGGAATGTGTTTGAGGTTATTGCAAGTTTGTTCTGCCGAGCAGCTGACTTCGTTTGGCGTTTATACCTTCATTTAGATTTCAGCATGGTTTAGTATTCTTTCATTTCTATTATGGATAACCGTGCTTAAACTGGCTTTCTGCAGATCCTGGATGGGGCCTGTATCTTGTACCACATTGATCTAGCCTCCTTTCATAATGAGGGGGGCCCTTCACTACTCAGGTCAAGCAACAGGACTCCCTCTTTCCTAACCAGACTATGGGAAATATTTACAAGAAAGAGGTGCACCATGGTGGTTGTTAGGACAATAGCGTCAACATTTTAACGCTATTGTGGCACTTTGTTGCACTAGCGTCAAAAATGTTGATGTTAGTGCAGCAAAGCACAGGGAGGCCCATTGATTAAAATGGACGCATCATTTTAACACCAAGGTTGAGCAGGGATTAAAAATGAAAGAAAAAATGGCGCAGTTAAATGTTGTAAATTTCACTATGCCATTTTTTCGGGCCTCTGAGCATCAGAACGCCGCCCTTGTATACATTATGGCTGGTGCAGGCATGATGTGGCACATGGGTTTATAAAGTGGTGCAATGCAAGAATTGCGCCACTTTGTAAATACAGCGTGAGAGAAAGGTCACCTTAACACCGCCTTAACGTAAAAAAATATGACACTAGGGCGGCGCAAGGTGACGATAGGGGCTTCTAAATATGCGCCTATGTTTTCAAAGATTGTGATTGCCATTGTTTCATTGTCAGTTCCAAGGGTCACCTACAGTATTATGCTCCACACAGTGTATTTTAAAATCAAGAATCCATGGAGAGGCAACCATTCTATTACCCAATGTGAGAAAACAGGGCTGATTGCAGAGGCCCCTCAACTTTTTGCCCCCATTTTCCACTTTTTGCTGGTGTTTTCCTGACTCTGATGGTGCCCTGGGTACTGCTAACCAGTCCCAGGGCCTGTGCTCTGTGTAAAATGGATATGCAAATTAGGCTAATTATAATTGGCTAAGTTAACCTACCTATAAGTCCCTAGTATATGGTAGGGCATGTAGGTTTAGGGACCACAGCATAGGGGGTATACCCATGGGTGCACTGCTGAGATGCCCAGTGTCATTTTAAAGGCAGGCCTGCCTTGCTGGCTGCATTTAAATTAAAGTTATATGCAAATTCGACTTTGGAATTAAAAGTTGTTCCAAAGTCTTAAACTACCTTATTTTTACATATAAGTCACCCCTAAGGTGTGCCCTATGTGCCCCTAGGGCTGGGTGCCATGTAACTATAAGCAGGGACTTTATAAAAATAGTTTTATAAGCCCTGGTGAGGTAAAAACAGCCACATTCGTTTTTCCCTCATTGTAATAAATGGCCTTCATAGGCTAGAATGGGGAGACTTTATTTTAATTTTTAAAGTCTCCTTAAATGATGCATACCAAGAATTTGGTATCAAATTAATTGTTGTAATAAATCCCACAACTTCCAGTTGTGGGATTTAATATAACTTGTTCAGGTAAAGAGTTTTAAACTTTACCTGAAAAGTTGCCAATTTCAGCCCTGCATTGTTTTTGCTGCTGTGTTCTGATTGGCCAGCCTCTAGCAGCTTGGCCAAGCTGCCTTGATGAGGTGTGAAGTGGCCTGGCTTCACACAAATGAATGTGCCTGTGGGAAGGAATCTCCCCTCAGCAGATGGTGAGGCAGGAAGGGGGAGGGCTGCCAAACTGCTCTTCAAAGGCAGAGAAGGACATTTGGAGCAACCAGCAACACCCCCACATCCTGCAACCCCAGACAACTAGGTGCCCCCTTGATTAGATTAGTAGAGGGCAGGAGAGGGGTGTGTTTATGATTTTTAGCCACACCAGTGGGTGGGCTCAGCCAGATGTAACCTCCAAAAATCAGATTCAGCCATGATGGATTTTTAGAGAATGTTGCCTCCTGGGATTGATTTTTGCCACACTTCCCAGGAAGTGGTCATCACAGGGGGAAGGACCCTGCACCTGATTGGAGAACCAGGACCCCCCTGCTTTTCACCCAGGAGCAAGGATAAAACTGGCAGACCTGCACGCACACCTCAGTTCCCTACCACATCCAACAAGGAAGAACTACAGAAGAAGAAGGACTGCCCTGCTGGACCCCTGGCCTGCACCTGGAACCTGCACTCAGAAGGACTGCACCAGCTGCACACTTGGGCTTCACCACAAGAAGGACTTTGCCTGGCTTCAACTGGTTCAAGGAGGGACTCCCTGTTTGCTACAGGTGAAAAATTGCTAACCAGAGTCCCCTGCACCAACTCCTGAAGAAAGCGACCAGCTGACCACTGTCTAGTGGCCAAAAAGGAGTTTGCGCCAGGTGCATTCTGGGAGTTGTAGTCCGCACCCCCCAAGGACCATCTCAGAACTTCTGGACCCTTGGGGTGAGCTGTGGACCTCAAAAGAACATTAAAAGGACATCTGGGAGAAGACCCAGAAGTTTGGAGAAGTTTGGACAACTTTTGTAAAAAAGCTCTATAGAGGTACCGACTCGCTGCTGCAACTCTAGCCGGGTTGCCTCAACCGCGACCCGGCCTGATTTGCTGGTTCGTCCCGGTAAAGAAAATCTCCGAAAAAGAGACTAAGGGGGTGATTCGCCGCCCGCCAATGTTCCCCCGTCAAAATACCGCTCTGCGGTCACAAGACCGCTGAGGGTATTTTGAAATTTGCCCTGGGCTGGCGGGCGGCCGCCAAAAGTCCGCCCGCCAGCCCAGGGCAAATCTACCTTCCCACGAGGACGCCGGCTCCGAATGGAGCCTGCGTAGTGGGAAGGTGCGACGGGTGCAGTTGCACCCGTCGCGTATTTCAGTGTCTGCTTTGCAGACACTGAAATACACAGTGGGGCCCTCTTACGGGGGCCCCTGCAGTGCCCATGCCATGGGCATGGGCACTGCAGGGGCCCCCAGGGGCCCCGCGGCACCCCCTACCGCCATCCTGTTCCTGGCGGGAGACCCGCCAGGAACAGCATGGCGGTAGGGGGTGTCAGAATCCCCATGGCTGCGGAGCGCGCTCCGCAGCCATGGAGGATTCACCCGAGCAGCGGAAAGTCGGCGGGAGACCGCCGACTTTCCGTTTCTGACCGCGGCTGAACCGCCGCGGTCAGAATACTCGAGGAAGCACCGCCAGCCTGTTGGCGGTGCTCCCGTGGTCGGTGACCCTGACGGTCACCGGCCGCCAGGGTCAGAATGACCCCCTAAGTCCGAAGGTGAAAAGTTGACCGGGACCTCCCAGCCAGCGTATACGAGGAGGGCTCCATGGACGTTGGATCAAGATCCAGGTTTACTCCGGTTGAAGGATTTTCACCTCGAAAAAACGAAGGTAAAAATCTCCACCGAGGATTCCAGCATCGCGTATTTGGAGAAGGGCTCCAGGAGGTCGGATTGGACTGGCAGGTTCGTCCCGTTGAAGAAAATCTTCTAAAAAAAGACTAAGGCGGTCATTCTGACCGCGGCGGGCGGCGGTCGCCGCCCGCCATGCGGTCACCGCCGAAAGGCCGCCCGCCGGCCCAGCGGGAAAGCCCCTGCAACATAGAAGCCGGCTCGAATGGTGTTGCAGGGGTGTAACGGGAGCAGACAGTGAAAATCTTCATGGGGCCCTGTTAGGGGGCCCGTGCACTGCCCATGCCAGTGGCATGGGCAGTGCAGGGGCCCCCACGGGGCCCCACGACACCCGTTCCCGCCATCCCGGTTCTGGCGGTATAAACCGCCAGAAACAGGCTGGCGGGAAGGGGGTCAAAATCCCCATGCAAGCAGCGCCGCCATGGAGGATTCCCTGGGCCAGGGGAAAACCGTCGGGAAACCGCCGGTTCCTCTTTTCTGACCGTGGCTTTACCGCCGCGGTCAGAATGGCCCTGGAAGCACCGCCAGCCTGTTGGCGGTGCTTCCGTTGGGTTGGAATGAGGGCCTAAGTGTGAAGGTAAACTTTTAACCGAGGCCTCCCGCGGCCTGTAGCCTAGCAGGGCTCCATCGCGGTCGACCTTAAACTTTGACTTTGCCCCGGTCGAGGTGCAACCAGATGACCCGATTGGCGCTTTTTGTTTCTAGGCGCTAAAAAAATAATAATTCTTTAAAAATTCATATGTCCGGTGCCCCTTATCCGATTTTATTCGTTTTGGTGTCATTTTAAAGATAAAAATATAATCTATTTTTATAAATTGGTTTTGGATTTTTAAACTGTTTCCTGTGTTTTATTTAATTACTGTTTTGTGATATTTGAATGCTTTACACTCTGTCTCCTAAGTTAAGCCTTGACGCTCGTTGACAAGCTATCAAGGGTTGAGCTGGGGTTAATTTACTGAGACCTAACTGGACCTTAGTGGAGGTTAGTGGCCTATTTCTCAATGTAGGTACCTACCTGCCCTTACCAATAACCCATTTTCCAACACCCAAGAAAGGTAGAGCGATGTCTTTGAATTGTGCCCTTGGTTTGTACGTGAGTCAGATGATGAACGTTCTCCTCACCCCAGGTCCCACGCTACTCTTACCTTGTATTTTCACCTTGTGAGAAATTCCACAGCATTATCTGCACCAATAGGGCCATCTATTGGGAGAAAAAGCGCGGATACATTTCTTAGGCTGCTAGGGGACCCACTTCTTAAGCCATGGCTGTGACTCACCTCAGTTTCTCGATTGCATCCTTACTGTCGCTTCCTGGGTCACCAACTCAAGAGAGCAGTCTTGGTAAAAAATGCTCCCTTTCTTTTCAGTGGTGGGTAGCAGTGGTAGCCGGTTATTCAAGCAGCGTGGGTGTGTTCCACACACATGCAGTTCCACGTGCACACACATTCATGCACCATTCACAAGCACATGCACTCACCCATCCACAGCATGCACTGCAATACACATACATTCGTATATAGACACATGGTAACATGTAATTTTGGTGTTATAAGGGTAATTTAATAATGTAATCAACAGCATATATATCTTGTGCCTTAATTTTACTAATGTCAAGTGAAGCACACAAATTGTATTATTTTAGGTGCATTCACAGTAGAAGACTAGAGACTCATGCATGTGGGTGCTTAATGGTTGCCTGGAACATGCTAAATTGTAGTATTTATGCACATTTATATCTATGGATTTTGATTTATATGGCTCTATTGAAATTGCATACATTCATGTTTCATTCATAATTCTTGCCTTCATTTATAATTGTAAGATGCACTTATAATCATGTATCTCAAATGTGCATTGAATGTTTTATTAAGTTAGCATAGCCAAACGCCTCAAGCTTTTGATTGTTTGTGTTTAACCTTGAACGTGGAGTTTTGCTTGTGCTGCAATGTTCTTTCTTTGCAGGTGCATTCATACAATTCTGCAATTAGTGAAAGGCATATTGTGCATCAGAGATAGTGAGATTCAGGGAGGATACATTGGCAAGGATGAGGAAACGCTAACAAAATGAGTAGAAAAGACTCCTGTTAGTATACCAGGCTCCAGAGATGTCCAAGGTCATCCTGGTGTTCAATTTATGGGTTGAGAGACCTGAGGGGATTTGCGTACGACAGCTGCAAGGTAGATGGAAAATTACTGGTGCTGATAACGTGGATTTCTCGAAGGTTCTGCGGATTTAATTGGTATTCTCACAGTTAGTCGAGAGCAGATTCCCTTGAGAATTTGAGGGGCACAGACCGCTCTAGCCTTATTACTTTGAGTGGCTTTATTCTATACAACACCTCTCTATCAGAACTTCTACAGACGGTTCTGCTATGTTGACACTTTCCTATTTCCCAAAAAAATAACTAGGGTTCCCTTCCTTAGTTTAGATAAGGGTGTTTTGTTTATCATAGGTTTATCCTCTGATTAGACAAGAAGACCGAAACTTGTTTAAAGACCATCAACTTCTGTTTCTCATTTTTAGCAGTGCCTCAACTGAAATTCTCGTTAATTTAATTTGATGCTTTGATTCACCTCTGGTGATTTCTTACTTATACAGTATGTTTCTCAGATTCACTTATATTAGCTTGGCTCGTAACTTGCAATCAAATGTGAACTTTGCTTATTATTTTCTGGTATTTAGTGTGTGACCAAATGGGGTGGACTGTAAATTGAATTGTGAGATTGATTCTAACTCTCCTTTACCTCTCAAGCATCCTAAAAAGGTCCATTGAAGTAGTAGAAATTAGAGCAAGGGCCAAGAGCTCAATCAGAGGCACACATGCACCAAACAATACAAAACAAAAACGTACCAGGCCGCAGAGGTGATCTCTGATGATGGGAGAGAAGCCTCTGAGGTTCTTGACAATTGGGACTGTTGCCTCCTCTCAATGGCTGTCCTTGTTATGGGTCTTCCAATACAAAGAGGCAACAGTATCTTACTCATCACAGAGTGGGATGGGGTCAGTGAGACTGCTGACCCCACTCACTCTGTGAGAAGCATCACTTATGGACAGTCGACCGCTGGACACTTTAGCACTTAAAACTGAAGTGCCCATGTTCAGTGATGCTCACCCTCGTCATGAGGGGAGGATCACAAAGTGCTTTGCTGGGTTGTGACATCTTCAGCTCAATAAAGTGCAAGTATAGGGCTGCCTGCCTGACTTCATGAGGAAGAGTGTCTGTCAGGCTGAACTTTGCTCAGCCTGACAGACACTCTTCACTTTTGGAAAAATGTGAAGGGGTAGTGCCTCCCCCTCTTAAGAACTGGATGCCACTAGTAAGTAGTTAATTTGCTCTGAGCTGCTGTTGGGATTTAAGCAGCTCCATGTCGCTCCCATGTTGGTTCAGCCACAATTGTCTCACATCCCAAATGTGTCAAATTCCTCAACAAATTGCTCCCGATCATGCACCTATGCAAAATGAGTTCAAACACCTCAGGTGGATGCTGAGTGCTTTGACAAAGGGAGTGATGGCAGGAAAAGACAGACTGACTTGAGCAGCACAGAGAGCTTCCTACTCAATGTCCATCTTAAGCACCCTGTCCAAGTGTCAGTTTTAAAATGTTGATAATATTTTATTCAGAAGCACTCAGGCTCACATTTATGGGCTTTTGATGCAGGGCAGGGCAGAGCAGCAAGTCACCTTGCTGCGCTGCCCTGCATCAAAGGGAAAGGTAAAGAATGACCTGCCTCTACAGCACATGGTGCATTCCTATCCTTATCCCCTGCGCGGCATCATTAGGCAGCCCGGCACCAATGCAGGCACCATTGAACCATGGAGAAAGAGTGTATGTATTGTAGGCAGGATGTTGTTGTGCAAGGTTGAGGCATATGGTTTTGGCACATTCCCAGGTTTACAAGCTCTTGTAAATCTGGGGAAGAGTGGGAACACCCACTGCAGCACCCATGGAATGCCTCCCTTGCCCAGAGTAAGGAAACGCAGTGTTTTGCACTGCCTTGCCTTACTGCAAATCTATGAGGCCATTCAAAGCCACGCAAAGTATCTTTGCATGACCTCATAAATATGAGTTTAAGGTTTGCACTGCAGTTGCGTCACAGAAAGTGGTACAACAGCAGTGCAAGGGGCTCATAAATATACCCCTCAGTGTTACTTCTAGAGCATGCTAGGGGTGCATTATTTTACTCTTTTATTTGGACACTTTGAAGCATATTTTCCAGAAGTTACTTTTAGAATAAAAACGAAATTAAAAGGCAGTATTGACATTTCAATAATAGATTGAAAATAGACTTGGGGACATTTCAGTTAAGATCACATGGCTGTTACTATTTGTGGTGAGTGTAAAAGTTTCAAGAGCAGAGTGCAGGCTTTCGTTTTCGGGTCTTAAAATAACTTGTGAGAAGCCAAAGTACATACCAGGAACCATACAGAATGTGACACCACTTGGAAGCTGCAGGCTCTCAGATTCTTGGTGCTTAGATTACAATAGCAGCTAATCTTTAAATAGGGTTGCTTTTGGCTGTCATTCCTGTCCTATACTTGGAAAACGCTTTTCATTTCATGAGGTCAAGCAACCTGTTTATGCACAGCTATTGGTCTAGTCATGTAAAATCAGGAAAATGGAAAGTACAATGCAAAAATATATATGTTATTGGAAATTGGTGGGCCAATACACAGTCTGTGTAAGCATTGTGTGACATATTTATGAGTCCCTTACGCTTCCAGAGCATCACTTTTTGTGATGCTCCAGTTGCACAGTGTACAAAATTATGGGGCATATTTAAGAGCCCCTAACGCCACCAAAGCGTCACTTTTCATGACGCTCTGGTGGTGCTAAGCATTGTTCCATATTTACAGGGAGGTGGAACGCCACTTTTTTGTGGCATTACGCCTCCTTGTAAATATAGGCCCCTCTGATGTTGTTTTCTGCATCACAGTGGCGAGCAATAGGTGTTGCAGTGGGCTTTCCACCGCAACACCCATTACTTTCGATGCTGCCTCAGATTTACGAGTTGTTGTAAACCTGAGGCAGCACCAACAACTAACGCCACCCCAGGGGTGGCATTAGCATGGCAAAATGAAGAGGAATGCTTTTATTCCTCCTCGTTTTCTGCTTTTTCTATGTGTACTGCATCTGCAGCATACATAGAAGAAGCAAAATGCCATGGACGATTGTTTACATGCAGGAAGGGACACCTTCCTACACATAAACATTCATTCAAAATGATGCTTTGGTAGTTCTATGTGTGCTGCATTTTGCAGCACATGTAGAAGTGCCAAATCACCATTATAGATTGTTTATGTGCAGGAAGGGACACCTTCCTGCACATAAACAATCTATCCCCTCAACGCAGACACCCTTGCACTATAGTGCAAGGATGCCTGCGTTGGTGCTAGGCAGCTTAATTCAGTGCCAGCACAGGGGGAAGTGCAGGTATCTGCCGTATTCCTCTCGATACGGCGCACCTCTGCGTTTCTAAAGTGGCGTAGCTCAGCACTGCTATTTTGGATGCAGTACCACAATGCACCACTTTAACATAAATATGGGCCTATAACTATGAGTTCACAGGTCACACAAAGCCACTTTGCATGGCTTTAAATCGCCTCATAGATATGGAGTAAGGCAAGGCAGCATAAATCACTGTGTCGCCTTTCTCTGGGCGCTGGAAACATTCCATGGGCATTGCCATGGGTGTTTCCATGCAACACCAATGGTTTTTGATGCTTCCCCAGATTTACAAAACCACGTAAACCTGGGGATGCATCGAAACCTGATGCCTCCCCAGAGCAGGCGTAACAAGGAGAAATATTTTTATTTCTCCTTGTTTTTTCCTCTTTCTAGTTGTGCTGTATTCTCCAGCACACATAGAAACAGGAAACATACTCCCAGGATTGTATTTGTGCAAGAAGGTTTCCATTTCCTGCACAAAAACAATCCTGCCAACAACACAGGCACCCTTGCACCATAGTGCATGTGCCTGTGTTGGCGCTAAGCTGCTGAAATAGCCCTAACGGAGGGATAAAGGACAAAAATGCCCATATTGCATAAATAAGGTGCATTCCCGCCCTTTTACTTTGGTGTAGGGCAGCACAGCAAGGTGACTTGCTGCACTGCCCTATGCCAAATCCCTGTCAATGAGGGTCTCTGTATTTTGAACAAATAAAGCAGGAGACGTGAAAGAACTAGAATAATGGAGAAAAGATAACACAATGAGGAAAGAAGAGAGACATGCAAAGGGAAAAAAGAAAGATAGAGAAACAGATAAAACAAGATCAAACAAAAGAACCAAAGAGAGGAAATGTATTGGAACAAGGAGGGAAGCAAGAAAATAATTACAATAACAACTTGTTTTTATATATATATGATACCTCAGATTGACCATCTCTGAGCACTATAAATGAAGGGTGTAATTAGCAAATTTAGGGGCATATTTACAAGCCCCTTTCACCTCCTTGCGCCACAGAGTGTCATTTTTTTAATGCTCATGTGGCGTTAAGGAGACAATTTCCCCACACCATATTTACAAAGTGGTGCAATGCATGCATTGCGCCACTTTGTAAACCCTTGCGCCATATCATGCCTCCGCCAAGCATGTATGCAAGGGGGGTGTGCCCTTGCAGCAGGCCCAAGAAAATGGCACAGTGAGATTTACAAGATTTCACTGCGGCAGTTTTGGCATCATTTTCAATGTCTGCTCAGGGCAGGCATTAAAATGATGCACACATAATTTTCTATGGACCTCCCAGTGCTTTGCTGGACTAGAGTCAAACTTTTTTGACGCTAGTGAAGCAAAGCCCCACAATAGTGCTGAAATCTTTTACGCTGTTGTGGTAATGTTCGCCATGGTGCACCGTATTGTAAATACGGCACACCCATGGTGCTGTGAGGTGGGTGCAGGGGGGCACAAGAAAAGTGGTGCATCAATGCTGATGTAAATATGTCCATTAATGTTTCATCTACCCGACCTCGGAAAGGTTTCAGGCTGAGCTGGTTTCTGGGGGTATGAACTCGTGGCTCACTGGTCCCAGTGGACGTCATCAGAGGGTGTATGCCTCACTAATCTAGGGTACAAAGAGAGAGATGAGAATCATGAAGGGAAGAGAGAGATCAACAGAGAGAGAAGAAAGAAAGATGGACTAAAATCATGGAGAAAGAGCGAGAGGACAAGAGAGAGATGGAAACAGAACAGGAGCTGAGAGTTTGAGGAAAAATAGAGAAAATATTCGAAGAGGAGGGTCAAAGAGAATGGAAGAAAACATAATAAGAGCGATAAAAAGTGCAGAAGAAATAATAAAAACGGAAAAGTGTGAGAAATATAAAACAGAAAGAGTGTGAATCATAGAAGGGGAAGATGTGCTCATATTCTATAAGACCCACTGTTTGGTATCATTTAAACGTGTGCATTACTCTGTTAAGCTTAGGTATTTCATTCCTTTATTGCAGCTCACCCTTTTAGTAGATTGCTATTGTGGGCGAGGGATTTTGTGCGTGTGCGTCTTTTTGGAAAGGCCTGACGTGAATAAGTGTATATTAAGGATTTCCGAGATTTCACTGTGATGATATAACTGCCTTTCATGCATCTTGTTTATATAACGTTTGCTTAAAAACCAACTATATTAGTAATTCTAAATCCAAGCAGAGTAAGCGATTTGTAACGTCTCCAGATAACAGCCCCTGCATGTCCTCCTAAGTATACAAAATGTTCTGCTGGTTCAAGAATATGTGAACAGATGATGCGTTTATCCACCACACAACTGTGAAGAACGTGCTCATAGCATATTAGTGTGCTTTCCAAAACTAGCACGTTGGCACGATTTGGAAGATTATCTGGCATGGCAAAATGTTTTCTTATCTTAGATGGATAACACGTTTAGGACATGCTTGTCCTGCCCAGGGCTTTTGGCTAAGGGATGGCGTGCGCCTTTAAAGCTGATGTTATGCAGTGTATGCCAAGTCTGTCATCACTTCTGCGAGTATTATTTGCTATTTTTTTCCCTTTTCAGTTTCATTAAATTCTCACAAAATCAAAGCAGTTACCTGTCCACAGCTGCGAAGCATCAATGTTTCCGTCATTAGTGCAAGAGCAACATCAACCCCTGGGTTTTTGTTAGAGACAACATCTGACTAATTTCCTTCTGTCAGCTGACATGAAATGTTTGCTATAGAGACTTCTAAAGCTAGAGGAACAAAAATATCTTGAAAAGGATTGTTGACACCTTGACAGCGTGTAGGAATCTAGCAGAGTGAGTAGCTGGATCTGATAACGAGTTGTGGGCTTAATTTTTCAACAAGGATTAGCGATTTATGTAAAAAAATTGTTTCCATCTTTCAAATATATACCTCCTTAAGTACAAGAATAAAGAAATGGAGAGCTCTTTTATGATATTCATTTTTGTTGAAAATAGAAATTGCATTTTCCTCAGTATGAGTTACCGTAGGAATTTATAACTACTTGGTCCTCATTTACAGGTAGCTCATGAAATCCCGACTAGGAATTACAGGTATGCCATTAAAATACAACAAGCGTATTTTTTCCCAGTACATTTCGTCAGGTCAAACCCTCGGAAATGTAAATTTTTAAAAATGCCTGGGAAATACAGCGACATACAGAATATGGTGTGCTGAGCATCGAAATCCACGTTATGCTGCATTTCATTGGAGAAAACTCGTACCAGATGCTATTTATGGTCTACCTTAATTCCGAAACCCAGGGTATCAATATTGAACAGGTGAAATAATTATCACATTGATTCCGAGCCAGGCATAATAGAAGTCTTAAGATGCAGGAACTCACAAATAAATCCTAGGTGCCAAAAAGTTCGTTTTGTGGTTTTAGTGATAGCAGAGCCATACTGATATTGCCACCCCTCACCCCCAAAAAATATAAATTCACTAGAATAAAGAAGCAGTTAAGCAGTGAAACATATTTTTGGCTGAACCGTTATGCGTTACAGAAGTGGCATAATAATGTAACCAACAATACATATATCACGTGCCCTTAACGTTACTAATGTAAAGCAGAGCATCTAAATCGTATTATTGAAGGAGCATTCACAGTAGAGGGTTAGTAGTTCATGTATTTGTGTGTTCACATATTTAATTTAAACATGCTAAATTGAAGTACCTAAACACATTAATATTCATGTATTTTAATTTATATTAGTATGTTGAACTGCATATATTCACATTTCATTTAGAATTCCTGTTTTAATTTATAATTGCAAGATGAACTTATATTCATGTATTTCGAATGTGCATTAAATGTTTTAATAAGTTGGTACAACCAAAGACCTGAAACATTTTGTTTCTCGTGTTTAACCTTCACCATGGAGGTATGCTCATGTTGTGATAGTCCTTTTATGCAGGAGCTTTTTTGAAAGTCTACAGTTAATGAAAAGCATATTATGTGTTGACAATAGTGGAGTACTGGAGGATACTTTAACAAGTACAAAGAAAGCTACTGAACTGAGAAGAAAAGACTCTTGTTTGTGTAACAGACACAGGGAAACATTCATGGTTACCTTGATGTTTGATTCATGGGATGAGAACTTGAGGGGAATCACCAATTTCGATTGCGCAAGAAACATGGAAAACTACTGGTATGGATGACAGTTTTCTTGAATTTTCTGTAAGGTTAATTGGTATTCACCTAGTTAGACAAGGGTGGATTCTCTTGAGACATAGAGGGGTACAGCCTTCTGTACTCTTAATGACTTTGTGTGGCTTTATGCTATACAGCGCCCCCTATCAGAAAGCCTACTAAAGTTTCTGTTGTGCTGATACTTTCTTATATATATGTTAGAAATGGGGTCTTTGGTTGGCAGTCAGGTTACATCCCTGTCCAAGCAAGGACCCTCACTCTAGTCAGGGTAAGTCACACACAATCCAAATTAACCTGTGCCCACCCTCCAGTAGCTTGGCACTGAGCAGTCAGGCTTAACTTAGAAGGCAATGTGGAAAGTATTTGTGCAATAAATCATACAATAACACAATATAGCACCACAAAAATACACCACACAGTGTTTAGAAAAATATATGATATTTATCTGGATATTTGCAGGTCAAAACGATCAAAGATGCAATAAGTAAATGTAGAAATATCACTGAAAAGTTATATAAAGTGTCTTAAGTCTTTTTAAAGCAAACAAAGTCTCTTTTTAGCACAAAGTACCTGGTTCGCGTGAAAAATCTCCGCAAGGGGCCGCAGAGGAGGAGAAGCATGGAAACACAAGGGTTGTGCGTATATTTCTCGGGCTGCACGCGGTGATGCGTCATTTAGTTTCCACGCAGGGACGGCTGTGCGTCGATTTCCGGCGCTCGGTTGGGGATCCTCTTCGGGTTGCGGGGATTTTAGACACCCCGGGGTCTGTGCGTGGAATCCTGGGCTTGTGGAACGAAGTCAAAAGAGCTGCGTCATCCCGGTGGGCGTTGCATGGGAGTTTCTTCCGTACTGCAGGTGCTGCGTCGATTTCCCCTCTGGAAGTCGGGCCGCGTCGTCCCAGGTCAGCTGTGCGTCGATCCAGTGGGCCGTGCGTCAAAGTTCCAGTCGCAACGCAGGCATTGTGTCGATCTACTCCTTGTGAAGTCGGGCTGCATCATTCCGGTTTGGTATGCAGTGAATTTCTCACCCCGGGGCAGACTGTGCGCCGGTTTTAGCAAGCTGTGCATCAAATTTTCACCACACAAGGAGTCCAGTTGCAAGAGAGAAGTCTTTTTGGTCCTAAGACTTCAGGGAACCAGAGGCAAACTCTATCCAAGCCCTTGGAGAGCACTTCTTCACCACAGCCAGGGAGCAGCAAGGCAGCAGGGCAACAGCAAGGCAGCAGTCCTTCACAGAAAGCAGTGAGGTGAGTCCTTTGTGCAGCCAGGCAGTTCTTCTTGGCAGGATGTAGGTTCTGGTTACAAGTTTCTTCTCCAGGAAGTGTCTGAGTGAATGCACAAGGAGCTGTCAACTAAACCCAGCCAGACTTGGATTGTAAGGCACAGAAAGATTTAATTCCAGAGAAATGCTCACTTTCTTAAAGTGGCATTCTAAAATAGTAATTTTAAATCCAACTTCACCAGTCTGCAGGTTTTTATATCACCATTCTGGCCATACTAAATATGGCCTTCTTATTCCTTTCAGATCAGCAGCTACCACTCAAACACTGTATGAGGGCAGCCCCAATGTTAGCCCATGAAGGGAGCACGCCTCACAGCAGTGTAAAAACGAATTTAGGAGTTTTACACTAGCAGGACATGTAACTACATGGTACATGTCCTGCTTTTTCCTACACAGCACCCTGCCCTATGGGGTACCTAGGGCATACCTTAGGGGTGTCTTATATGTAGAAAAAGGGGAGTTTTAGGCTTGGCAAGTACTTTTAAATGCCAAGTCGCATTGGCAGTGAATCTGCACACACAGGCCTTGCAATAGCAGGCCTGAAACAAGGTTAAGGGGCTACTTAAGTGGGTGGCACAACCAGTGCTGCAGGCCCACTAGTAGCATTTAATCTACAGGCCCTGGGCACATATAGTGCACACTACTAGGGACTTATAAGTAAATTAAATAGTCCAATTGGGTATGATCCAATGTTACCATGTTTAAAGGGAGAGAGCATATGCACTTTAGCACTGGTTAGCAGTGGTAAAGTGTGCAGAGTCTAAAAACCAGCAAAAACTGTTTCCATTAGGTGGAGGGAAGCAGGCAAAAGTTAGGGGTGACCACCCTGAGGCTGTCAGGCCTAACAATATATATATTAGGTTTTCCCTTAAGTTTAGTTTACGATAACTTGTGAGAAGTGAGAAGAAGAATATTAAGAACATAGGTCCAGTGCATCATCAGATGGTAGAAGAATGAGGGTGGTTAGGCTTTGAAGTATGGAGATCCAGAAAGCACTATTCTAGATTAGTTAGTCCCTAGAATCCAGTCCCTAATGGCCATTGTCCGTAATATGGAAGATTGGTGGAGCTCTGGAAATTCAGGAGAGAGAGGTACCAGCGGAGGAGTAAGTATCAAAAGGGTTGTGAGTTGTAATGGTTCATGCTGAGATTACGGTGCTTTGTGGAGTTTGGATGGTGTTTTGCTGAGTTGTGTCCAGCGTGACCTAGGATCCCAGGATTTTATTAAAAAGAGTAGAAGACACGTTATTATAATTGTCTGCTGAGTTTGGTGGGGCTTCTTATGAGACGTTGTTGATGGTACAATTTAGATGGGGACATATATCTTTTCGTGAATGTGAGGTGGGGTTGGTATAGTGATTCTAATTAACAGGGCAAATCTATACCATTCTGAATTATACCCCATAGGTTGAGGTTTATCCCAAAGTGCTTGTCTCTTGTGTGATTGAATACTGTCAATTCTTTGGTGGAGCAGACAACAGTTATTTGCATTGTGTATGGTTATATTTGATGCTGAGAAGAGTGCATACGTGCAGACTTTAAAGGAGGGTGGACCGCTGCTAGGAGCAAGATTGACATCACAATGTGCCTAGTTAGTTGGTGTAGTGCCACACTGGTATTAGTTGTTTACGTCCCAAGGGGTCCAGCTGCAATTGGTTGTTGCTGTTGAATGAGAAATGTGGACAAAGAGATATTTTCTGATCTGGAACACAAATCTATCCGATTCTTGATGTTTGATTGAAAAATGAATTGTATTAAGATCAAATGAGATTTGTTTAGGGAAGATGTAGCTGTACCTATTAGAGAGGGAAAAGAGATATCAACTAAAGGTACCCAAGCTCATTATATGATAATAAATGTAGCTCTCCCCACATGCATTTGGCTTGGTCAAATGTGCCACATAACGGAAAAGGAAGGTGCATTGAGGTTTTCAATTTATGGCATATTTAATCTAAAAATTATTGAATACTTGAGAAGGATATTATACAAGATGAAACCACCTCCTAAACCTCCACAGTATGACATGCTAAATGCTTGGGAATTTGCTGACCATGCTAGAGGGAAAGAGAAGTTTCAGGGAAGAGCCTGAGAAGCAGTACGTACTTATGCCAATGCTGAATGGGATGCTGCCCAAAGGAAGTACAGAACTGATACGATAGAGGGAGTTAGACTGTTCCCAGTCTTGACATGTGAAGTATTCGAGAGGGAGAGAGAAGGACAAGAAAAACGATAAGAAAGCAAAAGATGGAAAGTTAAAGGAGGCAGATGACATGAGTGAGATCAATGACGGTGATTCTGATGATAGCTTTTTAAATGCATTATTGTCAGAACATCCATTGTCAGACCTGAGTGGAGAATGGAGATAGCAGTAATGATGGTGGAAATCTTGGGTTAGCTACTGCCACAATAAACACAAATCCAGGTTCAGTGGGGGTTAGTCTGGTGAATGTGCATTGTGAACCAATGGGAGAAGGTTCCAGAAACCTACTACCCCAAATACTGCTGATGGTCTTACTATCCTAGTTACAATTGGTCCTGTGGTCCTCATGAATAAATCTGATTTCCCAGTAAAGACAATGTATAATTTGGCTGTCTCCTGCACAGCAGCTGCTTTAAGTTGTAAGTTGTAAGTCCTGGTCTGAGAGAATCTGCTGCTCTAGTCCTGATAAACATCAGTCTCCATGTCTGGCAAGTGCTGATTCAACTTTAAATCCCACGGGGTGCGGTTCTATAGGTATGCTTCAGAGAATGCCAACTTCTGGCACACCCATAAGTGAACCGCCTTTAAATTCCAGTAGCGGTACTCATGGAGATGGGAATATTTTGAAAGGCCCCGTGGTGTCATGGAGTCTCAGTGCTAAGAAAATAGACAAGTGGGTGAAAGCTTTTAACACTCCTTCGAGTGATAGCAGGAGTTCCAAGTTGAGTCAGGGAATGATTCAGTCACCTGTGAGAGAGAATTTGGTGGATGTGGCCAAAGTGAAATTAGAATTCGGTGAGATGATTAGCGGGAATCTTGAAATGGGTTGTTTGGACTCTTGCCATGAAAATGAGCTTGTATTCATGTGTGAGGATGTTACCAGACATGCAGGACCAGTGTATGGCAAACTATGTGAGTTGGTTGAAAAATATGAGATACACTTGAACAAGAGAAAAGCCTTGGAGAGGAGTTACAATGTATGCTGTAATAAAGAAGACATACCCTGTATGAAAACTTCAGGGATAAAAATACAAATTAAAGAACTAATTCAGAACATTTGGAAATGGAATGAGTTAGACAATTGGGAAAGTTGATGGGCCAGAAAGAAAGAACTGAAAATACAGACAGGAGAGCCATCTCACTTTACAGAAGGAGAGACGAGCACATCAAATTTCCTGTTAGGGAAAGTGCCAACTGGAGTTTACGTCTATGTGCCTTGGAGTAAAAGTGTCCTCGTATTATTCAATAACGACTTTCTGAAGCTGACAGAAAAGCCAGTATTGTGGGTTGATTTGGCCAAGATTTGAAAGAAAATGACAGAGCGCAACTCTGCTCCACTTTGGCAGCCCCGCTTTGTGTCATTTTGAAAACATAGGGATGTGTTGTATTTCGTATATCGAGCACTCCTGTGCAGCTCCCTGCATCGGTGCTAAATTTACTGCCAAGTGCCAACACCACCACCCTTGTGCCATGGTGCACGGATGGCTGCGCTGTGGGGGAGTTAGTTCTTGTGCAGGAAGGGACAACTTCCTGCACAAAAACAATCTTCAATTGCGAATTGCTCTTGCTATGTGTGCTACAGAATGCAGCACACCTAGAAAAAGCTAAAAATGAGGGGGAAAGAAAGTATTTCTACTTGTTGCACCATGCAATGCCACCCCTGTGGTGGCATTAGATTTTGGCACTGCCTCAGGTTTACAAAAACTCGTAAATCTGGGTCAGTGTAAAATTCAATGGATGTTGCTGTGGCACACCCACAGCAACACCCATTGCACGCCCCCTTCCACGCAAAGTGCTGCGTGTGAAGAGGCCGTATTTACCAGTTGGCATTAAGACACAAAAAATGGCTTAATGCCACCATGTAAATATGGTGCAGTGCACAGTGCCACCTGAGTGTCACAAAAAATGATGCTCCAGTGGCGATAGGGCCAGTTAAATCTAGCCCTCTGTTTGACATTGTGGTTCTGATTGACTTGTGGGCAGAATGTAAGAAAGTCACTAAACAGCCTGAGAAAGAACCAATGTGGGTCCCACTGACAAAAGGCTCATTGTCGTTAGTGCTGAAAAACTATTGGCAGGTGATGACATTTTAAAAGTGGGAGGAGTCACCCAAAGACATTGATTCGATTAAGATTGAGAGGACGACTCATAAACCCAAAGAGTCAGTTCATGCTTATTGCTAGGGGTGGGCGGCGAGCTCCGCTCCTTTGGTGGAGCAGGCAGGGTTTTTGTCACTCCGCGATCCTCTTGGAGTGTGGAGTTCACCCAAAAACTCTGGTAGCCCCCTAGTGGAGCTCACCACGTGCGCACTGCAGCCCAGTTTTGGGACACATAACTGGGCTGCAGTGCGCCCAATATTAGAGCAGCAACATGGAGCTGCTGCTGGCACCAGCTCTAGACCGGATCCTCCAGGCCTTCCTCCAGGCCAGGCCTGGGAGCAGGGGGCAGAAAGAGGCAGAGGGGGGTCATTACAACATTGGCGGTAAAAGCCGCTTACTGCCGTGCAGAAGACCGCCAACACACCGCAGCGGCCGCGGAATTCCGCCACAGCTATTATGACCCACATCTCGAAATCCGTCAAAATTAAGACACCCACACAAGTCCACCACACCAAAGGTCAGTGATAAACTGGCAAAAACAAATCCTCCACCGTCACGCCAACAGAAATGCGCCCACGCTATCACGACCCACGAATCCACGCGGCGGTCTTTCAACCGTGGTATTCCATTGGCGGTACACACCGCCGCGCTCAAAATACACACACTTCTACAAAACACAGCCACAATGGACAATTTGTAATACACACACCTGATGCACATACACACACCACACCCACACACCCAATACAATATAAAACACACACCCACATCACCCACAAACCCCTACGACCAAAAATTCAGAAAGAAGGCCAGAGAGAGACACCACCATCCACAAACTATCAGCCACAGGCACTCAACACCATCACCCACACAACTTCCACGCACCTCACACAACACACCACTACATATCACCACACTTATCACCACACACACCACCCCACACATCACCCACTCCATGGCACGGCAAAGACACCCCAGGTTCTCGGAGGAGGAGCTCAGGGTCATGGTGGAGGAAATTGTCTGGGTAGACCCACAGCTATTTGGATCCCAGGTGCAGCACACCTCCATAGTTAGGAAGATGGAGCTATGGTGAAGAATAGTCGACAGGGTCAACGCAGTGGGACAGCACCCAAGAAATAGGGACGACATCAGGAAGAGGTGGAACGACCTACGGGGGAAGGTGCGTTCCGTGGTCTCAAGACACCACATCACGGTACAGCGGACTGGCGGCGGACCACCACCTCCTCCCCCACAACTAACAATATGGGAGGAGCAGGTCTTGGCGATTCTGCATCCTGAGGGCCTCGCAGGAGTCGGTGGAGGAATGGACTCTGGTAAGTCAAAGCTTTACTATTACATCTCCCACCCTACCTGCATGCTATCACAGACCCCCACCCTCACCCCCTCTCCATCACTCCGACTCCTCACAAATTTACTAATAACACAAACCACACATCCCAACACGAAGCCCTGCATGACACAACAAAGCATGGACACCCATCACTAAAGCATGCCCACTGCACATACCCATAACACCCCCCTCAACCATCATCACACAAGCCCCCACACAGGAATGCTAGCACTGGGGTACACGGTCACCCACCCATTGCACACCATAACACACACAGATGCAATAATCATGCTTTTACACCCCTGCAGGACCACTACCCAACGTCACCAGACAGGAGGGTCCAGACATCTCCACCCCATCCACAGAAGAGGCCCACAGTGATGACAGCAGCTCTGTCCAACTGGATGTAGATGACCAGCCCGCACCATCGTGGGCCTCGGGACAGTCGGTTCCCCTCACACAGGCACAGCCCACCACAGACCTTCCACCCTCTGGTAACACCAGCACAACACCCACCCAGCGGGCCCATACCTCCGTCCCCAGAACACGTCAATCAGCTGTGTGTCCACCACTACTGGGAACCCAGGGTAACCCACCACCCCAACAACTACAGGGACCTGGGGGCAGTGGCAGTGGGCACACGGTCCAGGGGATGGAGGCCCAGGAACACAGGCGAACTGGGAGGGCTGCCGTGCGACAGGGGGTGGACAGGCCAAGGGAACCAACTCTCCACGAGGCCCTCTCCTCCATGATGGGAGCATACCACCACTCCCAGGAGACGATGGCAACGGTCCTGGCCAAGTTTCAGGAGACCCAGCGCATGCAGGAGGAACAGTATTTGGGGTTCAGGGAGGAACTCAGAACCATCAGCTCCGCCCTGGGCACCATCGTAGGGGTGCTGAAGGAAATACTTAACGCCAGGAGGGACACTGTGGCACTACAAGGGGCCCCTGACACTAGCATGGACGTTGAACTGCCCACCACCTCCGCCGGCGCTAGTGGACAGGAGGCACCACCACAGGACCACCACACCAGCACCCCCCCCACAGACAGAGAACCACTCCGCAAGCGGTCCCTGAGATCCAGGAACAAGACAGAGCACGATGCCAAGACCCCTGCCAAGAAATGAGACCACCCTGATTGTGAAACCACTGTTCCACTTTGTAACCCTGTCTATATTGGAACTGCCCCAGCTCCACTTCCTATGGCCATATGGGCAATGCAACTGTGAGACTAAGACTGGACTCTGCCATGGACATTCCTCCACCATCCCCCCTCACCATTTTACTACCCCCTCCAATATTGAGCACTTCAATAAACACCCTTGAAGTAAAAAACAATCTGGAGTCAGTCTGTGATTTCGAAATTGTGTATTAGCAATGACAGTGACAAAATGCTTTTTCAAATGTAATGTCAACATACCTATGTCACACATCTCAAGTCCATGAGGAATCTAAGCAGATGACACACATTGGAAACCACACCTGTCAAACCGTAAGGGAAAACAACAACTCAAATGACCATACACTGGTTGAAATCGACAGACAGGATAGAGGTAGAAGTGTTAAAGTACTTGTAGTAGGCAGGAATGTTTTCTCACCTGTGTGTCACTGGAAATATTGCTGGATGACTGAGTCCCTGTTGTCAATGTCTCCTTCCTCTGCTTCCTCCTCATCACTGTCCACAGGCTCCACAGCTGCCACAACACCGCCATCTGGACCATCCTCCTGCAGAAAAGGCACCTGTCGTCGCAAAGCCAAGTTGTGAAGCATACAGCAGGCCACGATGATCTGGCACACCTTATTTGGTGAGTAGAATAGGGAACCACCTGTCATATGGAGGCACCTAAACCTGGCCTTCAGGAGGCCGAAGGTGCGTTCGATCACCCTCCTAGTCCGCCCATGGGCCTCATTGTAGCATTCCTCTGCCCTGGTCCTGGGATTCCTCACTGGGGTCAGTAGCCGTGACAGATTGGGGTAACCAGAGTCCCCTAATAGCCACACACAAGGGATGCTGCTATTCCGCAGGATGTAGGCGTCATGCACAGAGCCAGGGAACATAGCATTTACCTGGGAGATGTACTGGTCTGCCAAACATACCATCTGTACATTCATGGAATGATAACTCTTCCGGTTCCTGTACACCTGTTCACTGCTGTGTGGGGAGACCAAAGCTACATGGGTCCCATCAATGGCACCTATGATGTTGGGGATATGTCCAAGGGCATAGAAGTCACCTTTCACTGTAGGCAAGTCCTCCACCTGAGGGAAAACGATATAGCTCCGCATGTGTTTCAGAAGGGCAGACAACACTCTGGACAACACGTTGGAAAACATAGGTTGGGACATCCCTGATGCCATGGCCACTGTTGTTTGAAATGACCCACTTGCAAGGAAATGGAGCACTGATAGCTCCTGCACTTGAGGGGGGATTCCTGTGGGATGGCGGATTGCTGACATCAGGTCAGGCTCCAACTGGGTACACAGTTCCTGGATTGTGGCACTGTCAAACCTGTAGGTGATGATCAAACTTCTTTCCTCCATTGTCGACAGGTCCACCAGTGGTCGGTACACCGGAGGATGCTGCCATCTCCTCACATGTCCCAGCGGACCGTGCCTATGAAGGACAACAGCGACCACAGAGTCAAACAACTCAGAGGTATGTACCCACAGTCTATACAGAACACCATTCATACACAAAATGTGGCCTGTATTTGTGTTGTGAGACAAGGCTGAGGTATGTGTGACACTGTTGGTAATTAGGCCATGTGGGCCCCTGAAATGGCGGCTGCCTGACCTCTAAACTGGGACAATGGGATGTGAGGTAACTGCGCTGGCGTTGTACGCCATTGCGGTAGGCGGTCGAAGACCGCGGCGCAATGCTGCATTGGTTAACATTGGACCCTATGGGTCCCAGGAGCCAATGACGATGTACGCCGGCGGTGATGGTACGCACCGCCGCGGACGTGACCGCCATTTTCTAGCTGTTCAATCACTCGAAACCTGATCTTCGACAGGAGAGGACCTACACTGCAAGTGCTGCTGTGACCTCGGTCTGGAAGAGACAATGGCTCGTGCGTCTGGGGAAAGGGCCCCTGCCTTCACTGCAGAGGAGTTGGAGAAGCTTGTCAACGGGGTCCTCACCCAGTACACGCTACTCTACGGTCCTCCAGACCAACAGGTAAGTACACAGGGAGCATGTTGTATGGGCTATGCCTGTGTGTAGAGGGCTGGTTGTAAGAAGGAAAGGGGGCACAGTTCTGCGTGCATGAAGGACTGTGAAAGCATGTGCCACATGCCAAGGGTAGGGATGTGGGCCACTCACTTTGACGGTGCAGTTGGTAATGACTTCTCTTCTTCCCCTGTACATGTCATGTAGGTCAGCGCCCACCAGAAGAAGGATATTTGGTGTGCCTTTGCCAAGGACGTCCGGACCCTAGGGGTCCACCACAGACGGAGCACCCACTGCCGTAAAAGATGGGAAGACATTCGCCGCTGGAGCAAGAAGAGAGCGGAGGCTCAGCTGGGGATGGCCTCCCAACATGGGAGGGGTGCCTGTCCAACCATGACCCCCCTGATGTTCCGGATCCTGGCGGTGGCCTACCCGGAGATGGATGGGCACTTGAGGGCATCACAGCAGACACAAGGGGGTGAGTACACTATCATTCAGCGGACTTTGCGTGCAGTGAAGGTGTCTGGGTGGGGGAGGAGGGCTGTGGGTTTCCCTAGGCCAGGGCGAGTTCCGTAGGCTAGGCCCCTCCATAAGGCAGGCCATGTGGCACCCCACCCCACCTCTGTAGAGTGCCAAGTACAGGTATTCATTCCCCTGTGTCATCTATGTGTGCAGATGTCATCCATAGCCTTCTAGGCCATTTCCCAGGAATTGCATCTGTAGAGCCCAACAGCGCAACGTAGTGCAGGGGGCTGCTGTGTCTGTATTGTCTGCCAACGGTAGTGGTAAGCCATGCACTCAACCTGTCTTTCTTCTGTCGTCCCCCCCCTTTTTGTGGTCTCCCTGTTCTTGTGCGCATTAGCATCATCAGGCGGAGGTACAGTGGCACCGGAGCACGAGGAAGCTGCATCCCACATGGCCATGGAGGGCCACACTACGGACTCAGAATACACCAGTGGGACGGATGGTGAGGGGAGCACCACGGCAGTCACAGGATCTGCAACCAGCGACACGGACTCATCCTCCGATGGGAGTTCCCTTGTGGTGGCGGCAACATCTGTGTCCCCCACTTCTACAGGTACAGCCGCCACTCCCCCTACCAGCACCGCCCTCCCAGCAGCCCCTCAGCCTTCGCCCCGTGCCTGCTCACCCAGGAGGGTGGGCATCACCTCAGCCCCTGTCACCTCTTCTGCCCTCAGTGAGGAGGCCATTGACCTCCTCAGGTCACTCACTGTTGGGCAGTCTACCATTTTGAATGCCATCCAGGGTGTTGAAAGGGAGTTGCAACACACAACTGCATTCCTGGAGGGCATTCATTCTGGTCAGGCTGCCCTTCATCGAACCCTTCAAAATCTGGCCTCAGCACTGAAGGCAGCCATTGTCCCTGTGTCTGGCCTCCCCCCTCCAACTTCCTCCACCCAGACCCAATCCCCTGTACCTCTGCATATCCCAAATACACCATCAGACCAGCCTGCACACACCTCACCACACAAGGGAAGCTCAGGCAAACATCAACACCACACATCCCACAGGCACTCACGCAAGCATCACACACATACAGACACACCAACATCCACTGCCTCCACTGTGTCCCCCTCCTCGTCGTCTCCCTCCTCCCTCCCCGTCTCGTCTACACTCACACCTGCATGCACTACCACTACAGCCACTACGTCCCGCACCAGCACACCCACCACCACACCCCGCTCACGTGCACTCACCACCCCCACTACCATTTCCACGTCCCTGTGTCCTCTCCCAGTGTGTCTGTGACGCCCCCTCCAAAGATACACAAACGCAGGCACACACCCACCCAACAGCCATCCACCTCACGACAGCCTCCAGCCCATGCACCTGCACCCAAATCCACAAAAGTTACACCTCCTAAAACCACCATCTCTTCCTCCACTCCCAAACCCCCTCCAGCTACCCTTCCCAGTGTCTCCCAATTTTTTTTCCTGTCCACCCTTAACCTATTCCCCCCCCTTCCAACTCATACGTCCCGTACTAGCACCTCAGCCAAAAAATCTCCGGGACCAGTGGTGCCTGTTGTTACAGGTATGTGGAGTGCACTGGCCACCAGGCCAGCCAGTGTGGCACGGAGCCACAGCACAGCCAGTTCCCCCCTGTGAAGCACCAGAAGTTGGACAGTGCCCGGCGGGAGAGGGGGAAGACCCCAGCCAGCAAAGCCGCTGACAGGGGTCCCGGGGAGAGTGTTGACTCAGCTGTGACTCCTCCCAAGGTGGGGAAGGGGCAGAAGAAATCTCCAACGTCTGGGAGGAGCAGCACGGCGGAGAAGACCGCCATCATCCCCGCTGGCCAGGAGGCCCCCGCCAGCCCCATCGTCACTGCCCAGGAGGCCACCGCCAGCCTCATCGTCACTGCCCAGGAGGCCACCGCCAGAGTCATTGCCCAGGAGGCCACCGCCAGAGTCACTGCCCAGGAGGCCACCGCCAGCCTCATCGTCACTGCCCAGGAGGCCACCACCAGGGTCACTGCCCAGGAGGCCTCTGCCAGCCCCATCGTCACTGCCCAGGAGGCCACCGCCAGCCTCATTGTTACTGCCCAGGAGGCCACCGCTAGCCCCATCGTCACTGCCCAGGAGGCCACCGCCAGAGTCACTGCCCAGGAGGCCTCCGCCAGCCCCATTGTCACTGCCCAGGAGGCCACCGCCAGCCTCATCGTCACTGCCCAGGAGGCCACTGCCAGAGTCACTGCCCAGGAGGCCACCGCCAGAGTCACTGCCCAGGAGGCCACCGCCAGCCTCATCGTCACTGCCCAGGAGGCCACCGCCAGAGTCACTGCCCAGGAGGCCACCGCCAGCCACAGCCCAGCTGGCCAGGAGGGCCCCGCAAGCCACAGCCCAGCTGACCCATGAAGGACCGCCAGCCACAGCCCTGCTGGGCAATGAAGGACCGCCTTGGCAAGGACCGCTGAACAGGGCAAAGACCGCCATGGAAAGCACCGCTGAACATGGCTGACACTGGCAACTCAAGCACCACTGAACAGGCCAAGGACCGCTGAACAGGGCAAAGACCGCCATGGAAAACACCACTACCCCATTTGCGGCAGGGCCAGTGACGCAACTGGGACCGTCACAGGGTGTGTGCTGCACTCTGGGCACCAGTCCCCCTCCAGAACCAGTGGAGAACAGCATCCACTCCGTCTGTCCTGCACAGGATGAAGCACTCTGGGCACCAGTCCCCCTCCAGAACTAGTGGAGAACAGCATCCACTCCGTCTGTCCTGCACAGGATGAAGCACTCTGGGCACCATGCCCCCTCCAGAACCAGGGGAGACCTGCATCCACTTGAGAGACTGTGGCTTTGCACTCCCCAGGATAAAGCAGTGGGCAAGCCACCCACTGTAGAGACTTGAGAGACTGTAGCTTTGCACTCCCCCTAGATTGAACAGTGGGCAACCCACCCACTGTAGAGACTTGAGAGACTGTGGCTTTGCACTCCCCAGGATACATCAATGGGCATGGAGCCCCCTCGTGGATCTGGCGTGGTTCACTCATCCGGCTGAGGTGCCCCCCCTTCCCTTCCCCCCTGAGGTGCCTGTTATATTTCTATCTGATGCCCCTGCAGTGTTCTCTCCGTTTGGATCGTGTATCTTGTGTGGGCCTCGCCCATGCATTTTGGGCCCAGTGGTCCACGGACTATGAATGGTGCAATACCTGCACCACTAATCGTGGTGTATATTTTGTTTATTGTGTATATATATATATATATATATATATATATATATGTATATATTTGCTTACTGTATTTTGATATATTACAATGGTTCCACACATTTCCTTTTGTCTTTGCATTCTTTCGGGGGGGTTGCGGGGGTTACTGTAATGTATAGATATGCATTGGTGTGTGTGTTGTAGTGGGTGAGGGTCGGTGGGGGTTGGGGTGTTGAGTGTGTGTGTCCCTGTGTTTTTGCCTCCCCTATATCGTAGGCGCAGTACTCACCGTGGTCTTCGCTGCCGGCATT
Source organism: Pleurodeles waltl (assembly GCF_031143425.1). Lineage (NCBI taxonomy): Eukaryota > Metazoa > Chordata > Amphibia > Caudata > Salamandridae > Pleurodeles > Pleurodeles waltl. The sequence continues at coordinate 160,963,172 of NC_090450.1, read as the reverse complement.
GATGATCCTCGTAGAGGAGCAGGAAGACTAGCGCTGGCAGGATATGGAGTTCCGGCTCCATGGTGCCCTCCTTCCTCGTGGAGTGTGTAGAGGTGAGCGTTTTCCCTTTGAAATGGCTGTTTCTGCCGAGTTTTTATCCGCGGTGACTCCGCACCGGAAAAGGTGGTGGATTGGTAGGTTGTAATACTGTGGGCAGTACATTGTCTTCCGCCTGTCTGTTGGCGGTGACCGCCGCGCTGTTTGTTTATACCGCCGTGGCCGACGGAGTGTTAAAGTAGCTGTCTTTGTTGGCGGTTTCCGCCACGGTCATAATTGCAATTTGTTTACCGGTGGCCTGTTGGCGGTCTTACCGCCGCTTTAACACCGTCCGCCAGGGTTGTAATGACCACCAGAGTGCCAGGCCGCTGACAACGAGGACCCAAGAGGCCTGAAACTACAGTTTTCAATGCCTACAGCCCTGGCCTAAATTCAGGTCAGGGCCAAAGGCAGCTAAAGCACTGCCCTGCCGAGGCCTCTTGTACACCAGCCTGCCCTGTGTACAGTGCACAGGGGGCAGGTCAGTGCACAAGTGGCCTGAAATGGCAGCTTTTTGCTGAATTCAGGCCAGGGCCATAGGCAGTGAAAGAAAGTGGAATTCCTCAGAGTGGAACTCTGTGAACTCTGCGCAGGCCTACTTATCCTGATTGATTGCTATAGGCATTCAAGCAGTATTTTGGAATGGAGACACTTGAACCAAAGGATATGCGACAATTTGTGCCAAAGTTTGTGATAGGATTGAGACATTAAATTTGATGATGATTCAGCAGCATTTGATTTGTTGGAATAAGAGATCAGTTGAAGTAATTTTGAGATATGTAAAGTATTGCAGTGAAGAGACAGAGATGAAACAGAAGAAACTGAAGAAGAAGCCAATGGTTGGTCAGATGACGGCTGCTCAGAGAAGCAGTCAGACATATCCTTTTTTAGGGAATGTTGGTACCGTGCAAGGAGTGTTTCAGCAGGGAACTACTGGGATGCAGGGTAGAGGTTGAGGTGTTCCATTTGATTCCAGTACAGGGATGGATGTTGCTAGTCTGAAAAAGACAAACCCTTGTCATTTTTGGAAAAGTTGGGGCATTAGAAGAGGGAATATCTTCTCCACCCAGCTAATAAACTCCAGAATTGAGTGTTTGTACAGCTCCAGAGTAGCAACCGCATACAGATGCAAAATGTGGAAAGACAGAGAGGCATATTTACAAGAAACAGGTGAATCAGTGCTGATGCCCCAGTTTTCTTGTGTTGCCCCTGCCCCATTTAAGGACACCACGTGTGCACCATGTTTACCATACAGCGCACCATGGCACAAGTTAGGCCAATAGCGTCAACATTTTTGGTGCTTTCGGGGCACTTTGCTGCACTAGCATAAAAAATGTTGTCACTAATGCAGCAAAGTGCACGGAGGCCCATTGATTACAATGTGTGCATCACTTTAACACCTGTTTGAGCAGGCATTAAAAATGACACCAAAAATGGCGGGGCTCCTAATGCCAGAATACGTTCCTTGCATACATTATGCCTGATGCAGGCATAATGTGGCGCAAGGGGTCGCAAAGTGGCACAATGCATGCTTTGACCCTCTTGGTAAATACGGCATTGTGAAAAATTCCTCCTTGAGCCACATTAGTGTAAAAAAGAATGTCGCTAGTTTGGTGCAAGGAAGTGCTAAGGCCATGTAAATCAGGCCCAGAGAGTGCAGAATTTCGATATACCACAAGCTCCAATGTTGCAGATACCACAACCCTCGATGCCACAGCGAAATGTGATTTGGATTCTTATCAAGTTCTGAATGTGAATCCAAATGCATTTTAAGCTAACAATCCCTTCCAACAGTGCCCCATGTTTCAGATCTCTGAGAACTATGGCTCCAAATAGTCAGCCCGAGGAGGAAGGAAGATCACATGCTTGGTGAAGTCTTGGAGGTAGACTAGAGTGGTCCATTCATAGATAATAAAGTGAATAGCCACCCATGTCATTCTTGGTTGACAATCGTGCTACCCATTCTACTCTAATAACTGTAGAAGCCCCAAACCTACCCCTCAGGAAAAATGATTCAAGTTATAGGAGTTGTGAATAAACAAATGACTACCTCAGAACACCAGAAATGACAGAAGTGCCTGTGAAAATAGGGTCCTTTGATGTGAATCACTGATTTGTGGTGTGTGATTCAAGTCCAGTGAGTCTCTTGGGGAGAGACCTTCTTTTGCCAGCTCAACTGTGTCATCTATTGTACGCAGAAAGGTGTTGAAATGCAAACTCATCATGAGGATGTCACCTTCTGTTGGAAGGCGGATTATTAGTAGTGGTAAGTACACACCTACTGTTAGCGATAAGGCCACCAACTCAATGATAGGTCCAGTCAAAGTCTCAAAACATCAGCCTCTGGCTCAACCCCTGATAGCTTGGCAACAAGCAGACAGGCTTAACTTAGGAGGCAGGTGTGTAACACATATAAATACACCAATACAGTTAATAAGTAAGACACAACACAAAAAGAAATCCACACCAATTTATAAAAATAGGAAACATGTTGATCTTTAAAATGACACCACAACAAAAAACCAATATAGGGAACCGAAGATATGAATTTAAAAAAATGTAAAGTAAAGCTAGTGCCTGGAAGCAAATAGCACTCAAACGGTTAAAAAAAATAAACTTGCATTGGTCGGGGACACAATCAAGAGTCCTAGCCGTCCGCAATGTATCAGCTTTATGCTTATGCCCAGAAGTGTTTCTTGATGCAGGAAAGTAGTCCACAATCCAAGGTTCCAGAACCTCTGAGTTGCTCCTTGGGACTACAATTTCCACAATGCGCCTGGCCAAATCTTTGAAAGTCCACCGAACGCTGTCCAGCTGGGCTCTACTGGCAGGAGTTTCTGCGGGTGACTCTTTTATACCTGTCTCTTACAGGGAGTCCTTTAGAAGCCAGGAAAAGTCCTCTTCGGTGAAGCCGAGAGTGTGCCGTAGATGCAGTCCCTGTGAGTGCAGTTCATCTTGGTACAGACCAGGGATTCAACAGGACAGTCCTTATTCTTTATGTTTCCAGGCAGGGATCATTGGGCATCCACAACACCAATCCAAGGATCTAGAAGCTCAGGGATGGTCCTTGGGATGTTGGTACTATGTTTCCCAGAATGCACCTGGTCAATCCCTTCAAAGGCCACCAGAGGCTGTCTACCTGGAGTCTTCTTGATGGAGATAGTGCTGGTGAACCTCTTTTAACCTGTTGTTATCCAGAAATCCAAATCCACTTCTGTGTCCTCTTTGAATCAAGGAAAAGTCTTTAGGGCTGTTGTTGCTGTGTGCAACAGGAGCAATATTTCAGAGTGCAGTGCTTGGGGTGCAGACTAGGGTTCCAGCAGGGCAATACTTCGTCTTCTTGTGATTTTAGGCAGCAGATCTGAGTTGCGATGCAGATGAGCCACTTTTATTCAATCATCTTGGGGGACAAGCAGGGGGCACCCTTGTACAATGAGCTACAGCCAAATGCATAACAGCTTTCTCCAAAGTGTAGCATTTTCTTGACCCACAAAGCACTGCACTTTAAAATTCCAAGAGGGACAATTTTTCTCCAGTGAAGCAAGACCTGGTTAAACTAACCTACTAGTGTGGCTGATTTCCATTAACACTTTCCTTTTGGGCAACTGCAAATTCCTGTTCGGCCCACGGAGACACAATGTTGACCAAGCTGATTTTTCCTAATCCCACCTAAACGTTACAGGCCTTCCACTTAAATACACATGATCCACACCTCAATGTCCTGGGGTAAAGGGGATGGATGAGAGAAGGAGATAGACACTGGAATCGCGGGGCTGGATCCGGACGCCTAGTGATCGTTCTTGAAGAGACGGTCTTTCCTATAATAAATTACGCATCAGTCAAATGACTAATATTTCATAACCCATGTATATCTACTGTTAAACTATATTGTGGATTACCTGTAATTAAATAAGAGCCCTGAACCTCCTATATTGACTATACCTACTCCCACTGTTATCCCAGCTTAGTACCTCGTCACCTCAATTAAGCCTACCAAGATATGCCTTAACGTTCAGTGGATATCTTGCATGTTTCACTTTGATGAGATTTCCCAAGATGCTGACTCATTTGACTCATAGACTTATTGAACTAGATTCTCCAGGTATTCATAAGTTAATCATTGTACTGTGTTAGTATTGTGAGGAACGCAATTCAGTGTTTAAATCACACTGAAAACATAGGGTTAATAACAAGAATTAAGGTTCACATTGTATTACTAGGACAACATAGGGTTAATCAATAGCATTCAACTTCATGAACAACTGGCTTATTACTGTTACATCACAGTGTAATTTTGAGCATGGGAAAGTTAAGCTTCAACTTCGTTAAAACGCCAAACACAGAATGTTCTGCATCACCTGCAACAATTTGAAATAATGCAAATGCCACTTTGAACTCAGTGATAATAGCCGTATTCACAGTAGGTCGCATCACTAACAATAATAGTGATGCCACATTAAACTCAGCTATAATAAATGTATTCACAGTATATCATTTTCATAATTGTTTAATAGAAACTCATTTCTGTAGTATAATGCAAGCAACTACAATAAGCATTATAGCATAACAAATGGTGAACATCCCAATGATCTTAAAACCCAAAGATGTGCCCTTTTATGTGCATCCCATCCTGGAACATTCGCTTATCAAGCATGAAGTCAGCAAGCATCAAGTTTTAGCAATAAATGTTCTTAAATTGCGCGCAGCTCATTACCGCCTTTTTAAGCGTTAATTCCCTCTGTCTCTTCTTCTTCCAGAAGCGGCGTCCAAGATGCTGGACAGAACAGAGCGTCAAGATTAAAAGTGCAGAAGCAGAGATTTCTTCTCTGCAGCTGCTGGCCTTTACAGCAAGCAACCCACTCAGGCTGGGTGTGGTTTAAATACCTGCTGCATCCAGCAACACACAGTCTGAGTAATAGGGAGCAGCACCTCGTCTGAGTCATAAGGATGATGGAGGCTTGTGCAGCAATTGTTCCCAAACAAGCATTGATCTCTAACAAGCATTGGTCTTTGCAAACAAGCATTGGTCTCTGTAAACAAGCATTGGTCCCTGCAAACAAGCATTGGTCCCTGCAAAGGCAAATGATAACTGAGAAGTTTTTTACTGAGGCATATCCGGGTTTGCAGGCCCGTCAATTCTTTTCCTGGCCCTACTATCTATCTGTAGGGTACAGGGTGAGAGGGCGGGTCTGAATGACATTCTTTTCTGTACTACTTCCTTTGAAGCCCAGTTTGAGTTACCCAGCTCTCTTCGTGGCCTCAGCATCTGCCAACCTCCCCTCATCAGATAACCTCTTCACAGTGCAGGCCAGTTATCACCTCATCAAAGCAGCCTGGGTAATCCTGTTAAGGCTGAGCAATCAGGAGATGCCACTAGCAGGCTGGAATTTGGCTTACAGAAAAGAAAGTATTTTTAACTTATTTTCTGTGTTAGTTATGATAAATTCAAAAGTGGCAAGTTGTTGGATTTATCATTACCAATTTTTTGATGATACATTTAGGATACTGTGATCGGGCGAACCCGATCACGGTAACAGCAGCAGCGGGAAACGCTGTATCGGGCGAACCCGATACGTCATTTCCGCGTCCCCATGTTGCCATGGGGACGCGCAACCCGACGCAGCTGCGTTTCCCCGTTCCCGGGGAAACGCTCACTTTAAAGGAGGCCGCGGAACGGCAAGAGGAGGAGAACCACGGCGAAGAAAGGGAGTTCGGCAGCGAGAGGAGGACGGATGCTGGAGATCTCACGAAGGAAAGGGACACCGGAAACCAGGAGCAGAGCAGTTCCGGAGAGAGGGAGAGACAGACGAAGGAGCCTAGCCACGACCCTGGAGGGTCATGGCTCACAAAGGTACGGTCCCTCCTAGGGGCAAGGGGCAGGACTACGCTGGGAAAGGGAACTGGGGAGGGGTGAGAGGGTAAAGGGATAAAGAAAGGGCACAGTCTACTAAAGGACTTGGGGAAAACCTAACCTCTCGGGCGCACCTTAAGACTTACCTGAAGCACAGATATTGTTAGGCTTTAACACAGTTCACGGGTGGACGCACATTTCTCCTATTCCCCTACTTACCCATTCCCTATTCTTTCTTCAATATAGAGAGCCCCAGTAAACGCCTATATACTTACCCAAGCATTCTTCTGTTTTCTTGCCGGTACCTACCTGGAGCCTTACCACGTTCCCTGAGCAACCTGACCGAGGAAGAAAAGAGAAAGAAGGAAGACCATGCTAAAGAAGAGACATTTAACTGGGTTACGCCATATTTAACTATATAATCTAAAACTTGAATGAACAAAGATAACACCTATGAAATAAACCCTTACTTACCATACTATCGGATCTCTGTCTGGTTTATACCTTCAGCCTGCCACAGATACATTTTGCTCCTTTCTAGCAATACTTATGCTTTTGGGAAATATTCCCATGTTAGCCTATTAGGAAAAATGAAGCATACAGTTTTTCCTTCTCCAGGGCATATAAAACATCTTTTATAATGTCACTGCTTATATTTACATGACACAACACCCCTGTGATATCTAGGGGAGAACTTAGGGGTGACTTATATGTAAACATACGGTAGATTATCTCTTTGGAAGTACCTTTAATTCCAAAGTCAAATTTGCACACAATTTACTTCTTAAAGACAGTCTGCAAGGCAGGAGCGCCTTTATAAATGACAGCAGACAACACAGCAGAACACACTCCAGTGCAGGAAATCTACTGGGACTCTGCATTTCCCTGCCCCTTTCATCACCAGGGACTTATAGATAGTCTGAATTCCCCTTGCCCTATTATCTATTAGAATGGTTCTTACGTTTCATTGTTTACCATGATGAACATTGATAACTTGCCACCGGACTTTAAAGATGTAGTCAGGCTTGATGCTTGGGAATTTACAGGAAAGAAAGCCAGTTTGATCAAAGGTGTTGAACCCATTCGAGTGAAGCCAAATGCTCCATATCTAAGAATATCCCAATATGATGTGACACTTGACAGGATTGCTGGAATTACCCCGGTAATAAAATTTGTGGTCCAACAAGGTATTCTGAAAGATATTATGGGGAGTCCATGCAATTCACTCATTATGGGCTTACAGAACCCTAGTGGTAAATCTTGGATCATTCAAGATTTGAGGAAAGTGAACAACACTGTTGTTTCCTGTTGTCCTATGGTACTGAATCCAGCTGTGATTTTGTTTCAGATTCCAAGTGAGACCAAGTTGTTCCTGGTTATTGATTTGCACAAGGCTTTCTTTTCAATACCTTTGTATGAGGATAGTCAGTTCTTCTTCATGTTTTAGTTTGGCAATCATGTTTTAACATGGTACCAAGTCCCACCAGGGTATAGTGATAGTCCCTCTATCTTTAACCACATTCTCAAGAATAACCTGGAGTCCCTGGCAGTGTATTGCAACTGAGCCCTAGTCTAAAATATTGATGGCCTACTACTGGTGTCCAAACCTCAAGAGGACTGTAAACAAAATATTCTCGCATTGTGGAAGCACCTGGCTGAGAATGCACATAAAGTGTCGCCAAGCAAGTTGTAATACCGTCTAGAAAGAGTTCTAGTATCTTGGACATCATAATTAGAATGGAGCAAGGAAAGTGTCACAAGAGAGGATTTTAGAAATTCTGAAAATGGTTTTACCAACTACCCAGAGAGATGTCTGTATGTTTTTGGGAATGGTGGGCTACTTTTCAAGCGGATACCTATAATTTCCCTGGTGACAAAGCCTTTACAAAGGCTAACACACAAGGATGTGTCTGATCTGGTACCTTGGCATGACAATTGCTTGATTGCCTTTCTAGAGCTGAGAGAATGTCTCTGTTGTGCCCAAGCACTGGGAATGCCTGATTACAATAAGTCATTTGCACTTTTCTGCAGGGCGAGGGAGCGCTATTCTTTCTCAGTGTAGCGCAGATGCTATGGGATCAAGAGTAGCAGAGTAGTAGTGCACAAGCCTTTTGGCATTTCTGGGTAACTGTGCAAGCACTGAGAGAGTGCAGCCCTCTCTCTCATTACTTATACATTTACACTGGAATACCAGAATGCCTGTGGCCTACTTCTCTGATACACTTGATCCCACAGCATTGCCTGATTGCCTTAAAGTGGTGGCGGCTGTCAGTGTTAGCATAGAGAGGTGTAAAAACATAGTAATGGGTCACCCACTACCTGTTTATCTTCCTCACTCTGTTGAGTTGTTATTGACAAGGACTAGAACCCAGCATATGACAAGTGCGAACATACCATATTTGTGGCTATAAATGTGATTTTCATGCTCTGTGCTGTTCGAAATCCTACTAAGTTGTTTCCTGTGCCGGACAATGAAAATGATGATTGTGAAGTGAAGCATCACTGTCTCGATGTCACTAAACTATGCACCAAGCCAAGACCAAATACTGTATATAAGATGCAAATGTGCCACTACCTGAGTCTGATTTTGTGCTAGATGTGGATGGCTCATGTTTACACGACAACTGAGGAAGTTTGGGAGCTGCCTATGCAGTCTGGATGGTTTCAGGAGTTGAAATTCCTGTCTTAAAATAATATTTTCTGCACAAGTAGCTGAATTGATTGCTCTTGCTAGTGCCTGCTGTGTTTCAGACCAGCTGAAGGTGATGATCTTAACTGATAGCATGGCTTTGGTGTTGTGCATGATTTCAAACAGTTATGGTCCCAGAGGTGGTTTATGACCTCTTCTGGATCACCCATCTGAAATAGTGAACAAGTGAGGATCTTCTTGATGCGTTACAAATACCTGAAGAAGTTGCAGTGGTGAAGTACGCTGCACACCATAGTGACGATGATCATTTAACTTTAAGCAACCAATATGCTGATGAGGTTGCAAAGTATTGTGTTCACAATGAATTTATCATTAATGGAGAATGTATGATATTAGTTACAACCTTTTGTTAACAACTATTAACAACTGCAGACAGATGGAAAGAGGTAAAGAGGCTTCAGAAAGAGGTGTCAGAGAAAAAAACACAGGGCTGGTTGTGTTAAAAGAGAGAACGACATTTGGGTTTCAATGTATAGAAGACCTGTGTTGCCAAGTAGTCTGTTGCCACAGACCACCATGACAAAGCGCCTTTCCTAGCGGTCAGGCAGGCAGGTTCCGGCTGACTGTATTTAGATGTTTTAGCTGTGCAGGCGCTGTCATACCATGGATTGCTGATGAAGGGAGCCTATAACTGGACCTAATGGACAATGGACAATGGCAGTGGCTATGGAATACAGTTAAGTCTCACACACACGAACACACACACTCTACCTTAGCCACATGTGTCCCCCTACACAACACACAATACACCACATACACACCGTCACCCATTGCCATTCCAACCCCACCCAACCCATACATACCAAACACACCCATTACCACACATCTATGACACAACATACACACACTATTGACAATGCACCCACACACAACACAACCACAATGAACAGAACTACATACTCAACACACTCACATGAGGTACAACTACACACATCACACCGTCTGCCACACAACACCACTCACCTGAATGTTGCACACAGCAACACAACATACACAACAACACCAATCGCACATGCAAGTGGCACACATACAGATACAACCACATCACCCACTCCAGCTCCATCCACCTCAACCAGCCAATCTAATCTCACACACAAATACACGTACTTAGGCCCATATTTATACTCTTTTAGCTTCGCATTTGCGTCATTTTTTGAAGCAAAAGCGGTGCAAACTAGCAAAATATAATGGTATTTTGTAAGTTTGAACCACTTTTGCTTAAAAAAATGACGCAAATGCGGTGCTAAAAAAGTATAAATATGGGCCTTAGTCACATACATGACAGGTAGCAAAACATTACCAGTACAGGTCCCCTTGCAATGCGCACACATGGGCACTGTCAACAAGTTTGATTGTACCGTCATTGTTGTGACACCATTCATTGTGCAATGAATAATGACACCACAATGACATATGTGTATGTGTGCGATAGGCATTCTGTGCCAGTTTGTCCCCATCCGTATCTGACCAAATCGTGTTACTGACATAGATATGTCACAGTAATTTATAAAAATTACTGTGGCATGTATGTGCCTGCAGTGGTCCTGACGTCAAGTGCAGTTCCCACCCAACATACCCTGACAATGCGGCATCCCTATCTTCAAGTCCAGTGACGGGGATCTTGTTTCCACCATGGGTAAGTGACAGAAGCAACAGCAGGTCTTGTCCAGTCATGTATCGTCAAAAATGGAAATGGAACCGGGGGATAAGGTACGTTTTTCCCCTCATTTCCCCCAGTCCTCTAACTCAAGTATGGAGGCTGGACCCCAACGTTTTGCTTGGTGGTAAGGCATGTCCAAATTTACCCAGTGGGAAAAGTGGCTGGAGTCCCACTGCCAGCCATGTTTCCCTATGGTGTCATTGATGTGGGCAGTGTTTCTTGGTGGAGACTGTTGGACCAATGCGGATGCTTGCCTATGAGACCACCAACTTCTAAATCAAGTGCAGGGAAGGTCATAGTGGGGGACTGGTTTTCCATTGAAAACTCAACAGTGGGATCTTTATTGCCAAGATCTAAATCAGGCCGTCAGTCACATAGGAAGATCAGGAGTTCACTTTCACAGGATGCAGTTGGACTGCATCCAGATGCCTGTGTGTAACAGGCTTAGATATGTCCTGGTGCTTTTTGTCCCCAGCAATCTCTACCTAATATTAACTCCTCATTCTGCATATGAGACCCAAAGCCCCTTCATAATATCCCTCAAAAAAATCTGCCCCTCACCCGCCCAAACCGATTACTCCCTCCCACCAAAGCCAAAGCCCAAGAAAGGGCTACCCACCATTCCCAAACTAAGAAAGACCTTCAACCTTGCATAATTCATGAGAGGAAAGCCCCCTGAGGTGTGCCAAACCAAAGATGAGAAAGACATATTAAGACAATCCAGAAATCCAGAGCCCAACATGTGCGAACAAGTCCTTATGATACTCTTCCCTATTTTGTTGTATGAGCTCGCAGATGGCTGCTAAGGTTGAAGAGTCCAACACTGTGAGAGAGGTGACGGGGCCAATAGATAAGAACAGAGCTCTGACTTGCTCTGTCTAGTAAAGGATCCAATGCCCCCAGTGTAGAAACTTGATTTACCAGGTCCTCAATGTGAGATGCTGTGATGGAAGAGTCCCTTCCACCTCCCATCTACTCCCATTTAGCATCAGGGGGCTACCTGGGCCACTAGCTCTAGCTGTCCACAAGTTCTTTAAACTACTCGTCAGAGCAATCACCTCAACTTTGTGATCTTCAAAGTCAGAATCAGAGTCTGACAAACTTCCAGAATCTGATAAAGAAGAGAAGGCCTCAGGGGGTTTCCATGATGCATGTCCCTGTGCCTGCAACTGTGATTGTTTTTCCTGCTTTACAGTCAGACCGCTAGTACCAAACAGCCTTGTCTCATCCGCTACTGCCCCAGCCAGAACTCGCAAAGATGTCACTCCCTGAAATTCACTGTGATTGGGGCCGATGTGATGATTAGATCCAGTCAGGGCTGTAACAGGTGCATTCCCTGCCAATAATGCTTCTCCTGAGTCAACTGCAACTGTATTAATGACTCAGGAGACTCCCTATAGGTGCCCAATCTCCATCTTCCCCTAATAGTGTGAGCTCCTGACTGAAGAGGAGAAACATATTGATCCAGGGTCCATTGGGAGGATGAAACGGTGGCTGGTACAGGTGGAGAAACTGCCATCCCACCTCCACTGGATGTCAGACGCATTTAAAAACTTTATCTGGACATTGGGATTTAGAAATCTCAATGGTAGGTCCTGAGAGCAATACTGATCCCTCTTCTTTTGCAGTTGGTGCTGTGGCAACACCTTCTTTGGAGCTGGCCTGGCTGGCACTCAACTTGTTTAACTGTGATCTCTTTTCCCCCATAATCTGTGGGCCTTGATTGTTCAGACAAGCAAGTGGAACTTCCCCACAGGAGCTGATTTTAAAGGCATCATTAAGGCAGTAAAACACACTATACCAGGACTTAAGCAAAACAGTTGAGAGTCTCTCACCCCAGTTATACTGCAGCTGCTCCAAAATAGAAAGTAGGCAGACATACAATTGCCACAATGTTGCAGGGAGCTAACGGACCTTTGCTAACAATTTTCCCTGTTGCAACTTAGGCCGATATTTATATATTTTTTTGCACCTCATTTGCGTAACTTTTTGATGCAAAAGTGGTGCAAACGTACAAAATACAATTACATTTTGTAAGTTTGCACTGCTTTTATGTCACAAAAGGACACAAATGCATGCAAAAAAGTATAAATATGGCCCTTAGTGTCAAATTTGTGTTAAAGTCCACCTGATTAGCCTGGTCTCTAGCACACTGGAGACGCAATCAGTGCATCAGTGCATCTTGGCCAGAACCGTCCAGGAAAGAGCCAATCACACATCTAGTGCTCTGCCACCATCTTATCAGGTGGATTTGGATGAACTACTTGTCTCCTGAGAACTGTGCACAAAGTCAGACTCTATTTCTTTATTTTTATGCAGGGTGTGCTGGATGCTGGATTGAGTATGCCAATGGCTAGTTCAGCGGGTAGTCAGGAACAGCAGCTACATATCATCTTGTAGAAAATAAATGGCATGAAGTTGACACGTAAATGCAAATTAATAAGGTTTAATTAATAAGAGCTATACTGTATGGGTCCACATTTAGGCCCTCATTACAACCCTGGCGGTCGGTGATAAAGTGGCGGTAATATCGCCAACAGGCCGGCGGGAAAAAAAATGGGATCACGACCATGGCGGAAACCGCCAACATAGACAGCCACTGTAACACACCGACTGCCGTGGCAATAGCAACAAACGCCGCGGCGGTCACCGGCAACAGACAGGCGGAAGACAATGTACCACTCACGCTATAACAAGGCACCCATCCTCCAGCTTTTCTGGGACGGTACCAACGACATCAAAAGCACGGCATAAAAACGGCTCTGAAGGAGATCTACTCACCTTCTGACACTCAATGAAGAACCAGAACGCCATAGAGCCCGAACTACAGGTCCTGCCGATGCTGGTGTATCTGCTAATACACCAGGAATATCAAAGAAGGCGCTAGCGACGACCACAATGTGTACTGCACCTAGCACACAGGGGAGGGTGGAAGGAAAAAGAGAGTGACACACACACACGCAACACCCCCACCCTCACCCTCACCCACAACACCATACACACAAAAACATGCAGCAACATTACATTTACACCCCCTAAACCCCTGGAAGAACGCAAGGACAAAAGGAATTTAGTGAAATCAATGATATTTAGAAAATGCAGATAAAGTTAACAATTGTAAACAACAGTATATACAAATATTTACAATATGTACAGAGGGCCGTACACTGTCCTTTTCAAATGTCCAGGGACCACTGGGCCAACAAAACATGGGCGAAGCCCACACTGGACTCTTGCCTCAAAACGGAGAGAGCACTGCTGGGGCATCAGGTCGAAAACACACAGGCACCTCAGGGGGAAGGGGAGGGGGGCACCTCACCCGAAGATAGTATTACGCCACTGCTCCTGGAGGGGGCACCATGCCTACAGCGATGTCCTGGGGAGTGCAAAGCCACATTCTCTCAAGTGGGTGGTTTGCCCACTGCTTGGTCCTGGGGAGTTTAAAGCCACAGTCTCTCAAGTATCTCAAGTGGGTGGTTTGCCCACTGCCTGGTCCTGGGTAGTGCAACGCCACAGTCTCTCAAGTCTCTCAAGTGGGAGGTTTGCCCACTGCCTGGTCCTGGGTATTGCAAAGCCACAGTCTCTCAAGCCTCCCAAGTGGGTGGTTTGCCCACTGCTTGGTCCTGGGGAGTTCAAAGCCACAGTCTCTCAAGTCTCTCAAGTGGGTGGTTTGCCTACTGCTTGATCCTGGGGAGTGCAAAGCCACAGTCTCTCAAGTGGGTGACATGTTCCACTGGTTCTGGAGGGAGCCTTGTGCCCAGTCTGCTTCATCCTGCCAAGGATAGGGGGCGTGGATGCAGATCTCCACTGGTTCTGGAGGGGACCTTGTTCCCAGTCTGCTTCATCCTGTCAAGGATAGGGGGAGTGGATGCATTCTCCACTGGTTCTGGAGGAGGCCTTGTGCCCAATGATGTTGCACCTGGGATGTGGCAGTTCACATTCCCTCACCTGGGTGTCTGAGGCACGAGATGTGCAGGGAACAGGTAGCATGATACTCCATGAAGACAGAGCCAGACTCCATCCTGCGGTGACTTAGGCTGCAAACTGCTGGTAGTGCCAGTGCTGGTGGTGGTGCTTCAAGTGGTGGGTGCAGGGTCTAGGCCATCTCCTGCAGCCTCGGACAGCTGCCCAGTGGGGATGTTGCTGATGTGTGATGTAGTGGCACCGGCTGGGCATGTGGCGGTGCAGGTGGCGGTGCCTGCGGCGGTGTCTGCGGCGGTGTCTGCGGTGGAGATGCTGCCGGTGCAGATGCTGGTAGTAGTGGAGGGAGACATCAGGCTATCTCCGGCAGCCTCCGACGGCTGCCCACTGGGGATTATGCTGCTGACTGTTGTTGTGGCAGTGGCATTGCAGATGGCGGTGCAGGTTGTTGGGCTGGCGGAATTGGCTGGTCCTTTGCATTGTTCGGTGGCACACTGCCAGCCCTGACGGATGCCCCCTTTGATCCCCTGGGACTTGCAGGTACCACAGTGGTCGCTGAGTTGGTGGCCAAGGAGCTGGCCTGGTATCTTGACACCCTGCCTCTAGGGGAAGGACAGGGGGTGGCGTAGGGAAGAGGTCAATTTTAGCCAGGAAACGTTTTTTAGACTGTAAGATGGAGGGGGTTTGGGAGTGGAGGAAGAGGTAGTGGTTGTAGGAGGTGTACGTCTGCTGAGCTTGGGTGAAGGTGCATGGGCTGGATGCTGTTGTGAGGTGGATGGCTGTTGAGTGTGTTTGTGTCTGTGTTTGTGTACTTTGGGAGGAGGGCTCACAGACACACTGGGAGAGGACACCGGGGACGTGTGCATGGTTGTGTGGGTGGTGACTGCTCATGAGGGCTGTGTTGGGATGGAGGTAGTGGCTAATGACGTAGTGCATGCAGGTGTGAGTGGAGACACTACTGGGAGGGAGGTGGACGAAGAGGAGGAGGGGGATACAGTGGAGGAAGTGGATGTTGGTATGTTTGCATGGGTATGGTGCTTGGTGATTGCCTGTGTGATGATGTGTGGTGCTTATGTTTTTCTGAGCCACTTTTGTGTGTTGATTTGTGTGCATGCTGGTCTGAAGGTGTGCTTGGGATAGGGTGAGGTAGAGGGGATTGGGTCTGGGTAGTGGAAGTTGGAGTGGGGAGGCTGGACACAGGGACACTGGCAGCCATCAGTGCGGAGGCCAGAGCCTGAAATGCTCTCAGTTGGGCTGCCACACCAGAGTGAATGCCCTGTAGGTATGCATTTGTTTATTGCAAATGCCTCTCAACACCCTGGATGGCATTCAGAATGGCTGACTGCCCAACAGAGAGGGATCTCAGGAGGTCAATAGTCTCCTCAGTGACGGCAGCAGGGCTGACTGGGGCAGGGCCTGAGGTGCCTGGGACAAAGGAGATGCCCACCCTCCTGGGTGAGCGGGTACAGGAAACACGCTAAGGGACTGCTGGGAGGGTGGTGCTGGTGGGGGGGTGGTGGCTGTACCTGTTGTTGGGGTGGGCACAGAGGTGTCCGCCACCGCCAGGGAGCTTCCATTGAAGGAGGAATCGCTGTCACTGGTCTCCCCTCCTGCCGCCGTTGTGGAGCTCCACTCGCTCTCCGTCCCACTGGTACCTTCACCCTCAGTAGATTCGGCCTCCAAGCCCATGTGGGATGCAGCTCCCTCCGTCGCCGGTGCCTCTGCTCCTCCGCCAGATGATGCTAATGCACACAAGGACAGGGTGAAAAGCAAAAGGGAGGGGAGAGACAGAGGATATACTTGGTCAATGCCAGCTACACCACTACCGTTGGCAGACACAACACACAGGGAGCAGCCCTATGCACTAGGCCATGCCCAACCATTCACTAAAGTATTCACCAGTCCATGGGGTACAATACCTAACACCAGCATCTGCACATCTGACACCCACAGGAGCCTGCCCAGTAGTAGTTGGCCACTTGTACCATTGGGGTAGGAGTGCTTAAGAGCATACACACAAGGGACCTACCCTGCCATGATCGCCCTGGTCTAGGGGCACCCACGGCCCCCATCCCAACCCTGCTAGCTCCTAAAGCGCGCAAAGACAGCTTTCTGAATCTGCACTCACCCCCTTGTGGCTGCTGTGATGTCCTCAAGTGCCCATCCAACTCCTGATAGGCCACTGCCAGGATGTGGAACATCAGGGGGGTCATGGTGCGAAGGTCACCCCTTCCACGTTGGGAGGCCAGCCCCGCAGGTCCTTCCATCTCTTGGCAGTGGGTGCTCCACCTGTGATAGACCCACCAGCTCCCACCCATGCCCTGACGCACATACACTGACCACCTCTCATGCAGCACTCAGGCCAGGACTCCTTAGCACCCCCCAACATGTGGCTTACATGCACACCACTCCAAACATGCATTGCCCACACATCATGCTCACAGTGTACTCACCTGTTTGTCTGGAGGACAGTGGAGTAACGTGTACTGGGGGAGGACCCCATCCACCAGTTTCTCCAACTCCTCTGCAGTGAAGGCAGGGGCCCATTCCCCAGACGCTCTAGCCATTGTCGGTTCCAGACTCATGTGACAGCAGCACCTGTAGTATAGGTCCTCTCCTGTTGATGGCCAGGTAGCAAGTGAGTTAATAACTAGAAAAAGTCGGTGATGTCCGCAGCGGTGCGTACCGTCACCACCGTCGTACATCACCATTGGCTCCTGGGACCCATAGGGCCCAATGATATCCAATGTGGAGTTGTGTAATGGTCATCGACCGTCTACTGTGACGCAGCACAACGCCAGTGCAGTTACCTCATTTCCCCTTGTCCCTCCTCACAGGTCAGGCAACCGCCATCTCAGGGGGGGCACATGGCATGGCACCTAGGTGCGTCACAGCACATATTGGCACATCTACTGGCTCTCGAATTCACACACTGCTTCTGTGACATTAATTCAAAAACAGTTGTGTCATCTATTTGGAAAATGACCTTCTGCTTACCGTTCTCCTCCAGAGGCTAAAACCGCTGAGGCAGATGATGAGATGGCGGTATCCTCCGGCGTACAGACCCCTGGTGCACCTGTCGACAACGGAGGACAGACACATTATCATCACATACAGACTTGATCGTGCCACAATCCAAGAACTGATTGCACAATTGGAGCCAGACCTGATGTCATCTATCCGTCAGCCCACAGGAATACCCCCTCTAGTGCAGGTTCTGTCAGTGCTCCATTTTCTGGCAAGTGGTTCCTTTCAAACAACAGTGGCCATGGCATCAGGGATGTCTCAGCCAATGTTCTCCAACGTGTTGACCAGAGTGTTGTCTGCCCTGTTGAAGAACATGCGCAGCTACATCATTTTCCCCCCACAGTGAAAGCTGACTTCTATGCCCTGGGACATATCCCCAACATCATTGGTGCCATTGATGGTACACATGTGGCATTTGCCCCCCCTGCAGAAATGAACAGGACTACAGGAATAGAAAAAGCTATCACTCGATGAATGTGCAAATGGTGTGTTTGGCGGACCAGTGCATTTCCCATGTGATTGCCAAATATCCTGGCTCAGTGCATGACGCATATATCTTGAGGAATAGCAGCATCCCTTATGGGATGGGGCCACTCCAGAGGGACTGGGTGTGGCTAATAGGTGAGCCCAAGGTCCCCACACAGTAAAAGCTGGGGTCTGAGTATGGGGTTGTCCCTAAGGGGTAGTGTATGTCTAACAGTTGACCCTCGATATTTGCAGGTGACTCTGGTTACCCCAACCTCTCATGGCTACTGACCCCAGTGAGGAATCCCAGAACAATGGCAGAGGAACTTTAAAATGAGGAACATGGGTGTACGAGGAGGATAATTGAGAGAACCTTCGGCCTCCTGAAGTCCAGGTTCCGGTGCCTCCATCTGAATAGTGGATCCCTGTGCTACTCACCCAAGAAGGTGTTCCAGATCATCGTGGCAGGCTGTATGTTGCACAACCTGACCTGGAGATGGTCTTGAGGCAGCGGTGGAGCCTGTGGACAGTGAGGAAGAGGAGGCAGATGAAGAAGATGAGGACAATAGAACAAACATTATACAACAGTACTTCCAGTGACATACACGTAAGAGACTATAACTCAAATTTACATTACAGGAAACTTTTGGACATTGTACATGGCAGCCTCCTAGCCTCTGTCTATGGACACTGACTGTTCCCTTTGGATTCTCTATTTTCAGATCTGTGTACCCAATTCTGGGTACTGCTATATGTACTGCTGCCCACCAAAGGTCATCCTGTGGTATATTTCACTGAACATGGACGTTGCAATGCTTTGATAATGTTGTAGTAATACATCTTTCTAATCTTTACACTGACTCCAGTATGGTTTCTGTTTCAAGGGTGTTTATTTTTTGTGCAAATTAGTATGGGGGTAAGTGCAAGGGGGTGGGGTGATGGTGGAGGAAAGTCCAGGGTAGAGTCCAGTCTATTGGTATCACAGGTGAATTGTCCAATGGGCCATTGGAAGGGGAGCAATGGCAGTTCAAGGTGGACAGGGTGACATAGTGTGACAGAAGGATGACAATCAGGAGAGTATTATTTCCTCACTGGGGTCTTGGCAATGTTCTCTTTCGTCTGCCTGGATTGCAGGGACCGTTTGCAGGGTGGTTCTCCTTCTGCAGGGGGTGAGTTGCCGGTGGCCTGTTGGTCCTGTGGCAGTCCCTCCTGTCCACTAGCGCCGGCGGATGTGGAAGGCTGTTCCTCAGTTTGGCTAGTGTCAGGGGCCCTTTGTTATGCCACTGCCTTCCTCATGGTCTTGCCCATGTCAGCCAGGACCCCTGCAATGGTGAACAGGATGGTGTAGATTTTAGTTAGGTCATCCATGATCCCCAGGTACTGTCCCTCCTGCAGCCGCTGGGTCTCCTGTAACTTGGCCAGTACCTGGCCCATGGTCTCCTGGGAATGGTGGTACGCTCCCATGATGTTTGAAAGTGCCTTGTGGAGGGTCGGTTCCCTGGGCCTGTCTTCCCTCTGTCGCGCATCAGTTCTCCCAGCTTCTCTGTTGTTCTGTGCCTCTGTCCCCTGAACCGTGTGCCCAATGCCACTGACCCCCGGTCCCTGATCATCCTGTGTTTGTGGGTTTGCCTGGGGTCCCTGTAGTGGTGCACACACTACTGATTGACGTATCCTGAGAACAGAGGTATGGGCCTGCTGGGTGGGTGCTGTAGTGGTGTTTCCTGAGGGGGGATGCTCTGTGGCAGGCACCTCTTCTCCGGTGATGTTGGGTAGGGGTCCTGTTGGGATGCAAATTAATTGTTAATGTATCTGTGTGTGCCTTCATGTGTAATGGGTGTGTTTCCTTGTATGCTTGTGCTTTCCCTGTCAGCTTGGCCTTGTGTGAGTGGTGATTTTGTGGACTGGTTGAGACTTTCTATTGGGCATGCTGGGGTGATGGGTGTCCATGCAGGTCTGTGATGGGGGTCCATGCATTGTCGTTGCATGCAGGGCTTGGTATTGGGAAGGCTTGTGATAGTGGGATATATGTAAGTTGGTGGAGTGATGGGAGTGAGGGAAAGGGTGGGGGTATGTGATGGCATGCAGGTAGGGTGGGGGATGTAATAGTAAAGATTTGACTTACCAGAGTCCAGTCCCCCTGCTACTCCTGCGAGGCCCTCAGGATGCATTATTGCCAAGACTTGCTCCTCCCATGTTGTTAGTTGTGGGGGAGGAGGTGGGGTTCCACAGCCAGTCCTCTTTACAGCAATCTGGTGTCTTGAAACCTTGGAATGTACCTTCCCCCGTAGGTCATTCCACCTCTTCCTGATGTCATCCCTTGTTCTTGGGTGCTGTCCCATGGCGTTGACCCTGTCCATGATTCTCCGCCATAGCTCCATCTTCCTTGCAATGGACGTCTGCTACACATGTGATCCGAAAAGCTGTGACTCTACCCATATGATTTCCTCCACCATGACCCTTAGCTCCTACTCTGAAAACCTGGGGTGTCTTTAGGATGCCATGGATGTGGTGTGAGTGATATGTGTGAGGATGTGGAAAGTGATGTGTGGGGTGATGTGTTGGGGTGGATACTGTGATATGCGTGGATGGTTTATGGGTGATGGTGTTCTGTGCCTATGATTGAGAGGGTGCTTTTTGCTTGTCTCCCTGTGCTTGGTCTCTATTTTTTTCATTGTAGGGTGTTGTGGGTAATATGGGTGTGTGTTTTTTAGTGGTATGGATGTGAGGGTGTGGTGTGTGTATGTGTGTCAGGTGTGTATATTTTGAATTGTCCAATGTGGTGTGGCTTTGTAATTGTGTGTGTATTTTGAGCGCGGCGGTGTGTACTGCCAATGGATTACCGCGGTTGAATGACCACCACATTGATTCCTGGGTCGTGATACTGTGGGTGTATTCTTGTTGGCGTAACGGTGTGGGTTTTGCTATCGCCAGTTTATCACTGACTTTGGGGGAGCTGGCTTGTGTGGGTGTCTGTATTGTGGCGGGATTCTCCACGTGGGTCAAAATACCCGTGGTGGATTACCGCCGCGGTCATGGTATCTTGGTGCCGTCGGCACGGCGGTCGGTGGCATTTACCGCCAGGGTTGTAATGACGGCCTCAGTCTGTCTGCACATTACCCACGTTTCTAATACCGAGATTCCTCTCCTGAATGATCTGGGGTATCATGCCCGGATCCCTGCTTGCTACAATTCTGCCCCGAGACGGATTGCTCTTCTAGCTCAGGATAAGAGTTGGGCTTTAGCTGGACATTGTTGGGACTCAGGTGGTCAGTGGATCACTGTGGTGTTTAATTCATCGCTCTTTTGTTCACCATGCCACCCCAGTTCAGTCCCAACCATATGCAAATCAGTCTTAACCCTGTTCCTCATGGGAACAGTCCAGCCCAAACTGCCAGGCCAGGTCCTTCCTGGACCAGAAACAAACATCCTGGAACCAGTTTCAGGATATCACCCTTCTTCAGCCAGGCTAGCTTGATTCCAGTGGCATGGGAAGCACGGGACCCACGTCTGGGCATACCCTTCCCACTTAGGGCGACAAATGCAAAAAGATTTAGGCCCAGATCTCTGTACTGGGGGTGAATGTTTGACATTGTTCAGCATTCCGTCCATCACTTGTTCTTTTTGCATTTGTCGCCCTAAGTGAACTCAGGTTCACCTACTATTAGGCTTCCTATAATTAATTCTTTCTGATATATATATTTCTTGCTAGACATTCTCTGCTTTCACGTCTTAGCATTTCCCTATGTCAGAGGGTGATCTCTGACCATAACTCACTCTCTCTCTTGCTTTGTTGAAAGGGCTTTCCATTAACTCCAAAGCCCCGCTCATGAAACTTTGATAGGAAGCTCCTCCTTGATGAAGCTTTCATTCACTCTTTGGTGGTAAGGAGTCTTGGCTCAACTTCCATTCTCTCAGAATCGGACATCCTTAAACCCTTTTGCAGAGGTCAAACTGTAAAATACTCCTCTTACCAGGGCCAAAAAGCTAAGGCCCATATTTATACTTTTTTTAGCGCCTCATTTGCGTCATTTTTTGACGCAAAAGCAGCGCAAACTTTCAAAATACAATTGTATTTTGAAAGTTTGCGCCGTTTTTTGCGTCAAAAAGCAGCGCAAATGCGACGCTAAAAGGTATAAATATGGGCCTAAGTCTGGTCTAAGCAAGCACACAGTCTTCCCTTACCTGTATAGAACAGCTTCTGGTACATAGTGTAATCTCTCAGGATAGGGCGACATTCACATTTTTGTTGGATCAATTACCAATCACTTAAGCTTGCCTTAAGGAACAATTACTCAATAATGAGATCCAAAGGCTTGGTCAAAGCAATTAACTACTTTAACAAACAGAAGAAATTGTCTGAACTCTTTCTTTCGATTGGTCAATTGTTAAGGGGGAAGCTTGTGGCCCTGACCAAATTCCTCTGAAGTTTTACACCAGGCTTTCAGATGAACTGATGCCTGTCCTATGTGATCTTTTCAATTCTTTTGAGTCACTCGGCCAGGTCCCTGGGTCTTGGACAGAGACTAATATTGTCATCTTCCCCAAGAAAGGGAAAGATCCTTTGCTGTGTAATTCATACTATTGCATATCCCTGATCAATGCTGATTCTAAGATCTATATTTGAGTCCTGCATAACATATTATCTACAGTGATATCCAATTTGGTAGATGAGAACCAACATGGGTTTATTCCAGGGCGGGACACCACAACACGGTAATTATCGCTCTCGAGGCAGGATCAGCTCAGTGAAACTTGGTCAGAATGTTGGATGCAGAAAAAGTCTTCTGACCGGGTTTTTGGCCCTTTCTCTGGGCAACTATGAAGACATAGGGATTTGGTCAGTGCTTATTAACCAGGTTAAGTATATATAGCAGAGTCTTACTGCCAGAGTTCTCACTTTGGTTGTCCTATGGACTCTATTCTGATCAACCGGGGTACCCAGCAGGAGTGTCCATTGTCACCCAAGTTTTTTGTGCTTAATATCGAGTCCTACATTCAAGCCCTCAAGGGATCTAGTAATATTCTTCGATTGTGAACCCACCAACTAGACCTCCAAGCACTAGCATATGCAGATGATTTCGCTATTTTGACCTCTGCTCCTGCGGCCTCTTTATTCATCCTTTGCAACTATAGCAAGCCCATTTGGGGGTATATCAGGGTACAAATTCAACCTTGCTAAGAAGCAACTCTAGAAAACACACCTCTTCTGGGACATAATTCGCAATGGGTCAGCTCAGCTACATACTTAGGGGTAGAAATATGCCTAAAAATGGAAAGGTAGTTTAGTCCAATTTTGGACAACTTTTCACAACGACAATCAAGATTTTTTATAAGTGGAACAGATTATATATTGGGCTACTTGGAAAATGCAACCGCATCAAAATGATTCTACTACCATGTTATTTATGTCTTTTTTGATACATACCACTACTTACCAAAGCCTTTTTTGTCAGGTCGAGGCCTTGTGACAAAAATGTATATTGTATATTGTATATTTAGTATACAACTTCTCCAGAGGTCTCAGGAGAAGGGACGTTTTTCATTTCCAGTCCTATTATTTACTTAGCCGCATTCATGGTACGTCTAGCCAAGGTTTTGAGCAGTGAATCATGTGAGTTAGATTGTATGTTCTAGGAATATCTTCCCAGCGGGGGGGATATTTTTCCATGCAGCAGTATAATTGATACAGTATATTTCAAAGGGACATGATTGAAGACTTTGTGGGTCTTTCTTTTCATATGGGCATATTTGAAAATGATGGTTTTGGGCAACACTCTCTGAAATACACATCCACACTTATGCTATAACCCTAATTTCCCGCAGCATGTGCATGAAAATTTTATGGACTGCTGGGAGGGATCTAGGCTTTTTATGCTGGGTCACTTTTATGAGGGTGATACTCTTCTTTTGTATGAAAATTATATAAAAGATTTTCTGTTCTCCCCTCTGAATTCTTCTGCTATCATCAGCTCTGGCATTTTCTGAGTATCTTGAAGATGGAGGACGAAGAATGCTCTCCAAATACCTTCTTGGATTACCTGCAGAGTGCCCCAACTAAAAAGAGCATTAGTTTGGCCTACAAAAGCAATTTGTTGGCCGAGGTTGGATGACAGCCAAATCCTTTGAACATGCCACAGGTAAGTGGAGCCGCCACCTTGGCATGGAAATGACCTCTGACAACATAAGGCACACAAACATCTAGGCGCATACGATCTTAAATGTCTTGCAAGTTAAAACAAATCAGTTCTAACACATCAATGACTTCTACTACACCCCCATCATCCAAATATCATGAATCTTAGGCAGGGCACTATGGGCCTCATTTACAAGAAACTGGCTCATTAATCATGATCTGCCAGTTTGCTTTCGCCACCCTGTGCCCCACTAATGACACCATTGTAGCACTGTATTTACAATCCTGCCATGAGCAGGTGTTAAAAAAATAGATTTCACTGTGCGATTCCTAAGGTCCTCCTTGAGGAGGAAAACCTCCCTTACATACATTATAGATGGCACAAGGAATAATGTGGTGCAAGGGTTTACAAACTGGCACAATGGTACCATTACAACAGTTTGAAAGTATGGCGTAGAGTAATGGACTGTTCTACGCCACCATAGCATCAGAAAAAATGATGCTACGGTGGCTCAAGGAGCTTGTAAATGAGGTCCTAAGGGGCATATTTATACTCTCTTTGCGCCGGAATTGCGTTGTTTTTTTTTACGCAAATCCGACGCAAAGCTAACTCCATATTTATACTTTGGCGTTAGACCCGTCTAGCGCCAAAGATCTTGGAGTTTGCGTCATTTTTTAGCATGGACACCTACCTTGCATTAATGATATGCAAGGTAGGCGTTCCCGTCTAAAAAATGACTCCAAGGCATGTGCGCCTTATTTAAACTCCCGTGCAAAAATGACCACAGGAGTGGGCGGGTCAAAAAAAATGACGTCCAGCCGCTATAGCGTCATTTTTTAAAGCCTGGTCAGGGCAGGCGTTAAGGGACCTGTGGGCTCGGAAGGAGCCCAGAGGTGCCCTCCCATGCCCCCAGGGACACCCCCTGCCACCCTTGCCCACCCCAGGAGGACGGCCAAGGATGGAGGGACCCATCCCAGGGAACTTAAGGTAAGTTCAGGTAAGTCATTTAAAAAAAAAAAAATTGTGGCATAGGGGGGCCTGATTTGTGCCCCCCTACATGCCACTATGCCCAATGACCATGCCCAGGGGACATAAGTCCCTGGGCATGGCAATTGGGCAAGGGGGCATGACTCCTGTCTGTGCTAAGACAGGAGTCATTTCAAAGGGGGTTGGGAGTCAAAAAAATGGCGCAAATCGGGTTGAGGCCAATATTTTGCCTCAGCCCTGACTTGCCCCATTTTTTGACGCCCAAGCTCCATTTTCCCCTACGCCGGCGTGGGTCATTTTTTTTTTACGCAAACCAGTCAGCTGCGCCGGCTAACGTCATTCCATAAATAAGGCGCCTGCATGGCGCTTTGGAATGGCGTTAGCCAGCGTTAACTTTTTTGACGCACAACTGCGTTGGCGCAGTTGTGCGTCAAAAAGTATAAATATGTCCCTAAATGTTTTTGATGCTCTGCAGATCTGGCGGCTGTTGCCCACATGTTTGCCATCTATGCTGTTATCGCTTATTATTGGCAGACAGTTTTTGGGAAGCTTAGTTGGTCCTGTTCAACCAATCAGATTGGGGACCCTAAACTAATCATTTTAGTTTATTTGCCTTATATTCTCGGCCATCCGGGTGGAATATATTTCTTAGCAATTCCACTGGCATGATTAATCTTGGGGCTTCATTGACTACCTGCTCAGGTGCCTAACCCTATGCTTTGATGGCATTAATTCTGGAAAATGTGTCTCTTCGAAATTCTGATAATTGATAATGAGGAATGAAGAACAAGGCTTAAGAAGATCTGGGATCCACTGTTGGGTAGTTAGCCTAGTCATGACTATTCACCATCACAGCAGACAACCTCTCTTTCTTTCTTTGTGTCGGTTTTTAGAATGCATAGGTCTAGTCACATCCTGCATGGTGCTGTAGGTTTCTGTTTTCTATTTTAATGAACAATGATGGCATGTCATAATTCCTATTGTATCTCTGTGTGATAATAAGGTCCTCCATGTAAAAATATATATATTTTTTTAAATACAGATCCACGAAGACATTAAAATTAAACTTTTTAAAAAAGAGACCTGTCCTTGTGGTTGTGTGCAACTTAGCGTGTTGAGTTGAAGCTTACCTAACCAGAAATCTCACTGTGGCAAAATTGATGTTAAGAGAACTTGTTCCTATGTTTGACTTTCTGACCTCTCTAGAATCAGAACAAGGAACTCATTTTAATAATGAGGTCCTGAGATTGTTGTGCACAGAACTACAAGTACAACAGAGACTACATTGCAGTTATAGACCTGAGGTTTCACGTCTTGTTGAACAGGTTAATGGGACACTGAAATCCAGATTGGCTAAAGTGTGTGCTTCAACATCTTTCAAACGGCCTGATGCTTTGCCCGTTGAACTGATGAGACTTCTCAGTGTACTTTATTGGAAGATGGAAATGTTTCCCCAGGAGATATCCATGGGCCGAGCTATTAGGTTGCCAGCCATGCCTGCGAATGCACTTGTGTACATTACAGATGATATGATCCTTGATTACTGCAAAGGGCAGGCTGATGTGGTGCATTCTGTGTCTCATCAGGTCAGAGCAGCCACAGCCCCACTGCATCAGGAACAGTACTGTGACCTCAGTCCCGGCAACTAGGTCCTGGTGAAGAAACACATAAGGAAGAAGTGTTTGGAGCATTATTGACATGGGCTGTACCAATTCATCTTGGTGACAACAACAGATGTTAAATGTGGAGGTTTCCCTGTCTGGATACACGCTTCCCAAACTCACAGAGTTGAGTTTCCTCTTGGTGCGATAGCACATGTCGTAGAAGTACCAGTGGTGGCTGAGACACAACCGGAGCAGGTTAGTCAAGCTGTCAGGAATGAAATAGAGCCTAAAACAGCACATGTTCAGTCTGAGGGTGGTCTGGAGTGATCCATATTTGAAGCTCAGATAGAAGAGTCTCATCCTGTAGTGGCAAATGAGCAAAAGTCATATTCAGACTCTGATGAAGGACCTAGTGCTGTGAAAACGCAAAGGGAAGCTGGAGATCACTGGCACAGAAGGCAATAAAGTGGGAAACTGAATTTACCCAAGGAGTGTGTGCCTCAAACAATTCCAGAGGTCACTAAGAAACTATGGGGGTCATTCTGACCTCGGCAGTAAAAGGCGCTTACCGCCGGCCAGAAGACCGCCATAACACCGCCGCGGCCGCGGTAAACCGCCACAGTCATTCTGACCCGCAACTGGCAAACCGCCAAAAACCCAACATCCACAAAAGTCCGCCACACCAAAGGTCAGCGATAAAATGGCCATGACCAAACCTCCACCGTCACGCCAACAGAAATACGCCCATACCATTCCGACCCACAAATCCACGCGGCGCTCTTTCAAACGCGGTATTCCATTGGCGGTACACACCGCCGCGGTCAAAATACACACACACATAGAAAACACTGCCACATTGGTCAGTTTGAAATACACACACCTGATACACATACTAACACCACTCCCACACACCCAACACAATATAAAACACACACCCACATCCCCCACATGCCCATACGACCCGGAATCATTGACGAAGGCTAGAGACAGAGCACAGAATAGACAATCCCACAACACAGAGGCACACAACACCATCACCCACACAGAATCCACGCACCAAACACCACACACCACCACACGCACCACACTCATCACCACAAACGCCACCCCACACCTCAACCACACCACCCCATGGCACCCCAAAGACACCCAAGGTTCAGTGACGCAGAACTCAGGGTCATGGTGGAGGAAATAGTCCGTGTAGAGCCCCAGCTCTTCGGAGCACAGGTGCAGCACACCAAAATTGCCAGGAAGATGGAGCTATGGCAAAGGATAGTGGACAGGGTCAACGCGGTGGGACAGCATCCACGCAATCGGGAGGACATCAGGAAGAGATGGAACGACCTACGGGGGAAGGTGCGTTCCATGGTCTCAAGGCACAACATTGCGGTGCAGAAGACTGGCGGCGGACCCCCACCTACTCCCCCAGAATTTACCGCATGGGAGGAGGAAGTCTTGCACATCCTGCATCCTGAGGGCCTCGCAGGAGTAGGCGGAGGAATGGACTCTGGTCAGGCAAATCTTCACTACTGCTTCCCACCCCCACCTCACCTGCATGCCAAATCATACCCCCACCCTCACCCCCTCCCCCATCACACCAACCCCTAGCAAAAGGCTCACCATCACAACCCACCCATCCCAACACCAAGCCCTGCATGCGACCACAAAGCATGGACACCCATCACCAAAGCATGTCCACTGCACACACACATCACCCCCACAAGCCACACTCACAAAAGCCCCCACAAGGAAATGCCTGCACTTGGGTACACGGACACCCACCCATCACACGAAATGCCACACACAGAAGCAATAACCATACCTTTATACCCCTGCAGGACCCAAACGCCACCACACCGCCACGGAGGGTCCCGAGATGTCCATCCCACCCCCAGAAGAGGCCCCCAGCGATGACAGCAGCTCTGTCTCCCTGGAGCCAGATGACCAGCCCGGCCCATCGGGGACCTCTGGACAGTCGGTTCCCCACAGACAGCCACAGGCTACACCAGACCCAACCCCCTCTGGGAACACCAGCACAGCTCCCACCCAGCGGGCCCATGCCTCTGTCTCCAGGACACGTAAATCAGCGGTGTGTCCACCACTACAGGGCACCCAGGTTGACCCACCATCACAACAACAACAGGGACCTGGGGGCAGTGGTAGTGGGCACACCGTCCAGGGGACAGAGGCCCAGGAACACAGAGGAACTGGGAGGGCTGCTGTGCGACAGGGGGGGGACAGGCCCGGGGAACCCACTCTCCAAGAGGCCCTCTCCACCATCATGGGAGCATACCACCGCTCCCAGGAGACGATGGCGACGGTACTGGCCTGGTTCCAGGAGATCCAGGAACTGCAGGAGGAACGGTACATGGGGTTCAGGGAGGAACATCGGTTCCGCAATGGGGACCATCGTCCTGGCCCTTACCCAGATCGTCACCACATTGCGGGACCATGTGGCACCCCAAAGGGCCCCTGTCACTAGCCCAGGCCAGGAACAGCCTACCACCTCCGCCGGCGCTAGTGGACAGGAGGCCCCCACACAACGACGGACCACCAGAACCCCACCTCCTGCAGAAGAAGAACCACCCCGCAAGCGGAACCTGAGATCTCACAAGAAGACAGAGTAGGATTGCAAGACCCCCGCCAGCCTAAAATACCCCCTGATGTCATCCCACTGTCCCACATTGTCACCCTGTCCAACTTTGAACTGCCCCTGCTCCATCCTTCCCCAGGCATATGGACAATGCACCTGTGCGACTGAGAACTGGACTCTGCCATGGACATTACTCCACCCCCACCCATCACCGTTTCCCAATCATGTACCTATATGTAGCACTTAAAATAAATCACTTATTCCACCAAAAAAACCAGGAGTCTGCTTGTATTTTCAACAAATGTATTACACATAACGGTGCAATAATGTCCAGTTACTTTGTGATGACAACATACCAATCTCAATAAGCTTTAGTCCATGGGCAAACAAAGCTGATGTCAGGCAGTGGGTCATACAGCTCTGAAAAGGGAAGGGAAAGTCACAAATCAGTTAACAGGAACTGGGGGGAAACACAGACAGTGCAGACGCATGAGGCCTTCAGTAAATGTAAAATGGGGTGGCTGATTCTTACCTGGGGGCTACTGAAAGTATTGTCGTATGACTGTCTCCCTGTTGTCCGTGTCGTCCCCGTCGTCTTCCTCCTCTTCACTCTCCACAGGCTCCACAGCTGCTACAACACCACCATCTGGACCATCCTCCTGCAGAAAAGGCACCTGGCGTCGCAATGCAAGATTGTGAAGCATACAGCAGGCCACGATGCTCTGGCACATCTTCTTTGGTGAGTACATGAGGGATCCCCCTGTCATATGCAGGCACCTAAGCCTGGCCTTCAGGACCCTGAAGGTCCTTTCTATGATCCTCCTAGTTCGCCCATGGGCCTCATTGTACCGTTCCTCTGCCCTGGTCCGGGGATTCCTCACTGGGGTCAGTAGCCACGACAGGTTGGGGTTACCAGAGTCACCTATTAGCCACACACGGTGTCTCTGTAGCTGTTCCATCACATAAGGTATGCTGCTATTTCGCATGACATACGCGTCATGCACTGACCCAGGCAACTTGGCATTTACATGGGAGATGTACTGGTCAGCCAAACAGACCACCTGGGCATTCATCGAATGATAACTTTTTCTGTTTTGGTACACCTGCTCACTTCCACTGGGGGGAACCAAAGCCACATGGGTCCCATCAATGGCACCAATGATGTTGGGGACATGTCCAAGGGCATAGAAATCACCCTTCACTGTAGCCAATTCGCCCACGTCAGGGAAAATAATGTAGCTCCGCATGTATTTCATCAGGGCAGACAACACTCTGGACAAAACCTTAGAAAACATAGGCTGAGACATCCCAGATGATATGGCCACTGTTGTCTGAAAAGACCCACTTGCCAAAAAATGGAGTACTGACAGAACCTGCACCAGAGGGGGAATCCCTGTGGGTTGGCGGATGGGGGACATCAGGTCTGTCTCCAGCTGGGCACATAGTTCATGTATGGTTGCTCTGTCAAGCCGGTATGTAAGTATGATATGTCGTTCTTCCATTGTCGACAGGTCCACCAGCGGCCGGTACACGGGAGGATTCATCCTTCTCCTTGCAAGTACCAGCGGACGGTGCCTAGGAAGGACAACATGGAGCACAGAGTCAAGCAACCCACAGGTTCGTTCACACAGCTTGCACAGTACACGAATCGCTATGCATTGATTGGCTTGTATGAGTGGCAATGCAAGGCCTAGGCCTGTGTGACGCAGTAGAAATCATGCCATGTGGGCCCTTGAAATGGCGGCTGCCTGACCTGTGAAGTGTGACAGTGGGATGTGAGGTCACTGCGCTGGCGTGGCACACCGTGGCGGTAGGCGGGCGAAGACCGCGGCGCAAAGCAGCATTGGTTAACATTGAACCCTATGGCTCTCAGGAGCCAATGACGATGTGCGCCGGCGTTCGCGGTACGCACCGCCGCGGGCGTGACCGACATTTTCTATCTGATTAATCACTCGAGACCTGATCATCCACAGGAGAGGACCTATACTGCAAGTGCTGCTGTGACCTCGGTCTGGGAGATACAATGGCTGCTGCGACTGGGGAAAGGGACCCTGCCTTCACTTCCGAAGAATTGGAGAAACTTGTTGATGGGGTCCTCCCCCAGTATGCGCTACTCTACGGTCCTCCAGACCAACAGGTTAGTACACAGGGTGCACATTGAATGGGCTATGCCTGTGTTGAGTGGGGTGTATGTAAGATGGTGGGGAGGGGAGCGAATGAGGAGTGCAACACACGAAAGATGAGAGCATGTGCCACATGGCAAGGTTGGGGAGGGGGGGGCCACTCACATTGACCAGGCAGAAAACTGATGCGCTTTCTTTTACCACCCTGTACATGTCACATAGGTCAGCGCCCATCAGAAGATCGACATTTGGCATGCCATTGCCCAGGACGTCCGGGCCCTGGGGGTCCACAACAGACGGGGCACCCACTGCCGAAAGAGGTGGGAGGACATCCGCCGCGGGACCAGAAAGACCGCCGAGTCTCTGCTGGGGATGGCCTCCCAACGTAGGAGGGGTGCCAGCTGCCAATTGACCCACCTGATGTCCCGGATCCTGGCGGTGGCCTACCCCGATTTGGATGGGCGCGTAAGGACATCACAGCAGACACAAGGGGGTGAGTATCAGCACATTCTGCTATCTTTGCGTGCAGGGAAGGTGTCTGGGTGGGGGAGGAGGGCTGTGGCTATCTCCAGGCCAGGGCGCATTCTGTAGGCTAGGCCCCTCCGTTAGACACGGCCCTGTGCCCCTACCCCCCACCTCTGTAGGGTGCCAAGTACAGCTATCCATGGTCCGGCCTCACCCATGTGTGCATTTGTCGTCCATAGACCCGTAGGACTAGTCTCAATAACTGAGTAGTGTACCCCCATTGCGCGGCCTAGTTCAGGGGGCTTCTGTGTCTGTCCTCTCCCACAACGGTGTTGCCAATGCATGCACTCAACCTGTCTTCATTTCTCCCCCCCCCCATTTTCTTTGTCTTCCTGTTCATGTGTGCATTAGCATCATCTGGCGGAGGAGAAGTGGCATTGGAGCACGAGGGAGCTGCATCTCATATGGCCCCAGAGGGCCATACGACAGACTCCGAGTACACCAGTGAGACGGAGGGCGAGTGGAGCTCCACAACGGGGACCCGTGGAGACGTCAGCGACACAGACACGTCCTCGGAAGGGAGCTCCCTAGCGGTGGCGGCAACATCCGTGCCCACCGCCACAACAGGTACAGCCGCCACCCAGCGCACCAGCCCCGCCCTCCCAGTAGCCCCTCAGCCTTCGCTCCGTGCCCGCTCGCCCAGGAAGGCGGGCATCTCCTTCGCCCCAGGCACCTCAGGCCCTGCCCCAGTTACCCCTGCTGCCCTCAGTGAGGAGGTCATTGACCTCCTCAGGACACTCATTGTTGGGCAGTCTACCCTCTTGAATGCCATCCAGGGTGTAGAAAGGGAGGTGCATCGGAGCAATGCATACCTGGAGGGCATTCATTCGGGTCAGGCTGCCCATCAGCGATCGTTCAACGCTGTGGCCTCAGCACTGACGGCAGCCATTGTCCCTGTCTCCAGCCTCCCTCTTCTGACTCCCTCCACCCAGTCCCAGTCTCCTGTTCCTCTGCCTATCCCATCCACACCATCAGACCAGCCTGCACACACCTCTACACCCAAGGGCAGCTCATCCAGACATAAGCACCACAGATCCCACAAGCATTCACACAAGCAACACCCAGACGCAGACATGCCAACAGTCACTACCACCTCTGTGTCCCCCACCTCCTCATCTCCCCCCTCCCTCCCTGTGACGTCTCCACTCACACCTGCATGCACACCACCATCAGCCAGTACTTCCATCACCAGCACACCCTCCATTACAGTCCGCACACGTGCAGTCACCACCCCCACTGCCATTTACATGTCCCCTGTGTCCTCTCCCAGTGTGTCTGTCACCCCCTCTTCCAAAGCACACAAACGCAGGCAGCGACCCACCCAAAAGCCACCCACCTCACGACAGCCTCCGTCACAAGCACCTGCACCCAAAGACAGCACACTTGACTCTCCTACAACCACATCCTCTTCCTCCACTCCCAAACCCACTACACCTACCCGTCCCTGTCCTCCCAAAGTCCTTTTCCTTTCCAACCTTGAACTCGTTCCAATCACTGACCCACCCCCTCCATCGGGTAAGACCAAAAAAAGCACCTCAGCCACCACCAGCCCTGCATCTACTGTGACCATAGTGCAGGGCTATTGGAGTCCACCAGATCCTAGGGCAGGAACATCGGCCAGCAGCAAGGGGACAGCCAGCCCACCCCTGGGAAGAGGACAAGGAAGAAAAAGGCCCGGCGCGACAAGCCTGAGACGGCTGCCACCAAGGCCTTGCCCCGTCACCTGCCACATCATCCAAGGGAGGCAAGGGCCACAGAGCTCCAGCAGCAGGGCGGAGAAGTCAGGCAGCAGGCGAGCTGCCCAGGAGGTCCCCACCAGCCCCATCCCGGGTGTGACGGACGACACCCACGGGCCCAGGACTCCATCACAGGAGGGCGCCGCGACCGCAAGTTCGGATGGGGAATGAGCGGGAAGTCTTGCCCAGGTCTGGCTCCCTAGACACACAGGACAAGCACCGCTGAACAGGGCCCCGCCGGGAGGAGCACCGCTGAACGGGCCCCGCCAGGCCAAGAACCGCTGAACGGGCCCCGCCGGGCCAAGAACCACTGAACAGGGCCCCGCCGGGCCAAGAACCGCTGAACAGGGCCCCGCCAGGAGGAGCACCGCTGAACGGGCCCCGCCGGGCCAAGAACCGCTGAAAGGGCCCCGCCGGGCCAAGAACCGCTGAGCAGGGCCCCGCCGGGAGGAGCACCGCTGAACGGGCCCCGCTGGCCCAAGAACCGCTGAACGGGCCCCGCCGGGAGGAGCACCGCTGAACAGGGCCCGCCGGGGGGAGCACGGTTGAACGGGCCCCGCCGGACCAAGAACTGCTGAACAGGGCCCCGCCGGGAGGAGCACCGCTGAACGGGCCCCGCCGTCTCAAGCACCGCTCCGCTGGGCCCTTCCTGTCAAGCAACGCTCCGCTGGGCCCTTCATCTCAAGCACCGCTCTGCTGGGCCCACCGTCTCAAGCACCGCTCCGCTGGGCCCTTCCTGTCAAGCACCGCTCCGCTGGGCCCTTCCTGTCAAGCACCGCTCCGCTGGGCCCCGCCGTCTCAAGCACCGCTCCGCTGGGCCCTTCCTGTCAAGCACCGCTCCGCTGGGCCCTTCATCTCAAGCACCGCTCTGCTGGGCCCTTCCTGTCAAGCACCGCTCCGCTGGGCCCTTCATCTCAAGCACCGCTCCGCTGGGCCCTTCATCTCAAGCACCGCTCCGCTGGGCCCTGCCGTCTCAAGCACCGCTCCGCTGGGCCCTTCCTGTCAAGCACCGCTCCGCTGGGCCCTTCCTGTCAAGCACCGCTCCGCTGGGCCCTTCATCTCAAGCACCGCTCCGCTGGGCCCTTCATCTCAAGCACCGCTCCGCTGGGCCCTTCATCTCAAGCACCGCTCCGCTGGGCCCCGCCGTCTCAAGCACCGCTCCGCTGGGCCCTTCATCTCAAGCACCGCTCCGCTGGGCCCCGCCGTCTCAAGCACCGCTCCGCTGGGCCATTCCTGTCAAGCACTGCTGGCCCATTGACAGTGCCGGTTCAGTGTCGAGCAGGGCTTCAGGGAGCACTCGGGGCACCATGCCTCCTCCAATCACAGTGGATTCGGTAATCCATCTGATGGACTGTGGCTTTGCACCCCCCAGGATGGGACAGTGGGCATGGAGGCCCCTCGTGGATCTGGCGTCGTGGACTCATGTGGCTGAGGTGCCCCCTTCCCTTCCCCCTGAGGTGCCTATACTTTTATCATCTGATGCCCCTGCAGTGTTCTCTCCAATGGTATCTGGTCTCCTGTGTGGGCTTTGCCCATGTGTTTGTGCACATTGGCCCACGGACTATGGAACTTTGACGGAATGTGCAGGACTTTTTGCCTATGGATATCTTGTTGACTATCTTCATTCCTTATTTTTGTATCTTTTATTTGGCATATTTGCCATTCCTTCTATGGAGCTATTTATACATATATTTTTTCGAACATTTAAATTGTGTCTTTGCATTATTCCGGGGGGTTTGTGTGGTGTCACTCTGACTTGTTGCTCGGCAATGGGGTGTAGGTATTTGTGGTGGGGGGGTGGGTGTATGGCGCATGTGTGTCCCCGTAATCTTTTCTCCTCCCCCCTCCCCTGTGTCGTAGGTGCAGTACTCACCGTTGTCGTCTGCGCTGGCGTTCGTACTCCTGGTAGATGAGCAGGTAGACAAGAGCTGGTAGGATGTGTAATTCGGGCTCCATGCTGTCCTCCTTCCTCGTGGAGTGTGTATAGGTGAGCGTTTTCCCGTTCGTAGTCTGTTTCCGCCGTGTTTTTATCGGCGGGGCTCCCGCCCCGGAAAAGGTGGCGGATTGGTGAGTTGTGATAGGGTGGGCGGTACATTGTCTGCCGCCTGCCTGTTGGCGGTGACCGCTGCGCTGTTTGTCGGTCACGCCGTGGCGGTCGGAGTGTTAATGTGGCGGCCTGTGTTGGCGGTTCCCGCCAGAGTTAGAATACCATTTTTTTGACCGACGGCCTGTTTGCGGGTTGGCCACCGCTTTATCACCGACCGCCAGGGTCAGAATGACCCCCTATGATTTTAGTAGAAGACCACAGTTGAGGGCTAAGGAATACTCACAAAGACCTTGTAAATAATTTCTTGGTACAGCTCTTGGGCTTTGTGTTGCCTTTGCACAAGTAAGACTTAAGCGAACCATCATTGCTGCCACTGCATTTCACCCTGATTTTGGATAAGTTATGGAAACAAACAAAACCTATGGATGTAAACATTTGTTGGGTGCAGTGTTGATTGATTTTCTTTTAGTATTAATTGTTTTATTGTTAGGGTTGTTTACCACTTCACCTTCTGTAGTAAATGAATTACTATCTAGTGTTCCCCCACAAAGTCTTCTAGACAGTGGCTTACACACATTAGATGATAAGGCTTTGCACATAGATAATTCTAGAAGAGATTATTCTCAAATGTATACTTTAAATTGCTTTATGAGTATATTGACACTATTGACACAAGGGATTGCTACATTTGTGCGTAATTATCTTCTTCAGTTTCAGAAGACATCACATATCCTCACATTCCTTTGACCTATGGATGTCCCTGTTGTCTTCTATTGAGTACATTTTATGGATAGGGTAGCTATCAGTATTACTTCTTGAATGATGATTTAGGGCCTGATTTAGAGTTTGTTCCAGGGGATTACTCCACCATAAGCGTGATGGATATCCCCTCCTCCGTATTATAATTCCATTATAGCCTGTGGACCTCTAAATCAAGCCCTTAGACCTTCCAGAAGTTCCTTTGGTTAAACATATGAATACAAATCCTTATTTCAAGGGTGCAGAAATAGCAGGTAAATATTTTGGCCCGTATTTATACTCCGTTTGTGCCGAATTAGTGTCGTTTTTTTCGACGCAAATTCGGCGCAAAACTAACGCCATATTTATACTTTGGCGTTAGACGCGTCTAGCGCCAAAGTATTGGCAAATAGCGTCATTTTTTTGCGTGAACGCCTTCCTTGCGTTAATGAGATGCAAGGAAGGCGTTCCCGTCTAAAAAAATGACGGCGACGCAAATGCGTCGTATTTATACTCCCGGGCAAAAATCACGCCCGGGAGTTGGCGGGTCAAAAAACCCCGCATTTGCGCCACTATTTAACGCCTGGGTCAGGGTAGGCGTTAAGGGGCCTGTGGGCTCAAAATGAGCCCACAGGTGCCCTCCCCTGCCCCCAGGGACCCCCCCTGCCACCCCTGCCCACCCCAGGAGGACACCCAAGGATGGAGGGACCCACCCCAGGGACATTCAGGTAAGTTCAGGTAAGTATAATTTTTTATATTTTTTAATTTTTTTTGGGTGGCATAGGGGGGCCTTATTTGTGCCCCCCTACATGCCACTATGCCCAATAACCATGCCCAGGGGACACAAGTCCCCTGTGCATGGCCATTGGGCAAGGGGGCATGACTCCTGTCTTTACTAAGACAGGAGTCATGAAATGGCGTCTGGGCGTCGTAAAAAAATGGCGCAAATCGGGTTGAGGCGATTCTTTTGCCTCAACCTGACTTGCCCCATTTTAAGACGCCCTAACGTCATTTTTTCCCAACGCCGGCGCTGCCTGGTCTACGTGGTTTTTTTCCACGCACACCAGGCAGCGCCGGTCTGCTTGCGCCGGCTAACGCCATTCCATAAATACGGCGCCCGCATGGCGCTTCAGAATGGCGTTAGACGGCGCTAAATTTTTTGACGCTAAACTGCGTTAGCGCAGTTTAGCGTCAAAAAGTATAAATATGGGCCTTTGTACCTGTCATGACACTAGACATTGCTTATGCACATAGACATAATTTGACCTGTGAAATGACAGAATAGAAACAAAATTGAATCTAGTGGAAGACAGAAGGAGGAATATGGAGTCTTAAGTCATGATTTAGAGTTTGGTATAGGGGGTTACGCCGTGACCAATGTGATGGATATCCCATCCGTCATATAACAATCCCATTAAAGCCTATGGAACTTGTTATATGGCGGACAGGAAATCTGTTGCAATTTTGATGGAGTAACCTCGCCGCAAAACTCTAAATCAGGCCCTAAGTCTGAAACAGATACAGACCTTAAGAAACAGTATAGTGGAATAGAGAAGAAATTTAACATCAAGTGTAGGGAAACCAACCAGCATTAGCTTTCGATTGGCATGGGGGAAAGAGTGAATGTGATCATAACTTTGAAGTTGGAGGAAGGGGAGAATCAATTTGTAGATGGAAAGGATCCTGTGATTCCTAGAAAATACTTTATTTGTGGAAAGAATGCTTATTTGAAATTGCCCAAGGGATGGGAGGCTACTTGTTATTATTTAGGTGTAGTATTTCTAAAGATTTATCATGTGGAAAATTTGGTGATCCTGTATGGGAAATGAAACCTTGGTCTAAGAGATGTGTCAGTGCTAGAGGAGTAGTAGGAGATATTTTTTGCGCATTGATTCCATCTGTAGGTGTGATTCTGAATGATTTGAAAATTAGAAAGCTGTTTACGATAGTGGCTAAACTGGCAACAAATACAGCAAGTTCCTTATTGGATTTAAATACTGAGATGGAAGTGATAAATCTATGGTTTTTCAAAACAGTCTTGCGTTAGACATTCTTCTCGCAACACAGGGTGGAGTCTGCCAGATTCTACAAGTTCAGCAATGCTGTTCCTACAAGAAAAACATTCAGAACATTGCTGGCTTGAAGAGGGATTTGTATATGCAGGAAGCAACAGGTGCATGGGAAGCTACTAGAGATGTGTTTGCTGCTATACTCAGATGGCTTGGAAACTTAGAAAGTGGATTTGTGGGTTTTATTCTACAATCATTGTTGGTTATTGCCTTTTGTGCAAAAGTTATAGTTGTGAGTTTTTCTGACTTTCTCTGGGGATGAAGGCCAAACTGGCAATGAAAAAGAAGAGAGCGGACGTGGAGCCGGAAGAGAATCAGTGTCAATATTATAATGACATGAAGCTCCTGGAAGAAATTGATGAAGACTACAAGGTTTTGATCGGTCTCATTAAAGGAATTTATCATGATTGTGATGACTTAATTCATCATCAGAAGTGGATTGATGAAGCATAATTTTAGTTGCACCATCACGTGTTACGGAAGTGACAAAAATGTAATCGACAATACATATATCCTGTGCCTTAACATTACTAGTGTAAAGTGGAGCATGTAAATTGTATTATTGAAGGTGCATTCATAGTAGAGGATTAGTAGTCCATGTATATATGTGTTCTGATGTTTGTTTTAGCATGCTGAATTATATTACTCATACACATTTATACCCATGTATTTTGATTGATATTGCTATGTTGAACTGTATATATTCAGATTTTATTTTAATTTCTGTATTCATTTATAATTGTAAGATGCACTTACAATCATGTTTTTTTAATGTGCCTTGGATGTTTTATTAAGTTAGCATAACCAAAGGCCTGAAACATTTATTTTCTTATGTTTAGCCTTCAACGTTGAATTTTGCTTGCACTGCAATATTCCTTTTTTTCAAGTGCGTTCATGCAAGACTACAGGTAATGAAAGGCATATTGTGTGTGAAAGAGTGTGGGGTACAGGAGGATACTTTGGCAAGGACATGGAGCGCTAACAAACTGAAAAGAAAAGGATCCATAACATCTGCCACTTTGTATGCATGTTTCACCATACAGCACACATCCAAAGTGGAAAACGTTTTAAAGTTAGTCTAAGCATAAGATTTTGTGCTAGAAGGGCATACGTCCAGTACAAAACCTATGCTACACTCACACAGGTGTGTGCATGGCACTCAGCAGCCTAATCATGTGCCTGTGCCAGAGAGAGAGGAGGATTGTGCCATATCTTTGTAGATGTGCTGCTTTTCTGCTCTCCTCTTGTTACTCAACACAGCGCTACAACTTTGGGTGCTACTCTCTGTTGTGTGACAGTCTTGTGAGTGTAAGGCCTAATTTGTTCACTTAAATCTAAATATTTTTACCTTAAGAATTATAGAGCTGTTGAGAGACATGCAAGTCATCCTCAAAACATGATTTCGCTGTGATAAAATGTGCATGCAGTAGCCGTAGGATTGGCATTCTCATTCTCTTTCTACAGATGAGATCTAAATTTAGAATTTTGATTTCACTCTGGGAATTTGGTACAGCATTCTTATTCACATTGCAGCATATATGATCCATCCCCCAACATATATACAACAATGCATGCTTCTTTAAAACCCATAGTTAACCCTTGTGAATTATTTAGCGAAGTGAATGTCACCTTCCATAAAATATGCTCTGACAGTCGCCCCTGTATAAATAGATTTGAACATGCTGCCACTTCACAAGATTGTC
Organism: Pleurodeles waltl; assembly: GCF_031143425.1. Classification (NCBI taxonomy): domain Eukaryota; kingdom Metazoa; phylum Chordata; class Amphibia; order Caudata; family Salamandridae; genus Pleurodeles; species Pleurodeles waltl. The sequence goes on along the minus strand of NC_090450.1, from coordinate 160,923,204 downwards.
AGCTGTTGTGTTTTATTGTACTAGTGGTCATTGTGTTTTTCATGTATTGATGATAAGGCCAATTCACCAAAGCATTTATGAGTGTATAAAGCAATACTACAGGAGAACTGCTTCTGGTAATCATAAATGCCTTGTGAGTTCGACCCAAAATATCCAGCTCCTTTTTAGTTAATGTGGAGATGGCACAATCCTTTTAGTCATCCTTGCTGTATATGAATGTTCCCATACAATTGCCAATTTATTCCCATTTTAGATGTTTTGGGGCCAGTTGAGTATGTGATGTTGTACTTGGCCTATCAACTCTATAATGTCCAGCTCTTGAGATCTCTCAGAAACTCTCCTCTATGCTACAGTTTCAAACAGCGGGCCAGAGCACAAAACATTGTTCACTGGCACTATTTCATAAACCTATGTGGTAAATTAAGGTAGTGCTTAGTGCTTAGATTTCTGGAGGTGGCAATGTGTGACAAGAATGTTTGTGCATATCTCTTGTGTGGCATTTTGATATGATGATGATACGGGTTGTTGTTTTTGTGCTGCATTACTACACTTTGACCAACTTCATATTTAAACTTAAAACTATGACTAGTCCTACACAGATTAAGGTCCAGATTTACGACTGTCAGTTTTGCTACTCGCAAATTGCAATTTTGTTCGACTCGCAAAAGCTGATGTACAACAGTGTCTCAGACACTGTTGTGATTCCTAAATGGGTTGCAAGGGGCCTGCCTCAATAATATTCAGGAGGCAGGACCCAATTTGCGATCTATTGGGAATGGCCTGCACTCACAGGGATGGTGGCCTAGTGGGGACAGCAGACCACCATGTATGTAACTGCTTTTTACATAAAGCAGTTATTTTTTTTGTTTAAAGGCAGCCCATTTTACTTATATGAAAATGGGAAGCATTTCAAAAACCAAAATGAAACATTTCTGTTTCAGTTTTTGGAGAATAGGCAGTGGTGATCTTAAAAAATATTTTTGCTACCATTCACAAACGGGAAGGGTTTCCCTGGAGACCACTTCCCATTTGCGACCGGCTTACCACATACTTGAAGTAGGCAGTAAACTGCAATTGTTTTGTGACCGCATGCCGCTCACAATGCAATTCCACATCCCCCTGCGACTCGCTATTAGGAAGAAACATCTTTGGTATGCTCCTTCTTAATAGCGACTCGCAAACCCTATTTTGTGAGTTGGTAATAGGTTACTGACTGGCGAAATAGGGTTTGTACATGCCATAGGCCTATTTAGTGGTCACAAATGGCCTGAATCTTCATTTGCAACTGTTAAAAACGGTTGTACATCTGGCCCTAAGAGTCTACATCAGCATTGATGCAAAATGAACTGTTTTTGATACATTTAAGAACAATACAATTTTGCCAACATATTCTAATTTATGATAAGAGATTAATCACTATTTATGTCCTGTGACTATGGCTGACCTATTCTCAAAATGCTGATATGTTCTAAGTGCAGCTGCATTTTCTTCACTTTAATTTGCCTGGGGATTTCTAACATCCAGTTGAGAACACAATAAGAGAGATGTTCCCTTACAGAGGGGCTATCAGATCAACAGGATTTTTTTCTACTGAGTCTTCCAAATGATACTGCATCCAAAGTAGCCAAGTACAAGGACCATAAAACATGGAACATTGGCTCAAAAAGAAAATGCAAATAACCATTTGTTTTTAATTGAGCGCATAAAATCTTCAAGACCATGATGCATTGATTTCTAGCAAGAGCGGATAGGCCCGTATTTATACTTTTTTTAGCGCCGCATTTGCGCCGCTTTTTGGCGCAAAACGGCGCAAACCTACAAAATACAATGGCATTTTGCAAGTTTGCACCGTTTTTGCGTCAAAAAACGACGCAAATGCGGCGCAAAAAAAGTATAAATACGGGCCATAGTCTTTTCAAGTTCAAGTGCTGATTTGTTTGTTGCTGCATGTTCCCTACTGGTACCTATTATTTAAACCCTATAAATAAAAGCTACATAGATGTCTTTTCAGATTAATTTCCGGTGTGATGATATACATTAATAAGCAAAACTGTCACCTGACTGGATAAGTGGAACATGGAGAAGAAAAAAGTATTAAAAGATTTACAAAAAATATGTCATCTCTCAGCCTGAGTTCAAATTATTAGATTTGAGAATGGAAGATTGTTGTTGTGTTGCAATAGTCTAGATGTGAAAGTTTTATTGACTGAACTACAAGTTGATATGAAGAAAAAGGGAGATAATGGGCAATGTTACAAAGAATCATTAATAAAAACAGGTGAAGGAGATTTTACTAATCTGTGAAGAAAACTAGAGAAAAAACAAACACACAAAGGCAACCAGGCTCAGGAAGATAGGTATTCAGGTGCTGCATGCATAGTTGTGAGGCCTAGTGCTCTCACCTCATCTAGAAGTGGCTTGTCGATTGGAAATTCCTAGGGGAATATAAAACAAGCGAGAAGGTAGATCAATCATTAGTTGTTATGCATTTCCATAGTCCCCATCATGCATTTTGTCAGAAGAGGATGCTTCATATTCCGCGTAAACATATGAGTATCCAAAAAATGAAAATTGAAAGGCTATTTGCACACATCTAACAGACACTATTCCCTTAAAGACCAAGCCCCCAGATGTTCAAAATATATAGTGGTGACCAATTTTCCAACAGCGGCGCTCTAACAGTGAACCAAGTGTTTTTGTTTGTTCCATCGTGTATCATGGCAGATCTATTGTAAAGCCATTATATGTGCATGTGACATGGCAAACCAGCTGTACAGACTTCAAGCATGTGTGCATGCATAACACACTTGTGAGACACCTTCCAAGTACATACGCATTCATGACTCATTCCCAAAACCAGTTTCAAATGACACGTACACACCTAACCCTGGTATTGGGTGGTTCTGGGATCATGCATATCTGGCAGGGGGAGGCTGTCATATAGTCAAACACTTAAGACAACACATTACAATAGTATATTAAAAATACCCTTGATAGTGTTACATAGACATTAATAGCAGTCATGTTCAGTCTCCTGAGTATTATTCTTATGATTGAGTTCACATTCGTAGTAGCAATGCTCTAAATATTGGGTGCATAAACTGTACTTGAGGTTTCCAAGGCACCATTACGGCAAATAACTGACTAAAAGAATTATCTGTAGACTATGCCTAATTTGTCAATGAAAACGGCTACATTTAAAAGGTTCCTGTTACAGGGTGTGCTATGAAGGATGTACACTTTGCATGCCTCTACATCCATTTAACCTGCCTGCCTAACAGGGACCCAAATGGTTGCTTCAATGTGCATGGTCAAAATAGTGAAATCTCCCGCAAAGGTTTGAGACTGAACTGGAAACCCGAGAAATATGTGAAATATCCTAAGGTCACTTTTCATTTTTCTTTTTGAAATACAGACCATTTTCTTGTAAGGAAAAGTGGATGCATTAGAAAAAAAAAAGTTGCTCAATTTAAAAGCAAACACAGACATGGTAGTCTGCTGTCACCATCAGGCCACCATCCCGGTGTTTTTGTGATCCCAATGGGGTGTAAAATGTGACCTACTTCATGAATAATAATGAAGTAGGTCCATTTGCGACCCAGTGGGAATCACAAATCAAACTCATTAGAGTTTTGTACATTGGAAATTGCGATTTCCTATTTGTGATTTGAAATTCCTAATGTACGTACATGTGCCCCTATGTCATAATATAGAACATTTACAGTTCACGATGATCATACATTAGGAATCATCATTAAACACTTTAGAAAAACAAATCAATTGAATTGTGAACAACTCCATACATGTGGTGCATGCCCTATTGTTCACACATCTATTTAAGGGAGGTGACAGACGCAAAGGCATAGAAGACACCAATACTTACAGTAGGTTTTAGAAATGTTATCATTATGTCAGGCTGCGTAATGACACATTGGCTGAAATATGTAACTACAACTCAGAAGTGCCATTTCAGACTTACAACAATGGTGACATCGTAAGTTGGAAATGTTGGTGTAAAATAATAAGGTAACTGTATTGTAAATGTTTGCACAGTCTTAAACATAAGTGTAGCATCATCACATTCTGTCAACTGGTGTTGTTCTTTAGGTATATTGTGTAGGGTCCTGCTGGTGTATCTCCATGATGAATAGTTATGGCAGTAGTAGTACAAGTGCATCGTGATATAGAAGTTTGAGAAGCAATAAAGTTAGAAATACACATTTATTTTTCTGTTATTGAAAGTGTATCTTTAAGTCATCAAAATGAGATCTTTTGTTACCATTGTTTAATTAGGCTCTAATTTACATTTTGGACATAAGTGTTTTGCCCAGCTTTACATATTACATTCTTACATGAAATTGTTTTAAAATCAGGTATTGTTACAAATACACATCTTTTGAATTATGAAGCTTGAATGTAGGCTATGGAAGCATTCATGTTCCCGAGAGAAGCTTAGACCAAAGAATGGCGTAGACGAAAGAAATCGTAACTTGGGTGAGTCTCATTAGCTATTATTCCCAGAATAGCCATACAGAATCCTTGAGCATCTTGTTGTTCATTTATGAAAACTGATGCATATCTACTCTGTGCCTCATTACGAGTTTGGCGGTCCATGGACTGCTATGGTGGCGTTGGTGGTCCAACCACTGCTGTGTTGGTGGTTGGACTGCCAGATTATGAGTCATGCTGGCCTTTGGAGCAAAGACCGCTGCAGTCCCGCTGGCACAGCCAGGGAGCACAGACCACCACATTCACAAGGCAGCACAAACAGGCCCGTGGAGACAGTGTTTCTGGCAGACACATTATGAGGTTGCACACTGGAAATGTGATTGTGGCAGTCCACAAAAACACATGTCGGCCCATCTCAGGCACAGGGATAGTGAAGTGTACACAGCATTGTCTCATATAACACCAACAACACACCAACATCACATCTACAAATACAACTCACACAGTCACATTCCTGACATGTCACAGACTCTCGTCACATTCAACAAACATATGTATGGATGGGGCATGGAGCACACACACCACTACTAGTAAACAGCTCTGCAATGAACACACACATCACACATATTGCAACACAATGGAAGTGTAAGGGAAAGTGCAAGGGGATGCACAATAGTTAAAAAGACAAATATACAAACCTCACTGTTAGACCTGACATGCCTTAGGGTGGTCACCCCTAACTTTTTGCCTGCCTCCCTCCACTTTTTGGACCCCGTTTTGCTGGCTTTTAGACTCTGCGCACTTTACCACTGCTAACCAGTGCTAAAGTACATATGCTCTCTCCCTTTTTAAACATGGTAACTCTGGCTCAAACCTGATTGGACTATTTAATCTACTTATAAGTCCCTAGTAATGTGCACTACATGTGCCTAGAGCCTGTAGATTAAATGCTACTAGTGGACCTGCAGCACTGGTTGTGCCACCCACTTAAGTAGTCCCCTTAACCTTGTCTCAGGCTTGCCATTGCAAGGCCTGTGTGTGCAGTTTCACTGCCACCTCGACTTGGCATTTAATAGTACTTGCCAAGCCTAGAACTCCCCTTTTTCTTCATATAAGTCACCCTTAATGTGTGCCATAGGTAACCCCTAGAGCAGGGTGCTGTGTAGGAAAAAGGCAGGACATGTACCTGTGTAGTTATATGTCCTGGTAGTGTAAAACTCCTAAATTCGTTTTTACACTACTGTGAGGCCTGCTCCCTTCATAGGCTAACATTGGGGCTGCCCTCATACACTGTTGAAGTGGCAGCTGCTGATCTGAAAGGAGCAGGGAGGTCATATTTAGTATGGCCAGAATGGTAATACAAAATCCTGCTGACTGGTGAAGTCGGATTTAATATTACTATTCTAGAAATGCCACTTTTAGAAAGTGAGCATTTCTTTGCACTTAAATCTTTCTGTGCCTTACAATCCACGTCTGGCTGGGCTTGGTTGACAGCTCCTTGTGCATTCACTCAGACACACCCCAAACACAGGGCACTCAGCCTCACTTGCATACATCTGCATTTCGAATGGGTCTTCCTGGGCTGGGAGGGTGGAGGGCCTGCTCTCACACAAAGGACTGCCACACCCCCTACTGGGACCCTGGCAGACAGGATTGAACTGAAAGGGGACCTGGTGCACTTCTTAGCCACTCTTTGAAGTCTCCCCCACTTCAAAGGCACATTTGGGTATAAAACAGTGCCTCTGCCCTACCTCATCAGACACTTGCTGGAGAAGAAACCTGAACCAGAAACTACATCCTGCCAAGAAGAACTGCCTGGCTGCTCAAAGGACTCACCTGTCTGCTTTCTACAAAGGACTGCTGCCTTGCTGTTGCCCTGTTGCCTAGCTGAACTCTTGTCTGGCTGTGAAAGTGCTCTCCAAGGGCTTGGATAGAGCTTGCCTCCTGTTCCCTGAAGTCTCAGGACCAAAAAGACTTCTCTTTTTCACTTGGACGCTCCGTGCAGCGAAAATTTCAACGCACAGCTTGTTCCGCGGCGAGAAAAACGCCGCACAGCGACGCTGATCGACGCGACGCTCTTGGGACGACCGAGAATCCGACGCACAGCTTCGCAAGGACAACGCCGCCTGAACTCTAGAGGAGAAATCGACGCGACGCCTGCCGTGAGATCATAATTTCAGCGCGCAGCCCCGCAGACCGACGTCTAGAGGAGAAATCGACGCGACGCCTGCCGTGAGATCGTAATTTCGACGCGCAGCCCCGCAGACCGATGCGCAGCCGGAGAACAAGCAGGAAAATCCACGCACAGACCCAGGACATCTGGTAATCCACGCGATCCACAGAAGGAGACTGTCCGCGCGCCGGAAAACAACGCACGACTTCCCCGCGTGGAAAATAACGACGCAAGTCCGTGTGTGCTGGGGAGAAATCGACGCACACATCCTTTTTCCACGCACCTCTTCCTCTGTGGCCCTCTGAGGAGATTTTTCCACTCTAAACCAGGTACTTGTGCTTGAAAGAGACTTTGTTTATATTCTAAAGACTTAAGACACTTTGGGGGTCATTCTGACCCCGGCGGTCTCAGACCGCCGGGGCCAGGGTCGGCGGGAGCACCGCCGACAGACCGGCGGTGCCCCGCAGGGCATTCTGACCGCGGCGCTTTGGCCGCGGTCAGTGCAGGAAAACCGGCGGTCTCCCGCTGCCCGTCAGAATCCTCCAAGGCGGCGCAGCATGCTGCGCCGCCTTGGGGATTCTGACACCCCCTACCGCCATCCTGCTCCTGGCGGTTCGCCCGCCAGGAACAGGATGGCGGTAGGGGGTGTCGCAGGGGCCCCCGTAAGAGGGCCCGCTTGTATTTCACTGTCTGCATAGCAGACAGTGAAATACGCGACGGGTGCAGTAGCACCCGTCGCACCTTCCCACTCCGCCGGCTCGATTACGAGCCGGCTTCATGGTGGGAAGGTCGTTTTCCCCTGGGCTGGCGGGCGGCCTTTTGAAGGCCGCCCGCCAGCCCAGGGGAAAACTCAAAATACCCGCTGCGGTCTTCCGACCGCGGTACGGTATTTTGACGGCTCCCGCCGGGCGCGCGGTGACCGCGCCCGGCGGGAGTCAGAATGACCCCCTTTATATCACTTTTCAGTGATATCTCTACAATTTCCCATTGCAACTTTATTCTTTTTGACCTACAATTATCCTGATAAATATTAATTATTTTTCTAAACACTGTGTGGTGTATTTTTGTGGTGCTATATGGTGGTATTGTATGATTTATTGCACAAATACTTTACACATTGCCTTCTAAGTTAAGCCTGACTGCTCGTGCCAAGCTACCAGAGGGTGGGCACAGGATAATCTTGGATTGTGTGTGACTTACCCTGACTAGAGTGAGGGCTTTTGCTTGGACAGGGGGTAACCTGACTGCCAACCAAAAACCCCATTTCTAACACTCACTATGCAAACAATCCCTGCACAATAGGGATGGGGCCAGCAGGAACACCAAGGAAAGGAGTCTGCACTGGGACACATATCACCTTGAAACTGCTCATAAAGCAACTATTGCACAGGAACTGGCCCTTCTGGTATTGCTGGGACAAACGATACTAGACCCAAATTACATGACTACTTGCACAGTGTGGAAGTGCAAGTCAACAAAGCACATACAACTCCAACTCCATGGGACATACCTCTACATGAAGTAGCTGCAAGGTACACACAGCTAAATGGGCACACGCAGAGGCAAATGCAAAGAAAAGTAGCACAACTAAACACACTATATGTCTGCAAAAACAAAACTCAGGCTGACACACATCACATGAATACATTATCCATTTCAAAGGGACAAGTCTAACACCATACATGCCCACATTAGACATCACAAGATGAAATTCTTACTATAACAAACACTACACAATGCCACGGCAACACCAATGCATTTACACCCAGATATCTGTACACTCAACGTATGCTCTTGTCTTGGGGGACACTAGAACTGCCCACAAAGTCAGATACTGCAAACATCAGAAAATGGATCAGCAAGCAGGCTGAAACACACACAACTGTAGGCAGACAACACAAGTCACTCACATAAAGATAGAAAAGGAATTGCAGGACAAATGTATACCCCAAAACAAATTGTTTGGGTTTATTGAATAATAAATGTGAAAAGTTCAAGGTCATTGGATAGCCATGCGTGATGGCACGGGTACATCATGGTGCTGTCACTTGCCTCATAGCTGCTATGGGACCTCCATAGTAAGTGGCATCAAGTATGCAGGCAGGCACCTCAGGGATTATCCTTGGAGGGGTTGGATTTGGGAGGGAGGTTTCGTCTCAGGTTTTGAAGGGGTGGTCTGCCTCTTTGGAGGGATGGGCTTCTTCTTGAGGGAAGAGTTATGGGTGCTTGCAGGAGGAAGTGGAAGGGAGGGGCTGGGAGGTGGGTGGGTGCCTCTTGCATTTTGGGTGGAGGGAACAGGGGAAAGGCTAAGGTCAAACAAAAAACTGTCTTAGGGACACGGAGATTGTTAGCAGAAGGGGGTGGGGATTTGGAGGTTGAGGGAGTGGTTGTCTGCTGTATAGGTGTGGATGTAATGGGTGCATGCTTCTGGGAGGTATGCTTGTGTTTGGTTGGTGTCTGTTGGGAGGTTGAGTGAGCGCATTTGTGTGTCTTAGGGTGAGGGAGGTGGAGGTGCTGGGGGATGGAGTGGTGGATGGGTGTGTCTTTTGGGTGCTGACTGCAGTTATGGTGCTTGTGGTAGATGTCTGGGTGTCTGTTGGTGTGTTATCTGCAGGTATTCTGGGTGTGGTGGGCGTGTCATTGACTATTGTGGTGGTGCCTGTGGGTATGCTAGATGTTCTGTGTGTAATGCTTTTGATTGAGGGGATGTCTGGGGAAGAGGTGACTGTTGTTATGTCTGTGGGTGGCTGTTGTTTGCTTGCATGCAGTTGTGTTTTGTGGTGCTTGTGTCTGTGTGCTGCTCTTGTGTGTTGAGGTGGATGAGTACAGATCTGTCTGCTTTCGTTAGTTAGGGAAAGGTGGGATTTGGATTGAGGAAAGGGAGGTAGAGGTGGCGACAGAAGTTGAGGGGTGACTGGCTACCAACAGTGAGTGGGCCAGAGCCTTAAGATCTTTGTAGGCCAGCCATTGCACCATGAATGCCTTCCAGGAATGCATTTGTTTGTTGCAGTTGGGTTGCCAATCCCGGGATGGCATTCACAATGGCTGACTGACCCACAGAGATACTTCGCAGGAGATCAATAGCCTTGTCACTGAGGGCAGATGGTGTAACAGGGGCTGAGGCAGGGGTGCATGTCACAAAGGAGACATCCACCCTCTTGGGTGAGCGTGCACTGCCAACTGGGTGGGGAATAACAGGGAGGGTGGTATTAGAATGGGAGTGGTGGACAAAAATGCGACAGGGGGATTCGCCCTTGGGTCCACCACTACTAGGGCATGTCCACTGGAGGAAGAATCCAATGATGAAGAGGATGTTCCGTCTCCCCGATGGCACTCCGCTCCCCTCCAGGCTGCTGGGTCCCTCTGTGTCAGTGGTGTCTTGACCCGAGGTCCCATGGCTAGATGCTTCCCCACTCGGCTGTGCCCCATCTCCTTCACTTACCAGTGCTAATATTGCAAATACAAAGAGAAACAAGGTCATCACATGTCCATAATCACATTTAAACAGCTCAGATCAGCAAACATTACTATGATGTCAAGTAGGTCACAGAAACAAACTCCACCTAAGAGGTCCATACATGTGCCATGCTATATGCATGCATGCCATCTGAACTGTCAACAGTTGACCACAAGAAAATCAGGATCTCGAACAACCACAATAGCATGTCTGAAGTTGTGTAATCACAATAACCTTTCAACAAGTAGACCCCATCACCTTCAAAGCTTTGCCCCATGGAGCAGACCTCAGTTACCTGTTGTCATACAATAGTAGGCCAATGCCAAATGCATTCCCACAGATCCCACACAAGGTCATGCACACATCTATTTGTCACATACATAATGAGCCAAAAATAAGAAATGATGCTCCAAAATCCTACCACGTTGCTGACAAAAGTACAATAGCCTGGTGAAAGTGACATGGAAATACTCATGTCACACTAGAAGCATTTCCACTGTGCACATTTCACCAAGAGTTATTTGTCCCAATAGAGTCATGGAGGTAGTATTAATGTTGCTCAGATAGGCCACATGTGGCATGGAAATGGACGCTGTAGAGATCATGTGCAAGATGTCATGGAGAGATGTCCCTAAAATCCACAACACAAAGAATCAGCAAGCCCGAGGGTAATCACCACTAATGTCTAGCACCCCTTACAATGACATACTCTGAGTGTATCAGTAAACACCATTAGTCCCTTGGATGTTGGAAAGGCCCACAGATTTACAAGTACTTGTAGAATGCCCTCAACATATTGCACAATTGGAAGAGACATCATTGCCTCTATTATGGTCATGCAAGCACAGATGTCTTTCTGTGGATGAAAGCTTGTACCCAAACACATATGATTCCAAAGTAAATTCAAGTCATTCCATGATGCTGGCCACCAGTCAGGACACAACCTTACCCATTACACATGTGCAGTGCCTTTTTCCACATGATGCCACATCAAAGGCATATATTTTTACATTGTGGCTCAAAGCTCTAGGCCTACCTGTCATGTCCCTCAATGGTACTGCCGTTGAACATGTCAAATGATATGCTATGATGTATAAGGTAATGTGTCAGCCAATAAACAATGGTGACACACTGCTGTCTGTGACTCAACATGAAAGGTACTCCATTGTAAATATCTAATTCCACACAAAGTTTGCCATACACATATGTGAGGTAATACAGACATCATCCCATCATCAGAGGTAGACAATGCTTGAAACAGCAACTTACAAATGTTTCTCAAAAGAGAAAGGGACACATGCTGACATGGAGGCACAAGGAATGTTGGAAACATTAATGGCACATAAATCATGTCAACTGACATTCCCCACTTACCAAGGAAAAGTATTAATCTACAGCTGACCCAAAGAACAATGTAAGCTCTGTCACATGTATGCTGACCATCTTCGTATTACAGACTACAGTGAGTCAGTAGCACCCACCTACACTGAAGACAAGTGGCCTCAGAGAAGCAGATGCCTATATACTAATTTACCCAGACACATGGCTGAGTACAGTGATCCATCACTTACTTACCTTTGGCCTGTAACATTGAGGAGTAGTGGTCTCTTGGATAGAAGTTACACACACTACAACAACAAAGAGTAGAGTAGTTGATTGATCAATGTACCCAGCCATATGTCGTTCCTGGAGAGCAAGTGGTTTATGGAGTCTACCCAGTTTTGTCCTCGGTCCCTGGGACGATAGTGAAGGCACATCAGAAGAAACCACATAAAGGGGCATATTTATACTCCGTCTGCTCCGATTGTGCGTCAAAAACTTTGACGCACAATCAGCGCAAACGTTGCCCCGTATTTAAACCTTGACGCCGGAGCCCGCGGATGACAAAATTCCGCTGTGTGCATCATTTTTTGGATGCGGCAACCCGCCTTGCGTTAATTATATGCAAGGTAGGTGTTCCCGTCCAAAAAATGGCTTAAAGGGCCGTGCGTCGTATTTATGCTTTCGGGCAAAAATGACGCACGGCCGGGAGGCGGAGCCAGAAAATGACGCACAGCCCGATTTGCGTAAAAAATTAACGCCTGGGTCAGGGCAGGCATCAAAATGGGGCAAACACACCTGTATTTAATCAGAACACACAGAACAAACAGCAGAGCAGCAGAGCAGCAACAGGGAGCCATGGAGGTGATACTAATCCAGCGTGCACGCAGATGCAGAGCCCAGCAGCAACACCAGAAGCTACCACAACACCAGCAGGGACCCCAAAGGCAGCGCAGAAAGCAGGAGAGGATATTCCACTCAAGAACCACCCTTCAGGGCCTCAGGGAACACAACATCATCCAGAGGTACCGGTTGAACTGGCAGGCCATTCAGCAGATGCTGCGCAACATTGAACAGCAGTTAGCCCCCACTTTGGTGACACCCCGCACCATCCCAACAGAAACAAAGCTGCTTGCCGTACTTCATATGCTGGCAAGTGGCTCTTTCCAAACAACTGGTGCTCTGGTTGGCGGAATATCACAAGCATCATTCTCCGCCTTTTTGCCCAAAGTACTGGATGCCATCATTCGACTGACATCCCGCCACATCTGCTTCCCTAAAACACTGCAGAAGCAGCAGGAAACAAAACAGGGGTTCTACCTCATCAGTGGCTTCCCACACGTCCTTGGTGCAATCGACTGCACACATGTACGCCTTGTGCCACCTGCTGCAACTGAACACCTCTACCGCAACAGGAAGCGCACACATTCCATCAACGTGCAGGACATAGTCGATCACCAGGGATTGATCACCAACATCGTGGCTAAATATCCTGGGAGTGTACATGACTCATACATCTGCCGTCACTGCACCATCAATGAACACTTCCAGGATGGACGGTATGGCAATGGACTACTTGTTGGTAAGTACAAAAACCTACTTATATACACACTGCACAGCAACCCTCTAGGACACACAACACATACACCACAACAGCAACATGTGAACAGGAACACACTGAGGTCGTGACATCGCTAGCCATGTTTCTTAGGTCACCATTGAACCTGTCACACATCGGAAATTACTGTACAGCCTAATGTTAAGACGTCAATGAGTGTGGTTGCCTAAATGTCACCTTGCAAATTGTAAGTGTCCCAATGACCTTTATATTAATCCATTGCATAAGTCTAAAGGTATGGGATGTCCAGGGTACATTGATATGAACGTGTTAACAACACTGTCAATTTTAACTGTGCATGAAACTATCATCTCACCCCCAGTGAAGACACACGGACACCTGTATGACAAGTCACAATGCTAGGGAGGGCACACTGTACTGCAAATCCCAAAACATACTGCTGACAAACGGTTAGCAGACAAACACTCTTTCAGCCAAGGAAACAACACAATGCAGATGGTACATCCTACAAGCATAGGATGCCACATTATTACACAAAAGAGTCACAGAAAACACAAGACAACTACTGCCATGAAAGGTCATTTCAATAGTGCCAGCTACATCAACATGATCCCAATCATTTTCTCTTGCAGCTGATCAGGGGTATGGCATCCAGCCATGGATCATGACACAATTTGACAACTCAAGTACTGCTGCAGAGCGTGCCTACAACGACACCCATAGGAGGACACGCAGCATTGTCGAGCGGACCTTCGGCATCCTCAAGTCAAGGTTCCGCTGCCTCGACATCACTGGTGGTAGCCTCCTATATTCCCCGGAGATGGTCTGTAGGATCATCCTCACATGTGCAATATTGCACAACATTTGTATCAAAAGAAACATTCCCCTCCTGGAACCAGAGCCACACATGCCTGAAGAGGCGGAAGAGGAGGATGCTGGCCTGCAACAGGAGGGGGAACTACAGAACATGGCCGCTGGTATACGCAGGCGGCAACAGATCGTAAATAATTTCTTTTGAATATGATCACCTTCACCACTTTAGTTAACAAATTTAAATAAACACCTATTCTAATCACCATATCATGGTCTGGCTATTCCTTTTTGCACACCTTCATCTCTACTTATCAGAATAAGAGTGTTGGCTCATGGAGCATTGCTGAAATACTGAGTAGGACACGGAACATCCCAGAGCTAATGTGATGCCTACGATACAATCGTCACATACACACACACTCTTAATGACATATATCATGTACATATCTCCTTTGAAGGCCAATAGCAGAGGACCACAACTATTTCACACATACATGTTGAAATCAAGGTCCAACGCAGCATATGGCACACAACTAAGACACCATCACTCAATAAGAGGAAAACAAGCCTCATACATGAGGCAGTCAATGTGCTTTGGCATCAGTAACAGGAATGCCTGACCAGACCCTTGACAGGAGTAAGTCCAACTGCATCCAATCTTTGCAAGGACTATCTGTGACTAGAGTTCCCTAGAAGCAGAACGTAGACAGAACAAGTGCCACACATATGACAAGCATTGCGCACATGACTTTCCATGTACATGTCAGCCCATTTCCTAACTCCTGACACACCCATGCACCTGGTCACAACCCACCTGTCGGAACAGATCCCTGGAATACTAAGATGTGTACCCTGATATTACCTCCTCTACACACACAGACCAACATTAGCAAACCAGTGTGCTACACCCTTTCCTATGGTATGCCATTGTCATAGAACATCTGACTGCAAGGACGTCAGGTCAATTTATACACTGTCTTCTAGTTTCAAAGCCCTGTTAGCACATGTAGATTGCTTCCCCTGTGAAAATGTCTGTTGGCCCTTAGAATGCAAGTCTCACCTACAGGACTGGTGAGAAACAGATGCAGCCCACACCTGTGATCACCTCCATGCACACCACCCATTTAAAAAAGCACTGCCCCTGATGATGCCTGGAACAGCATAGGAGTTGCCATTATGTCAAATACACCGTCAAGCATTGATACTAATTAAGCCGTGTAACACAGCCCTTGGGTTCATTTGTCACCTTCAAAAACACAGGACATACACAGTTTTACATGTCAACTGTCTAGTTTGTCCTCCAAACAGCCTCCGTCAGACCACTGATTACGTAACTTGTCAATTAACTGGATCCTGAATCGCCTTGCATTCTGTCAGCCTGACTGGCAACTGTCTGTGCGTCACACTAAAGTATCCCTGTGTCTACATATGTACCACACTTGCGTTAGCAAACCTGTCATTCATCAGGGGGCATTGGGCATGGGCTTCTTCCATGCATACCCAAATACATTGTATAGCATCATCTGCCTTTTAACTGTACCATTTGAGTTACATCCTCTTGTAAAAGCAAAATTCATGGCCCATTCCTTGTCTGGATTGCATATGCATGAATGACAAAGTGTGACAGTGTCCCAGGGCCTGAGGCAGGGATTGGGTACGGGGCTTTCAGCACAACCAGCAACCTCTGATAATGTCCATGAATAATACACAAATGTCAGGACCATGACAGTTCACACACAGAATCACAGTGCGCACAACATAGTGATGGGCCGTGTGTGGTGAATAGCTGCGAGAATAATCAGCACAGAGGCTATGATGTTCCCAGATGCAGTGGGAAGTGCAGAGGCCAACCTGTGTACAAATGTTGTAATGACACCTGCCGGAACATGACACCTGAGACATTATCTCACTCAGCACACCAAGGTTGCCCTGTTGACTGTCTCATTACACGTCTTTAGTGACAGGGTGGGACCATCCACATGTTGGTTCACATGTCCACATCCACTTTACTCACATTGATCAACCAAGGATACTCAGTAGATACAGGAATAGCTGCCACTGACTCATGACGAGTCCTGGACCGAACTGTGACAAATTACACCCCAAAAAATATACAGGATCATCATTGGCCCACACACATGAACAAGACACCTATGTGCAATCGATCACTGGAAATAAGTGGACACGTGCTGTCTTGTATGCTGGTCCACCACAGCCACTTGATAGTTGGGGCTCACTTATATGGCCTCAACTGTGGTGTCATCATACATTTGATATTCACCCTTGTCTGTCTGTTCCAACAACATGGTACCCACTTCCTCAATGCATGTGTATGACTCACTGTGGGATTCTCCAAGTAGTGCCTAGGAAGCTCTTACCAATACTCTAGGACATAGGATGTAGAAAGTGTGGACCATTGACATGAACAAGCGTCTGCCATCCATCTGGTGCATGCTATGTCACATGTGGTGTCTACGTGACCCTAAAACTTGGAAGTACACTTTACGGGTGTTGTTACATGTATGACTAACACATGCCCTCGCTCATTTCCAATATGACTTGCATCTAAGGATTGGACACATGGACGTCACATTCATACAACCATATGTACAATTATGCTTCATGTGATACACACACACTTGGTCAACCAACACATTAGTTGCCAGAGCACACAATTTGAGCCAAAGGCATTTAGGTATTGTACATATGTGCGTCACATTGCTATCCTCTCCTTATGCCAAACATGCCCAATTTGTGCAACACAAATATGTAGGCCACACTTATGACCATCTATTGCGTCAGCCAACTGTAAAAATACTGTGAAGGGAGTAGTGGATCATGTTCCGCTGCAGTATGATGTCACACATGTGAACATACACCATCAACACCATACTGTCTTCAATTAGCCAATCTCTGATGTGTCCCAAATGTAACATAACCAAAAAACAAGTAAAAATGCCCCAAAGCAGTTAATGCACTGTAATTTTGACGTCCCTAGCGTTGTGCGTAATTTTTTGACAACCAAAACTGTATTTGCGTCATTTTTTTTTATGCACAGGAGTGAAATTTAGCCCGCATCCAGATATTTGTACAGTCCATGTATCATTATGTGGATGCAGGTTAATATTCATGTCTGTGCGTCAAAAGAAATGATGCAAATACAGCTTTGGGAAACAAAAAATGACGCATAACGCGAAAAAGGCGCGAACTTTTCATACAGGAAGTGATGTAATCGGATATCCTGTTTACAGATCATGTACAGTGGGTGTACTTTCACTTTCACTTTGCAGTCTATGATCCTTCTAGACTGTGTGGCTGTGTAGAGAGTGTTGTCCTGAGATTTTGTGCTGTTTTTGTCCTGTGTGCTATCTATATTGTCAATTTGTGAAATAAATATTGTTGGTTTATACTGTACTACTGTGTTTTGTCTACATTTGTCCATTTATCTTGTGTTTTTCTTGTTTGTGGGAGTCTGTTGTGGGTAGTGTTAGTTTGGGGATAGTTGGGCTCTTTTTGTGTTTAGGTTTACTTTGTTTATGTCTTTGTACCCCTACTTTCCCCCTTTTCCCCTTTCTATTTCTTTTACCCCTATTCCATTTCACTTCTAAGTATGTCTGGTAGGCCACGTCTTGGCAGGATGGGGGAAGAGGATTTGGGGGGGGGTTCATCTGGCTTGTGACGCATTTCTTGCCGCTCATGATCCAGGCAGGGGGCAGGGTGATACAGGGGTATCCGACAGAGGCGGGCAGAATCCGGTGGGGAAAGGTGCTGCATCACCTGCAGCATGTGTATGCCAGCCTGAGGAGTGACCACCAGCTGAAGAACCGGTGGGCTGACCTCATTACCAGGGAGCAGGATCTCTTGGACCACCTGGGAATCATGATTGGTGGCACTTGTGGTGAGTATGAATTATGTTAATGTGCACGATTTAATGCTCTGTAGTGACATCAGGGGATTAGTACAATGTCTGCCAGCTAACTTGCTGACTGTGTGTAATGCTGGGGAAATATAAGGGGATCATTGATGCACTATGGCAAGGATCACAATTGCTAGCTGTCAGGTAGCACGTGCTCAGCAAACTTACAGGTTACTTTTCCATGAAGGAAATTGGTGCGGCCTTTTTGTCAGAACAGCTAACAAAATATGAGCCAATCATGTCTATATAGGGTACTATTGACAGAGAAGTACAGATATACCAACATTTAGGCCAACTATGTTGACACAATTGCTAGACTGACTTTAGAATCACTACATGATGCTGAAAATGAGTGCTGCCTTCACGTCAATTGATAATAGCAAAGTGGCTCAGACATATGTCTCATGTGAGTCTGGTGAGTGTGGAAGGAAAGCATTCACAGAAGTACTATGAATGTGTGGGATTATTGTGTTCCTTGATCTTTTTGGAAACATGTCAGTTCTTGATTTGAAAACATCGTGAAAAGGTTTAAGGTGCCCTCAGGAAACATCTTAAGATGTTTGTTGGAATTAGTTGAGCCCCATTCAAAATATGGATGGCAGTTCAAGTGTATGCACATGGCCTCACATCTCCATGGTTGGTGCAAATCACCGTAGCTGGGCCACATCAATTGAATATACTGTAACAACAGGATGGCTTACAAAAGTCCCTGCCTTTCCCTCTGTACATTGGGCCTATGTGCAATAAATGTGTCATGGTCACAAGGCATGTTTGACTGGTAATGCAGTCCTCAAGTAACCAGGCTTTGGATGTCTCTCTTGGATGCACATGATGAGACGATTACACTCCATTTTTTTTAGTGCTCACCAATTACGGGGAATGTTTGCAACCACATGATAGTTAGGGCCAATGTATGTGTGCAGATATGTGTGTAACTGTCACAGGAGACCCATGCTACGTACAAGTTGGCCGTGATATATCAGATGCAGTACCATCATGTCTGAATGGCTGCCATTTCCTTATTCAGCCTACACATTGTAAATGTTTATGAAATTGTTTCACTGTGCACAGATTTTGAGCACATTTCTTCCTTCCATACCTTACAGGTGGACCGGCACCCTACACTGTGGGAGTGGTGGCGACATTTGAGGACCCCGAACACTCCAGTAAGTGTTGATATGTCTGTTATGTGTTGTGTTTGCTGGGTATGGACTCGTGTGAGTTGAACGCATAGCAAGGTGTGATGCGTTGGGCAAGCTTTTCTCTTGTTCCATGAGTGGGAATGCAGTTCTCACATGTTTTGAGTTTGCCAATGTGTATCCAATGGTATCATGTAGGGATTGTAGGACATCCCTGTAGGCCCCACTGTGAGTACAGGGGTTATTCATGTATATGACACTTGTATCACCAAGAATCGCAATGGAAGTCAGCCCCAATTTAGTCAGACTGTCAGACCCACATTCTCTAAGATTGGTACAGCAAATAGCTTTCCAATAGACATCTGCTTCCCTATTTACCTACGTTATTTTGAAACAGTAGGTAGAACCTCCTAGCAGCATGTACTTCCACATGTAGTGCAACAAGTCTGTGGAACCTGAGTGCAATGGCCTAGGTGTGCATGCAATTCATGATCATGGGTGTTCTAGCAACTCTGTGTCTGATGTAAGTCAGGCCTCACTGGAAGTATATGTTGTGTACCAAGTTCTGCATTTCCTGAGATGTCTGACCCTATGAGTGCTCTAGGGTTTGCTGACTCCTAATTGTAGATAGACCTTACCTGTGGTGTGTCTGTAGAGACAAACATGTGTGGAGTTTCCTATACACTCCTCGGTGTACATGTTGTTGGCAAATTATAGTTGTGTATCCACCGCCCCCCCTCAAACATGGCCATGGGTTTGTGAATGGGGTACCTAGTACTGATTCTACCAGTATGTTACACATACATGTGAATAAGTGACAGTTTGGTTGCATACTAGTATACACACTCAGGTTTGGCACTTGGTTCTATACTGGCAAGTCCAGTTACAACTTGCAGACCATGTGGCTTTAGTTTTGCTTTCCGTACACTGACATTTGTAGCCCAGGTCTTGGCGGAGGATATGCAGCATGATTCTTAGATGATAACTGGCAGAACTCAGATTGCAATTCAAAGCCAGTTATTACCCATCTTGTAGGTTATGGATGTGCTTTGTGTGATGTGACCTTTATAGTCTGGCCTGCCATATACTTCCTCAGGGACATTCAATGCTCTGTATTGTGATATGAGCTGTTACAAGTACAGTAGATGTAATGTCTGATAAACTTGCTGTGCTATTTCACACAATGCAGTTACTAATGTAGAATATCTGCATTTGTCTTCACAGCTGATAACATGACTCCAGACCAGGTCCGTGAATTTCACCGCCGGGCCATGCTATATCAGCACTTCCTGCTGGTGGAGTCGGGGTTCCGGAGGATGGCCCGGCGATATCGCCATGAACGGGCCTCTGGGGCACGGAGAGCCTTCCCATAGGATGGGCCTACTTTGCCCACCACAGCCACCACCAGCACAACCACCAATACGAGCCAGGTGGCCCCACCCACAGCTGCCACTGTTGGTCCAACATCTGCTGGACTTCCAGGCCCCAGCATTGCCACCGTTGTAGGACAGCCCACTAGGCCTGGCACCACACCCACACAGACCTCCTCCACCGGTACCCAGACTGCCACTGCTCCATCTGTTGACCCTGCAGCCTTCAACCGAATGGAACATAAGATGGACAAAGTGCTGCGCAAGTTGAGTCACCTGAGCAGGGACGTGCAGCACATTAACCGGCGGGTTAAGTCCATTAAGAGGACCCTCCAGAGGGCCAACCTCTAGACACTTTTTTGATGGACATGATTCCCTCCCCTCCCTCCTCTTTCCTTGTTCTTATAGTTAGTGGGCTTAGGGGGCTTAGTGTTAGATTAGAATAGGCTGTTAGTCTAGTTAGTGTTAGTGGGTGTGGGATGGGGGTCCTGCTTTTTTCTTGTTTTACTTATTACATGTGTGGGTGGGTGGGTGGGGGGCTATGTTGGGGTTCTTGTGTGTTAAAAAAAAAAAATATATATATACAAAAAAATATATATTTATATAGGATAGTATAGTATGTGTTTAGGTTAGTATGTGTTGTCCTCCATGTGCCCCGTCTCATAAGGGGGGTGGGGGAGAAGATGTTTAGAACGTTTCGTTACATGTGATAAGTAAGTGTAGCTTAGGTTAGTTAGGGACAGATTTTTACCTCAGTTTCCTCATCTGTGATTAGCATTTAATAAATATTTGGTTACCCCTTAATAGTATGTGTTGAATGGTACTTGATCGTGGGTTTGGATTCAGTGTACATCAATTTGGAACTATAACATCTGTGTCCTATGCTACAAACAAATCCCAACTGAGCTGTACGATTGGCAGCTAGCCCAGAGCTACCTTGCTAAGTGTTGACCCTTCGTTGCAACCACCAATCACAGCTAATATGGATCCCAATGTGTTTCTGTTGATAAATGTGTTTTCAAAGTCACTAACAGTGCTTCCAGACTTGGTATTGGGGAAACAGTTTTAGGTCTGACTGCAGTGTGATGATCATGCACACCCTTATAAGATGAGTTCTCATTGTCAATCTTGTATTCTTGTCTTCATGACCCTCATACATCATTTGTAACACAGTTCGGCATGATTACCTATTTGTATGTTAACTCAGACACCTTCATTTGTGCAGTTTTTTTTAGTGTTTACTTAGATCAGTGTGGCATGTTTATTGTGTTATTTTTGCATGTTTGCAAAATTTTGCGCCCACTATTTGATGACTTAGTTAACCCCTGAGGAAGCATTCTTCTGTCCAACACAGCATGGTGGTGTATGGTTTCTCACTTCATCCGATTTGTCCCTCAGGAAGGGCAGAGTATGATGCAATCATGGGCACTGTGCAGAATTCTCTGACTACATATTATCAGGACAGTTGTGTTGACAAGCTACGTAATTTGACAGTAGGCACTTCACAGTTGATATGTCACATTACCCAGAGACAGATTTGTTGTGTAAGTGCTAATTATTGAAACGTGCTGTAGTGCTATCTGTACATTGTCCATGATTGTGAGTCCATTATAGTGATATCTTAAATTGGGATCCAACACAAGGGGTTACGGAAATGCTTTTGACATGCTGGGGTTGATGTTTCAGACAGTGCAGAGGGACAGGATATGGCAATGAGTAGGAGAGAGACAATCACTGGGCTGGGTGACAAGATATACAGTGGTTTGCAGAACAGTGCTCAAGTAAAGTTGTTGCAAGACTGGCAAGTTACAATGCGCAGGACCTTGGTAAATGTTGGCCATGTGGCAGGGACTAGTGCTTCCGGGTCATTTTCCTTGTGAATGTGATCTGTTCCATGTCTTCTTCTTCTGATGTGTGTGTTGCCTGCTTTGTCCTTGTTGTTGTTGGTTGTGAAGGGGCAACACACACCTCAGTGTTAGAAGATGTGGAGTCAGACATCCCGGTCGCTGCTCCCTGTGAAGGTCTTAAGGGCAGTACTGCAGCAAGGAGGGCCTGCTGGTTTTTGAGAATAGCAGCCACATCACAATGGTAGGCAGCCAGGTCGGCCCTGAGGGAGTCATGATTGCATTTGTGCATGCAGTGGAAGGTTTGGAGTGCGAGGTGTTGTGGCAACTCCCTTACTGCAGTGGTGAATTCCTTGACAGCTTCTTGTAGTCCTTGCAATATGGATGTTAGGGCTTGCATAGCTGCTGCCTGATCTGCAGATGACATCATACACGAACGCATCCCCTCAAGGCTGGCTGCCATAGTTTGCATCCCCACCCGCACCTCCTTGGCCAGCTCCCGCTGTACTCCAAACTACAGTTCTCTCAAAGCTGGTGCCAGTGTCGTCTGAGTCCTCAGCTGTATTGGAGCTGGCAGGTCTTACAATTGGGGTGGTGGGTGGATCCTCTGCCATGGCTGCTTGTTCTGTGCTCCTCCTTGTGACTGACGGCGGGGTCTGGAGGGTGTCAAGGACCTTTTGGATAGTCTCCTGGGGAATGTTTATCGGCTAGTCATCCATGTCATCAGGGAAATCTGGGACAGGCATATCGGCAGGAGATCCATCTTCCTCTGCAATGAAACATGGTACAATTAGTGTGTCCGT
The DNA here is from genome assembly GCF_031143425.1 of Pleurodeles waltl. Taxonomy (NCBI): domain Eukaryota; kingdom Metazoa; phylum Chordata; class Amphibia; order Caudata; family Salamandridae; genus Pleurodeles; species Pleurodeles waltl. Next base: position 160,900,341 of record NC_090450.1, on the reverse strand, counting down.
GTTGTGGCAATTTTGATGTGATGTGCCTGCCTTTTGATGAATTCACTTTGTGATCTTGTTTTGTGTTAATTTCTCCAGTCCTTCAGATGGGCATTCTTCCAGGCCTATGGCCCACCTGTGTGTCACATGTATGTTATTCAGTTATCAGACTTGTCAGCCTCATTGCCTCTAGGTGTTGGTTTATGCCAAATAGAGAATTGCCACCTTCTTTTCCTACTCAACCCTCCGTGTACATCCATTCTCATGGTGAGACCTTTCACTTGCTGTGGGTGTTCTGACGGCCCTGGCAGCACACTTAACAATCTGGACCTGCCCCAATCTCTGATCTTTCACATCTACTTAAATGTAATTGACATGTGGCATATCCTATGCATGGCAATGATATTATCCGATATGGATGTTGACATTGGTAATGTGTCCTGCTGATGTTGGGGAATGTGTGTTACATTGGATTGCCCTGATAATCATATAAGTGTCCTATTTCCTCCTCTGACTGCACAGGTGTATTTCAGTGACCAGTTACATGTGTCCCCTCCTCAATGCTGTTGTCTGAGCAGTATGACTTTTGGGATGTTGCATTGTTACCCAGACACAGGATGGACCCTGACATATGCAGCATGGGTGTGTCCTTAGTGCTGTGTATCTCCTATTGTTGTTTACATTGGCTGATGTTTGCGACAACTATGGGCATTGACATTTGAGAGTACTGGGGCTTTTGTCTTGTTTCTGGGGATTGTTGCAGTTGTCATCCTCACCCCCTAATTTAGGTGTGTATGATCCATGGGGAGGTTACTGCCATTGGCTACTTGAGCTGCACACAGAGCAGAGGTGGTAGTGGCAACTGTTGTCTCAGTTACATTCCAATTGTCGGTATGGCTAGAGGTTGTTAATAGGGCCCTAGTTAATGTAGGGGGTATGTCGACTGACGTGTGCCGGGATGTCAGTTTGACGTAGTGGCGTTCCCTCCTTGCGTGGCTTTCCCTTTGCTCCATCGTTGGCATGACAGCATGCCCCCATGGGACTGTTGTTGGTGTTGTGAAATGGTGTGCCTCAGGTCTTCTCAGAACGGGCCATGCCCCCCTGCCGTGCCCCTTTACCCATGCAACTCCATGTATTAGATGACTTCCATGCATTTAGTGGTTGTTATCCCCCCGCTCACAGTTGACATTATTGCATTTTAATTCCCCACGCGACTTACCCTGCATGTGCGTTGTGTCCTGGTAGTCTGCGCTGTCCTGTCCTTGAATCCCTGTGACGATCTCCTCAGGGATGACGGCTGCGACCATCTCCTCCATGTGGTCCAGGGCCTCCTGGTGTGCTGGACTCCCCCCTCCAGTCTGCAGTGCTGCCTTCCTGTTCCTGGCCATCTTTTCCTTGGTCCTGCGCTTGCAGTCATGCCAGCGTTTCTTGCACTCGATGACTGTTCTGCGTACTTCAGCCACACTGTTAATCTTGTCGACAATTTGTTGCCATATAGCCTCTCTCCTACTGATTGGCAACTTTGATGTGACAAACAGTTGATGCTGGTGTTCCGTCACCTCTTTCACCAGAAGTTCCTGCTCCTCTGCACTAAAGCGACACTTTCTTTTCTTCTTAAAGTGTCCTGGTTCTTGTGTGGGACATCGTGGCGGGTTCCTGGTCTGCTGTCATCTTCCTGGGGTCTGTTGTGGCATCTGGGATCCATTTTGGCTCTCCTCTTGTGAAATGGCTGTGTTCGCTGTTTTTTTTTACGCTATTGCTTCAAAAAAAACGGCGCATATCCGGTTTGCGGTGTCGTAAATCAACCCACAGTCATTTCCGCCGCATTAACGTTGTTTTCCTTTACGACTTGACGCCGCGGTGTACGTCAAAAATAATGACTCCCACCTGTTGTTTGCGCCGCCGTGCGTCAAAGTATAAATATGACGCCCGCACGGCGCACCAAAATGGCGTTAGCCGGCGGTAATATTTTTGACGCAAAACTGCACCGCGTAGTTTTGCGTCAAAACATATAAATATGGGCCAAAATGTCTACACAAACAATCCCTCATCTACTGTGTGACACATGGCTTATCTCTAATTGATTGAGGGATCTGTCAGAACCTAACTCATTTGCATGGCAATGTGACAGGCAGGAATATGCCCTGTACTTACCCCCTTGTGGCTGCTGTGCTATCCTGAAATACCCATCATGGTCTGGTTAGGCCACTGCCAGAATGTGGGTCATTAGGAGGGGTCATGGTCCGAAAGGCACCCTGCCCACATTGGGAGGACATCCCCAGCTGAACCTCAGCGATCTTCTAGGCCCAGTATCTCAGGTCCTCCCACACCCAGGGTCTGCACCTTCCGGGCGATAACTTTACATAATCTCTTCTTTTGATGGGAATTGACCTGCATGGATACAAAAGAAAATTTAAGATACCATGGACACAAGTTTCATCACAAATGGTTAAGTCACTCACATGTCAGTATCATCAAGCTAGGACTTTCCTATTTGTCAATACTCCCCATGTGTGACACATACAGGCCAATAAGTACAGGGACATGACTACAGACATACAGGTTCATTTCTGCAGACTAACCAACTACCCTGCTCAGGGCCTACAACAACTAAGGAAGCTTACTGACATCAGGTAGCCCATACTCTAGCAACCTCAATTGTGATGTAATCCACTCTGAAATACATCACACATATGTGGCTTCTTAGGGGTAAACTCCTTGAGCATGAATGGACCAACACATTCTCACTCTGAGAGAATGACTCATTGCATGCAGTCCCTACAGACAACTGTCAGAGTATATACCCAAACATTACGTATGAGTAACAACGAAGGGACAGGCGTGCAGGATACAAAAAGTGTCTTCCCTGTCCATGTGTGGGCATGTGGGCTAACAAATGTAGACTCATGCCACTTGAGGGAGTGAGGTTCTGTGCCATGTACCTGTAACACAGAACACTCCTTTGGACATGTGTGTCCATCCTACAGAGATGGCATCCAGCAAACAAAGGCATGCGTTGTGCAGTTTCTACTGAGTCACATATCATGGCCTCTGCACTGTGAGACTGCCATTTGTGCAATAAGCCTATACAGAACAACTATGACTAGGGAAGGTGACAACATACCTGTCGGAGTAAGGGGCCTATCATGAGTCAAACACACAGATGGACAATGATACTAAATACACATATGGTTTTACATTATTGACTTACCTCTGTACCCATTTCTAATCTAGTCAAAGGAGTGAGGCAATCTGGGCAGGATTTGCCACCAGAGGCTCATATTCGCCACATGACATGATCTGCTGGAGCACAGCGATTGGGCACAGTGCCACAGCTGCATAGCCACAGTTACTCTACCCCAGCATTGACTAGGTCCCATACTGGGAGATAATTGTGACAAGCCCTGGTCTCTGCAGGCTGAGCTGCCAGAACCTACATAACTTTCCATTTCCATCAATTCCATGACAGTACATCATGTAGCCAACAGTAAGTTGGCATGTGATGGGTGTGCCAACCTGAAGGGCAGAGTGAGTCATGATATGCCTTCTACACAACGGTTTAGCAAGGTCAGATGTGTTCCGAAATCTGTGGCACCATACACATTGCTCACTTTACTCTCAACTGACTCTCAACTGACTGACATGAGACATGTATACTTAGCTTATGCTATAATGCACATACATGTTGTTGGATATTTACAACAATCATGAGAAAACAGATATCAGTGGATGACAGTATTGTCTCCCCACCACAATCTGTGCATCCAACACAGGGAGGATCTAGGAGCCCAAAAACCTCACACAACACAATGTGACTGAGCTTAACATATGGCACTGGCCACCAATATCTGCACATTGTCACTCCCCTTGATGCCACACAGGCTGCACCAACAGGCACATGAGTAGTCAAACTGGCACACATGGCCACATTGTAGCCTGTGAGGAGAGAAAGGATGACTAAGTACAGGGAAAGTTGTGCACATGAAGTACTTACCTGCTCCTCTGGTGAACCATAGAGGTGTTCATACAGGGGTAGGACCTCAGTCACTAGCCTCTTCAGCTTCTCTGGAGAAAAGGCAGAGGCCCTATCATCTGCTGAATATGACATGATAGCCCCCAGAGATGATAGCCAGCAGCTCCGGGCGTGGAGGTCTTGCTGGCAGCAGTGGCAGGAGTCAAGTGAATTAATCTGCAGAACATGGCAGTCGCGTCCACCACAGATATGATCATCAACGCTGGTGGACGCAGCCATTGCCCGCGATCGCCGCTGGCAACAATGTTACCCTATGTCCAGGTCCACCACGGTTGCAACCACTTACCGCCACGATGATTTCCACCGGTGGTCATAAGCGGTTCCCAATGTCCAGTGGAGTAGGTCAGACAGTTGCCATTTTGGTGGCCTGAAATGCTGTATTGGACTTTAAAAACTGAGTCACACCTCCGAAAATGTATTTCTGACCACACAGACATGCTTATCCTGTCTTGTCATGTAGGTCCTACTACTCAAACACCATTGTTGTATGTTGTAGGGCACAGATGGCATTTAACAGTGGCGCACAATCCACCAACGGCGATGGTCATTTTGGCGGTAGGTATATCAAGTCACATTTCGAGGGGCAAATGTGTTGCACATCTTTGAGTTTGTTCCATACGCATGTTGTGGACATGTGTGGAAAAGCATAGGAGTCACATGTGACCCATGTGTTATTTGCAGCTGTGATGTGTACTGATTGCCAAGTCTATCCATTCAGAGATGTGTCGTCACATGATATCTTTGACATGCATAATGTATGTTACTGTGGACACAATGTCTAATGTTAGAAATCATGTCTTGTCATACATAGGCACCCAAGGAGAGGGAGGATGTGATATTTTCCTATCTACCATCCACTGCCAGGCCTTCAGACCAATAAAAGAACACCACATTATCCTTCTTTACCGCATGAATAGGCAAACAATAGTTGACTTATGTTGTCAGTTAGAGCCAGATCTGATGCCAGCTATTAGTTATCCAACTATCATACCACCCATTTTACAAGTCATGTCAGTATTGCACTTCTTGGCCACAGTGTCCTTCCAACATACAGTGGCCCTAACAGCTGGCATATCCCAACCTATGTTCAGTCTGGTGTTGAAGGCTGTTCTCGCAGCAATGTTGAAACACCTGGACAGCTATATCCAGTTTCCCCGACGTAAGGATTTAGCCCATGTGAAGGCTGACTTTTATGGTTTTGCACACATCCCACATGTGGTGGGATCCATTGATGACACACGTGTTGGCTTGGTCCCACCACAGGCCAATGAACATGTATATCACAACAGAAAGAACTTCCATTCCATCAAGGTGCAAGTTGTATGTTTGACAGATCTCTATATTTCACAGTTCTGTGCCCATTATCCGGGTTCAGCCCATGATTCCTTCATAATGCAGAACAGCACCATACCCCATCTAATGTCACAACTGTACCCAGAGAGGGCATGGCTGGTTGGTAAGTCACATCTGTCCTTAGTGTGTGTGTTCAGTGTCTGGTGCTACAATAAAGAACTGAGTGACTCATTGTTGCACACATGTCCCAGGCCTTAACAGGAGGCTCTGCATATCCTAACCATCCTTGGTTGTGAGATCAATAAGGAATCTAACTGTGCAAGGGGAAGTTCATTTTAATGAGATACATGGAAGAACAAGGTGGGTAGTGGAGCAGGCTTTAGGGCTCCTGAAGGCCAGATTTAGGTATCTAGACAGGACTGGTGGAGCCCTCCTCAACTCACCCAGAAAAAGTGTGTCTGATTACTATGGAATGCTTCACAGCATCACCCTGCAGGGAATATCCCCTACATACCAGAGGAGGGGCAGCCTGCAGTGCAACTGGCTGTGAATCCTGAAATGCAAAGTGAGGATGACGGTGGTGAGGAGGAAGAAGCTGACTTGGGGGAAGATCTCATAAACAGCTACTTTTCATGAGGGTAAGGGGCATATTTTTACTCTGTTTGCACTGAGTTTGCATAATTTTTTATGCAAATTTGGCATAAACTTAATTCTATATTCATATCTTGGCGCTAGACCCGTTTATCGTCATCATTTTTGGATGCGTGAATCCACCTTGCGCCAATAAGATGCAAGATAGGCGTTCCCGTCCCAAAAAAATGACTCAAAGCCCCTAGCGCCTTATTAATCCTCCCGTGCAAAAAAGGTGCACGGTGGGAGGTGGGCCTTAATAATGGCGCTAAGCCTGCTTAATGCCATTATTTGACGCCTGGGCCAGACCAGGAATTAGGGGACCTGTGGACCCGTTTCCATGGTGAAACACCATGGCATGGAGACACAGGTGCCCTCCCCAAGCCCCAGGAACATATCCACCTATACCAGAGGACACCAGAGGATGGGGGACCCCATCCCAGGTAAGTAGGGTAAGTATAGGTAAGTCTTTAAAAAAAATTCTAAGTGCCATTGGGGGCCCTGAAATGGGGCCCCCTGCATGGCACTGGGTGCAACGGCCATGCACAGGGGACACTGGTCCCTGTGCTGGCCATTGGGGTGGTGGGCATGACTCCTGTCTTTATTAAGACAGGAGTCATGTGGTAAGGATGGTTTTGTGTCAGGAAATGATGCTAGGCTGGTTAACAGCATTTTTTCTTTGCCTCTAACCAGCCTAGCATCTTTTTTATTAAGGCAAAACCCCCTTCCCCCGTACTGCCACCCCAACCTGGCCAACGTCATTTTTCCTGACGCTAGCCCAACCGCATCGCGCTGGTTTGCGGGATTCCATAAATTTGGCACCCAGCTGGCACTTTGGAATGTTGCAAGCCGGCGCTATACTTTTTGCAGCAAAACTGCATTTGCAGTTTTGCAGCAAAAAGTATAAATATGGGCCTAAGTATGTTATGTCATGACTGTGAATGTACAATGTACTGTAGGCCTGAGAATGTATGGAGTTGAGTGTTTTGGCAATAACTAGGGAGGTGGTACTCTCCAATATTCAGCCAAAGGGTGCTTGATGAGTTAACCTTTTACATATCCCCACCTTGATGCTGCTGCTTTGTTTGTGACAGTCTATTTGCAATTATATTTCATTTCCAGATGCTTGCTATGTGGTTTGTTATAGGTATGTTTTCAAGTCCATACTCCTTGTTTTGTCTTTGTACAAGTACAGTCAACATATCATCGTCATGTGGGCATTTCAAAGTTGTGACATTGGCAGGTATCTGATGCTGTTCTGATATAGGAAGTGGACATGACTTGTCTCAGGTAATGTAAATCACAAATTGGGGGTATATGAGACCTGTGCCAAGACAGCTTGAACAGTGTTTGGGTGGAAGGCCTGAAGTGCACATTGTTTTTGTTTAGTGTGCTGTGTTGGGTTAATTGCATCATGTGTGCCATCATGTGGGCATGAAATCTGTAGTCATCAATTGTGAGCGAGGCATTCACCTTCGCATTGTCTAAACACTATTGTTGTATGACCTGTATGTAGCTGTAGATGTGTTTCATCATTGCAGGCCACAGTGTCAGTGCAACAACACTGACATATTTTTGTGTCATACCACCAGATTTGGTGAATTACTATAGTGTGGTATGTGATAAGGCTCAAGCTGGTGACACAATCCACTTTTCTGTTTGCCTATTCTATGGGACAATGTCTGACACGGCCTTTTCTTCTGTCGTCTGGGAGGCTGTACATTGGTATGTGTACCTTGACTCAATATGAGTCAGCCATTATTGGCTATGACAGTCCAGACATTTTAACAGCCTATGTGTTGTACAGTGGAATAAAAGGTTTGGTGTGACCAAACATTAGTTGCAATGTGTTTGTGTGTGTAATGTATCCCTCCTTGCATTCCTGTCTTGTGTCCTACTCATTTGCTTCACATGGTGTTACATCTCTATATTGCAAAATGTGGAAAGAAGCAAGCAGACAATGACTTTGTGATAGGGGAATTTACTGGAAATGTGTGCAGAGTATAAATTGGGGCATGATGGAACAAAAATGTGAAGGGGTCAGTCAAGGTGGTTGAAATCATTGGAGTAGATGCCACACCATTGCAAGTTCAAAGTTCATTGTACTCCTCCCATTGGAAATGGAAGGTGGTTTAAGAACAGTCAACAGAATAAATGTGTGGCACACAAAGAAGGTCATTTTTGAAGAGGTCACTTGCTAGCAGTGATAGGTGTCTTTCCATCCGCACCTTCTGGGTTCTTAGCTGGATGTCCCTGCTTTGATAGGGGAGGGATCTGCTGCTATAGAGACAGGGGTGTCTGGGGCAGGTAATTCCCCTGGCAGGGCCTCTTCCAGTGGCTGGCACTGATGAAGGGCCTGGTGTAGATGCACCAAAGGAAGGGGTAGAGTGTTGTTGTTGATCCCTGCTCAGGGTGGTGTTAACCTCCAAGAAGTGGCTGATGGTGTCCTGGCCAATATGTCCTGGCCAATAGCAGCCCCAGTGGCCTAACCCTGCTAGCCCACAGCATCCCTCCTATGCACCCTACCCCCACTACCCTATCTCTTGCCACAGGGTGTCCTCTCCCACTGGTCCCTGGACCATCATTGTCAGAGGTGTTGTATTACGACTCAGGATCCTGGACTTGAGGGCACAAAATTGTTGACACTGTGCTAGGGACACAGGTTGGGGGCACATAGTTGTCCATAATGTAGAGACAACTGGGCTGAGAGGTATTGATGTGGCCACAGTGAAGCTCTCTGCTGGTGTCTGACCAGGTTGCCCAGACGGGTCAGAACCATCCTCCACATCCAGATGTCCAGGAGTGTCTTCATCACTGAGTGCTTTATGCACGGGGATAGTGGCAGTCTCTTCAGTGGCCTCTCTGTGGCCAGTGACAGCTTGACCAGTTGATGTGAAAGATACGATGTTACTGGCTGTATTATAACATCTACCTCCAAAACGATACAGTGACATTTCGCAAAGACTTTGTACATATCTGATTTGCGGGTAATCCTTTTGTGGCATGTACACACGGCACTGGTTGCATTGAGATGAGATTTGTGGAACATGCTGGATCTCCTTGCCCGAAACAGCTGCTGAGATTAGCAAAACGTTGATCCTTTCGCGGGTGGTCTGAGAATGTCATCTTCCCACCAGTGCAGGCTAAACAGTGGCTAGACAAGCTAGGTTTTTGGGCCATTTTGATACCTAGTTGAATGTGATGTAGGAAGACCCAGGGGTTTGTCGTATAGGTGTCAGGAGTCATCATGTGGTTACTGCAGTGCTAATTTGTCTGCTGTCAATACCAATCTGGTGATGCATCTTGAGGCCTAGGTGAATTGATCTGAACACTGGAAAAGGTGTCCTGCCTGTCCTCAATAATTATATCTTGGGTTTGCAGGTCAAGCTGGAGCTAGGTAGCCAGAGAAAACTCAGAGTTGGGCATGATCTGTATCCTGGTCACTCCCAGATGAGTAAACCTCAAATATGACTTAGCAGGCAAGGGTATTTTATCAAGTGATCACTGGTGTGGTGTTTTGAGATGAGGAAACAGTGCCTCCCAGGATTTACAGTCATGTCACTGTTTCTGCTGCACAAACTTGGCAGTGTTCATCCTCCCAGGTGTGTGGTGTTCATTTGGGAGTTCTCGGCTTTGCTGCCGATCTTCCTTTTTGACTCATAATAGAGCAGTCTGAAAGACCGCCAACATGGCGGTCTTTTTAGGACCTCCAACATGGTGATCTGATTTTGAAACTCATGTCCTGTGATTTTCTGTGTGTTTTGTTAGCTGTGTTGAGGTTGTTCCAGTTCTTCTTTGTGATTGTAATTTGTTTCAATTTTATTTTTAAAAACCATTTTAGGTTTTAGCTAGATGGGATATTGACCAATACGAGGAGGATATCTGTTTTGCAAACTATTGCATTCTGTGACACAGCTAATGCCTGCATTAATTCTTGTTTCATCAAAATCTGTAAAATACAGTCCTGCAAGTTTTTTTTTAATGTGAGGTAGAGCAACATATGCCATTCCCCTTTTGTATGCTGTCAAGCCAATGTTAGTCGGTGCATTATCTAAGCTTAGTACTTGTGAATTGTATATCATTACTGCTATGCCAAATAAAGAGAAAGCTGTTCTCTATGAAGATATGAACTTTCACAAGTAAAAATCTTGCTGCACACTGGGAAATCTGTTTTTCCTCCTTATTGTTGCCAAATTTGACCACAATAAATTGAATGTCTTTATTTTTCCAAACATCATAAAGTCCACTACAAATCTAATAGATCAATATACAAGTCCTTCTTCTACATCTACATTTAGACATAAAATTACACAATTTTACATAGTTGTAAATCTTTCTCCACTCCCACTGTACATGACACTGATGATTCCGTCTTTTGCAATTTTGTAGCAAATGTTTTGCTTATAAGTATGTTTAATTTGTAATCCTCCACTTGTTCTTTACAAGAAGATGTACATGCTTTCTTTTTCCAAATGTGGTATTTCATAGTTTGACTGAGCACATTCTTCAACAGTTGACATTAAACCAACAACCAATTTTGATTGTGAAAGAATGTAATGAATAACTTCAGCAGGGGACTGAAGGTTAGGAAATAATGTACTTGCATGTTGTGTTTTTGCCATCATCTTTGCTTAATTTGCTACAGTGCTAAGGTGAGTGTCTTTCACTATCTTGGAATATTCTTCATTGTTAACTTGCCTCATTTTTTGTGTTAATTACAGGTATGTCAAATGCAACCCAATGTTGACATTGCTTACACTTCCTAATTATAATTCTGAGTTGTGTCCCGCAAACGTTCGTTCAAAATTGGATGACCTTTTACAGGTGTTATTTGTAGCAAGTATGCAAACACAATTGCATATTTCCTTCCAAACAGCACATCATAAGATGTTCTGACTAACCCCACTTATGTAAATGAGCAAATACAAACATCAAGTTTGAGACCATACTCATTTCTTCAATGCTCAACAGTTTTCTAAGGATTCTACGAGGTTCTTGACATGTATCTGTATTTCATTTTAAGTATTCAAATTTATGTTATGCTGCACATGGAGTAAAAGTATACATAATAAGGTGTTGAGAAGCAGTGCTTATTTGCACATCTCTGAATTTCAGGGTGCCCATTCTAGCATGTGAATTACAGGGCATTTCTCAAATAGATGTCTTTTTTAAACACTGTCTTACATTTGGAAGGGCAAAATGTAGAGAAAGACAAGGGGCAATAACACTTGTTTTGCTATTCTGTGTTCCCCCACGTCTCCTGATAAAAATGGTACCTCACTTGCGTGGATAGGCCTAGCACCCGCAACAGGAAATGCCCCAACACACAACGTGGACACATCACATTTTCACAAAGAAAACAGAGCTGTTTTTTGCAAAGTGCCTAGCTGTAGACAGAAAGTTCTGGAATCTGAGAGGAGCCACAAATTTCCTTCCACGTAGCATTCCCCCAAGTCTCCCGATAAAAATGGGACCTCACTTGTGGTGGTGGGCCAGGTGCCTGCAACAGAAGAATGCCAAAAACTTGTAGAGATTGAGGGGATAGCACAGCGAGTTGATAAGCACATATTTTTCTTTTATACATCTTTTAGGCTGACTCTGCTTTGGGGACCCATGCAAGTGAGGTATCATTTTACTTGGGGGACTGAGGGGAACGCTTCTGGCAGGAAATTTGTGCTACAGCTGTGGAAAACATGTTTTTTAATGCAAATTTTGAGGTTTGCAGAGGAGTCTGGGTAAGAAAATGTTGGGGGATCCAGGCAAGCAACACCTCCTTGGACTCCTTGGGGTGTCTATTTTTAAAACATGTCTGGGTTTGTTATGTTTCCATAGATGAAGGCCACGCCCAGGATCAAAACCATAGGTGCCCCCCTCCCAAACACAGGTAGTTTTGCAATAGATCATTTTGGTGTGTCCACATACTTATGTGATGTTCCAAACACTAAAATTGTGAAAAGAAATGCACTTAGGTTATGTTAAGAAGACCCTCACCCACCGACTAAGTTGGTGGCATGCTTCATTATCGGGGTCCCACCCGAGGCACCTAGCGTGTCACAGTTGTGCTGCGACGCCTGATTACAGCGGAGCAGGTTTTATAATTTTTATCACACATACTGGTTGGATTTGGTACGAGGGTGAGTGATGGTTCAGTGATCAAATTTTATTAACAAGAGATTTCACAAAAATGAAATGCACTTTTAATAACTGAAAGGCCAAAAAACTGAACCAATGTCTCACAGCTCATCAGCTGTAAATCCACAGCAAGGCACTAACCGCTTTACAGTCCATTCACACACCTCTCATACATGACATGCACAAGACTATTCCCGCCGCCAGCCACGGGCCCAGCACATTACAACACTCACATCGACAGACAGCGCCACTCAAGGGCCCATCACTTACATATGCCACATGCCTGATACAGCAATCACATCAGCTGAAGGGAGTGTGTGGACTGGTGTTGGGCTGGCAGTGTGTTGCAGTAGCCAACAGCAAGTCAATATGTACACCGTCAGCCAATTCTTAAAACAACCACTCACACACAGCCCAGGCTTTGAAGGACAATCTGGACAGTACATTTGAGTCTCCCTCCGGATACCTCTTTGAAAACATTCCCTACATTTCTAGCTGGAAAGTCTTTTTTGGGTGTGGGAGGAATGTGCTCAGCAAAGTGGCGATCTTTCAATCTAGCCACATCCTCCACTGCTTCTCTAGGAACTCTTGCCTGTTCCACCACAATAAGGCTCTCTATCACTGACTCGTGAAATTTCACAAATGTCATCTTTGACTCTGGCGACCTATCCTTAAACACAATAAAAGCATTAAAATTTGCTAAGTGGAAGAGGTGAATTACTAACTTCTTATACCAAACGTAAGACTTACGAATAGCAATATAAGGTTCCAACCTTTGATCAACTCTATCTACACCTCCCATGTGCTTATTATAATCTAAAATGCGCACAGGTTTGCGTACTTCAGCAACCTGGCCCCAAACAGCCACGGGGGAAGTACTCTCATCATGGATGGTACTTAGCATGTAGACATCCCTCCTGTCTGAAAATTTGAAAGCTAGCAGCTCATCATTTCGCAAGGCACTGCACTGTCCCCTCTCAAGTTTTTTACAGACAAGCTCCCTCGGATAGCCTTTCCGGTTACAACGAATTGTGCTACAAGCAACAGTGTCCACTCTAAACAATTCCTTGAACAACTGCACTCCAGTGTAGAAGTTATCTACATACAAATGGTGACCTTTGTTGAACAGTCGTCTACTAAGTTCCCACACAATTTTCTCAGTAACTCCAAAAGTGGGAGGACAACCAGGGGGGTCAATACTGGTCCCTACCAGTGTAGACATGGAACTTATACACATATCCTGTACTACTTTCAGACAACATATACAATTTAATTCCATATCATGCCCTCATGCTAGGAATGTACTGCCTAAAAACCATACAACCCTTCAAGAGTACCAAAGACTTGTCCACAGCTATTTCTTTGCCTGGAACATAGACCTCTGAAAACCGATCTACAGAATGATCAAGGACAGACCTAATATTTAAAAGACGGTCAGAATCAGGGTGATCTTGTGGCAAGGCTAATGCATTGTCAATAAAATGCAGCATCCTAAGAAGAAGCAAATACCGATTACGACTCATGGTTGCAGGAAATATAGCTGTTGCCATCAAGAGACTAGTAGACCAATAAGAAGCCAGTGATGGCTTCCTTATCAACCCCATCAAAAGAGTCAAACCCAAAAACCTTTCCATCTCCTCCAAATTTGTGGGAATCCACAGGGTAGCTCTAGAGTGTGGCCTAAGTCTAGCAGTGTTGTCCCTCAAATACTGCTCCATATACAAATTAGTCTGCTCAAAAATCTCATCCAAAAACACATCATCCACAAATAACTCAAAGAAATTGACAGGCAAAAAGTTCTCTGTATTGGCTCTACAACCCGGGAGACCAGTAAAGGCAGGCAACTCTAGCTTCTCCATGCTTGGGGTAACCCAGAGTTCAGGTCTTCTAACGGGAAACCTTTCAGCCCCAGGTTGCTGCACTAATGGCACATCAGTGTCCTCCTCTAAAACAGGCCCTTCATCTGCACTGAGTGTGGCTTCCTCATCAGAAGATTCCTCTCCGACAGAAACTTCACTGCCAGAATCTCTCACTTCCTCCTCTGCCTCAGATGCAGAGTCCGTCTCATAATCATGATCAGACAATGACTCAAAAAGCATACCAACCACCTGCTGAGCGGTCATCCTGTGGCTAGCCATGATATTTCCTACGAAAATTAACTGGACAAATGCAGCACTAACAACCAGCACTGTGTAAGATAAGTAATAAAGTGTAGCTTTATTAGTAAGAGTTATAGACTCAAAAACTATACTGCTCACTTGCCTGAAAAAGCTTGAATCACCAGCAACTACTCTGCACAGACACAGCAATCACCAATGATAATCCACTAAAAAGAAAGAAAGAAAAGCAAATTAGAAATAAGACAACACAAATATAATTGTGCAAAAATCTAAGGACAATTTCACACAAACCTGCATTGAGTACACAACCTACAAACATGTCATTCATGCATGGCAACAATACTCCTTTGGAGTAAATTGTTTTTACTTACCTAAAACATGCAACAATGCAAACCGCAGGTGAACCACCGCCAAAACCACAAGGAGCCACAGCAAAGAAAGCAAAAGCTTTGAACTAGAACAAAAAGGAGGATATAAATTTATCACAAATGCAAATACTTTGTCAGTTGACAAACACCCCACCATCAAGCATTTAGAAATTGGTGCCTAAGTGGATTCTGCCACAGGGGCAAATGGGCCTACTAAAAAATAGGCCTATCTTCCCCAAGGATGGCAGAAATACCTTTAGTAGTACGTCCCCACCGGGAGCGACACTTTCCCAAGGGGCCATCCCACCTCCACTAACACACACACACACTATCCCTGGTGTCTACGTGGCTTCAGCCCCATGTGGGGGCAGATGGGCCCCCAAAAAAGTGGCCCATCTGCCCCCAAGGGGGGCAGAAATGGCCAACAGTTCAATGCCACCCTTGGGGGGCACCCCTTGCCCAAGGGGGCGCCCCCCCCACATAAATAAACAATCCCCTGGCTTTCTAGTGGTTTCTGCCCCCCCCAAGGGGGGCAGAAATGGCCAACAGTTCAGTGCCCCCCTTGGGGGGGGCATCCCTTGCCCAAGGGGGCACACCCAACATAAATACAAAAAATTACTAAAATCCCTGGTGTTCTCGTGGTTTCTGCCCCCCTTGGTGGCAGATCAGCCTAAAAATAATAGGCTGATCTGCTGCCAAGGGGGGCAGAAATGGCTACAGGTAACATGCCCCCAAAATGGGAGCGACCCTTGCCCAAGGGGCTGCTCCCAAACAACAAAATAGAGCAATATGGAAAAAAGAATTCACTGGTGTCTAGTGGTTTCTGCCGCCCCTGGGGGCAGATCAGCCTAAAAATAATAGGCCGATCTGTCCCCAAGGGGGGCAGAAATGGCCACAACAAACATGCCCCCCAGATGGGAGCGACCCTTGCCCAAGGGGCCGCTCCCGACACACACAGCACAATAAAACCAACAAAAAAAAGAAAATCCCTGGCGTCTAGCGGGCATTCCTGCTGCCCGATCGCAAATGCTCAAAGAGACACTGGGGGAAAGGAAAACCCTTTCCTTTCCCCTGGTGCCTCTTTGTTTACAACCCCCCCCACCCGCCAGAGGAGAAACTCACCTCTTTCTCCTAATCGCACTGGAAGCAAATGGCTTCCAGTGCGACCGGCACCCTGTAATGAAGTCAGCGCGCGATTGCGCGCTGACGTCATTACAGGGGATGAAAGGGCTTCCCCTTCCATCCCTGCCTTGGGGGGGTGGGAGGGAAGCCCACAGAGGAAACGCTAGCACTCCCTCTGAGCTCAGTGCCGAGGACGCAGTAGTTACGTCCTCGGCACATGAGCACTGTGCCGTGGGACATAACCGTTATGTTCGCTGGTTAAGTAATTAAACGTGTAAAACGTGGTCAAAAAGATTCTTGTTGTGATCTTTTTTCAGATGTCACAGATGACATAACATTCAAAGAAAATTGCAATTGATTTATTGGATTTGTATCCAGACTTAGGTACATCTTTGATCCAGGAAGCATATGAATTGATGGTGCACCTCTTGCTTGATACTCTTTTACCAAAAATAATCTAGAACTTCTCCAAAGAAAGTTTTCTTTTTGTTCATCAAAAAGTGAGTATAGTTTGAAATTTGTGGTGGAGATATTTGCAAACAGTAGCAGGATCTACATAACATAATTCAGAGGCTGTGGTGCAGTGAATGTCTGGAGTATTAGAATTTGCTTGAAGAAGAATTTGATACAAGCTGTCTTATCTGTACTCAGCACAGATTAAAGTAAAACACCAAGTAGATGGTCCTAAATTTCTGAGTATACATTTTCAATTTTCTGTGTCTTCGAGACTATCTCTCATTGACAAGCCAAAATGTTGATCAAGTTATATTCTAGATTATCATCTTTGCCATGAACATTTTCTACAACATTCTGTGCTATTATATATCTAAATCCAGTGCCAGTGTGCATTACATGTGTGACATCATAATAAGTGACTGAAAGTTTGCTTTCATCTAGTAGTATAAAAATGTAAGGAATATCTTCTCAAAAGCAAGGATCCTAAGAAAATAATCTTGTCACTCGGTATGTAGATGCTAAAACTTGGACTTCACAATCATCATATCATCCACCTTTTCCAATGAAGAATACATTTGGAAATATCTTGTTTTGAGTTTTTTTACCAGATAATAATAGGCTCTCTTTTATCTTCCTTCACCTAATAAATTACTAAAACATCACTCTAGAGAGTAGTGGGTATGTATTACAATGCTAATATTTTTGTTCAGTTTATTCCACAGTAGTCTTTTCAAATTGTCCAGTCTGCTTTTGTTTTTCAAATCATAAGTAAGTAGAAGAGATGAAGTTAGCAATGTCAACATATTGTTAGTAGGTGTGGTTTTCCTGAAGATAATGTATTGCTTTTTGAAATTTTTCTATACTAATTAATTCTTGCCAAAATGTTTTGGGCCTCATTCTGAGTTTAGCGGTTAGACCGGCAGACGGCCGTGGTGGAGGCTGCCAAAAGACCACCACATTACGAGTTACACAGGCAGACCCAGCAAAAGCTAGCCAAAAATCCTACCCCGCCAGGGCTATGGGTGGCAGGAAAAAGGCAGTCTGACCACAGGTACCCCCAGCTTGTGAACCAACCATGAACATGTTATACTTCGAAAATCATGAAGGCAGTCTTTCAATGGTGGTGCAAACCGCGGCAGTTGGCGGTCACCAGAGTAATACACAACACCACATTGGATGCATTTGAAAACAACACAGCTGACACATATTCCCATACTTGACACACCTACAAACCACACCATAAAACACACCCCTTCACACACCACAATCCTTTGCATCTCAAAGACGAATATAAGCCACAGCACTCCCCAAAAACGCCACCAACAATAGATTAGGCACCCCTCTAACTGTGCACTAAGCTCATATCCCACACTCTCACACACCCCTACCACACATATTTGCACCTTTACGCTCCATTTCCTCCCCGTCACCTCCTCATTACACAGCACCTAACCATGATATTTTTTTTCTTCTTTTCCAGCATCATGTCACCACAGAAAAATCCCCGTTTTACAGATGTCAAGACAAAAGTCATGGTGGATGTAATTATCGGAGTAGAGACATAATTATTTGGAGCCTGAGTCCAGCAAACTACTGTCACTCGGAAAAGGGAAATATGGCAGAGGATACTTGACAGAGTGAATTCTGTAGGCAGCTACACACACACAAGGGAGCTACCCACACACAAGGGATGATATCAGGAAGAGGTGGAACGACCGCACCGGGAAGGTTTATACCATGGCGTCCAGGCACCAGTTTGCAGTCCTGTAGACTGGCAGTGGTTCCCCACCTCCTCCCTTACAGCTCACATCATGGAGGAGAAGGTCTTGGCCATCCTGCACCCTGAGGGCTTGACAGGAATACATGGGGGAGTGGAGTCAGGTAAGTCACAAAAAAAGAAATAGCACCATAATGTATTTGCATGCATGCTCACTAATCACCTCTTGCCAACTACAATGTAACCGCAGTCAACAGCCCAGTGTCCATCTGTCCATAGACCCCTGTCTGGCCTCCAACATATCAAGTAGACTCCCCTTGGTGACAACATCTTTATATAGTCTGTTTAATACAGGGATTGACAGCACTACAAGTCCCAGCAGGCACTGTTCTACTATCACTAAAACCAGAACAGTGTTGCATAATCCAAATTACCTTGTTTGTCAACTCCCCATTTAAGTGTACCCACATGGGGGGATCTCAGCTGTATAGTATGGGGAATACAATGAGTTAAATGGTTAGTAGTCAAAGGAGGATCCCTTACTCACACTCCAAGCAACAATACACTGCACACCTGCCAAAATACCTTCAACTGGAAACATACTCGTGACGTACACACCTAGGAGAGTCAAATTGAAAAACTGCATGTAGTACAGGGAGTCACTTGATTGCTGAGGCCAGGAGGGTCTGTGTACCCAATTACTCTGTTCACTCTGCAGATGGTCAACTATCCCTCTTGGTATACTTGTTATGAAAGTTTACTTGCCTCGGAGGATAGACAATGTAAACTTTGAGTTGTGATATGAGTGACGTCTGAATAAATTTAAGGAGGACCAGGCCATGCGAACCCAAAGAACAGGCCACTGTCCATATAATACTGTGTCACAGTCCCTGAACCCACAATGCATATGATACACCTTGGAGGGACAAGGATACTGGTCATGGGACACCCTGTGATGTGGCAACATACCTGGATCCCTCATGAGCTGACATGCCAAGATGAAAATAGTGTAGAGTGAAGGACAGCTCATATGGCCTGGAAAGAACTTCCTACACAGATCAAAGGCCCCAAAATGTGTCTGCTGTATGGCATTTGTAGCAGTCACATCCACAATACACTGACCACAGGATGAAATCTATCACCTATCATCCAAGGTTCTGCCAATGCCTCCAAGACAAACAAATAGCGTTCAAGATGACTCAAACAATATCCTGCCCAGCCAATGTCCTGCCTGCACTGCCTGCAAGACATAAGTATATTACCATCTCTCCAACAGCTAAGGATTCCAGACAGTCTGAGTCTAGGCCACTGAACAGGAATTGGTATATGGCTACAATGTAAGCTCACTACAAATGACAATATGTGTATCTGTCACATAAGGGAAATCAGTAAAATGCAATGTGAACATGGCCCTAGCCCAATGTCACTGTCAACTATTGGAGGTAGATGTCCCAATACAACCACTAACATTGTCTCTCCACATCAACAGGTTGTGCTGCCACTGCAACTGGTACTGCAACGACTGACACCACAGAGGAGACGGCTACTACCCCCATGGACAAAGCCCTCAGTAAAATGAACACTCTTGGACTGCTGGACATTTAAGACAGTTCTGGCCCATCTGGGCAACCTGGCCATATGACACCGGTCAGCCCCAGCCTGACCACATCGACTCCTCCCAGCCCCGTGGCCTCATCATCACAGGAAGGCAGTCATCCCCAGACCTACATCCTTACAACAGTCTTCAACATCTTGTTCCCCCAGTCCAGGGTCCGGAGTCACACCCCACCAACCCACACAATGATAGAGTAGGCTGCACCAAGGACGCATGCACGTGGAGGTAGGGTGCATGGGAGGGATGGTGTGGCCAAGCTGTAAGAGGCTATAGATGATGCCCCAGGCCAGCATACCATCAGCCAGGCCTTGGGTGCCTATCAACTTTCCCAAAGCATGTTGGGCCAGGTACTGACCGAACTCCAGGAAATGAAGGAGCTACTGAAGATTTCCATTGTGAGATACAGAAACAGTGGGAGGCCCACAATTCCAACATGGTCTCCCTAACTCTAAGCAGGGATAGGCAACAACATCACACCCCTGTCGTTGGCGCATCCACACCAGGGCCTTCATCAGAGCCAGCTAGTGGAAGGGAGGCCCTGCCAGGGGAAGCACCCATACCCCCTCACCCCTGCCTCTGTAGTTACTGAGCCCCCTGCAGGTGGGGACATCCAGCCAAGCATCCAGGAGGTGCGAGTGGCAAACACCAGCCACTGCCAGCAGCTGGCCACTTCCTGATGTCACTCCTTTGTGTGCCACGGATTAATTCTGTTGACTGTTCCTTAACCACCTTCCATTTTGCATGGTAGTAGGACACTGGACTCTGAACCCCAAATTTTGTGGCCTATACTGTATTATTGCATCCACCATGACTGATCCCTTCACCGTAAATATTTTCTTTCATCCAGTGTCACTTTTGAATTTTGTTGTAATGTAAATAAACACCTCATTACTAAATCACTGCCTATTACCTCTCTTTCTTATTTGTCTGAAATGTTGACTGCTAATCACATGTAATGTACATGCTTAAGACATTAGAAGACAATGGATGGAGGGATATGTCTCAGATAGTGTCATGCTGAGGATGATTAGCAACACAATGTCACAAGTGCCTGGTCACATCAAACATTTTATTGCACTGTATTGCACATAAGGTATTAAGATTGTCTGCATAGTCATAGCCAAGTATGTCGTAGCAATGTGGAGTCATGACAGATATCCTATCACAACTGTGCACCAGACAACACCAGAAAGGGCCTGTAAGACATTGTCCCGCAGCTTAGGCAAAGAGCTAATGTGATTTTGTCTCCAGTTTGACCCTTATCACATACCAAAGCCAGGCCTGCCAACTTAACATACACCATCACAGACAAAGGGCAGTACAACTGAGCCTGAGCCCAGGCCCTTCCCATAACCTGAGCAAGCATCTAGTGGAATGTCACATACCTTTGCCAGTGTTGTGGCACAGGCACAGTCATCTGCTATGAGGAAACAGATTGACAGCCACTAACAGGTCATACAGGATTCTTGTCAACAAAAAGTGAAGGTAGAAGGAATGGATTGCACAGGATGACATGTTTCAAGCCCACATGATTACACACATGAAACCATTAGACCAACACACCACGGCAAATAGGTCTATTGTGTAGTTCAGATTCCTTCCCTCCCACTGTCCAGGCAGCCTGGGCATAGGACTCATACACCCCAAATCTGCGACCAAATGTACCTGGATCAATCCATGTCCACTTCAAATGCCAGACCAGCAACAGACACCTGCCAATGACACAACCCTGAAATGCCCACATGAGGATGGCATAGTGAAGAGACCTAGGAAGGAATAAGTGGCATACAATGAGTTTAGACAGGTAAATGCACACATAAGACAGAAACCTCATTTCAAACTTTAGTTGTGTCACAGACAGTGCAATATGACTGCCTCAAACAATGGAGCTCCTCAAAAGAATCAAATCTTCAAGTCTGATGTAACCAGCAAACCTTGGCTTTATGATGCATAGCATGCGAGGCCCTGTCTCATGGTGACAGAGATACCCTTCCCATCAAATCCTGACCCCTACAGTACCCCATGCAGTAACAGTAATCATATACTTACACTCAAGTGAAGTACTGAGTGATCAGATCTGCCAGCATGTCTCCATCTTCGTCCTCATCACTGTCATCCTCACTTGGCATTTCAGGAGACTCTCCCGGTGGCACTGCCAGTTCCCCCTCATCAGGGGTTTATGGGATGTTTCTCCTGAGGGCAAGGTTGTGGAGCATTCAGCAGGCCACAATGATCTTACACACTTCCGTGGGTGAGTAGAGGAAGGCCCCCACCTGTTTTGTCAATGCTGATGAATCTTGCCTTCAGTAGCCCAAAAGCCCACTCCACGACACGACATGCCCTTCCATGTGCCTCGTTGAATTGGACTTCCCCTGAAGTAATTTGGTTCCTCACGGGTGTCAACAACCAGGTATGGTTTGGGTATGTTGAGTCCCCTGTAAGCAACCATGAGCCCAAATTCTCATCTCACTAGCAGCAGACATAGCTACAAACACAGATGAGATATTTTTCTTATTAACCAGTCAGGCCCTCTCTGGGTACAGTCTTATCATCAGGTGTGGAATAGCACTGTCCCACATGATTAAGGCATCATGGACTGAACCTGGGTACCTGACACAGACTTGGGAAATGTAGAGGTCCGCCAAACAAACTACTTGGACATTGATGGAATGGAAGTTCTTCTTGTTCTAATAGACCTGCTCATTGCTATGCGGTGGAACCAGGGCTACATGGGTGCAATTAATGGCTCCCACAACATGTGGGATGTGTGTCAAACCATAGAACTCTGCTGTGAGCAAAATCCTCACGTTGAGAAAACCAGTCCAGGTGTTTTAACATTTCTGAGAGAACATCCTTCAAAAACTAGACTGAACATAGGCTGGGACCACTCAGCAGTTAAAGCAACTGTATTTTGAAAGGCCCTGTGGCCAGGAAGTGCAACACTGACATGACTTGTGCAATGGGTGGTATGCAATTTGGATGACGGATGGCTGGCATCAGAGCTGGCTCCAACTAACACCAAAGATCCATGATTTTCTGCTTCTCCAGGTAGTATATCTGGATTACATGCCTGTCCTCCTTGGCCTGCAAGTCTGCTAGTGGATGGTACCCAGGAGGTTGTCTGATTTTTCTCCTCTCAGGGTAACTATATGAGACAAAAGGAAGGTGCGGCCATCACTCATTGTGTCCCTTGCAAATTACATAATACATGTCATATATGAACTGTGATTTTTCATAAAATCACTGAAAACATGATACACAGCACACATCAAGACTAACAATTACACATTTAGAACATGTTACCCCCTGGCTTTTCCACATATGTGCACACATCATCAATCTGGATAGCAACAACATGTGCATCTAACTTGCAACTCTGACAGTGATTCAATGCCCCAAATCCTGGAT
Organism: Pleurodeles waltl; assembly: GCF_031143425.1. Classification (NCBI taxonomy): domain Eukaryota; kingdom Metazoa; phylum Chordata; class Amphibia; order Caudata; family Salamandridae; genus Pleurodeles; species Pleurodeles waltl. The sequence continues at coordinate 160,877,468 of NC_090450.1, read as the reverse complement.
TACCCATGGGGAAGAGGGTGGTGGATGTGCCTCCAATTATGTTGCCATGTGTGCTGGACCACATACCAATATGATCACTAGAATGATTGACCTACATGACAGGACAAGGCCAGCACTCGCCAGGACAACATTTTCCAAATTGTGACACATCAAAAATAGCATTTAATTACATTGTATGCCTCTAAAATGGTGGCTGTCTGACCTACTCCACTGGACATTAGAACTGACCGCGACCACCGGCGGTAGTAGTCATGGCAGTAGGCAGATGTCACTGTGGCAGACATTGCCATAGGGTGACATTGCTGCCTATGGCAGTCTTGGGCCAATGGCAGTGTCCGCCAGTGATGATGGTCACATACATGGTGGATGTGACTGCCATCTTCTGCTGAATCCCTCACTTGACTCCTGACACTGCTTCCACCAAGACCTCCACTACCTGAGCTGCTGTGTACTGCCTCTGGGAGCCATCATGCCTCATCCAACAGGCAATAGGGCCCCTTCCTTCTCACCAGGAAAGCTGGAGAAGCTTGTGGAGGAGGTCCTACCCATGTATGGACAGCTCTAGGGTGCATCAGAGGAGCAGGTAAGTGCCCCATGTGCACACTTTTCTCTGTACCTCTAATTATCTTAGCTTTAGTTAGCCTAAGCTTAGGCCCAGTTTGTCAGATTGTACCCTCATAGCCTTGTAAGTGCTGACAGCGTGCACTAATGGTAGAGGTAATGGGCATGTATTTATGTCAAGTGACAGGTTTGGAGTCCTGAGACAAGGCAGTGAGTATGTATTGAGGGCTCTCTGACCCGAATTGTGTTGGATGCACATGACTACGTGAGGTGTCATAACAGCCATTTACAGGCAGCTGTTGCCAGAAGATGTTTTTAATGTGTGGTCACATGTGATTGCATGACACTAAGAGGAGTGAATACATGTTCTATGTGTTATTTGATCAATATTTGAGCTCTTTCTGTGTTTGCACAGTGATCTCTGGCCTCATCTGGCATTGCTGGACTGTTGTTCTGAAGCCAGGTAATTACTCACTTCGCCCCACAGCTTTGTACAGAGACACCCAATAGCAATTGGCTGTAGGCTCCATGATGTACTGTGATGCATGTGATTTGTCCGATATGGTGTTTTGTGTAGGTCTGTCTGCTCAGCCTGCGGAGGCCGAGGCCTGTCTATTGTTATTCACAGCAAAAGTCAAAATCTGGGCTGGTATTGATTCCCTTTTGCAATGCAAGTGTGACACTGGGCCCACTCCCTTTATCCCTGCACAGAATGTGATGTTGCCAAATCATGCCTCACTGACAATATGGAGCTTCCAGGGTCTCTGTCCACTGATTACTATGGGAATCGCATTGGGGGAGTGGTGATCTGTGACTAATGTGCTCTTATCTACTCTGACAATGTGTGTCACATAGCCTTGACAGGTCCCTTGATCCCACAGCCCTTTTGTCTCTTTCATCCAGCTCTGCTGTGTCCTATGCAGGCTTCTTGCATTTTGGACATTGCACATCTCCGGGTAGGCATACGATTTTGGCACGTTCCCAGGTTTTCAAGACCTTTTAAATCTGGGATGTGTCAGAATGAATGAGAGTTGCGTGGGGATCGCCTACCCAGAGTAGAGTATGGAAATGCAGCAATTTGTGCAGCGCTGCCTTACTCATATTTTTTAAGCCATTCAAATTTATGCAAAGGGCTTTGCATGGCTTCAGAAATATGACTTATTCGTTTGCTGTACCATGTTGCATGGTCTAAGCATCGTGCAACCCATTCATAAATATGCCCCTTGGTGTTTCCATGCTTTTTCCTTTCGAATGGTCTTTCGGGGGGTTTGACACAAATGTGTAATATATATTTCTCCTTTTTTTGGCAGGCACAACTATCTGGTCCAGAGGGTGCTAGTGTGGTTGTACCCTCTCACCTTCCCCATGCCTATTATTCTCATAGCCTCATTTTTACTTGGCTGCATTTGCGGTCATTTTTCAGCAATTGTAGGACAATTAATTTAAACCGTATTTACATCTTCAAAAAAGATTTCTGGTGGTTCAGAAGTTAGGTGCAGATAGTTTTCACATCCAGCACTTGTTAAAGCCAGTTAAACCCAGTGGAAATGCACATGCATTTATTTATTTAAATTATTTACATTTGTCTGCAGGTAGAGTCTTGCTTCTGTTTGTGCCAATATTTTGATAGAGGATAGGGCACAGATCAAATCTATCAAACATTTGTGGGGCCTGGTTCTCAAAAAACATGTTGGGTCATGTTTTTTGTAACCATGAACATATTGCTCAAAATAAAGGTAAAAGGAAAAACTATTTCCGTGACACATTTCGAGACATGTCTATGTTATGCCTTGATTTGATGTTTGCAGTCTGCTCGGCCAGTCCAGCATGCAGTAGTTTGCTCATTAAAATTTAATTTAAAATAACTCTTTACTATATATTAAAAAATTTTGCAAAAGCACAACCTCCACTAAACCACTAAATCAATCCATGAGGTGCTTAATTGCTCCTACCCCTCTTCCTTTCACAAAAGAGGAATCCATAAATAAAGGGTTTGTGGAAAAAGTGTGATTAAAAAAAGCAAACGAATAAACCACATGTCTCAGTTTTCCCTAAACATCCACTCCAGTTCTTCACATTTTAATGGCAGACTTCTCTATTATTTGTGCTCTTGAAGAAACGGAGTTGCTAGTTGAGGGGTGAAACACTACTGAAGCAGCAACTACAATCCTTGTTGTGTGAAGTCACAAGCAAAGCCTAAATTAACCTGTCCTGAACACTTGAGTAACTTGATACACAACAGTTAAGCTTAACTCAGAGGCAATTTGTAAAGTGTTTATTCCATATTTGAATCAGTAAAAAAAATGAGGACAGTACATAAGGAAAATCCCATATCAATTTATTAAAAGTGAGTATATTTCAATGAATGAAACAAGGCCAAAAAGACAAAATTCCTATCACTGGAAACAGGGATATACAATTGCAAATAGTTCCATAAATATAGTGCCAAAATGCACAAAGTGCCAACTGCGTATATCAGGACACTCTAGACCAGGGGAAAAGTCACAATTTCAGGCCTACTGTAATGGAGCACAGGTTGGCTACAGGGACCCAGTTAACACTTACTAAAAAAGAACATTTAAATCCTGGTTGTGGAATGTTGCAAGGTCCCACATTGAGGATGTGTTGTGCAGCATCAGTTCTGAGGGGCTGTGAGGCTGTGATGTGAGGTCCTGCATCATCCTCCAGTATGCTGTCACTGAGGGGGCTTGTGATGTGAAGTTGTAGAGAATGCATTGTGCACTGGTTCATTCCTAAATAAATTGTGGGGCATGCAATGTGGATTCCTATATTGTTGCTGAGGATTCCATTGGTGATTTGCTTGCTATGCAAAGGACTTCATCAGGGATGCATCACACAGCTGTGCTTAAGATGAGGCTGCAGGCTGCAAGGACGATGCAAAGTCCTGCTGCCTGGGAAATTTCAGGCAGCAGAGGTGAAGTGCCAGTTCTGCTCTGGTTGCACCATGCAGCAGAGGAGATCCGTCAGTTTTGCTGGATCCAAAGATCGGCTGGCAGAGCACCTTAATGTCCGCTTCCAAGGGTCCAGGACTGAGGTGGTACCACATGGCATGGTAGAACTCAAAGTTGCAGAGTTCAGGTGCTGGTTTCGAGAAATTGGCATTGGAGTCACTCTGGTGGTCCTGAATACAGTTTGCAGGTCCTGTCCTTCTCACCCAGGCAAGAAGGAAGCTAGGCAGCAGGCCAGTACAGCAGGACAGCAGTCTTTTAAGGCAGCAGTCCAGCAGAGTGGCAGTTCTTGCAACAGCACAGCAGTTCTTCTTCCTGGTAGTAACTTCCACCTGAAGAGATGGTGTCTGTGGTCCAGATTTATACCTGGTGCCTTCTTTGAAGTGGGTGAAAGTTCTAGTGAATTCCCATTGAAGTGCTCAGGTTTTCTGCCTCCCCTGTCCTGGCTCCAGACTAACTACAGGGGTGTGCAATCCTTTGTGTGAATGCAGAACACAGCCTATTCAGGTATAAATGGGGCTATACCCAGCTTCCCCCCACCATTATGCCAGTGATGCTCCAACAAGGTACAACTAAGCACTCTATTGTGTGTTGCTGTTTGTGAAGAACACACACATACCAACCACCAACTACACCTAGCCATGTGACCATGAGACAGACTGCAGGCACTAAATGGCTAAGGTGGGAACATTCCAACTTTCTAAAAGTTGCATTTTGAAAATTGTAACTTGAAAATTGACTTTACTATAAAATAGGATTACTCACTACAATTCCAATGACACCAGACATGAGCTGTTAACTAGTTCCCATTTGAAAGTTATCCTTCTCAAATGTAATAAGACAACCCCAATGTTATCCCAGGGGGCAGCTAGACCTTAGAATTGGGAAAACAAATGTAACCTTTTTTTGCTATCAGGACATGTAAAACTTAAAATTACATGTACAACTTTTCAAATGGATTGCACTCTGTCCTCTGGGCAGTTAAGGCCTACTTTATGGGTTACTTATATGAATTAAAAAGGAAGGTTAGGGCCTGGCAAAAGGGTTTATTTTGCCCAATCGAAATGGCAGTTTAAAACTACATGCATAGGCTGCAGGCCTGACACATGTTTAAAGGGCTACTTGTGTGAGTGGTACAATAAGTGCTGCAGGGTACTAGTAACATTTAAGGCACTGGTACTGGACACATGTAGTATCACTTCACTAAGAATTTACAGGTAAATTAGATATGTCAAATGGGAAGATACCAATGTTATCATGTTTTAAGTAGCAAGCATACACACTTTAGCACTGTGTAGCAGTAGTAAAGTGCACAAAAGTCCTAGGGCCAACAAAATGAGATCCGAAAATATGGAGGAGTAAGGCAAAATGTTTTGGGGAAGACCACCTTAAGGCTGACAGGTCTAACATTACTGGTGAAGAAATGGTTTAAATAGAAGAAAACAATGTGAAGTCTGAACAATCAGAGAAGGTAATAATTCTGATAAAGAATTTATCAACATGGTCAATGGTGAAGAACCTAGGGGCCATATTTATACTTTTCGACGCACAACTGCGCCAACGCAGTTGTGCCTCAAAAAATCTAACGCCGGCTAACGCCATTCTGAAGCGCCATGCGGGCGCCGTATTTATTCAATGACGTTAGCCGGCGTTAGCCGGCGGCGCTGCCTGGTGTGCGTAAAAAAAAATGACGTACACCAGGCAGCGCCGGCGTAGGAGAATATGGAGCTTGGGCGCCAAAAAATGGGGCAAGTCAGGCTGAGGCAAAATTATCGCCTCAACCCGATTTGCGCCATTTTTTTCGACTCCCAACCCCCATTGAAATGACTCCTGTCTCAGCAAAGACAGGAGTCATGCCCCCTTGCCCAATGGCCATGCCCAGGGGACTTCTGTCCCCTGGGCATGGTCATTGGGCATAGTGGCATGTAGGGGGGCACAAATCAGGCCCCCCTATGCCACAAAAAAATAAATAAAAATACTTACCTGAACTTACCTTATGTTCCCTGGGATGGGTCCCTCATCCTTAGGCGTCCTCCTGGGGTGGGCAAGGGTGACAGGGGGGGTCCCTGGGGCATGGGAGGGCACCTCTGGGCTCCTTCCGAGCCCACAGGTCCCTTAACGCCTGCCCTGACCAGGCGCTAAAAAACGACGCAAAAGCGGCTGGACGTCATTTTTTTTGACCCGCCCACTCCCGGGTGACATTTTTGCCCGGGAGTGTAAATACGGCGCACATGCCTCGGAGTCACTTTTTTAGACGGGAACGCCTACCTTGCAGATCATTAACGCAAAGTAGGTGTCCACGCTAAAAAATGACGCAAACTCCATGGACTTTGGTGCTAGACGCGTCTAACCCCAAAGTATAAATATGGAGTTAGTTTTGCGTCGGAATTGCGTCAAAAAAAACGACGCAATTCCGGCGCAAACAGAGTATAAATATGCCCCCTAGTTTTTTGTGAAATATTATCAAAAAATATCAAGAAAAACCTAACACCTAGTAAAAGTGGTCAAATAATCTAACTTTATGGTATTAAATGGGGTAAAAGTTCAAAAGATCGGATAAGAGAGTACTTTAAAATATTTACTAGCAGACCTTATCATATAATACTAAGGAAATACTCACAATCCTTCCAAATGCATTGAGTGGGAACATGCCATCTTCTGTTTTAATGACACAGAAATGACCATGAAAGATAATAATGTTTGGAGTGGGAACATGTTTTTTTTCTATTTCTAATGCCACTGAAATGACTGTGAAAGAGATTAATCAGAAATTTGAAGAACAAGATAATATAGACTAAATTATTCATATTAACGTTTCCAGTCTCCATGAACCCCTGTTTGACTACTTGAAAGACAAGGATCTACTGCATGGATTAGTCAATACACAGAAGAAAAATGATTAATTAATTAATGTTAAGCTTAAATACTGTCAAAAGTCTGCCGGGTTATGTGGCTACTTTTAACGATTCTAAAAGAGGGCCCTATTGCATTAATTGGGACTTTAGCCCCAATGTTAACAATTCCTTGAGAATTTTTGTTTCTCAACTGTTTCTGTTACAAACCTTCTTTTGTTTAATAGAAGCAAGACGAGTCTAGATAAAGGCTGAATGTCCAGTCCACCATAATATGAGTTTTCTGGCCTACAACACTTGTACTATGGTGGATGGGATATTTGTCACAATATAATGGTGTGTCCCATCCGCCAAACTCTAAATAAGGCCCTATGGCTCACAAATACTAAATCAAAATGCATCGTTTTAGAAGTGGTTGAAGAGTATGAGTGGACGCTTAGGTGCAGTGGTTGCCCTTTAGTCACTTTTTGATCCCTAGAAATCAACTTGCGGGTGATTGCTCACTTTGGTCTGACTCACACTTCTGCCATAGTAAATTGATTTAGCAGTAATATTCTCCCTGTTGGTTTCTTTTGCATGCATTTTTTGATATTCAGTTGGACGAAGGGACAGTAACACAGACAACTGGGTTATGCAGGCAGTTGCTTGCAGGAGACCAGTTCTAAAAGACCCTCCCTTTCACTTAGCAAGAACATTTGGGCTCGTTAAGGGGCAGAAGTAGGGAAAGAGAAAGGATGTGGAACAGAAATGTAATATGTACTTTTATCTCTGCTTAGCAGCTCTTAGGCACAGAAGAACGCACAAACCCACCGCAATGCTCATGGACCATGGTGCAAGCATGCATGGTGCAAGCGTTGCATGCAGGATTGTTTTTGTGCAGTAAGGGGTACCTTCCTGCACAGAAACAATCCATGGAGGCATTTTCCTCTTTGTATGTGTGCTGCAAGCATGCATGGTGCAAGCATTGCTTGCAGGATTGTTTTTGCACAGGAAGGGGCCCGGAGGCTTTTTTCCCTTTCTATGTGTGCTGCAGAATGCAACACACAGAGAAAATAATGAGGAGAAGCAAAGTTATTTCTCCTTGTGATGCCTCCCCTGGGGAGGCATAAGATTTCAACACATTCCCAGGTTTACAAGTCCTTGTAAATCTTGAAATGCATGAAAACCCATGGAAGTTGTGTGGGAAAACCCACTGCAACACCCATGGAATGCCTCCCTGGCGCAGAGTAAGGCAACGCCGCCCCTTGTGCTGACTTGCCTTTCTCAATATCCATGAGGCCATGAAAATCCACGCCAAATAGCTTTGTGTGGCCTCATAGATATGGGTAGGCAGTCTGCGCCACCTGAACATAAAAAAGTAACACTCCGTGCACACCAGGCTCGTAAATATGTTCCATCATGTATATACAAAGATTTCTAATGCATTACTATGTAGAACATATTAGTGGGGCAGATTTATGGAAAGTGGCGCTGCACCGAGTGCAGCGCCACGTTCCCTGCACCCCTTGGCAACCCCCTACTGCCACCATGTGTGCACCGTAATTAAAATATGGCGCACCATGGCGCAGGGTAGAGGGAAATAGATTCATTTTTAATGACTCTAAAGAATGGAAGCCCCCTTTTAACACCTGCTCTTGAGCAGGCGCTAAAAATGCCATAATAAATGACGCAAGGAAATCCGATAGATTTCCTTTCACCATTTTACCGGCTCCACTCATGGGGGAACGCCCCCTTTGCATATATTATGCCTGCGGCAGGCATAATGTAGAGCACAGGGTTACAGGTTGGCGCAATGCATACATTGCGCCACTCTGTAAATACAGCGTGGGGATTTTGGGCTTGTTGGCCACATTAACATCAAAATAAATTATGTTAATGTGGCACAAGGTGGCGGTAGAGGCCTGTTTCTTGCCTTACATCTAGGTTTGGCTGATGATCCACCTACATATCCTATTATTTAGTATTATGACTATTTTGGGATGAATATTTCTTCGTTTCTATTAGAACTTTCTTGATTTTCAATGCATTAGATAGAAATATCCACTTTAATTCAGACTCTTACTTGGCACTTTTTATCCCAAACGATTTGAAGTCTGTGGTTAAGGCATGTATTGAATGTATTCTGACTGAAAGTAAATTCAGAAATGTTTTATTGTATTCCAGATATTTCTATGGAATTTCAAAGAATTAACTGTGAAAGTAAGCTGCATATCCAATTCATATCATCAAACAATTATATAGTTACTCAGTGAACATTTGAGGAAGCTGGTCCCACCTTTATTGGCAAAGATAAACCTTAAGTTGCCCATCAATTTTTTATGTCTCTCAGGGCGCCTGAGGTCTAGTTTCTAGTTTTGAATTCACCAAAGTTCAGAGAGCGATAGATCTTTAAAATCACTGTAGCACGACTCAGGTCGATAACATGGGACATCAAAGGGCACTCTTAAAATGAAGGGTGAAATCGTTGTCCAGTGATGTTAGACAATTTTGATGGGCAAGAATAGATCAGAGGCAGTGGTCTGAAGCTCTGAGAAAGTGTTTATGCTCTGCTTTTGTTAGCACGTCAGAGCCTTAATAAGTAAACTTACCAGGAGACACGTTCAGGTCGACAAATCTTTGGACCACGTTCGGGGACTTCCCAGTACGAAAAGTTTTCCCTCATAAATCATCATTTAACAATATCAATATGTAATCAGTAATGACAATCACCAATCAATGACAAATCAATAAGATTCACAGTTTAACACACCATGCCCTTTCAGTCACGAATAACCACACCAGTTTAATTAAGAGTTAAGATATTTATTTCCCTATTGGTTACAAACTTACATCATGTCTATTAATCTTATTAACTCAAACCACTCAAAACAATCCTAATTAGTAATCAAACACAACTTTGATTAATGCATCAGTTATATTCATTCAGTATTTAGGCCCATTATTAATATGAAGCAACTTAGCAGAGTCTCATTAGTACATGATTCAACAAAGCAGGAACTCAGGGCCAGATGTAGCAAAGGGTTTTACCCATTCTGTGTCTATGGGAAAATGTGTTTGTACATATGGCCCTCAGTTATTTGTCTATTTGCATAAGATTGGTGAACCCCTTAACTAACCTCAAATTAGCATCCGCATGTTGGGCTTCATGCAAAACATTTTAGAGAACACAAATTTAGAAAACCTCTATACTAAGGCCTCTATCAAAATAGCAGTTGGTACCTAGAAAGGAAAGACAATAGACAATTACAATTTTCATCAGATAGTTACCCATCCAACAGATCAGCAAACAGTGTCAGTCTTCGTCCTCAGGACATCAGTTCGTCGGCATCAGCAGAGATAGGACAGGGCAAAGTCTTAAGATAGCATAGCTAAAGAACATTACTTCTCTCAGACAGAGGAGTAAATAGCATCAGACAAGAATAGGACAGAGGATGATTTAAAATATCAGTGCAGACGCTGAAAGAATAATAGCTCAATAGCTCAAAAGGGAACAATGGCATAATGTCCAAAGTGTCTGATTTCTCCTTGAGTCACGCCGTTAAATCAAAACTGTCTAACTAGTCCCTAATTTCTCATTGGATAAAGTTTTGTGCATCGTTATCTCTGTCCAATAATTTGGTAAGCACATTGATAGAATTTTCCAAACTCACAGTTCTCATGTCACCGATTGGTCCATGTTATTGACGTCTTCAACGGTTGGAATGTCACGTAGAAAATGTTACACTTCGTGCTCCAGTCAGTGTTTTCATTGTCTTCTCCTAGTGCGGTTAACCTTGCACCTGTTACGAATTACACTGTTTGCAGCTAGCAAGAACATCGCCTTGAGCAAGTTGGTTCTCATGAGAAAGAATTTACTACGGCTACACACATATAGGCCCATATTTATACTTTTTGACGCTAAACTGCGCTAACGCAGTTTAGCGTCAAAAAGTTTTGCGCCGTCTAACGCCATTCTGAAGCGCCATGCGGGCGCCGTATTTATGGAATGGCGTTAGACGGCGCAATCAGACCGGCGCTGCCTGGTTTGCGTGGGAAAAAACCACGTAGACCAGACAGCGCCGGCGTAGGGGGAAAATGGCGCATGGGCGTCTTAAAATGGGGCAAGTCAGGTTACGTCGAAAAAATCGTCTTAACCCGACTTGCGCCATTTTTTAACGACGCCCATCCCCCATCAACATGACTCCTATCATTGTAAAGATAGGAGTCATGCCCCCTTGCCCAATGGCCATGCCCAGGGGACTTCTGTCCCCTGGGCATGGTCATTGGGCATAGTGGCATGTAGGGGGGCACAAATCAGGCCCCCCTATGCCACAAAATATTATTTAAAAAAAAAAAAAAAAAACTTACCTGAACTTACCTGAATGTCCCTGGGGTGGGTCCCTCCAGCCTTGGGTGTCCTCCTGGGGTGGGCAAGGGTGGCAGGGGGGGTCCCTGGGGGCAGGGGAGGGCACTCTGGGCTCATTTTGAGCCCACTTGTCCCTTAACGCCATGCCTGACCCAGGCGTTAAAAAGCGGCGCAAATGCGCCGTTTTTAGCCACGCCCACTCCCGGGCGTCACTTTTGCCCGGGAGTATAAATACCACGTAAAGGCCTGGGAGTCATTTTTTAGACGGGAACGCCTCCCTTGCATATCATTAACGCAAGGAAGGGGTTCACGCTAAAAAATGACGCACATTCCGGGAACTTTGGCGCTATTCGCCTCTAACGCCATAGTATAAATATGGCGTTAGTTGGCGTTAGTTTAGCGTCGAATTTGCGTCGAAAAAAACGACGCAAATTCGGCGCAAACGGAGTATAAATACGGCCCTCAATCTTCTGGAAAAGTACAGCTTCGTGTCCTTCAGGAAAACAGCACATTACACATTAGAAACACAATTCAATATGAGGCCAAGCAGCTAGGACCAAACCCTCGCTAAGCTAAGGCCCTCTAATTTAATAAAGCAAACTCTTAGCACATAACTCTAATTATGATATATTAATACAATTCAAAACATTATTGCCAAATAATTCAGAATTAATAAGCTTTTCATTAGTCTTCATATAGATTGGTAGCCACTCCCCGTGGGCACATTTCAAACGTGTGCATTATGTTCTATGTTAACACATTTTATATGCAGCTTCATCACACAATATTGCTAGATCTCATAATTAATATTAATTTAAAAAGACACACTCCAACAATTTTCATACCACTGCCTGAGACACTGATCAAAGAGTTTGAGATCGCTAATAAATGTATTGATCAGAACCTGCCTATTGAGGCCCCCACTGCTATCAAGAATAAAGGATTTCCAAGCCCTGTAAAAGAGTAAAGCATGAACTGTGCAAAAATGTGTAAACCCCTACAAAAGAGCAAGGCTTGGCCCTTGAAAAAAAGTTGAATATATAAGAAAGGAGTTAGGAAGGCTAAAATGGAATAGAGCCGACAAAGCATCGAGAGATTGCAGGATGCCTGCCATGCTACAGATGGGAATGTGACCCCACCCAATGATGCACTTATACTGTGATGAATCAAGTAAGCAGTCAAAGAATACGAGGTGAGATTATTGTTAGTGGGAACTATTTTCATGAAGAATTTCCGCTTTTGCACATACTTGTGCCAGCTTGTGGATGGAAATGAATACTGAAAAATAATACGTCAAATGACTGAAGCGCTAAGCCTTCATACAAATGTCATAACTGCTGCAGGGCAGAGTTGACCCATTGTGGAACAAAAGCATCAGAATGAAAGGGAAGGAGGGCCTACATCAAAGCAGGGTGTGCTTAGTAAGGCATGGAATATTTAAACTCTCTCTTCTAGTTTTTGACTTAATTTGAAAAGAGAAGCGTCGAAAAATTAGCTTGCTAGTCAAATCCCAATATCAATCCAGCAGGGGCAAAGATTAATTTGCCAACCCCAATCAATACCTGTGATAATTGACTAACCACAGCTTAATTATAAAAGCTAAGGCTTGGAAGGACCCATTCCACTTATGTTCCTGAATCGGAAATTTATTGAGAGGAAGAAAGGGAAAAACAATACAAAGGCAGAAAATAGAAAGATGGAAACATCGTCATTAAAAGAGAAAGTAGGGACCAGCTGGAGTTAGATAAGGGAGCAGCGAGTGTCTGGTAGTAGATTAAAGAAGCATGAGTTAGATTCAAGACTACACATTACTGGGCGTGCAAACATTTAATTGCACACGTCACAGGTTTCTGAGCAGAGGTTTCGGCACTGGCGCTCATTCTTCTACAAATTAAGCACTGCCCACATACAAGGAAATCTGTAAATCGCTTTGCAACACTTTTTACACTCCTAGATTAGCCAAAACCAACGAGAGCTCAACGTTTTGAGAGAAGGCAGAGGGCACTAAAAAACAGTGCTTAATTTGTAAGTAAAAACGTGCCGGTGCCCAAAGCTCTTAAACACTCAGCTGCTGCAATTAAATGTGGGAGCATGGTATACTGAGGCAGCATAATCCTTAAACTACCTCAGGCCTCTTCAATCCATGTAAAGCCACTCCTTGCCCCTTCAGCGCATTCTAGCGGCTTTCTGCCTTCTCCTTTGTGACGCTTTTTCGTTTTTCTCTTCCTCCGTCTTTCCCATATGTGTCTTTTGCTCGCATTAATTGCTTGAGGCAGAAGCGTAAGGGCCGACCGTCAACATTAAGGGGGTCAACAGGCTGGCGGTGCTCCCTTGGGCATTCTGACCGCGGCGGTACAGCCGCGGTCAGAAACGGAAAACCGGCAGTGTACCGCCAGTTTTCCGCTGCCCTGGGGAATCCTCCATGGCGGCGCAGCTTGCTGCGCCGCCATGGGGATTCCGACCCCCATACCGCCAGGCACAGGATGGCGGTATGGGGTGTCGTGGGGCCCCTGGGGGCCCCACCATGATTTTCAGTGTCTGCCATGCAGACACTGAAAATCGCGACAGTTGCAACTGCACCCGTCGCACCCCTTCCACTCCGCCTGGTCCATTCGGAGCCGGCATCCTCATGGAAGGGTGTTTCCCGCTGGGCTGGCGGGCGGCCTTCTGGCGGTCGCCCGCCAGCCCAGCGGGAAACCCAGAATACCTGCGGCGGTCTTTTGACCGCGCAGCGGTATTCTGGCGGTTCCAGCCAGGCCGGCGGCTTCTGCCGCCGGCCGGGGTCAGAATGACCCCCTAAGTGCTGGTGCTCAGCACGGGAAACAAGCACAAATTAAGCACTGCTAAAAACGGAAGGGATAGATTGATCACTTTTAATGCTAAGCAGCACAACAACCAAATTTGTTGTGCCACATTGGGCAAGGGGAAAAACAGTGAAGAGACACATTTACTAATCAAGCATTTGCAATGCAATAGGTCTCTCATTTTCTTGAGGTAGAGCTATGAGCATTGTAAATTTATTACTGGACGTTCTTGCCACATAAATTGGTCAACCCTGCCTCATAATTTTGTATTCTCCTGCAAAAACATTCAGGTGGTCCTGCATATAACTGAAGCACTTCCATTTACCTTCTTCCTCTATATGCAGCAAAATAATTAAAATGTTGCCATTTAGCATCCTAATTTAAATCTGCCAATCTAATTCCAATAGAATACCACTTTCACCGCCCCACCATCAGAGTTGCTGGCTGGCTTACACAATTTCCCAAAACGAGATGCAAGGCAGCCAATAAACTAGAAGGGTCACCCAAACATATTAAGAGTGTTCCAACAATCAAAGGGGCATATTTATAGTCCCCTAGCGCCACCTTGTGCCACATTAACGTAATTTATTCTGACGTTAATGTGTCCCAACGAGGCCAAAATCCCTGCGACATATTTACAGGGTGGTGCAATGCATGCATTGCGCCACCCTGTAACACTTTGAGCTACTTTATGCCTGCACCAGGCATAATGTATGTAAAAGGGGTGTTCCCCATTAGGGGAGCCCAAAAAATGGCATAAGGAAATGTATGAGATTTTCTTATGCCATTTTTTATGGCACTTTTAATGCCATTAAAAGGGGCCTTCTATTCTTTAGAATGGAGCCCTATGTACTCTGCAGGAGTAGCGCCAATATTTTTGCGTTACTCCTGCAGAGTACAACAATAGCGTCATGAAAGATGATGCTATTTCCCCCTACCCTGCGCCATGGTGTGCCATATTTTAAATATGGCGTACACATGGTGGCAGTGGGGGGGTGCAAAGGGGCGTAGGGAAAGTGGCGCTGCACTCGGTGCAGCGCCACTTTCCATAAATCTGCCCCCAAGTGTAATAAGGATTTAAATTTGGCCCGAATTACAGTCATATTTGCAATAAATAGAGATGATTAAAACATGTAAAATTATCATATAAAGCGTTAGCAGAAATAAACTTTTGGCATTAGACTGTAATGCTCAAAATAGCCCCTGGAGAGCACCATTACAAAAATATAATTTGTAAGGAAGATGGTCGTGTAACCATAATGTTAGCCCCACGAGGAGATAACCCCATGAAAAAAATGTACAAGAGAAAGTAATTCAGTGTAACCATATACCTAGCCCCTACAGAGCAGTTTTAGAACTAGCAGGCCCACTGCAATGATCTTACAAACAAGGCCTTTAAAACAAAACTTCTCACAGCTGTAAAACAAAAGTTGGAGCCATAAGAAAGCTTAAAAGACAGTGAGTGGTAGGAGGGGTTATTGTTTTATTGTTTTAGGGTCCCCACTACCTTGTGTGGGGACCCAGAGATGATGTAGAATAAAAGATCATTTTGTTGTGAATGTGTTGGCAGTGGTCCCATTGTCTTAGAACCACCACAGACTGAGTTATCCGCAAAAATGTTTTGTGAAAGTAATGCCCGACAAAGCATTAAGGGGCAGGTTTCTGTGCAGCAAATGTTTTAATATCCTGATATGACTTTAATGGTTAGAACAGCCCCTAGTTAACTCCACAATGAAAATAGCATTTGCAAGAAACATGGTCATGTAACTATATAGTTAGCCCTTAGGGGGAATAACCACAAAAAATGGTAGAGAGTAATGCACTGCAAGAATACATTTACCTCTTACAGGACACATATTCAGAATATGTCTATAGCAATGAAATTACAAAGAATGCCCTTAAAAGTCGACCTACTCTAAGCTGTAAAACAAAAATCTTTGCTGTGAGAAAGTTTAAACAGAGACTTAATGGTGGAATGGGTTATTATTTTCGGGTCCACACTAACATAGTGTGGGAACTCTGATGACCTGAACGAGTGTGTCGTGCTGAATGTGTTGGTGGTGGCCCCATTGTCCTAGGACCATCACAGGCTGAGCTATGAGCAAAAATATGTCGAAAAAGAATGCTTTGGAAACATTATGGGATGGGTTTCCGGAGTGCAGTGAATATTACAGTATCGGCTCTCCCACTGTCCCGGGAAAGCCACTTTTGCTTTGAGGATTTCTGTTTTAGTAAAGCATTCCCCAATTTCAAGTGTTTTAGGAGGATAGCCACAAGAAATGAAACTGATTGGGTAACTGTGAAAAATATGACTAGCACTCTCATACCGCAGATCGAGTTCACGCTGTTGTGCCTGTTCGCGTTTTGAGCACCATGGCCGCCATGCAGCACAAAGGAGAGAGAGAAAAAAATAGTTCTCTCAAGATGAAGTATGTAGGAAATCGTTCCTTATTTCATATAACAGGGGCAGTCTGCAGGACGTGACAAAAACAGCCTCATGGCGGGACAAAAGTAAAGCAAGAGATTTTTGAAAGTCAATCCCATGAATGATTGAAAGAGATAGGCTTGAGGTGGGTGTGGTTAAAAGTCCACACTACTTGCGTGATCCACCTAAAAAATAACCTACTGCTGCTGTTATCCCCTGCACTTGTGAACTAAAGGGCTACTTTACATGATGTATAGCCTTTCAGATGTCAGTGAAGGCAGTCTAGAATACGTTTTGAACTGGAATCCTAACCTTCCAGAACAAATCCCTATGTCTAGACAAGCTTAGAAGGATCCCAAACATTCTGCGCATCAGGCCGTTTGCTACAAGAAAAATTGTATTTACATGTGCCCCTTACAGAAGATTTCTGGTCTGCATTTCTTGTCACAGTTTTTATAAGAAGAATAACCTGGCGTTTGTATTGCAATGTATTTTACATAAAACTTGCTGTCATAGTCTTGTAGCATTTTTTATGAGTGGGACACACACAGCACAGACTACAGTATTATTGTTAGTAATAGTGTTGTTATTATTTTGATTAATATGAAAATTGTGCTTTGTTGCTAATCCTAGTATTCTAATTATTATTATTGTTCCCACTACTACTAATCAATATAATAAAAAGTAGAAAAGAAAGAAGCAGGAGAAGTAGTAAAAGAAGAAGAAAAAGAAGAAGAAGAATTTTTTCTTGTCGTTTTTGCTCTGCACGTTTTACTGTTTCTCAGCAAAATGGACATCTCCTGTGAGAGTGTTGAGTATGGCTTGTGTGTATAAAAACAGGAGAGAGGATTTAACAAAAGAGGTGCTGCACCTAGTGCAGAGCCACCTTTCTTGTGCCCCTTAGCACCCCCTACCACCACCATGTGTGTGCCATATTCAAAATATGGCGAATCATGGCGTAGGATGGGGCGATAGCATCAATATTTGTGACGCTGTTGATGTACTGTTCACGGTTAGCGCCAACATTTTGGTGCTAACCCTGAACACTATATAGGGGCCCATTATAAATAATGTTGTGCTCTCTTTTAATGCCTGCTCTGAGCACGATTTGGCTGCCATTATTTTTCTTAATATAAAGTTCCGAGATGGCAAACTTCATTTGCAGTGGTAAATGACAAAAAGGAACTTCTATTTGCAAAAAAGCACCTTTTGAAAATGTAGCAGCACAGCAGGAAATAGCTAACAAGCCCTCCAAAAACTTTAGAAAAAAACTATTTTGGGTGTGAGGAGGGAAGCAGTGGGGGGGCAACAGAGGAATAGATAGGAGAGCAAATTGGGGAGAGTTTGTTGTGGGGAAAGGGAGCATTGGGCAGAGGTTGGCAGACACAGAATATTGATGGAGGGAGGACAAAAGGCAGAAAAAATCTGAGTTGGGAAAACAGTGGATGAACTAAGGGGTCGGGGAAAACAAAGTAATATGGAGTGTGTGGGTGGTAGGTATTTTTTGAGACAGAAGAAAGGAAACTCACTCCCTCTCCGGGAAGAGACAAACACAAGAAAGAGGAAAGAAAGTGTGGTGATCTTATACATTCTACATTCCATGTTATACATTGAATGTGGAATGAGAGATCCTCAGGGGGCATTTCAGAGTGGACATTTGTAGAGAACAGTTGGAGCAGTCAATGACTGTGGCCAATAAACATCCAACTTCATTGAACTGATCATTGGTATTCATTTCGGTTTTATCACCACAAAATCTGGCAACGAGCTGGCCACAGTCGAGAACCCACTTCCAGTTTTTCGGGACCGCGAGGGATTATTTTTCATTGAGTGTGATGAGCACAATGAGCTTGCGGACTGCGCTACACAGTTTCAGGCCAGTTGCTTGTTTTTGTTGTGAAGTTTTGACAGGCTCCATGTCAGAGACCCGTCATGTATGTTCATTTTGTGTAAATTTTACAACTTTGTATGTGATCGTTAGTTCTGCTCCCTAGCAGTCTCCTCTGTGTGCTATATAGCCTCACATGTGTCCAGCATCATGCGCTTTCAAGCACATCCAGCATCATGTTACATCATTACGTACATTCAGCCCTATGCACGTTGAGGCGCCCACGCTACATGACACATGCAAATAAGTATGTCAGCCAAATTTTGGGAAACTGCAATATGCATGTATAATACGTACGGTGGACATACTTTGGCAAAATCCATTCCAGATATGTACGATCTGCATGCATAATACGTAGCCACACATACAGTGATTAAACCCCTCACAGAAGTGTGTTGACTTTACTGCGACGGCACACATAATTATCCCCTCACAGAAACGTGTGGATTTCACTGCAATCCGCACACACAACAAACCTACTGTGATCTGCACGCACTATACTCAGAAGTTTGCAGATTTTACTGCAATCTGCATACAATTAGCGAGCCACTGAAAAAGAAGCAAAGCAATGTCAAACAAATATATTTTTTACATACTACTACAACACGTTATCAAAGCAGAAGGGAAGCAGTGTTAATCAAATTTATTTTTACATACTACTACAACACATTATCATAGCCATTATGCAGAGCGTCAGTGCTCCGCCACCGTTTTTACAAACACATGGAGATCCACCACTACCTTGGAGAAGTTGGCATAGGGCTTTCACTAAGTATTTAGGAGCTATAGGTGGTGATAGATATTGCCCAGAGAGGAAAAGATTGTTTTTTTTGTGTTGTAATTTTTTATTACGTAAAATAGCAGGTAAAATACAGTACAAAATACAGTATAACACAGCCCCATGGGGCAAGTAAATAAGCCATGAGACTAAGGCTAACAAACAGCAGTTCTTGCACAATATGGTCCAAAAAACACCAGAATATTGCCTGAGGTTCGACTGAAAAAACATGGCATATGTATTGTTATCAACATAATCAAACGGTTTTGGGAAAAGAGAAAGAAAAGAATATCAGAGGGAAATAACAGGGATGGGGGCGACCAACGACAGGGAATGCATCGGTCAGTACTAAGAGAGGGGAGAGGGAAGGAGACGAGGGGCGGAGGGAGGTGAGCGGGTGATGCAAGCCTTTTAGAAATCTGCTGACAAAGAAGGGGGAAAAGATTTTTATTGGAACACAATTTAGGGTTTGAACGTCAATCCATTTATGAACACTTACCACCATACAAATTACTGGATGGTGAAGCAGATGATATTGATGAGTATCAACTTGCATTAAAGAAACTTGAAAAGCAGTTTGATGTTCAACCAAGCTTGATAGTAAATAGACATCATATTTTCTCACAAGCACAACGTCAAGATGAATTAATTGACAATTATATAGCAATTTTACATACATTAGCTTCCGAATGTGAATTTGAAAGCTTAACCGTACAACTTATTCACAATCAAATAGTGGTACACTGCTGGGATGAGAAAGTTCAAGAAAAACTGTTAAAGTAAAAAAATCCTTCTTTGACAGAAACAGTAGAAATGTTAAAAAGTATAGAAATTTATCATAATGGATGCAAGGAACTATCACAAAAAGAACATGTTGGAGTAAGCCCAGTCAAAAGTAAAGGTAACTCCAGGGATTACTCAAAACAACAAACCAAGAGACCAAAAAAAGTCAAGTGCAGAATATGTTGGAAAATAGGGCATTTTGCCAAAGTTTGTGAAAGTAGTAAAACACCTGATAAAGTGAAAATGAAAGCTCTACCAGTGAAGTGAACTCAAAGAAAGATGCAATACTGGTGGTCCAATGTCGTGAACATAAATGTATAGACCCTTATGAAAACATTGAGGTTGATGGGAAGAAAATATGCCTATTAATAGGTTCTGGGGCAAGGATGACTATAATTACTGAAGAATTTCTATTACAAACATATGGGGAAAAGAACTTGTTATCCCCTGAGAGAAACCCTGTGTCGTACGACGGAAGAACTAGACCTCATTGATTATTTTGAAGCATGCATAAAAAATAAAAAACAAAGTGATTCTTGAGAAAGTGCTAAAAAAGGCTTGAATATACTTGGGAGGTATCACCAGGGGTTATTCGGTATGACTTTAAAACCAGGGAGGAGTGTTCAAGTTTCATTAGTTATCAATGAGTTAAATGATGATCCTCTAGTAGTTCAAGCCAAACAACTCAAGAATATTTGGGTACAAAAGTTCAATAAGGTGTTAGGTAACAATTTGGGCAGGATCACAGGTTTCAAACATAAGATCAAAGTACAAAATGATGCTGCACTTGTAAAGCATAAATTGAGGAAATGTACCCTTCAGTGTACGTCAGGATTTAGACAGTATTCTCAAACAAATGGTTGTTGATGAGTTATAGATCATATAGTGTCATCACTTTCGTTATCTCCATTGGTCATCGCACAAAGAAAAATGGAAAATTAAGAGTTTGTATTAATTTGCATAGTCTGAACAAGGCCATATGGGTCGATTCACATCCTTTACCAGGCATTGATGACATCACATCTACTTTTGCTGGAAAATAAGTTTTCAGCAAAATAGACTTATCTTCAGCATATAATCAGGTTGAGTTAGATATAACTTCAAGGCATTACACATCTCTTGTGTCACTTTTTGGTAAGGATGAACATACCCATGAGGAAGCAATTAATAAAGTGTTACAAAGATTGGTGTAGTAGCAAATGTAAAAAAAATTGAGTTTGCTAAATCCAGCATAGAGTACTTAAGTCACATTATATCAAAAGATGGGGTTTAACCAAGACTAGGTTTGGTAGAATCAATTGTTAGTGCACCTGAACCAAAAACAAAAGACCATGTCGCATCTTTTCCGGGTTTATGGGAATTTTATTCAGAATTCAATAAGAATTTTTCTACGAAAACAGCGAACTTACGGGAACTCCTCAAGACAAATATAGAATTTGTGTGGGATGCAAAATCACAGGAATAATTTAGAGCATTTAAAAATGACATCATTGAGGCAGGAGTTTTAGCGCCATCTGATCCTATTGAACCTTGCACTATTACTTTAGGTGCCAGTAAAGATGGTTTGGGGGCAATGTTATCCCAAGGAGACAAAAACAACCACGGACAAACTATAAGGTTTGCAACAGGTTCTTTGAGATTCAAAAAAAATGTTTTTTCTGTGATAGGAAAAGAGTTATTGGTTTGCTGTTGAACGATTCAAGAACTACATTTGGGAGAGAAGGTTTACACTCAAGACTGATCATAAACCGTTAGTGAACATCCTTGGTGGAGAAGTTATCAGAGAACACAATCCGAGAATTGCTTATTGAGTTCAAAACTACTACAGTATGATTTCAAAGTAGAGTATATTCCTGGTGGGAAAAATATAAGGGCCGATTATTTGTCTCATTCATCGATTCGGAGGAGAAAATAGAGTTGGTGGATGAAGAAGATGAAGAGTGTTTGATTGCGATTGTAGATGTGTGTGATGGGAACTCTTTATAGAGACTGGGTGGAATGAAGAAATGTTAAAAGATGAAGATATGGTACATTTAAAGAACTATTTGACCCATGGTTGGCCCAAGGAAAGTTCTCTACCAATAAATTTACAAGCCTATACTAAAGTTGCAGATGAATTATCGGTAGAGAACAATGGTATTTTGATGAGGAACCATAAATTAATTCCACCCAGAGACTTAAGAGACAAAGGGGGTCATTCTGACCTCGGCGGTTAAAGGCTCTTACCGCCAGTCAGAAGACCGCCAACATACCGCCGCGGCCGCAGTAAACCGCCACGGTCATTCTGACCCACAACTGCCAAACGGCCAAAAACCCGACATCCACTGAAGGCCGCCTCATCAGCGGACAGCGATAAACTGGAGATGACCAAACCTCCACCGTCACGCCAACACAAACACGCCCATGCCATTACGACCCACGAATCCACGCGGCGGTCTTTCAACCGCGGTATTCCATTGGCGGTACACACCGCTGCGCTCAAAATACACACACCTTTACAAAACACAGCCACATTTGACAATTCGAAATACACACACCTGATACACATACACACACCACTCCCACACACTCATCACCATATAAAACACACACCCACATCACCCACAAACCCCCACAAATCGAAAATCAGAGACAAGGCGCAATACACAGAGAGAGAGCACAGGGAATGCAAACCACAACACAGACAGGAACCCAACATCATCAGCCACACCACATCTATGCACAAAACACCACCCCACACCACATCCACACCACCCCATGGCACCCCAAAGACACCCCAGGTTCTCGGACCAAGAACTCAGGGTCATGGTGGAGGAAATAATTAGGGTAGAGCCCCAGCTCTTCGGCACACAGGTGCAGCACACCACAATAGCCAGGAAGGCGGGGCTATGGCAAAGGATCGTCGACAGGGTCAACGCTGTGGGACAGCATCCCAGAAATCGGGAAGACATCCGAAAGCGCTGGAACGACCTACGGGGGAAGGTGCGGTCGATGGTCAAGACACAACATCACTGTGCAGAAGACTGGCGGCGGACCCCCACCCACTCCACCCGAATTCACAGCATGGGAGCAAGAGGTCTTGAACATCCTGCATCCTGAGGGCCTCGCTGGAGTAGGCGGAGGAATGGACTCTGGTAAGTCTAATCTCAACTACTTCACCCCCCCCAACCACCAGCATGCCAACCCACACCACCACCCTCACCCCTAACCCCCCAGCACACATACTCCCAGTTAATGTCTCACCAGCACAACCCACCCAACCCAACCCCAACCCCTGAATGCCAACACAAAGCATGGACACCCATCACCTAAGCATGACCACTGCACCTACCCATCCCCCCCCCACAAACCACCCTCACAACTCCTCCCACATGGGACTGCCAGCACTGGGCGACAAGGGCACCCACAAATCGCACGCCATGGCACACGCAAAATCAATAACCATACTATTTTACCCCTGCATGGCCCAAACGCCAACACACCGTCCAGGAGGGTCCAGATTTGTCCATCCCATCCCCAGAACAGGCCCCCAGTGATGACAGCAGCTCTGTCGACCTAGAACCTGATGACCAGCCCGGACCATCGGGGACCTCTGGACAGTCGGTTACCCTCAGTCAGCCACAGGCCACAGCAGACCAACCCCCTCTGGAAACACCAGCACAGCACCCACCCAGCAGGCCCATGCTTCTGTCTCCAGGACAGGTCAAGCAGCGGTGTGTCTACCAGTACAGGGCACCCAGGGTAACCCACAACCCCAACAACAACAGGGACCTGGGGGCACTGGTAGTGGGCACACCGTCCAGGGGACAGAGGCCCAGGAACAAAGAGGAACTGGGAGGGCTGCTGTGCGACAGAGGGAGGACAGGCCTAGGGAACCCACTGTCCAAGAGGCCCTCACCACCATCATGGGAGCGTACTACCACTCCCAAGAGACGATGGCGACGGTCCTGGCCAGGTTCCAGGAAATCCAGGGCATGCAGGAGGGCCAGTACATGGGATTCCGGGAAGAACTGCGCAGCATCAGTTCCGCAATGGGTACAATCGTGGTGGCACTCAACCAGATTGTCACCACATTGCGGGACCATGTGGCCCCCCAAAGGGCCCCTGCCACTAGCATGGAGGAAGAACAGCCCACCACCTCCGCCGGCGCTAGTGATCAGGAGGCCCCGGCACAACAGCAACGGACCACCCGGACCCCACCCCCTGCAGAACAAGAACCACCCCGCAAGAAAGGCCTGAGATCTAGGAAGAAGACAGAGTAGGATGTCAAGACCCCCGCCATGCACGGAAACCCACGGATGCCATCCCACTGTCCCACTTGTTCACCCTGTCCAACCTTGAACTGCCCCTGCTCCACCTTCCACAGGCATATGGACAATGCACCTGTGCGAACGAGAGACTGGACTCTGCCATGGACATGCCTCCACCATCACCCAGCACCCTTTTTGAACTATACACCTATTTGAAAACTTCAATAAACACAATTTTTGCACAAAAACCAACTGGATTCTGCTATCTATTTATTTAAACCAAATGTATTCGATATAACCAACAAAACATTTCAAGTTACATTGTGATGACAACATACCAGTGTAGTCCATGTGGAAAAAAACCAGAGGGCACTCCGTGGGGATCAGAGCACTGTAATAGGAAGTGATATGCACAACTAAGTTACCATACATTGGGGTGAAAGGTCAGACAGTAGAGAGCCACTACAGTTACAGATATAATACAATGCAGGAGTAGCTTATTACCTGTGTGTCACTGGAAATACTGCAGTATCACTCTGTCCCTGTTGTCTGTGTCGTCCTCTTCGTCTTCCTCCTCTTCACTCTCCGCAGGCTCCACAGTGGCCACAACACCACCATCTGGACCATCCTCCTGCAGGAAAGGCACCTGGCGTCTCAAAGCCAGGTTGTGAAGCATGCAGCAGGCCACGATGATATGACACACCTTCCTTGGTGAGTACATTAGGGATCCACCAGTCATATGCAGGCACCTAAACCTGGCCTTCAGGAGGCCGAAGGTCCGCTCAATCACCCTCCTGGTACGCCCATGGGCCTCATTGTACCGTTCCTCTGCCCTGGTCCTGGGATTCCTCACTGGGGTCAATAGCCAAGGCAGGTTTGGGTAACCAGAGTCACCAATTAGCCACACACAGTGTCTCTGTAGCTGTTCCATCACATAAGGGATGCTGCTATTTCGCATGATGTACGCGTCATGCACTGACCCTGGGAACTTGGCATTTAAATGGGAGATGTACTGGTCAGCCAAACAGACCACCTGGACATTCATCGAATGATAATTCTTTCTGTTCCTGTACACCTGCTCATCGTCTTTTGGGGGAACCAAGGCCACATGGGTACCATCAATGGCACCAATGATATTGGGAATGTGTCCAAGGGCATAGAAATCATCCTTCACTGTAGGCAAGTCACCCACCTCAGGGAAAATGATGTAGCTCCGCATGTATTTCATCAGGGCAGACAACACTCTGGGCAACACCTTTGAAAACATAGGCTGAGACATCCCAGATGAAATGGCCACGGTAGTTTGAAATGATCCACTGGCAAAAAAATGCAGTACTGACAGCACCTGCACTAGAGGCGGAATCCCTGTGGGTTGGTGGATGGGTGACATCAGGTCTGGCTCCAGCTGGGCACACAGTTCCTGTATAGTGGCACGGTTGAGTCTGTATGTGAGTATGACGTGTCTTTCTTCCATTGTCGACAGGTCCACCAGCGGTCTGTACACGGGAAGATTCCTCCGTCTCCTCGCAAGTCCCAGCGGACGATGCCTAGGAAGGACAACATGGAGCACAGAGTCAAGCAACCCACAGGTAAGTGCCCACAGCATGCACAGTACACGAATCTCTCGGGATTGAATTTCTAGTGTGATTGTCGTTGCAAGGCCTAGCCATGTGTGACGCAGTAGGAATTAAGCCATGTGGGCCCTTGAAATGGCGGATGCCTGACCTGTGAAGTGTGACAATGTGAAGTGAGGTCATTGCGCAAGCGTGGCACACCGTGGCGGTAGGCGGTCGCAGGCCACGGCGCAAAGGCGCATTGGACAACATTGAACCCTATGGGTTTCAGGAGCCAATGGCGGTGAGCGTCGGCGGTCGCGGTACGCACTGCCGCGGTACGCACCGCCGCGGCCGTAACCGCCATTTTCTTTCTGCTTGATCACACGAGACCTGAGCATCCACAGGAGAGGACCTATACTGCAAGTGCTGCTGTGACCTCGGTCTGGAAGTGACAATGGCTGCTGCGACTGGGGAAAGGGCCCCCGCCTTCAGTTCTGAGGAGTTGGAGAAGCTCGTGGACGGGGTCCTCCCCCAGTATGCGCTATTCTACGGGCCTCAAGACCAACAGGTGAGTACACGGGGGGCAATGCATAGTGGCCAATGCGTGGGTTGAGTGGGGAGGATGTACGATGGAGGGGAGGGCAGCGAATGACGAATGCATGGCACGACAGATGAGAGCATGTGCCACATGGCAAGGTTGGGGTGGGGGGGCCACTCACATCGAGAATGCAGAAAAGTGATGATGTTTCTCTTCCCCCCCTGTCCATGTCACATAGGTCAGCGCCCATCAGAAGATTGACATTTGGCGTGCCATCGCCAAGGACGTCCGGGCCCTGGGGGTCCACAACAGAAGGGGCACCCAATGCCGCAAGAGGTGGGAGGACATCCGCTGCGGGAGCAGGAAGACCGCGGAGACTCTGCTGGGGATGGCCTCCCAACCTAGGAGGGGTGCCAGTCGTACCTTGACCCCCCTGATGTCCCGGATCCTGGCGGTGGCCTACCCCGATTTAAATGGGCGCTTGAGGACATCACAGCAGACACAAGGGGGTGAGTACCAGCACATTCTGCTATTTTGCGCGCAGTGGAGGTGCCTGGGTTGGGGAGGAGGGCTGTGTGTATCCCTAGGCCAAGGCGATTTCTGTAGGATAGGCCCGCCCGTGAGGTATGGTCCTGTGCCCCCGCCCCCCACCTCTGAAGGGTGCCTAGAAACGCGATTCATGGACCAGTGTATACTGTGTGGGCAGTTGTCGCCCATAGGCTTGTAGGGCATGTCCCAGTGAATGAGTAGTGTACCCCAAGTTCGCAGCGTAGTGCAGGGGGCTTCTGTGTCTGTCCTCTCCGCCAACGGTGTCCCCAATGCATGGACTCAACTTGTCTTTATGTTTTCCAACCTCCCCCCCCTTTTCTTTGTTTTTCTGTGAATGTGTGCATTAGCATCATCAGGCGGAGGAGAAGTGGCATCGGCGCAAGAGGGAGCTGCATCTCACATGGCCCCGGAGGGCCATGCAACGGACTCCGACATGACCAGTGAGACGGAGGGCGAGGGGGGCTCCACCACGGGGACCCGTGGAGACGTCAGCGACACCGACACGTCCTCGGAAGGGAGCTCCCTTGCGGTGGCGGCAACATCCGTGCCCACCGATCCTACAGGTACAGCCGCCACCCAGCGCACCAGCTCCGCCCTCCCAGCAGCCCCTCGGCCTTTGGGCCGTGCCCGCAAGGCCAGGAAGCCGGCCACCTCCTTCGCCCCAGGCACCTCAGGCCCTGCCCTAGTCACCCCTGCTGCCCTCAGTGAGGAGGTCATTGACCTCCTGAGGACCATCATTGTTGGGCAGTCTACCCTTTTGAATGCCATCCAGGGTGTGAAGAGGGAGGTGCATCAAAGCAATGGATACCTGGAGGGCCTTCATTCGGGTCAGGCTGCCCATCAACGATCGTTCAACGCTCTGGCCTCAGCACTGACGGCAGCCATTGTCCCTGTCTCCAGCCTCCCTCTTCTGACTCCCTCCACCCAGTCCCACTCCCCTGTTCCTCTGCCTATCCCATCCACACCTACAGACCAGCCTGCACACACCTCAACTCCCAAGGGCAGCTCATCCAGACATAAGCACCACAGGACACACAAGCATTCACCCAAGCAACATCCAGATGCAGACATGCCAACAGTCACTACCTCCTCTGTGTCCCCCACCTCCTCGGCTCCCTCCTCCCTCCCTGTGACGTCTCCACACACACCTGCAAGCACACCACCATCAGCCATTGCACCCATCACCAGCACACCCTCCAGACCAGTACGCACACGTGCAGTCACCACCCCCACTGCCATGTATACGTCCCCTGTGTCCTCTCCCAGTGTGTCTGTCACCCCCGCTTCCCAAACACACAAACGCAGGCAGACACCCAAACAACATCCATCCACCTCACGTCAGCCTCCTGCACAAGCACCTGCACCCAAAGACAGCACACTTGACTCTCCTACAACCACATCCTCTTCCTCCACTCCATACCCACTCCAGCTACCCTTCCCATGGCTCCAAAGAAATGTTTCCTCTCTAAAATTGACCTCTTTTCCTCACCTGACCCACCCCCTCCATCCCGTAAGAGTTCCACAAACACCTCAGCCACCACCAGCCCAGCAACTCCCAAGAACGTCGTACCTGGTTTTTGGAGTCCGCCCTTTCCTTGGGCTGGGACATCGTCCAGCAGCAAAGGCACAGCCAGCCCCCCCCCCCCCCCCGGGAAGAGGAGCAAAAAAGTTAAGGGCCTGCCCCCAAGGAGGGGAGCCTTGCACCGTCACCTGCCACAGGGAGCCAAGGCCCACGGACAGTCTGCCAAGGAGGGCAAGGGCAGCAAGGAGCAAAAGGCAGGGAGCAGCCGACCTGGCCATGAGGGCCCCACCAGCCCCATTCCGGGGGTATCGGAGGAGACCCAGGGACCCAGGACTCCATCACAGGAGGGCCCTGCAACGGAAAGGTCCGATGCAGACTGAGCTGCAAGTATTGAGCAGGTGTGGTTCACTGGAAACACAAGACAGACACCGCTGACCAGGGCCCCGTCGTCTCAAGCACCGCTCCGCTGGGCCCTTCCTGTGAAGCACTGCTCCGCTGGGCACCGCAGTCTCAAGCACCGCTCCGCTGGGCCCTTCCTGTGAAGCACCGCTCCGCTGGGCACTTCCTGTCAAGCACCGCTCCGCTGGGCACCGCCGTCTCAAGCACCGCTCCGCTGGGCCCTTCCTGTGAAGCACCGCTCCGCTGGGCCCTTCCTGTGAAGCACCGCTCCGCTGGGCACTTCCTGTCAAGCACCGCTCCGCTGGGCACTGCCGTCTCAAGCACCGCTCCGCTGGGCCCTTCCTGTCAAGCACCGCTCCGCTGGGCCCTTCCTGTCAAGCACCGCTCCGCTGGGCCCTTCCTGTGAAGCACCGCTCTGCTGGGCCCTTCCTGTCAAGCACCGCTCCGCTGGGCCCTTCCTGTCAAGGATGTGGAGTTCGGGCTCCATGCTGTTCCGATTCCGCCTGGAGTGTGTCGAGGTAAGCGTTTTCCATTGGAGATGTCTGTTTCCGCCGTGTTTTTATCGGCGGGGCTCCCGCCCCGGAAAAGGTGGCGGATTGGTGAGTCGTGATAGGGTGGGCGGTACATTGTCTGCCACCTGCCTGTTGGCGGTGACCGCCGCGATGTTTGTTTGTCCCGCCGTGGCGGTCGGAGTGTTAATGCGGCGGCCTGTGTTGGCGGTTTCCGCCAGGGTCAGAATTCAATTTTTTGGGCCGCCAGCCTGTTGGCGGGTTGGCGGACGCTTTAACACTGACCGCCAGGGTCAGAATGACCCCCAAAATCATTATGACTGCTCAAGAAGGACACTTAGGACAAACCATTATTGAAGATAAGAGAGTGTTATTGGTGTCCAGGTATGGATCTTGAAATAATTAAGTGTGCGAGAAATTGTTTGATTTGTGCAAACAGTGACAAAATGTTGAAAACTCAGCCAACACCTTTAACACCAAGTATTTCGCCTGCGAGACCCTGGATTAAGCTGGCCATTGATTTTAATGGTCCATTTTGCACCCTAGCAAGAAGATCTAGACTTGCATTTGTGGTGGTGGACTAATATAGCAAATGGTGGGAAGTATAGTTTAGGGAGAAACCTACTACTAATGCAGTTATTAAAAGTTTGAAGAGATTATTTGCCAGGGAAGGAGTCCCTAAAGAATAAGTGTCAGACAACGGGGTACAGTTTATCTCTAGAGAAATGAAGAATATTTGGGAAAAATGCCATCCAACACAAATGGGTAAGTCTTTATCATCCTCAAAGAAATAGTCTTGTTTAAAAAATGAATTGCACACTGGTTGGATGTATACAATGGGCGATTCAAAATAAAATAGTAGTGAATGAAACAATGAAATGTTGCGGTCACATCGTTCCTCTAAAAATGTGGTTACTGGTCTAAGTCCATTTGAAGTGATGACAGGTCATGTTTCGGCATCTAAGCTGTGTGCTGTTTAGTTAAGAGAAGTTAGGACCAAAGCAGATAAAGCTAAGGCCCATATTTATACTTTTTTAGCGCCACATTTGTCACAATTGTATTTTGTAAGTTTTTGCCACTTTTGCATTAAAAAACGACGCAAATGCGGCACTACAAAAGTATAAATATGGGCCTAAGTCTTTAGATGAGATCATTAGACCTCGTGTTCAGAAGCTTCAGAATAAAATGAAAGACAACTATGATGCAAAACACAATGCACAGGTAGAAAGAACCAAAATTGATGGAGGTGATTGGGTACGAGTAAAAGATTCCACTCATGTGGCTAAGAGGTTGTCCAAATTCAGAAGTCCAGAGAGAGTAGACAACTGTTTCCAAAAACGCAGTACGCATCAAAGGACATGAATGGTGGAATAAAAGCAGAACAGTGAAAATTAAGGGAGTTTACCATGGTGGCACTAGGGGGGGGGGGGGTCACACGATGTTAGTGAAGAGCCAAGTGGGATTAAAAATCACAGTGAACAAAAGCCAAAAGCAATCCTGGTTTGAAAGCAAACAATGAAGAACTATTAATACTCAGAAGTAAGAAGATTATTAAAAAACCTTCTTTTGTGATTAGGCTTTTATTTATGTATTTTGAAATGCATTTAGAATCAGTTGTTATCATTTTACTTATGTTTTTTTAAATTCATTTGTATTCAGTTGTTATAATTTTGTATAGAGAAGGAAGATGTTGTGGTGATCTTATACATTCTACATTCCAAGCTATACATGGAATGTGGAATGAGAGCTCCTCAGGGGGCATTCCAGAGGGGACAGTGGTAGAGAGCAGGCAGAGCGGTCGATGACTGTAGGCAATAAAGATCCAACTTAATTGGACTGATCATTGGTGTTCATTCTTATTTTTAGCACCACAGAAAACTATGAAAGCATGTTAGGAAATAAGAGAAACAATAAAGAAAATCAGTGATAAGCAATGGTCTTTACAACACCCTCTAAGTTTTTGTATTATACAGAAAAGGCTAAAAGCTGTCTGAAGGCGAGGCCTAAAAAAGCAAATAAAAAGTCCAGCAGGAGCAGCTGTTTCATTAGATAAAAATTATGCATGGGGTGTTCTCTAATTCATTGAGTGTAAAAAAAAGTCTTCATCGACAAGCCCAAAGACTTTTAATAAAACATTTGCCCTCACTACAAGTCAGGCATACTAGAATTATCTCATGGAATTAGAATCTTTCTGATTCTAAGTGAGTCATTTTCATACACCTTTTGTCCTTGTATGTGAGAACCACACCCAATTCTACTGTGCAATATCTCCATGAAAATTGCACTTGGGCTGCAGCAGCAACCAAGATTCCTTCCCCTTTTTTTCTGATAGATGGGAGCATGTAATGATATCCCCTTTCAGAAAAACCTCTTCCTTCTTCCTGATCCTCTAAAACAGTTTTTCTGATTATTTTTCAACAAAGGCTGAGGAAAGATGCCAAGGACACTAAAATAAGAACACATTTTCTAGAAATTCACAATCATTTCCCTTAGTTGTGAAAATATTCTGACTGGCAGAATAAAACTTGTACTTCCAACACCAATAACAGTCTCGCAGTTCATTTTCAAGTATTGCCCTGCAGCTTCACCACAGAATTCTGAAGAACAACTAGGCCCGTATTTATACTTTTTGACGCTAAACTGCGCTAACGCAGTTTAGCGTCAAAAATTTTAGCGCCGGCTAACGCCATTCTGAAGCGCCATGCGGGCGCCGTATTTATTGAATGGCGTTAGCCGGCGCTAGCAGATCGGCGCTGCCTGGTGTGCGTGGAAAAAAACCACGTACACCAGGCAGCGCCGGCATTGGGGAAAATGGCGTTAGGGCGTCTTAAAATGGTGCAAGTCAGGTTGACGCAAAAAAATCGCCTCCACCCGATTTGCGCCATTTTTAACGACGCCCAGACGCCATTTACATGACTCCTGTCTTAGTAAAGACAGGAGTCATGCCCCCTTGCCCAATGGCCATGCCCAGGGGACTTATGTCCCCTGGGCATGGTCATTGGGCATTGAGGCATGTAGGGGGGCACAAATCAGGCCCCCCTATGCCAAAAAAAAATAAAAAAATAAAAAATAATTATACTCACCTGAACTTACCTGAATGTCCCTGGGATGGGTCCCTCCATCCTTGGGTGTCCTCCTGGGGTGGGCAAGGGTGGCAGGGGGGGTCCCTGGGGGCATGGGAGGGCAGCTGTGGGCTCATTTTGAGCCCACAGGTCCCTTAACGCCTGCCCTGACCCAGGCGTTAAAAAGAGGCGCAAATGCGGGGTTTTTTGCCCCGCCCACTCCCGGGCGTCATTTTTGCCCGGGAGTATAAATACGACGCATTTGTGTCGCAGTCATTTTTTGGGACGGGAACGCCTACCTTGCATCTCATTAACGCAAGGAAGGCGTTCACGCAAAAAAATGACGCTCTTTCCTCATACTTTGGCGCTAGACGCGTCTAACGCCAAAGTATAAATATGGCGTTAGTTTTGCGCTGAATTTGCGTCGAAAAAAACGACGCAAATTTGGCGCAAACGGAGTATAAATATGCCCTCTAGAGTGTTAGCATTCTGTTGAATGCCATCAGGTTGAAATAAGAGCTGTTGAATTAAAAACCTTTCCTGCTAAGCAAGCTGAAGTAAATAAGTGATGAGGTGTTAAGGCTGATAGGAAATCGGCTAATTAAAATTATCTGAGGAGGGATGTCTGTTTTAAGTCAATTGATGCATATTTTTAAAGGAGTGATAAATAGTTGGCGTGAGATCCCAAAATATGTCGAACATCCCCTCCACACTTGTTTACTCAAAATACCCATCTTCTCTGCCACGTAATAACTCCAAAGTTTTAAAAGGAGTAACATTTTAGTAGATTACAACTTTTTTTAATCTTCAATTTAAATGTATGTGAGTAGACATTTTTAGAGGTACTAGAAGCTGTTTACAAACAGATCTCATTTTAAAATTAATAGATTTGGGCTCCAGTGGATAGCAGAACTTTTGAAGCAGTTTCGACATTTGCTTATTTTTTTCTTTTTCTCATATCCTCTTGTAAATAGCAGCATCTACTTTCATGAATGTGCATTGGTCTCAAAAACATTTGTTGTAAGTTATACCTAAGGAAACCATAAAGCATGTTTACAAATATATATTTAACGCATACCAAAATGTATTTTTGAATTCCTCATAAACTGCTACATTCAAAGATAATCAAAGAATTTTAAAACGATTAACATGGTAATACGAACAAAACCCTGAGTGCACTCACGCTTTTTTTTCACAGTTTTTTATCTGTGAGAAATTCAGAATACTTGCACTTTAAATTGACCTATTTAGAATCTGTTGTGGGGTACTGGACCTGGGAGCAGCTAAAATAATATTTTGTACTGTGGAGCTTGTGCAATACCTTTTTGATTTCGAACCAGATTCTACCAGAGATGCTCCATTTTCATGAGGTCGCGCTCTAGTGGTTGGAAGATTGGCTGTTTGCTTAAGATAAATCTGGAGATGCCGCAGACGTGCAGTGGTCTCTGATGCATGTAATTCTGTTTTACTCACACTTTTGATCACTTTTTTCATCTGTGAAAAATTCTGAATGCTTGAATACTTACAAATCAAATTGAACTGTTTAGAATCTAATGAGGGGTACTGAGCCTGGGCGCAGCTAATATACTTATTTGTACTGTGGTGCTTGTGCAATACCTTTTTGGTTTCACTCCTGATTCTACCACAGACGGTCTATTTTCTTGAGTTTGCGCTCTAGTGGTTGGAAGGTGGGGTCTTTGCTTAAGATAAAACTGGGAAATACTGTGGACGTGCAATGGGCGTGCTGCTCTTGCACTGAAGGAGCTCCAATGGCAAGCCCACTTCCCCTTCCGGATCACATCCTGAGCCAGCAAGGCTGGCAGTGAGGTTAGCAATTTGTCTCCTATGTTAGTCTATGCAAAGGAAGAGTTACTCGCATTAAGGCCCATATTTATACTTTTTGACGCAAAACTGCGCTAACGCAGTTTTGCGTCAAAAAAATTAGCGCCGGCTAACGCCATTCTGAAGTGCCATGCGGGCGCCGTATTTAAGCAATAACGTTAGCCGGCGTCAGCCGCCGGCGCTGCCTGGTGTGCGTTGAAAAAAACGACGTACACCAGGCAGCGCCGGCGTAGGGGGATATGGAGCTTGGGCGTGAAAAAATGGGGCAAGTCAGGCTGAGGCAAATTTTTCGCCTCAACCCGATTTGCGCCATATTTTTCCACTCCCAACCCCCATAGAAATGACTCCTGTCTTAGCAAAGACAGGAGTCATGCCCCCTTGCCCAATGGCCATGCCCAGGGGACTTCTGTCCCCTGGGCATGGTCATTGGGCATAGTGGCATGTAGGGGGGACACGAATCAGGCCCCCCTATGCCACAAAAAAAAAAAAAAAAATACTTACCAGAACTTACCTTATTGTCCCTGGGATGGGTCCCTCCAGCCTTGGGTGTCCTCCTGGGGTGGGCAAGGATGACAGGGGGTGTCCCTGGGGGCATGGGAGGGCACCTCTGGGCTCCTTCCAAGCCCACAGGTCCCTTAACGCCTGCCTTTTCCAGGCGCTAAAAAACGGCGCAAAAGCGGCCGTACGTAATTTTTTTTGACCCGCCCACTCCCGGGCGTGAATTTTGCCCGGGAGTGTAAATACGGCGCACATGCCGCAGAGTCACTTTTTTAGACGGGAACGCCTACCTTGCATATAATTAACGCAAAGTAGGTGTCCACGGTAAAAAAGGACGCAAACTCCATGGACTTTGGCGCTAGAAGCGTCTAACGCCAAAGTATAAATATGGAGTTACTTTTGCGTCGGAATTGCGTCAAAAAAAACGACGCAATTCCGGCGCAAACGGAGTATTTCTTTTAAAGGGTTTCCCCACAAAAAAATAACTAAAAAGACTCATTGTATGTAAACAGAAAAATAAATTACCTCTCATTATTGAGTAAGACTTTATGCAGCACAAGAATTCTTGTTTTGGTAAATAAATGGAGGCATGGTAACTCATCAGGTGCTTTGCTACTTTCAGGAGTCTGCAGCTGGGGCAGCTTTAATGGGCAATTTATTATCTTACTTTAATTCCAATGGACCTGCTTTTCTTGGACTGCCTTTCAATTCTACTTTCACTCCAAAGCGGAAGATGAATGATAATAATACTTTGTTACACATGTCAAGTATAAAACAAGGATATCCTGTCTGCCATAACTAGACAGTAGGAAACATGATGCATTACAGAATAGGGAAAGGAACAGGATGTAGATTTAATTTGGCATATTTGCCACAGAGTGTCCAATCTGCCAAACTATTATCAGGTACTTTGTCACACTTTACTATCTGGCTTCCTCCTCCACTACAAATTATTTTCAATAAATACATTTGGTTGGCAGTAAGAAAACTTAGAGGGGTTAGGGTAGGTAGAGGTTTTGCTATAGAATAGCGGGGTGTCACTGATCATCAGGTTCTAAGGTTTAGCTTAGTCAGTAACTGTAGTTGACGAATAACAAAAGAGAAATATTTGAACAGGCATAAATCTGTTATGGAAAGCATGAAATATAAATACATAAATCACTCGGTCTGAAAAATGTGGCACATGCAAAGAATGTTTATTTTTTATTTTTTAGGTAGGCTGGGAGAGAACCTAGGGAAGAATAACAAAGAGAGTGGTCACTTGGAAACACATGTTATTTTCAGTTTGTAATGCACTGAAAACGTTCTATATGCTGCATTAACTGAAGCAGATGCACATTACACAGCCAACGTTGCAGTGCCAAAATGAACCATGCAACAGTTAGCTCATGGGTGGTGAAATGTCTTGGTCAGGGATGTGACAAATGATGGTGGGTGGGATATCTGCCTTGCTTAACAAATACAGTAAGTATACTTAATTTGTCGATCAGCAAGCAATGTGACTCACCACCAACCATCCCTGCCACCAGTTGGACTCACCTTGCAATCACCTTCTCTGCTGCATCTGGTGCATTGCTGCTTCCACTGGCCTTGGCACTGGTGGTCTGAGTGGCTAGAAGAAACATTACACATTTTAGATGTCAAATACACATCTCCTTATTATTTTTTAGCAATCAAACCTCAATACCTCACTACAGTTCGGTCAGCAGTATCTTCTATTAAACTATCACTTCGGGTGGTTTGTTGGTGGACAATGTTAAAAAAGCTAGGTAGTAAAGTCAACCAAAACATTTTTGTAATAGAGGGACATAGCTATGATAACTATGAGCCATTTAAGCACGATGAGGGGTGAAAACATGGTCAATGAAGTATGTATGGTCTTGGTTAGCAAATGCAATGGGACCTCATATTTTCCTTCCATGCTGCACTGTCATGGAAACAGGTGCTATACTGTATAAGTGAATGCTAACACAACATTGGGGCATCCACCATGACTGTGGCCTCTTTCTTGTTTTACCTGTTTGAGAATGAGCATGAAAAAGAAAGCCTTCTCAACAAACATGCATTATGAATAATAGCTTACTTGGGCCTGCAATCTTCACAGTAGAGTACCAAAAATGTGTTCTCTTAGTCTATATAAGACATATATGGGGAGAGGAAATACCTACTAACCAGCAAACTGGTAATGAGGCCCTTAATATATTTCTATTGTGTAGAGTTAAGTGTAAACCTATCAAGCACCAATAAGTATTATTCAAATATATTTTTCTGTGTCACATAGTAATAATATTTCTGTTTTCTATAAAGTAGGTTAGATATGCTAATTGTTGCAGACTCTTCATGACTTTGAGGCTGATTTATGTTTAGGTGGATGGCCTTGGGTACCCCATGGGGAAATAGTAAATTACTCCATTCCCATGGAGGAGAGGCCACCTGCCTAATGCATAAATCATCTCCAAGCAGACAATCATTAATAAAGACAGTAGCAGGAACAACCATCACAGCAGTGCCTGTCAAATCATGTTACTGTTTGCTACAGGGCTGCATCAAAAGTAAGCAGCCATGTAGCAAACACTAATCTTTATTCTTTTGAAATAATGTAATGCTTCCTTCACCATGAGAAGCTTCTCCCATGATGGGGGGGGGGGGGGCGTTATAATGTTTTTACTGTTCCTTACCACCAGGTTAAACCTGGTGGTAAGGAACAGTAAAACATGACTCCATGTCCACCCATCTTTAATGGGTGGGCGTACATGCAGCCATTTCTCCTTGAAGGGGATCATGTCCCAATTGCAGTGCTTCTTTTCACACGTGTATTCATGAAAATTAGTGAATATTCATGAATTATTCATGAGCCCAAGATATACAAATTTGGATTTCCTTTAATATCCCAAAAACTACTGAACAGATTTACACCAAATAAGCGAAAGCATAATCTGTGTATTGAAAGCTAGCTTTCTATCAAATTTGGTGTAATTACATCCAGCGGTTTGGGCTGTGGTCATGGCTACATTTTCTGTTGGAATTATCATGGTAAACACAACTTTTTGACCCCCCCCTCATTTTTCTCACCCCCGCTTGATGGATCACCCCAAAACTTTCAGCACGCAACAACAAGAATCACTGGAACACTTTTTTGGGGAAAACCTTGTGATGATATGTCAAACTTTGCCAAAGATATAGGCAAGTCAACACTTTTTCTATTGAATCATGGTCCTAAGTATAACTACCTAGTGGCAACCACCAGTATGTAATATACTTGCATATGTATATATAGATATATGTGTATATATATCTATCTATCTATCTATCTATTTATCTATCTATCTATCTATCTATCTATCTATCTATCTATCTATCTATATATATACTGTATATATATATATATATATATATATCAATATATATGTGTTTGTGTGTGTGTATATATATATTCAAGGACGTTGCCATGCCATGAATTACGGACACCAAAGAACTCTCACTTCATAGCTAGTTATTTGCAGAAATATTTATTTAATGGTAATGCATTTTGATCTCAAAGAGATCTTCTTCTCAGCCAATACAAAAAACAGTATGCACCAACAACTTGAGAAACAAAATTCATTACAAAACAAAGAAAATAGTAAAAAGACTGTAGATTTGGAAAGTACCTCATGGAAGAAAGAAATCATTTAAAAACTTTTTACAAGAAAAGATCGTTTTAAAAAAGCATAGACTATACATCTTAATTTCTGCACCTACTTCCACATAAAACACAGTGTGCCATTTCCCGATTAATAAAAGGAACATGAGCTTAACTAAATACTCAAATGACTTGGATTAAGTCTCAAAATACATGATATATAATGCCAAAAGCAAGTCCAAGTGGCTAAATACATTTTAATTTCTTCATACACATTTCACACGGCATACAGCATCCCGTTTACCAATTAATAAAAGGAACAAGAGCTTAACAAAACACTTGTAAGATTCAGCAGAATTTCCGAATTTCATGATACTGAATGACAGAATCAAGGCCCAGTGACCATTTTATGTATAAGACTATGATATAAATCCATCTCCTACCTAGAAGGATCTGTAAAACAAATCACCCCAAAGCCCAAATTGAAAATACAGTGCCCCACCTCATATAAATAGAAAAAGGAACACAATACGCAGGAAATATTTACTTAAATAGCAAAAACAAAATAATTCAAATGAACAATTTCCCTGCATCTTCCTAGCACCAAATTCTGACTGTTGCTTCCTAGGGGATGACGTCAGCCTACATGTACAAACAATTCCTCATCTAGGTTGATACCCGACGGGGCCTTGCAATTAAGGTGCACAACACACTCAAACTCCATGATCCGTAGCTTTCTTTCTCTGTCGCCTCTTCTCGCTAATGGCCCCACCCTGTCAACACCAAAGAAGGAGAGCATGTCAGGATTCTGAGAGTGCACTTGTTTCCAATGTCTAACTACTGGGTAACTGTGATCATTATTTCTTAGTGCCACCAAATACTCGAAAATCCATTTTTTTCACTGGAAAGATGGTACTTCCTACATAACGAAGTCTGCACGGGTACATCAGGACATAAACACAGAAATCACTGCTACATGTGATAAATGTATTGATCTTCCGCAATTGGCCATTAGGGAGCAAAAAGGTTTTGATGTTCTTTCTGCTTACATGCTTTGCACTTGCCACATTTATCTAAACCCGTCTGTTCCGAAAGCCAACCCTCATGTATGGAATCTATCTTGATGTTACTGTGTACCAACATATCTTCTACTGACCTCGATTTTTGGTAAGTGATCAAGGGGTAAAGTGTGACTTTATGTTCAATTGCTGAATCAGATTTTATCAAATGCCAGTGCTTAGAAATCATCCTCTTAATTTTATCTGACTTAGCATTGTAGGTGGTAATAAGTCTCACCTTCCCTTGATCACTCACCGCCTTAGGTTTCTTGGCAAAAAGATCCTTTCTAGACACAGTGTTCACTCTCTCCTTGGCTTCCATGAGCACCTTACGGAGGTAACCCCTAGCTTGAAATCTACATAGCATCATGGTTTCCCCCTTCTTGTAAGCCTCTGTAACACTGCAATTACATCGAGCTCTGAGTAGTTCCCCATAGGGAATACTCGACTTCAACTTAACAGGAGGATGGCTTTGTGCATGCAAATAATTATTGCCTGCTGTTTCTTTACGGTGAAGGGAGGTCTGTATCCTACTCTCCTTAATTTCTACATGTACATCTAGAAAATCCATCACCCTATCATGCACCTGATATCTGAAGGATGAGTTAAATTCATTGTGTGAGATGTGTAGCATACAATCCTGTAAAAGACTTCTAGGACCATCCTACATGACAAGGATGTTGTCAATGTGTCATGTCCAGAGTGCTATGTGTCTTATCCAGAATTCATTATCCAGATAAATCGTTGCTCCCACCAACCCATATAGATACTTGTGAAACTTGGAGCAAAACAACTTCCCATCGCTGTTCCGGTGACCTGTCTATACCATTTCTTATAAAAAGGGAAGAAATGATTGCCCAAACAAAATTCCAACATGTCCAATCACATCATGGTATGATCTTACAAATAGATAGCTTTATCACGAAAAAAAAATCTGCAAGCCCTAATCCCCAAACCATGATTAATACAAGACAGATATGTTGCCTGTCAGAGTATATTCTCAATCTTGAATATGAACTCTGCACTATCCCTACTGTATTCAGGTAAATGTAAAACATACAATAGTAGGAAGCAGTCTAAATAAATGGAGGTAGGTTCTAAAAGACTGCCAATAGCAGAAATAACAGGTCTACCAGGAATGTTTGTTTTGTCATTATGAATTTTGGGACGCATGTAAAAACACGGTCCCACTGGGTCTGTACATAGGAAATTGAAATTCATCAGTACTCAGGAGAGCTCACCCTCTCCAATCAGTAACCTTACAGTGATAACAAGAAACAGATTGTTTATGGGCCTCCATGCTTGCGAGCTCATAATCCCTTGCTCTCGTCAATTGCCTAACAGCTTCCTGCAGGTACTGCCTGACATCCCACTAAACCACATTACCTTTCTTATCTGAGGGCTTAATGACACTATTAGAATCCTTTTATAATGTAAGCCAACCTCTGAGATTAAGTTAAATTCTCTGCAAAATGATTTTTGTTCTGTTACCAAATCTTTAAAAGATCTCTTGTTGTTACCTAATAAAACATGTCTATGTTGTCATGTGGGGTGTTGGGATTGCATCTGGATTTAGGCTTAAAAGGATTAGTCTCAGTCTTGTCCAATTCAAGGTTCATGGAAACCAAAAAGTCCCTTTTGTTATCAAAAATAAATTCCAAATGTTCCAATTCATGTAAAGCCATCAGTCCCTCAACATCACTCAAACACAGATTATCAAAGGTATGATCTGTATTAAATTTGCTAATGGAGGACTTAGAACCTCTGTCTTCTTGTTGTGAGAAACTTTCAACAATTTCAATTTACAACAAAATAAGAACAAATCAATTTGAGTTCTACAATAGTCCATATTGGCTACAGGACAAAAGGACAAACCCAGTTCTAAAAGGCATTGTTCATTCTTACTTAGTTCATGTGTCGACAACTGTCAGTTGATCCTCATCCATCATTGCTTCTTAATCCAATGTGTAGATCTCGCACGTGGCACTGTGGTTTTGGCTCTCTTTCCCTCTGCCCTGAGATCAACACCTTTTTTGTTGTCTTTGCCTTTTACTCCGGGCCAAGGTTTTCTTTGTAGGCCCCGACTCTGTCATAAAAAATGATATTCAGAAGGAGAACCACAGGAAATCAGAGCTTCTCCCACCTTTTCAAACCTGTGGTTCTTCCGCCACATTTACAAATGGGTGAAGCACCAGGTTTTCACCAATGTGGTTTCAGCAGGCTCCGCCAGTGCAAACCTTTGGCCAGGTAGGCCACCTGGGTCATCCCTCTCCATAGAGAAGAGATTGTCACTAATTTTCTCTGCCTGGGACCTCCATGCTAGTCATGGCAAATGTGAACATGGAAATCAATTGAAGGTTATGATGCACAGGAAGAGAACTCTGTACATGTGAGGGACATTAGATTTTATTTTCAACTACAAAATCTTGCTCTCAAGGTTTGTTTCTAGAAAGCACAATGCTTTTCCAAGTGAATGCACCCAAAAATGTCACTCGAACAGAAAGTTCACAGCTTTCACTGCAACCATTGCACCAGCTGATACTATTAAGTCTATAGAGCTCCCAACATGGCACTCATGGATTTCTCACTATGATGAACAGTCCTACACCAGAAAAGTGGAGGTCATTACATATACTGACGGGGGCTGGAGTGCAGATTGCCAGATTCTAATGACCTTCTTTACTTTAAGAAGTGGTTTATGATCCTCTGCTGTACCATTTGGTTTCACTTAAAAATGGGGGTATATTACCAAATGATTTTATGACAATCACACTAAAAATATA
This sequence comes from Pleurodeles waltl, assembly GCF_031143425.1. NCBI lineage: Eukaryota > Metazoa > Chordata > Amphibia > Caudata > Salamandridae > Pleurodeles > Pleurodeles waltl. Next base: position 160,835,875 of record NC_090450.1, on the reverse strand, counting down.
CTTTTTTTCTTTTTTTAATTCATTTTAATGCTAATAATCTAAGGAAGGAAAGTTCATGATACAATCCCCCAAACCAGATACACATACAAATGATGAGATAATAAATAGACCAGAACTATGGAATTAGTTAGAATGTCCACAAATGAAGGACATTCTAAAGAAGCATTGGGTGGCTATGGTGTCTAAGTTCAGAAGCAAAAAACAAGGAAAAGTGAAAAAAAAAGAGAAATAGTTAATGTAGCCCTAATAACTATCCAGGGCCACCCTTAAAATGAGAGATAAATGTTTCCACCTCTTGTGAGTCAGAAAATACTTGCCCATAATGTTTTCAATTTGGCAGGTTGGATCACTTGAACCTGCACCCCCTTCACCTTAAAAAAGAATTAATCATCTGTTTAAAGTCCCACTTTTGGCAGGAGGTTTCAAAGGACACATCACATAATATCTAAAAGGAGAAATTATTCTCATTGTTTATAGATTAGCATTGGAAATATTTTCTCAAATGTTTTTCCCACACTCAAAAGACTTGAAAATGTACCTATGTTGTAAAAGGATTCCCTCTCTGTTTTGAACCATTTCCCAGGGTCACTCTATAAGCTTGTGCTATAAATGAATCAGCTAAAGTTTCCTTCAGCAGATGCAAAGAAATTATGTCTCCGTCATTTCCAAGTCTTTTTCCCATTTCTCCTGGATTTCAACTAGAAGCAGGTTTAACCTGCGTGATCAGTTTTACAAATCCTCTAGCTTCATGCTTATATTCCTAATCACTCTTCACATTGATTGACTGTCTGTGACTAGGTGGTAAGTGCATCCTCCAAATTGGACCCCTTCTGCTCCATCTCTGACTGACTGGTATTTTAAACCTCTATGTTAGTCTGTATTGTCTCCATCTTCTCGTGCAAAAGCTCCTTAGTCAGCCATAGATGTTTTTGTTCCCCTTGATCTACCAGATTTTCCACCAATGCAAGAGCCTTTCCTAATTGAGGCCCGAGTGGGGTGGTCATGCGCCTCCTTAGGACTGGGTATCTGGGGGGGTCAGCGGCCCTCTCCTCTGCGTCAGCTTCCTTTTGAAATGTGTTTCATTGCTGGGATTGAAGGTGGCCAGGATGCCAACGTTTATGTGGCTTTTCGATCTCCCTTCAAATCATGACCATCTCTTACCTCTGCTTCTGTAGGCTCCTTTCCATTTCCCCATCTTAGCATATGTTCTATGGCTAACTGAGTGTTATGAAGGCTCATTGAGTGTTTCCGTAGAGATAGGGAGTCCAATGTATCTGATTGTATCAATCTTATGAGGGTACTACCTTGGCAGGGTTTGCTTTTCTTGTGGAGGTTTTTCCTTTTTAACATACCTCCAAATTAGAGTCCTTCCCCTCGATTCTGAAATCCTTGTATTTGCTAAGGTAGCTCACATAGGCCTGAATTAGTTGCAATTGTATTGTGCCCTCCCAAACTCCGTTCTCCAACCACAAATGCTGCTATAACGTGACCCATACCACATTAAGGGTTTTTTCATTCCGGTAGTGTAGTCCGGTGTACATGGGGACAGGTGCTTGACAAGTCCACCAGGCCCATATCCTCTATTTGTCTTACCACTTGGAAGAAGGGATTTTCATCAGGCACATGAGTACAGCGAAGGCAAGGGAGGGAAGGGCACTGTAGCTCAGTCTTGTATTTTTATTGAGCTACCCAGGAAGAGCTGCACTCGGGGGTGGGGCTCCTGGAAGAGGCGGGAAGGATCCTTCACAGAGTTATATCTGGGGAGGTAGAAAAGGTGGTCTTTCCTTGCCTGGCCACCCGTCCTGCAAGCAATTGAAATTAACGAGGTCTCCAGTTCATGAGAGCCTGCTAAGTGAGATCCTTTAATGTGGGTCTCCTGCCTCTTACCTCTGTGCAGGTGTAGTCCTTTAAAGAAATACGGAGGGCGAGGTTTCCTTCCTCCTTGCGCTCCCATCTCCTTTCAGCTGCCACTGCTTTCAACTTTCTTGTAATGGGCGCGGATACCAATATCTTTCCATTTCTCTTCTGCATCCCATGTTGCTGCTGTTGACACCATAATAAGGGCTCAAACTGCAAGCCACTGTGGTGTAGGAGAAGGAAGGAGCACAGCCTATTGGGAGTCCTCTCTCCCAATATCTCACTGGTCCTCAGTTGATAGCCTAAAATTACACTTTTATAACGTATTGAACATTATGGCACACATATGAGATGCCTCTTCTTAGGTGTGATATTTATCGCTCTCAATTAACCTGACATTGAAAAACATGAAAATGTTGGTGCTTAGTGCACCAAAATGCATTTTACAGCATTTACTGGGCACTTTCCCTAAGTAAATTTTAGGGGTGGGCAGAACTCACATGAGAGCTCTGCGAGATTCCCAGGAGTACCACGAATCAACAGTTAGCAGCTCGTCACACTGCTTTTTCTGATTTTTTGTGTCATAAGCTCATGTCATGCTGAAAATGGTACTACACGGAGTACCAGAGGGTGCTGCTAATTGAGCTGATTTTACTGCCACTCAAGCAGATTTTCCACTTGAACAGCAGCTTTCACATCGCGAGCAGTCGCAATCGCTCAGGACCTCTCGTCCTAGAAAAATATCACTGGTTTCCCTCCTAGCCCACGAAAATTGTGCTAGAAGACTCAATACTCGCTTGTGATGGCCAACTTAAAGTGGGTGAGCCAGGTGCAAGATTAAACTTCAGCATGCAATGGTTGGTGGAATTTGGCTGGAAATCTGCTTTACAAGCATAATTAGGAGTGGCCAAAATTCCGCTAACTCAACTGGTGGCGTGGAATTTATTGTCCACTGTTAATAAATTTACATAGGTGTAAATACCTTAAATGTATCTCAAGAAAATTGCAGGGGTGCAGTGTTCCTTTCTAATGTCTTTTTGTTTGATAACTGGAGTTATTGCACATGCCAGAATTTTACAGTCCCCTTATAACGAGAAAGTGATACACTAAAAGGAATTATTGTGTATAAAATGTCTCACCCAAATGGTGTTATTATTGGCCTTATGTTGAATCCTGTGAGTTAGAGATAGCTGGAGTCTTTAACAGAAGTCACCAATGAATAACTGTGTTAAAATTGTGTTTCAGGAAGTGAAGAATACATTTAATGAAAATCTCCTATCATTTGTAAGTATTAGGCAATGTGATAGATTTAAAAAAGAATAGCATGCAGCTTTCTAAGTTTTCAAGAAAGAAAGGTACTTTTAGACAAAACAATCAAGCATGAAGTATTCATAGTTGGAATGGATCATTTAAAGATCCCAAGCATTAATAATTTAAAGAGAGTTTACTTTGACCTAAACATTGTGATAAGTACAAAGGCTTATAAAAGATAAATGTTGTCTTGCCCAAACAGAACATTTTCTTTGGCCTGTGCTATTAAATATTGCATTTGAGAAATGCAAAGAAATTTGTACAAAGGAAAATATGGTAAAGGTAGTACTACTTTAAATCAGTATTTGTTGGCATGATTGAGCAGAGCTTGACTTAACAGCCTGTGTTTTCAAAAAATGTCACTGTATCATTGTGATACAGGAGAAATGTAAATGAAATAACATATGTTTTACATTTCATATTGTATTTCCAGAATCCAGTGGCAGCAGGATATTTTAACTGCATGATCAACATTGTGCTGTAGATAAAACACTTATAACTGAAAGACAATAGATGGGCTCAAGCTTCATTGTTGTAGAACTTGGTATATCTAATGCAGAAATGTGAATTTAAGAGCTTATAAATATGTGTGTGTGTGTGTGTCTCTGTGTGTGGGATTGTGTATGTGTGCATTTGTGTGTGTGTGTGTGTGTGAGAGAGAGAGAGTGTGTGTAGAGGAGTTCAGATACATGAATATTATACTTTTAGCTTGATGTTAAAGAAATCTACAGGCCCATATCTACAAACAAACCATGCAGCGAAGCAAGTACATTTGAGGAGGTTGAAGACCCTTATAATGCCACAACCACAATCCTTGTCAAAGTGAACAACAAAGAGTCACTAAATTAACCTGTGCTTAACCATCTGGATCTCAAAACTTGGCACAGAAGCAGTTAGGCTTCACTTACAGGCAGAGTGTAATGTATTTATGCATCACTCAAGCATTAATAAAGTGAAAGCACAACACAAGAAAAAATTAAGTAAATGTTACTAAATAACATGTTATCAGAATGACAAAAATCCGTAGGACTGAAGATATACAGTTTCAAATATTTAGGCACATATAGCACCTAAAAAAACAAAACGCCACTTGCAGTCATCTGTTCATGCTAGACCAGGAGAAAGTCAGAAGTCCGTACCGAGATGGAGCGTGGGTTAAATATAGGGACCAGGTTAATTCTGATGAAAAAGTTGAAAACATTGTGGAAAAGGCCATGAGGAGAAGAAAGAGCACCACGGATGGTTGTTGCTGCAACTCGAAGATCAGATAGGGCATTGTGGAAGGCCGTTGCTGGAGCTTCGCATTGGCAGTGGCCCCAGTCTGTCTTTGCTGTAGCACAAAGTGCAGATCTTGCATTGCAGGTCATCTCTGGTGGATGCTGTAGAACGAAGAGGCAGATTCGCCATAGCTTCGTGATGGTGATCATCAGGGGTGGCAGTGTCTCGGAGCAAACTGGCCCATTAACAGTTGCAAAGAGCCCACAACTTCAAGATTTCTTTCTTTCTTGGCAGAGGAGCTCACTTTGATGACAGCCAAATGTCCAGGATCTGGGGAGATACTTCTTGAGGATCAGCAACTCACTTTAGCAGAAGGCAACAGAGCCCAGCCAGGTCCAATTGCAGGTCCAGGCAGGTCCAGTTGCAGCTTGTCAGCTGGCAATTTCACGGAGGCCTCTGCAGCTAATTAATTCCTTACATCCCAGAAAAGGAGGCCAGTCAGCTAGCCCTTGAAGTCACTTTGGTGGTCCTGTGTTTAAGGGGTAGGCCCAGTGGTCCTTCTGCAGGGCAGCCATTCCAGCAGCAGGGAGGCAGGCAGTCCTTCTTCTGAGTCTTTCACAGGCCCAGAAGAGATCTGATAAGTGGTTCAAGAGGTCCACTAGTTATACCTGGAGTCATCCTTCGAAGCCCTGGAAACTCCTAGACCACCCACACATCAGGTTCTGAAAAGTTATTTTGTTTCCCTTCCCAGGCCCCAAGTGGTCTGGGGTGATAATAGGTTGATGTCATATTCCTTTGTGTGTGTGTGGTTAGCCCTTTTGAATTTTAATTGGAGCATTGAACAGCTCCACCCCAGCACCCTGGCAAGATCACCCACCCTGCCAACATCTAGTCCCCTTTTGTCTCACTGTCTGGCAGGAGTACACAAAGATGAGCTGCTAAGTATACCAAGTCATGTGACATAGGACACAGGCTGCAGGCACCAAATGGTTAGAACAAGAAAATGCCAACGTTTGAGAAGTGGCATTTTCAGAATTGTGACTTAAAATCTGACTTTACCACTATCACAATTCATTTGTGTGTACACATAATTGTCCTAGCTGCTCCTGAGCTTATCACCTATCAGGTTTAATAAGGTAACCCAAAGTTATCCTATGGGAGAGATAGGCTTTGCAATTGCAAAAAGAACATTAGTTGTTTTTCACTACCAAGACATGTAATACCAAAACCCACATGTCCTACTTTTTAAATGCATTACACCCTGCTTCATCACAAGTTACGGGCCTATCTTAGGAGTGACATATGTCTTAAAAAAAGAAGGTTTAGGTCTGGCAAAGGGTTTCTCTTGCTAAGTCAAAATGTCAGTTTAGGCCTGTACCACAGCCTGCAGTGGCAGGCCTGAAACATGCTCTAAAAGGTTACCTTGGTCGATGGCATAACGTGTGCTGCAGACCCACTAGTTGCATTTAATCCACATGCCCTGGGTACATTTAGTACCATATAAGAGGTTCTTATAAAAAAAGTTAATGTGGCAATCAGTTGTAGGCCAATTTTACAATGTCTTAATGAGACAGCACCAGCACTGTAGCACTGGTCAGCAGTGGTAAAGTGTTGAGAGAGTCTTAGGTCAACAGAATTTAATTGAGCAAAACAGTTAGGATGAAGGCACAATGACTGAGGGACTAACACCCAAGGATTTAAGGTCTAGAACATATCAACTAAGATGTGTCACTGTTCTGCTTTCTCCCTGCACTGACACTTTAATCTGCATGCAACAAAATAGACACATTTGTGCAATAGTGCAAGGGTCTCTGTGTTGTGGTAAGCATAGCGTTTGCACAGGAAGTGCTCTCTTCCGGAATAAAAGCTACGATTTAAGGAATTTCCTTCTTGTCTGTGTGCTGTAGAATGCAGCACACATGCAAAGGAGAAAGACAAGCAAAAATGAAAACTTTCTCTTTATTATGTCTGCATATATTGCCACAAATCCCTGTATATAATTACTGTGCCAGCTCCCCCTTTGACAGTCCTTATGCCAGCTTCCCCTGCAACAGTTTCCTGTTCAGATTTCTAGTAGCTACCCTCTACTGGCTTGGTTTGTACCTGCTCTGATGTACTCTTGCTTGTTTTTCTACTCATTTTTCTGTCTAGTCTACTAATTTTTCTGCTCGATTTTCTCTCTCTTCTGCTTTCTTTCTGCTCCTTTTTCTGCTCATTTTTCCCTCTATTCTGCTTACTTTTTGCTTCTTTTTCTTTTGCTTCTGCTCTCTCTCTCTTCTGCATGTTTCTCTGGTCCTTTTTCACTCTCTTCATCTCATTTTTCTGTCCCTTTTATTATCTCTTCTTCTTGTTTTTCTGCTCCTTTTTCTCTTTCTTCCGCTCATTTTTCTGCTCCTTCTCTCTCACTTCTACTCATTTTTTTTGTCCCTACCATGCCTTTTCTGCTCCATCTTTTATCCCACCATCTCCCTCCTCCTGCCATTTCTTGCCTCCTGCCACCCAGCACCCAGCCCTCCCTCAAGAACCAACTTAATGCAGTGCTTAATTTGAGCCAGTGGTTGCCGGTGGGTGGCACCGGCATTGTTTTTTCAGGGCTGGCACTTATTTTTCAGCATCAGGCAATTACTGCGAGCAAAGGAAGCATATGGGAAAGGCAGGGGAAGAGAAAGATGGAAAAGAGTCATTAAGGGAGAAAGCAGCAAGAGAGAGCTGAAGGGACAGGGAGTGGCTGTAAATGGATTAAAGAGGCCCAAGATGGCTTTAGGATTGAGCTGCGTCAGTACTTTGTGCTCATACACTTAAATGCGTGTTTCAGAGGAGAGCTTTGGGCACTGGCATCATTTTATTTACAAACTAAGCACTCACAATGGACCTCAGCGCTACCCCATTGAGTAGGTCCTACTACCAGCTCCTCCTGTCAAAGCCTCATGTTTAATTTACCCTCTGCTGCCTTTGGTTGTGCCTCCACTGCTTTGCTCTTGCTTTTTTCCCACTCATTTACTCTCTCTTATACTCATTTTTCTGCTCTGTTTTTCTTTCTCTTCTGCTCGTTTTTATGTTTGTTTTTCCTCTTTCTTCTGCTCTCTCCCTTCTGCTTATTTCTCTCTCTCTTCTGCTTGCTTTTTGCCTCTTTTCTCTCTTGCTTCTATTCTCTCTTCTGTTTGCTTTTCTGCTCCTTTTTCTACCTCTTCTGCTTATTTTTCTGTTCCTTTTTCTCTCTCTTCTATTCATTTTTCTGATCCTTTTGCTCTCTGTTCTGCTTGTTTTCTGTTCCTTTTTTCTCCCTTCTGCTCTTTTTCTTTTGCTCATTTTTCTGCATCTTTTTCTCTGTCTCTTCCACTAATTTTTCTGCTCCTTTTCTCTCTCTTCTACTCATTTTTTTACCCCTTAGCTTGCCTTTTCTGCTCCTTTGGCTCTCTTCCTCCATTTCCCTCCTCCCTCTGTATCCCACCTCTCACCACCCAATGCCCGGCGTGCTGCTGGTGTGCCATAGGCACAGCAAAGGCAAGCCTGTCTGTGCCCATCTGCACAAGGACCCCTGGCCCTTCTTCCATGCACCGCTACATCGTCAAGGAGTTCCGGGCCCCGGACCCCAGTTATCAGAACAACTGCTGCCACATGTCCTCTCCGCAATCAACCAAAGGACCCTTTATCAGCTGCAGCCACTTCTCATCCAGCACAGGTTAGGCATGGGGTCCCGCCCATAAGACCACTAACAACCCGGAATCACTCCAATGCATCCTGCTCAATACATTGTCCCTCATTATGATGTTGGCAATCTGGGCCGCCATACCGGCGGTGGCGGTAAATACCCCAGACGCCACATAATGAAGATGGGGGGGGCCGCCATAGATGGCCCTCCTCCACTGCCAGGCTGCCTCCGACAGGCAGCCTGATGGTGGACGGCATCATTATCCGACAGGGCAGCGCAGCTGCCCCTTGGATAATGATCCCATTTCATCCAGCCTTTCCCTGGTGGGTTTCCCCACCAGTGAAAGGCTGGCGGAAGGGGTGCTCTAGGGCCCCCCTGGGGACCCCTGCACTGCCCATGCACCTGGCATGGGCAGTGCAGGGGCCCCTGTGCAGTGCCCCATCGTGCAGGTCACTGCCCGATTTAAGGGCAGTGATCAGCGCGACGGGTGCAGCTGTACCCGCCACACGAAGGCATTGATGGCAGCTCCATGTGGAGCCACCGGCAATGTCCCGGCCCAGCAGAATGTATATTATACAGCCCGCGGGGTCCCAGGGGGACTGGCGGTCTATAGAAAGACAGCCAGCATGAACACAGCGTTGTTAACCGCTGTGTTCATAATGAAGGCCATAATCTCTTTGCAAGCATGCCATGGAAATCTGGGACACTATAGTCACCCTCTCCCCTTACATGACCTTCATCACTGATACATAGCTCACACCCTCCTTGTACCCCGACATCACCACCGCAACCTCAGATGGCTAAAGATGATACACCAAGAGCACCCCAACAAACTCAGTGGGGGCATCGCCATCATCTTCAAAGAAACCAATCGATGCACTGTCACTGATCACGACCCCAAGCCTCTCATGGACGAGCTCAACTTCCAACTACACACAAATGCCAGGACCAGAATAAGAGGCAGACCCCCAGGGCCCAACTACCTTTCTGCAATGCCACCTCTAACATCATCACACGAGTAGCCATCGTCTCCTACCACTACATCCTACTCAGCAACCTCAATTTCCACGTTGATTACCACAATGACTCCAGCTCCACCACCCTCCTCGTGAGCCTGAACAACATTGGCCTCACTCAACTGGTGAACAAACCAACACACAAAGTTGGCCACACACTCAACTCCATGTTCGCTGCCAGCGACAGAATCAAATTCACCAACATCACAGAACTCACCTGGACCAAACAACCCCTTCACTCACTTCACAATCTCTGACACTCAGTGTAGGAAAGTACCCCCTTTATGGCATGGTTACCCCCACTTTTTGCTTCCTGTCAGTGTGTTTTGATTGTGTTCACTGGGATTCTGCTAACCAGGACCCCAGTGACTGTGGGTCTGCAGGCCTACTGGGCAGATGCATGCACCCTTTCACTACAGGTCACTGCACCAGGTCACAGTAAGTCACCCCTATGACTGGCCCACCAAGACCAGATGGCAGAGTGCAAGTACCTGTGTGAGTGCACCCCTGCAAGAGCAGAGGTGCCTCTGCACACACTCCAGCTCTATTTCCTTAGCCTTCGAGAGTGTGGGGATGCAATTTTACCCATGTATTGGTCACAGTTCACTACCTATGTCCAGCTGCATAATGGTAATGCCGAACCTGGGCGTGTTAGGTATCAAACAAGTCGGAATCATACCCCAATACTGTTGTCAGTATTGGTTGTGTGATTTCATGCACTCTGGGGGCTCCTCAGAGGACCCACAGAGTTGCTCCTTCCAGTTTTCTGGGGTTTTCTGGGCAGCCCACACTGCTGCCACCCCACAGACAGGTTTCTGCCCTCCTGCTACTTAGCCAGCTGAAGTAGAGGAAGGCAGAACAAAGGGTTTCTTTTGGAAATAGGTGTTACATGGCTTAAGAGGGGTAGACTCCCCGAGCCACAGGTATGCTCCGGAGGGCACATGTGGTGCCCTCCTTGCATAAACCAGTTTGCACCAGTCCAGGGATCCCCAGTTCCTATTCTGCCCCGAAACTGGACAATGGAAAGGGGAGTGACCACTTCCCTGTCCATCACCACCCCATGGGTGATGCCCAGAGCTCCTCCAGATGGCTACTTGATTCTGCCATCTTGAATCCAGGGTGGGGAGAGGCCCCTGGGAGCATCTGAGTGGCCAGGTCAGGCAGGTGATGTCATAGCCCCCTCCTGATAGGTGGTCACCCTGCTAGGTGACCAATCCCCCTTCCTGGGCAATTTAGGGTCTCCCTCCAGGGTGGGTCTTTAGATTCAATGTGCAAGATTCCAGCAGGAATCCTCTGCCTCATTTACTTCATCTTCTGGCCACCGGGACTGCAACTGGACCCTTCAGGAAACGAAAATCTGCAACTCCAATGACGACTCCGCTTTGCAACATTGTTTCTCCGAACCCTTCCAGCAACTGCCACAATCCCTGGCTGTGCATCCTCTGAGGGCAATGAGTATTCAGCCCGCACAAGAAACAAGAAGGAATCTCCCTTGGAGTGAAGGACTCTTGCATCTGCCAAGGCTTGTTGGCTCTTTTTCCTAGGGATCTTCAGGCTCTGTCTAGCCCAAGCCTCCAGCACTCTTCCCTGCAAAGCACAGTCTCCTGCCGCTGCTCCAGTGATGTAGGACTCTTCTCCAGTTAGGCTGAGTGGTCCTCACTGCAACTCCTGTGCCTGCTGCCCGTGAGTTGCCTGAGAGGGGTTGCCTCCTCATCTTCTGACTCTCCTCACTGCTGAAGGTCACCCGGGGCTCCCCTCGTTGGGTTGAGTCCCCCTGGAATTTCCTGGTCCCCAGCAGCTCTGCAACTCTTCATCTGGGACTCTTGCCTTTGCCAAGGCTTGTTGGTGGTTTTCCACGCCATTAACCAACTGCAACTCTTCCTCCGACATCATCTGCATCACTTTTGGAACTCTTTGCTTGCACCTGTGCTGCATAGTCTGCTCCTTGTGTCCACTTTCAACCGGGACCTGCACCTCCAGAAGGGTGCGTAGTGGCTCCTTCACCAACCGGATACTCCAACTCAAACTGCCCTTGGACCCCTTCATTTGCAGGTTCTCTTCTGTAAGGATCCACCTTTTGTTTCTTCCAATTTGGCTTGGATGTCGCACAGTCCTTTTACAAAGTTTACCTGTGGGTTTGAGGAACAACTGGGTAGTTATTTCTTCTCTCCTGGTTGCTGGGGGGCACCCTAGTACATACCTTTAGAGGTTCCTAGTTCCTTCAGCTACCTTCTACAGATTCCACTTTCTTGGGTGGGGGACTGAGTTTCGCATTCCATATGCTTAGTACGTGGTTTGGTCTCCCCCTAGGGTCTCTATTTCATTCTGCTATTTCACTGTTTTCTATGTCAATTCCTGACTTCTAATATGTCTATAATAATGTGCTTACTCACCTGCTAGTAGAGTATTATCTATGCAGGGGCATATTTAAGAACCCCTAAGGCCACTGGACAGTCACCTTTTATGATACTCCGATGGCAATTAGCACTGCTCCATATTTACAAGGAGTTGTAATGCCACTTTCTTGTGTCGTTACGCCTCCTTGTACACATGGGCCCTTCCAATGCAGTTTTCTGCGTCAGAGGGGTGTGCAATGGGTGTTGCGGTGTGCGTTCCACTGCAAAACCCATTGTTTTTTAACCTGCCTCAGATTTACCAGTTGTGGTAAACCTGAGGCAGCGCCAAAAACTAGTGCCATCTCAGGGGTGGTGCTAGAATGGCAACACAAGGAGGAATGCTTTTATTCCTCCTCGTTTTTTGATTTTTCTATCTGTGCTGCATTCTTCAGCACACATAGAAGAAACAAAATGCTATGGACGATTGTTTCCGTTCAGGAAGGGGCACCTTCCTACACATAAACAATCATTCAAAATGGCACTTTGTACTTCTAAGTGTGTGCTTTTGTCAGGAAATAGAAGTGCCAAATTACCATTATAGATTGTTTATGTGCAGGAAGGGACACCTTCATGCACATAAACAATCTATCCACTCAACGCAGACAGCCTTGCACTATGGTGCAAGCATGCCTGTGTTGGCAGTTTAATTCATCGCAGGTGGAAACACAGGGGTGCACCCTATTCTTCTAAATATGATTCACCTCTGTGTTTATTAAGTGGCACAGCCCAACGCTGCTATTTTTGGTACAGCACTGCACTGCACCACTTTAACATAAAGCTGGGCCACAAAATGTTAGTATTTCTGTTACCATAATAAAGTACTTTCATTTTTGTAACACTGTGTAGTTCTTTCACGTGTGTGAGTGCTGTGTGACTACAGTGGTATTGCATAAGCTTTGCATGTCTCCTAGATAAGTCCTGGATGCTCATCTACAGCCACCTCTAGAGAGCCTTGGCTTCATAGACACTGCCTACACCTAATTAATAGGGGATACCTGGTATAAGGTGATTACACCATAGGTGCTCACCACTCACCAGGCCAGCTTCCTCCACTTAGTGCGCCATCTCCTACTGCAGCTGGAGCAAGGTAATTGATACAAAATGGACACAGATCCTCAGAATCACCCAACCTGAAGCATTATTAGACCTTGATCAAGCTGTCGAGAACTTCTCCGCATGGGTCATGAACTGCGTCACCAGACCTAAAAAAATGCCAGCTGGTACACCCCAGAGCTCAGAAGCATCAAGAGCAAATGCTACAAACTTGAGAACTGATGGCGTGCCACAAGAAACCCCTCTAGCATAGCCACTCCTAAAGCAGCCCTCAGCAACTACCACCTATCAAGGAAGCCAAGAAAGCAGCCCACATCAACATGGCAGCCAACCAACAAAGGAACATTTCAAAATACTCAAGGTGTTTTCCAACCTGATAGCCACAAAGAACACCATCCACCCCTCCTAAGAACTCTTGCCTCTCTCTCAGAATACTTCCATACCAAGATTTCCTCCATCTACAACAGTTTTGACCCTCTACCCATGTCTCTCAACCTCAACTACCTCAACCAACCAAAACACACCAGCCGAAATATCACCAACTAGTCTCCACTCACCACTCAGACCACCACGGCCATCATATCTTCCATCCTCTCTGTCACTAACACCAACACCTGTCCCCACCTACTCTTCAATGTCAGAACCATCCAAATCAGCATTGAAGTCATCAGCATCATCAATGTCGAGACGGGACCACTCACCTGAAAAGCAGGATGTCTGCAGGGGCGATGGTATGCCCCGACCTCCTGGAACACCTCTCAGCACTTCCTGGTGGACACAAACCACGGCAGGTGTCCCAAAAGGAAAGGGGGAGTGGAAGAGAAAGAGAAAAAACACTGCCACGTCTTTCCGGTCCAGCCAGACACCCTGTATCTTCGGGGGAGCAGGTCATTGTTGAGTAACAGTAGATTTAGTGCACTCCACTTCCTTGAAACTGAATCTCTCTTTATGATATGGGCTCAGGAACAGTAAAAGAACACCAGGATGTTCCAGCACTTTTCTTGGATAATAATAACTGTTGGCACAATTACTAACACTGCATTACCAAAAACCCAAACTGAGTACCATAACTATAAGTACTGCGACACTAGGGCTGGCTTCACAGAGATTCACTGTTGCACACTACATTTAGAACTGTGGTTGCACTTATCATGCACAAGAAAGACAAACAAAGGCATTGATTATATTATGTATAACTTTCCTGCATGCATAGGGTTAAACTAAAAGGAATAAAAACAATCCAAGAAATAGAAATCTCCACTCTGGGTTTATACAGTTAGGGCGGCACAGTTTGATTTGGTTTCACTGTGTGTGTGAAAAACCCTTCAAAAGCAAATTCCTCAAACCTGAAACACAGGCATAAATGACACAATTTAAATCCAAGAGTTATGCTATTAGAGAAAGAGAAGTCACATAAATGTTCTTTTAAAATTGTACTGTCACTTTTTGTAGTACTTGAGCTCAAGCAGATTTCCTGAAGCACATTTAGGCAAGTAACTACAGTAATAATGTAGAATATTCAGAAATGCATTTGTCTCTTCAAGATAAGCACTCTGCCAAAATACGAGGTCTGAAATACACTAACTGTTCTAGGAAAGCACTGCGCTCAAAGAACAAACTCCCTGGAGAATACTATTCACTTAGCTGCAGTCTTTTCCGGAGTGGTGGAGGAATGCCTGGTGTCAGCTGGTACAGGAACGAAGAAAAGAATTGCCTCAAAAGTCCTGAATATGAGGTTGACAGCAGGGGCTGGGCTGCCAAATCAGATGCTGAGATCCGGAAGCAAAACAAAGCCAAGCAGTGAGGCATGCTTCACTCTGCTATTTATAGCCAAACAGGAAAGCAGTTGAGTTTCCACATGTGGATGAGTCACCACACCCAATTAGAAGCACATGTCTACACTACACCCAATTAGAAGCACCTGTCTACACCGGCTCACATTAGCAAACAGGCATTGGTAAAACAAGCATTGATAAAAACCAATTGTGTAACACAGCACATTAAGTTTACTTAGAAACATGAAGGTTTAACCAAGAACAGAGATATGATTTAACCCTAATCCCTGGGGATACTGACAGATAATACAGGAGGCACCTTGGGGATTCCTGACAGTCCTCCCCACCAAGGACCCTCTCAATGTGTGGGGCTTGGAAGGGTGCAGGAGATGGAATCTTTTAGTAAGACGTGGAGCATGAACTGTGAACGCCGGTTCCCAGGAATTGTCCTCAGGCCCATAGCCTTTGCAAGCCAATAAATAGTGTAGAACACCACAGACGCGCCTGGAGTCAAGAATTTTGCCCACTTCAAATTCCCATTGCCTGTGTACTTTTACCGGGGGAGGTAGTGAGGCATCTCGGGTATCAGGGGAATGGGGACGGAGTGACAACACATCAAACACGAGGTGTACCTTGAAATCATCTGGCAATGTCAGTTCTACTACCACAGGATTGATGATTTTGGCAATAAGAAAGGGGCCTAGAAATTGGGGGTTTCATTTTCTGGTTCCAGCAAGACAGAGATTTGTTTATGAGAGCCACACCTGATCTCCTATCTGATAAGAGGGAGCAGGTCTCCTTCTTTTGTTTACTTGTTTTTTTTTACTTCAGCTTGGTAGAGTTTCAAGTGGTGTGGTACTTGTTTTTCAATCTCCTGTAACTCTTATGGTGTTTCTGTACATATGGGACTCTTGTGGATGTTTGGGACCCAGTTATAGGTAGCATTCTTGGGTGCAGACAAACAAACAGTAAAATGGGGATACTCCTGTAGCCATGTGGACACTGTTGTTATATATACATTCAAGAAGAGGTAAAGCCTTATCCCACTCAGTAGACCATGTGTCAATATAACATCTCAGGATTTGCTCCAGCGATTGGTTGGCACGTTCCATCTGCCCATCCATTTGTGGATGATATGCAGAGGACAAACAGACGTACATACCGACAGAGGAACAGAAGCTACGCCAAAATCATGATATAAACTGGGGGGCAGGATCAGAAAAAATTGTGGTGGGCAACCCACGAAGCTTTACATTGTGTTGGACAAACAAATCAGACAGCTTGGAAGCCATAGGGAGGCATTTTAATGGAATAAAATGACCCATTTTAGTTAGGTAATTTACAACCACCCATATGACAGTGTGTCTATTGGAAGCTCGGAGATCGGAAATAAAATCCATAAGTATGGTATACCATAGGACCACTGAATTGGCATGGGAAGTAACAATCCTGTGGCTGGAGTATGTGGGGTTTTAGCCCAAACACAGGTGGAACAAGTCTGGACGTAGCTTCTGACATCCTGCACAAGTGTGGGCCACCAAAACCATCTTTGACAGAGATCTAACATCTTTTTCTCCCCTGGGTGACCTGCGAGGACAGAATCAAGTCCCCAATGTAACACTGTATCCCGTAATTCTTTGGTAGGGACGTACAACTGATCAGCATGGTATAGTAAACCCTCTTTTTCATACACATCAGTTGAACAGGGAACCTTGTGTTGGGCTACCCGTATTTTCTCAAGGAAGTCTTGGGAATTGCACTCAGCCACAATTTTTTCTGGGGGTATAATGCTTCTGACTTGTTCTAGCGCAACATCAGAGGAGAAACCCATCCTCGAGAACGTGTCTGCCTTTTGTTGTGTAGTACCGGGCCTATATGTGATTACGAAGGCAAACTCATTAAAGAATAGAAGCCAGCGTAATTGACAAGGGGTCAGGGCCTTGGTCGCTTGAAAAAACTATAAATTACGGTGATCTGTGTAAATAGTTACGATGTGTCTAGCTCATAGTAGGTGGTGACGCCATTCCTGGAAGGCAAGCTTGATGGCCAGAAGTTCCCACTCCGCCACTGTGTAATTTTGCTCTGCGGGTAGCAATTTCTTTGAGAAGTAAGCTACTGGATGGAAATGCCCAGACTCAGGATCTCGTTGGATCTCGTTGGGACAAGACTCCACCCACTGCCATTTGGGAAGAGTCCGCTTCCACGAAAAAATGTTTGAGCCGGGTCAGGATGATGGAGAATGGGTGCTTCAGTGAATGTGTTTTTAAGATGATGGAAGGCTTTCTCAGCTTCTGCATCCCAGAGGAAATTAACCCCCTTTTGTAGGAGATGAGTTAAAAGAGATACCACGGTAGAAAAGTGGGGTATAACTCTCCGATAAAAATTTGCGAAGCCCAGAATCTGAAACACATTTTTCCAGCTTAGTGAAGAGATGATGCTCACAAGCTGTTGTAAAACCGCTCTTCATGCCCTATATGTTCCTCAGTGGAAGACAAATAGATCAAAATGTCATCTATGTATACCACTACACAGATATCCAAAAACTCCTGCAGCACTTCATTGATGGATTGGGACAGGTCCAGAGTGTTGTTTTCCTCAAGGAGGTGGGTCAGTTGCTTGTTGACGATCTTTTCGATGGCCTTCGCCAGGAACAGGAGCAGGGAGATGGGCCCGTAGGTTTTGAGGTCTTTTGGGTCCGCCTTGGGTTTCTTGAGTAAGGCGTTGATTTCAGCGTGCTTCCAGCTTTCCGGGAAGGTGGTGGTCTCGATGGAGCTGTTGATGATCATCCGGAGTTGGGGGGGCGAAGATGGAGCTAGCTTTGTTCAAGATGTGGTGCGGGCAGGGGTTGGATGGTGAGCCGGAGTGGATGGTGTTCATGACTTTGGTGCTGTCATCGTCGCTGACGTGGGTCCAGGAGAGCAGGAGGTTGTTGTGGCTGGGGATAGTGAGTCTGAGGTGTTGGCGACTGCTGGTGAGGTCTTGGTGTTGAAGCTGTCATGGATAATGGGGGCCGCAGCAGGCTGCTCCATATCCTACATCACCACCAAGACCTGGAACGACCTGACCCCCATCTCTGAACAAAACACCTTCCATGGCAGACTTCAGAAAGAAACTCAAGACCTGGCTGCTGGACTGAGATATGGCACCCTCAGCACCCATATACCCCTAGGGCTGGCAGTGCTGCTATTTACAAATGTCATTTGAATGATTGATTGATTTATTGGTTGATATGAATTTGCATCAAAACCCAAGGGTAGTTGCACAGGAATGCCATTACACCACAGATGACATGCCACCATAAGGCAAAGTAACAAACCGCCTCACATTGCACATGTAGGAAAGAGCCCTTTTTGTATGGTCACCACCACACTTTTTTCTGCAGTGCTTGATGGTGATGATTCTGAAAGTGCACTAGATTCTGCTAACCAGGCCCAGTGCCTGTGCTCTCTCCCTAAATATGAATTTGTATCTATTGGAAAAGAAAACTCCATGTTGGAAGTCTGGAATGTGGTTATTTATTATAAGATGAAATCTGCACAAGGAGCTGTGCCAGCTTGACCATAAGAGAGACCTTCTCAGCTCCAACTGACTGCCCCAACCAACATCCCCATAACACTGTTCCCCTCACATTCCACCCCGAACATTCCACCTATCTATGCCTCACAGTATCCCCAATTGGCAAGGACGTTAACCCCCTTATAAATCCCTAGGAAGTGGTACCAGTGGTACCCTAGGCATAAGAGTTAAAGGGACCACCAGGACCTCCAGGAATATTTGTGCCACCCTAAGTGACCCAAGTAAACCTATGACGTCATGCTTGTGAGCCCAGGAGGCATGGGGCATTATATTAAAATTGTGGGCATATATGTGCAAGCTGATATGCCATAATAGTGGCCTTTGCCATTAAAGGCTTCTATACGTGGTCAGTAAAACATAGGCTAAGATGGGCTGGCACCTGGGCAGCCTGAGGTAGTCATCTCCTTTATGACCCCGCTGAAGTATGTCATGGTCGGTATCAAACAACTTGTCTCATTAATCCCGTCTTGAATCCAAAGTCGAATTCAATGTAACGTGTACCCAGGTTCCTTAGAGGTTACCCATCTGGGTGCCTCAGTATTTCCTGTGCCCCAGCTTACAGCCTGGAGTTGCTACCACCAAGACAGGATTCTGATCCCCTGCAAAGAATTTTGAACATTCCCAGGAGTCAGAAACAAAGGCATGCCTGGGCAGGAGGTGTCACCTTCCTTCTTGGCAGGAGGGCTAATGAAGTGGCATATAAAGGCGATGAGCTTCAAAGGGAATACCGCCTCTGATATGCAAGTAGGCTGTCCCCCAGAGGAGCACACAGCCATTCCCCCGGCCCCAGGCACATATGCAGGTGGGAAAAGTAGGTCGTAAAGAGGAGTACACTCCCAGAAAGCTAGCCATAACTCTAGGGTGGGATACCTGATCTGTGAAGCCAAAGGATGGGTTCTGCCTTTTCAGAAAGTGGAAAATAGAGGGTTCTAGGGAGAAAAGGTGATGCACACCACCAGATGTGGTCACCTCAGGGATAGATTAGCTTCTGGGGTCCCATTGGCCACTTGCATCCAGAGCTCCTAACACGCTTGAATCTAGGATTTAAGCACCACCTATACCAGAAACATAGATCTGATTCCAATTGCAACCAAGGACATAGAGGAGACCCAAGTCTGTGACTTCAGGACCTGCATAAAGAAAAACACAAAACTCTGCACCTGTGGCAACCTCCCTGCAACTCCAAAACTGCTACTCATCCTGGACCAGAGACTGTTTCCAAAGTGAAGAGGAACTTCTTTGTGCACCAAAGGCATCTCTATAATGCCCAAGAACTAGAGGTAATAGTTTCCTGCAGTCCACAGAAATCCGCATGCTCTGAGAACCAAAGAATCACTGGCCATCAGGCCCACTGAGGGACCGCCCAAAAGTAAATGTTCTAGTGCCTTATGGGAAATGAAGTCCTGACATCCAGCAAGTTTGAGGCTGCTACTATTTTCCCTCAGACTTCAGGGTGTTGAAGTCTCCAAATGCTATGTTTGCCGCTGCTAAGGTTTATTGGTAGCCAGCCATGCAATCACCACCTTTGCTCGACTCTGCACCTTGAGGAAACCCCAAACACCTTCAGCTACCCACCTCAGTGGCCCCGATGTCGAGCTTTTGCATCAGTTTCCTCTTCTGCACTATCTAAAAGGTAAGAATAGCACCCACATCTATCACTTACAGTACCAAGGACAGCAAGGACCACTCTGCACCAGGGCCGTAGGAGCCAGGTAACTTTGTACTGCCTGGTGAATCTTGGTCCAGGGAATTATCCCAGCTTACCCTCCAGTGGGTTTCCCTGAACACGACCTGCAAGTGACCATGCTTCACAAGTGTGTTCCTCAGCCAACGCAGCTCCCGTTTTCTGCACCAAGGACAGCCAGAATAACTCTACACCTGGGCTCTACAAGACAGGTAAAATTTACTGACTGTTGAATTCTGATCCTGGGATCCACATCACCTTAACAATCAGTGGTTTTCACTGGACTCAACCCACAGGTGTCCGATTGTCATTACCTGTTTTCTCCAATGACTGCAATGTTAAAGTTTGACAGTTGTGAACTGCACTGGTTTATTTTTCACTCTAAAATCCATACCTCTGATTATACATATCTGATTGTGGTCATATTGGTGTCTAAACTTATATACAAATCTGCTCTATTTTTATAAATTGTCGTACATTTTTTTTAGGCATGTCAATTAATTATCACCCATATCGGGACTCTGAAATGCTTATGACTGCTCTATGCGACACAATGAGGACTGAGGTAGGGATTTATTACTGTGAATCCAAATGACCCAGTTTGGGACATTGTGTGAGTACTGCATTGTGAGACCTAACCAGCCTTGCTTCATAATACTCCACTTTCTTACAGCACAGCTTTGCATTACATTTGGTTGCAATACTATGCAAACTGTGATTTGCGTTTGGTTGTAAATACCAATACAGCACTTTGCATTAGGTTTGTGTTATAGTAGTAAGGCAAACCTGACCTAACGTCTTTTTAAATCTGGGACACTGTTTTTTAAAGGGATAACTGTAGCTGGAAGAAGAAGGGTGTGGTCATGAGGGCTCAAGCTTTCCCTTTTGTAGACAAAGGCGGTCATTCTGACCCTGGTGGTAAAAACCGCCAGGGCCGTGGTCCGCGGGAGCACCGCCAACAGGCTGGCAGTGCTCCTTTGGGCATTCTGACCGCGGCGGTACAGCCGAGGCCAGAAACGGAAAGTCGGCGGTGTACCGCCGGCTTTCCGCTGCCCAGGGGAATCCTCCATGGCGGCGCAGCTTGCTGCGCCGCCATGGGGATTCCGACCCCCATACCGCCATCCTGTTCCTGGCAGCCGAAACCGCCAGGAACAGGATGGCGGTATGGGGGTCGTGGGGCCCCTGGGGGCCCCTGCAGTGCCCATGCCAATGGCATGGGCACTGCAGGGGCCCCCGTAAGAGGGCCCCACTTAGAATTTCAGTGTCTGCTTAGCAGACACTGAAATTCGCGATGGGTGCTACTGCACCCGTCGCACCCCTTCCACTCCGCCGGCTCCATTCGGAGCCGGCTTCCTCATGGAAGGGTGTTTCCCGCTGGGCTGGCGGGCGGCATTTTGGCGGTCGCCCGCCAGCCCAGTGGGAAACCCAGAATGACCGCTGCGGTCTTTTGACCGTGGTACGGTCTTCTGGCGGTTCCCGCTTGGCGGGCGGCTCCTGCCGCCCGCCAAGCTTGGAATCACCCCCAAAGTCTAGTTTTGTATGCTGGGAATGTGTTTTCCTCACAATAACCTAGAGTACTATGCTATAAGACTATAAGATCACAGAAACTGATGGGTTGTACAACACTCTCAAGCAGATCCAGCTTTTGATTAAATTCTGTAATTGGATACTGCATGAGTCCTATCTTGAAAGTATTTATTCCAATATAACTATAAACAATCAACTTTATGACAAGGGCAGAGGCTCCTATAATGCTACAGGTTCCTTCTTTTATCTCAAGAGCAACCAATCTTTACAAACAACTTCAATTCCTATGACCCCCTTAAAAACATAAAAAAATAAAACACTGTAATAGTAGACCAATAAATGAACAGCATGCCCAGTAATACAGCTGAATAGGGGCAACAAGTCATCTTTTCTTAGTGCTCATAGTAAAGATAAGTATGATTTCACAAACAACACTATTTAACCAATTTTAACAGATTTTCATGTAGCCTAACAAAAACATGCCATAAGCAGGCATATACAAGTGACAAGATAATAACATTTGTTCTCGAAAAGGGCCTGATCATAGTGGGACAGCAAGTATTGTGCAACAGGAGGTATTAGCCAACAATAAAAAGGTTAAGCAACAATAGGAACTGCCAGGTCATAACTGGCAGAACTACAACTCACGTACTTAAGGAGGGGTGAATGTGTGTGCTGGCTCCAAAGGTGAGCCCTAAAGTCCAATATGTATCTTACATTATGGAGGAGTAGTGCCATACATACATTAAATCAGGACGTCTTGTATATTAACAAATGCAGACAGGAGCCCAGATCAATGGGAAAGATAGACTAGTGGTCGGTGCAGAGTGTTATGAGTATCACAATGGTATAGTGGCCAACGAAGGACTCTTGAAGCTCGCTGGTTCCCTCTATGAGTTCTTGCAATTCATGTAGCAGAGCATCCCATTTCATTGCAATGAGGACCCTGAAAAGACAGTGGGCTTCCTCTTGCCGAAGGGCCACGGATTCAGTCTTTGCCCATTTGGGAGTTGCTGCACGCCAATACTGTAATCCTGGTAGTGTGCTGGCTTTCAAGGGCATTGGAATGGATCTCTGAACCATTAGAAAAATCAGGTCTCGAAAGCAGTTGTGACGCTCCGTGATGTTTTAAGTTTGAATGTACCCAAAAATCTACTCTCCGTGGAGCACACCCCCGTCTGCTATGTGATGTGAGTCAGTGTGCTTGTGCCCTCCCGCCATAGTGCCGCCACCACTGGCCAGCTCAAAAACATGTGAGCCATCTGGGGCACCTTGAAGTGCAGCCAAACGCCATGTGTAAGGGAGCTGACGTGAGATACACCCCATGCAGAAAATTATACTGAGTTTATTGTATTTTAGTATTACAAGAGAGTTTTTGTGGGTACACTAAAACATAGTCCCACTCCCTTTGCATCAGGGCACATGCAATGTCACACTCCCACTTCTGTCTAGTGGATTGCAGAGGGTTGTGCGTGTGTATGCCAAGGCCAAATGAGCCATATAATTAGTCTGTGACCACTGCCTATGGCATGGAGCATGTGCACCAGGGGATGTGATTCTGGTTCTGTGTCAGCTATCTGCCAGACACATTGCATTTTGGTCTATCAGTGTCTTATATGCCAGGAAGTGGCCCATTGGCAATTGTGATCTGCCTGCAGGTGCATAAAAGGAATGAGTGCAGTGTTTTGAAACAGTGAGCCAAGAAGGTTGACCACCACAGTTTCTCACGCCTCAAGACCCTCCCGTCCAATCAAATTACTGAAAGGGCAGATAGAGCTAATGTGTATCTCGTTCGTGTATGATATGAGGGCTGGTAGCAGTCGTTGACTTCTGTGGTAGCTGGTGTGTGCTATTTGCAAGAGATTGTTGGGCCACGCAGGAACTTTACCATGCAGTAGTAATGTCTCTTGCACAATGTGCCAAGCTCGGACTGATGTGAAAGATCCTGTCTCTTGTAGGAGGTGTCCCGCTTCCCAATGGGATGACTTCTGCAGTTGCACCACTAGATTATAATGTTTAAAATTGGGGCTTCCATGTCCTCCTTTCTCCACTGAGAGCTGGAGTTTGTGTATTGCAACAAGGCGTCGGCCCTTGTTCCAGCGGAAACTTTCCAGCATGCCATGTAGGGTAAGGAATGTGTTACTGGGAGGTTGTGAAAGAAGTAGAGTAGGCGAGGGAGCATCACCATTTTGGATATAGACACTCGATCCTGTACAGTGAGCAGGAATGTGCTCCAGTATGTCATCAGGTGGGGTAGGGAGGTAATGGCCCTAGTGAGATTGCCATCAAAGAGGTTCTGAGTATTACAGTAGATGCGGATGCCCAAGTGTTGGATTGTGTGCGGTTCCCAATTTATAGGATGGGAATCCACCAATAAAAACTGCAGAAGGCAGTCTGGGTTGAGGAGAAACAGGCATGACTCAGCCCGGTTCACTTCCAAACCTGATGCAGCACAAAACTCTTCTAGGACATCCCCGGTCTCCTCTATCCCAATTCAGATGTCTCAGACATAGCAAAACATGTCATCTACATGAAGTAAGGCGCTATGCATTTGGGAACATATGTATACTCTGTTTGCACTGGATTTGCGTCATTTCTATTTACACAAATCCGGCGCAAACTTAACTCCATATTTATATTTTGGCGCTAGCCATGTCTAGTGCCAAAATATTGTAGTTAACATCATTTTTTACCTGTGGAAAACTACCTTGTGTTAATGAGATGCAAGGTAGGCGTTCCAGGGCAAAAAATTACTCAAAGGCCCTAGCGCCTTATTTATCCTCCCGTGCAAAAATCACACACGGTAGGAGGAGGGCCTTAAATGATTATTTAAAGCCTGGGTATGGGCAGGCGTTAGGGGACCTGTGGGCCTTGTTTACATGGTCAGAGACCATGGAAAGAGCCCACAGGTGCCCTTCCCTGCCCCCAGGGACACCCCCACCCACCCACATCCACACCTGGAGACACCTGAGGAGTGGGGGACCCATCCCAGGTAAGTCCAGGTAAGTATATTTACATTTTGTGCCATGGGACTTTGCCCAATGGCCATGCCCAGGGGACATAAGTCCTCTGGGCATGGCCATTGGGCTGGGGGCATGACTCCTGTCTTTATTAAGACAGGAGTCATGTCCATGGGGGTTGTGCATCAAAAAAATGACGCTAGTCAGTTTAGAGTCTTTTTAAAAAATATTCTAACCTGACTAGCTCCATTTTTTCCCTCACAATCTCCAGCTTTCCTTACGCCTCCCCTACCCGGTCAGCATAAATAATTTTGACGCTAATGGGGCCTTGGCGACTGCTAGCGTCATAGCTTAAATATGACGCCCGGCTGGAGTTCAGGAATGGCGCTAGCAGGCACTATTCCTTTTGGCGGAAACCTGCGCTAACGCATGGTTGAGTAAAAAAGTATAAATATGGGCCTTAGTCACCCATCAGGATGCCCCAGGCTTGTGTCCCCCTGCTGCAGCTGTTGTGCTAGCGGCTCCATTTCAAGAACAAATAGGAGTGGAGATAGAGGGCATCCCTGGCAAGTTAATCTGCTTATTGGTATTGGATCTGAAATGTGCTGTCCAACCTTGACCCAGGTCATACGGTCTGTGTAGAAGAGATGTATGAGGTGCAAGAGTCTGTCTGCAATGGCCCCTTTTTACAGTGTCACAAAAATGAACTCCCAGTCCACTGTGCCAAATGCTTTCTCCGGGTCCAGCACTACACAAGCTGCATGTGGCAGTAGACCGGTGCATGTTCCATCACTCTGTGGGGTCGGTGTATGTTTAGGGTGGTTGACCAGTTTGGGATGAACCCATTTTCATCTGTATGGACCGGGGAGTGTGGGTACTCAAGAATGTTCCCAGCAATTACCTTACTAAGTATTTTATAACCAGGCCCCAGGATAGATAGTGGGCAATATGATGACACCTCAGGGGATCTTTGTCCGCTTTTAGTAAGGAGACAATCAGGGATTCACAAAGCATCAGAGGAAGGTGGCCCTCTGCCATGGCACATTGATAGAGTTCGAGCATCTTTGGAATTAGAAGATCCTTGTAGACCTTTCAGTACTCAAATGGGAGTCCATCTAGTCCAGGAGTTTATATGGGATGGAACTTCCAATGGCTCCCATGATCTCTTTTTCCCTGATGGGTGCATTAAGATCCACTCGGACCATGAGGCCACAGTTGGCACTGTGGTTCGAACAAAGAAGTCACACATGTGGTCCTTGAGATTGATATGGGGGGACTGTGTAACAAAACTGGGCTCTATGCAAATGCCCTTTCCCCCACTTTTTGTCCCCCATTTGGACCCCTAGATGCTGGGTTTTCAACTCTGCTAACAAGGCCCCAGTGTATGTGTTCTTTCCCCAGAGTATTTGTCAATATGGTGAATTCCGAATTGGCAAAACATTACCCCCTTGTAAACCTCTAGTAAATGGTACCCAAGGTACACAGGGCATATAATTTAAAGGAGTCCCAGGGGCTGCAGCGCAAGTTTGAGTCACCCTAGGTAACCCATGCAAACTCCTGATGGCAGTCCTGCCATTGCAGACTGCTAGAGTAGTGAAAACTGCTTAAGTTTAACTCTGCCCTCACTACGACTGACACAGCCCCATGCACTGGCTTCTATGTATGCCAGACACCACTGAGGAAGGTCTCTTTAGGAGGCAGAGTGGCAGGGTGTATTGTATGTAAGATGCAGACATATAAGCACAAGCTTCTATGTCTCTACAGCCCCCTTTCCATTGAGGTACACTTAAGTTCAGGTCAGTTCGTAGGATAATATCAAACCTAAGCCCAGGATGACCAGGGCTGCTAGCTCCAGTATGGTGCTGCCTAGATATGTCTAGTTTGGTGTCAAACAACTTGCCCTCTTAAACCAACAGAAATCTTGTGTTGAGGCACACTAGAGGTTCCCACCTCCCTTTATACACTGGCTGAGCAGCCCATTCTTTTTTTGCACTTGAAGCCACAAAGACAGGTGATTGGCCTCCTTCCAGGAAGACTGGGCACTCCCATAAGTAAAAAAAAAAAAGGCTGAGGTGGACAGTAGGTCACACATCCCACCCCACAGCCAGGCTAGTGCATAGAGCCATCACTGAGGTGAGCTTTAAAGGCTGTACTGCACCTGATAGAAGTTTGTGCTGCCCTCCAGTGAGGAAACACCCACTCCCCGGCTCCAAGGCACATTTGCTCATGGACTGGTGGGAAATCAGGTTTGCATGGCTGTGCACACCCTCAGCAGGCTGACCACACCTCTTGTATGAGCAGCCCAGTCTGTGCACTTCATTTCTGTTTCTGCCACCTCAAGAGTGGTAGCTAAAGGTGACCTGTCCCACCAGAAGGTGATCACCTCAGGGGTGGATTAACTGTAGGACCTAGCTGCCCATTGGCCACTGGCCCCACACCCCTAACTCCCCTAAATCCAGGATTTAAAGGACATCCCTGACACAAGAACCCTAGATCTGATCGACCAACTTCAAAGAAGGACACAAGAAGATCTGTATCACTGACAACCAGACTCTTCCCACTACTCCATAGCAAAAGGGGAAAATTCTATTGCTAAGGAAATAGACTGGGAACGATGTGATCGACCTTTGTCGTTGGCTGAAGCTCATCACTCCCAACCAGAAGCACCTTTACTTTCCCCTGGACTGGTGGTACCAGTCCCCTGCAAACTGCAAGTAAAATGACCGCAGAACCCAAAGTTTCACCGGCCATTGGGCCTGCTGTGGGATAGTTGAAAACCAGATTGTCCAATGTCTTTTGGGAGTCATAGTCTAGTCTTCCTCCAAGTTTCCAGCAGCTGCCTCAATCTCCCAGACCCCGGTAACATCTTAAACGATTCCTGCACCCTTACCACTGCCAAGGCTTGTTGCTTGCAAGCCTGGTAACTAAGCCCTTCACTCAAAGCTGCAGATGCAGAGCACAGTGTGCAACCTGCAACCGACATCTGCAACCCAGCCCCAGCGGAGATTTAGCATCTCCTTGTCAGCATAGTCGTGCTAATGGTAAAATCAGCACCAGTTCGAGCCCTGTTCAGCACCATGGACATCCAGAAAAACTCTGCACCCTGTCCCCATGGACCTGGTAGTTACAGCCTGTGGCCTGTTGTGGCCTGCTCCCAGTGCCCTCACTAGCTGAGGAATGTAAAGGTTCCCAGCAGCTCGACCTCCAAGTGGTTCTTTGTCACCAGTGCACCCCTGCTATTGACTTCAATACAAGTCTCATTCAGCACCACAGACAGTCAGGACAACTCTGCACCCGGACTCCACAGGCCGGCTAAAACTGCTCTGACTGTTATTATCTGGTCCTAGGGAAAATAACACAAATAATGGACGGAATGCAGAATTAATCAAACATTCACAGATCTGGGTTAAATCCATCAAATCTTTTTCTCACCATGCCACCCCAGTTTGGACCCAAACATATGCAAATGAGTCTTGACCCTGTTCCACATGGGAACAGTTCAGCACGAACTGCCAAGCCAGGTCCTCCCTGACTGGAAACAAGCATCCTGGGACCGGTTTCAGAGTATCACCTTTCATCAGCCAGGCTACCTTGAATCCAGTGACATAGGGATCCCGGCACCCACATCTGGGCATACCCGGCACACTTATGGTGACAAGAGCAAACAAACACAAATGATGGACGGAAGGCAGAATTAATCAAACATTCACCCCCAGTCACAGATCTGGGTTAAATCCATCAATTATTTTGCTCACCATTCCAACCCATTTTGGACCCAGCCATATACAAATCAGTCTTGACCCTGTTCCCCACGGGAACAGTCCAGTCCAAACTGCCAAGCCAGGACCTCCCTGGACCGGAAACAAGCATCCTGGGACTGGTTTCAGGGTATCACCCTTCATCAGCCAGGCTAGCTTGAATCCAGTGGCATAGTGAGACCAGGACCCAGGTCAGGACATACCCCGCGCACTTATGGCAACAACAGCTAACAAACACAATTAATGAACGGAATGCAGAATTAATCAAACATTCACCCCAGTCACAGATCTGGGTTAAATCCATCAATTCTTTCGCTCACAATACCACAGGGACAGCATTAGCTTAACCCCTGCAAGGGTTCTATGCAACTCATCTTTTAAGTGAATTTTTTGCAACACATGCTATTCTAGCCATTGACTTCAATGCAACGTTAAAAGCCATTTCTACACTGATTTTCTATTGCTTCTAAAATCAATATGTGTGGTTCTACGATATCCATACTGCTAGTTTTGGTGCCTAAATTTATATGAAATAAGTCCTATTTTTTAAAATTGGTGTTGGATTTCTTTCTGGTCATGTCAATTACTTATTGGCCATGTTTGTGTTGTGAAATGCATAGCACGTGTTGTGCTAAGTAAAGCTTGACTGCTCTTTGCCATACTACCAGGACTGAGCTAAGGATTCACTAGTGTGAATCCAAGGACCATCTCTGGGGTATTGTAAGAGTATTACATGGTGAGGACTAACCCCCACACACAAAATATTCCACTTTCATACAGATCGTATAACTGTTGATAATGTCCATGAATATTTCATGAGTGTCTGATTGGCTAATGACTAGGCAGGTCGGAGATTGCTGGATCATGGTTATCGGTGCATTCGGTGATGTGCTGGGCAGCAGCCAAGCTAGCAATTAGGAAGATTTGTTGCCTTCTACATGCAGTTTTGCAATCAAAGTTGTTTGATCAGGCTAGCATGGTGATCTCTGGCCACCTCTATTGTTTTCCTGGCAGCAGGGATATCATGATCCTAACCCTCAAAGGTGCCCAGAGATGTCGTCAGACCAGTTAAGTCTCTATGGAGATCTGATCTTGCACCCACCACTGCGTTAATACAGTGGTCACGAAGTACTACCTTTAAGTCTTCCCATTCTATGGCTCTAGTGGTAGCTATGATGACCCAGTTCTCTTCCAGGTAGTGGGACAGCATCTTTCGAGTTGTGTCCTGAAATGCAGTACCCTCCAACATGGCTGTTATAGGCACCACATGGTAAGGGGTGGGTGGAGCATTGCCTATTCAAGGTGAATTTGGAGCAGATTGTGGTCTGAGAAGGTCTTCCTTAAGTACTCTGCATTGTTGACTTGTGAGTGAATGGTTGGGTGGCACAGAATTTGGCCAAGGGGCACATGTAAATCATGGGGGCCAAAAAATCGGAGTATTCTCCAGCTATCCAATAAAGACCACTGTGAAATCCATTGAGTGACGCCTGCTGCAGCTTCTACGGTAGGGGAGATAAGCATTGGAGGGTGTGATTGGTCCAGGCTGGGGTTGAGGATACAATTGTAGTCTCCTCCGATAATCCATGGAATGTGTGCCCATGTAGTGAGGGTAACCAAGAGGCTGGCCAAATGAATTGATGTATAACATGTCACTTTCGCAGTGTTCTCATACCTAGAACATTCCACATTATTATCTGCAGCCTAGTCATGTCTCCTTCGTGGTGTAGGATGCGGTTTTGGCCCTGGGCCACTGCGTGTTCCACTGCATGACCTGTTTAACAGGTATAACAGAACCCTTAACTCACCTCCCAGGGCAGCTGTGTGGACTGCGAGTGCTTAAAGACGTAACACACAGACTCATTAGTGGGGAACTCCGGGATATGAAGACACACAGGGAACTCCAACCAGGGTGCATTTTTGGGGGGTGAACAGTAAATCCCAACCGGACACTGGGCAGGTGTTGGGTGTGTAAGATTGTGGGCAGACCATGGGCATGACACAGAGATTTATTGCGGATTTATGAAGTGTAGGAGTAAGTATGAGTTGCTTCTCCCCCCAGTGCCAGGAATCCGCAGACAGTGTGAGGAAATCATTTTTCTGGTTTGCTAACACCTTTAGTTCAGCTGGGATCAAAAGTGGGTATGTGAGGCCCTCCTGTTGCAGTCATTTCTAGATTCCCAAAAAGGAAGCCCTGTGGCACTGTACTGTATATAATCTAGAAATAGGAAGATCCTATATTGTCATATAGTAGTTGTGCTGAGGTGCGGACCACATGCAGTATGGCTTTTTTTATCTCTGAAGGTCATAAGTCCGAACATTACCGGTCTGAGAGGTGTGAGGCAGGCGGAGACTTGATGAGCGTGCTCTGTGAGATAATGAGCTGATAGTTTTGCGGGTGCAATCATTTTTTCTAACCATGTCTTGAAGACAGTCACTTGGTCTGAACCCTGTGCCCCTTAAGGGAATCCAACAATTTGGATGTTGTTATGGAAGGATCACCCTTTGGAGTCTCCCCCCTTGCTTTCGAGCTCCTGGAATTTGGCAACCAGGGAATAAACTTCCCCTTCAAGATCGAATTCAGCAAGTTGAATTTAATTTGGTGAGTGTTCTATTTGGGTGACACGGCCAGAGAGTTTCATATGATCTTCGTGGACTAATCCGACCTCCACTTCCACCATGTGGACCCGGTTGCATAATCCTGTTTGGTGTCAACTATAGCTTTGAGGATCTTAACTAGGGATGGGTGGAGCTGATGGAGTTCCACTCCATAGAATTCCACGGAGTTGGTTAATAACATTGTGGAATTCTGCAGAGGCGGAGTTCTGTTAGCTGCAGGGTGGCCCTGAATGCACCTGATCTGGGAAGTGCTAAGCCAGGGTCGGGCACATTCAGGAGGACAGGGCCATAGGCAGCAAGTGCACATGGGCAGGCTGATGCACAAGAGGTCTGAAACAGAAGCTTTCGCTGCCTACGGCCCTGGCCAGAATTCAGACCAGGGACATAGACAGCGAAGGCTGCCCTTTCAGGTATGTGCACCAGTGAGTGTGCACCTAGAAAAACAAATATGAAGACTTACCTGGGTCCTTGTTCCCAGGGAGTCCTCACTGCCAGTGGCCTGGCTGGCTCCCTGGATCATCTGGAGCTGCTGGGCCACTGCTGAGCAGCTTCACGCGGGGAAGTGCGTAGTGCAGCCTAGTTATGGGCTACACAGCGCTAGCGCAGGCTGTCTGAGCATGCTCTGTGTGGTCCATAACAGGGTTGCAGTGCGCACACGGTGAGCTCTGCCCTGCAGCAGGGCTAGAGGAGTTTTTGGTGAAACTGTTCAAACGGAGAGGAGCTCACCGCCCACCCCTAATCTTAACCAGTTTGTCTTCCGCAAGAGACAGGGCTCTGTCTGCCTTCGGTGTTTCATGCTCAGGGCGGTTGATGGACGCAGGTTCTTGATCGTCCAGTGATATTCTCTTCCTCTGACCCACCACCCCATCTCTGACAAAAGGTTGAGTGCCAGTGCTGAAATGTAAATAGTGTTGCCAAGACACAGGTCCTTCAGGGGAGGGGGGTCGGGGAGGTACCCCACTGTACTTCTAGTGTGCAACTATTGGGGGCCTGTTTGGCTCTGGCACACTTCTGGAAGTGCCTTGCCAGGGCGACATGCGCAGTCTCAGCAGCGCATGCCATAGCCTGTGCCCCTATGTCTAGGCATACAGTCCAGCCCAGGCCAGATTAGCGAGGGCCTCATATGTAGTCTACTATGGAAGGAGAGGTAGGCCCTGGGAGAGGGAGAGGCTCTGAGGCCGCAGGCCAGTTCCATAACAGGACCCACCACTCCCCACCAAGCACAACCCAGGTATAGCTGGGGGGCGCACAAGCAGCCCAGATCACCTCCAAGTTCATGGTAAGGTTCTTAGTGCAGTGCAGTGAAGGGACAGCATCATTGATCTGGGCCTTTTCTGAGGATGGCAGTGGGTCCCTTTCACCCCCCAAGCCCGCTGAGCAACTTAATAGTCCAGTTTCGCTCTCTGCAACAGGGACCCACATGTCTTCAACCTCTGATGTATAGGAGCACAGAGTGCATGTCAATGTCTTTGTGGTCAGGAGGGAAGGCCATGGTGGGAGCCCAGAAAAGGTATAGACTGCACAGATCCCAACCACTTCCTCTTCAATCATGGCTGAGTAAAGCATGCAACCCCAAGCAAGCCTAGTGGGAGAGGAAGAGGAAACAGTAAATAACCCTGACAAAGAGTCAGGTTGCCCAAGCCTTCTTGGGAACCACAGTAACAGGCCCCCTGTGGGTGTAGGCTGGGGTTATGGGCACTATAATATAATATTGGGCCCTGCTGCCCCTTCCTGTTTGTAAGTCGTTAGGTCACTGATGAATCCAGGGAGGAGGCTGGGCCACCGGATGTAGTACAGGCACCCCCATGATGCTCAGTAAATATACTTACTGCAATTCGATGCATCATGGTATGGGGCAGACATGTGGTCCCCCTATGTAGATTGATGTAGCTGATGATGTTGCATCCAGCCCCCGCAGGTGTGATCTGCAGGCCGTTCAATGGTCCCGGGTGTCCTTCTGGCCTCCCGGGCAGTATTATGGTGGTTATGTTGGGGGCCCGTGCTTGATGTGACAGTTTGGACGTGAGGCAGAAAGCACTCTGGTGTGCTAAATCCAGGGACAAAGAAGGGGGCTGGGGTCCCTCGTAAGGCATGTGTGCCCTGTAGGCCTCAGCAGCCTACTTGAGAATTTCAGCTGCCCTCATTCCAGTGGGGCAGCAGGCAGTCAAGTGCCGTCCAGTGGTGCAAGGGGGAGCCCGCTATGTGTGACTGCCCGCCCAAGTTGGCTGTAAGGGCGATGTGCCTCACCTCGTTGTGGTGCTCCAGAGCAATAATGGCCGCAGGGGACAGCAAGGCCTCCCACCATGCTACTTGCCCAGGCCTCTCATTGCTGTTGGGAACCCTTACAAGCAGTCAATCATGTTCCCGGGCTGGGCAAATGGCTCAATGAAACTCTGGGGTAGGGGGTCAGGGTGATGAGGGCTGTTGAGGGCAGGGCAACTACAGCCTGGATTGGAGGGGATAGTGTTGGATCATGGATCGTAGTACAGAGTGGGTTTATAGCACATCTGCCATCTACTTCAAGCAACTTAATTCATGTATTAGTTATTAGGCTTTATAAGTTATGTACATACTTTGTTTGATTTTTGCCTAAACAAGGTAGTGGGCTTTCACATACCACTGCAACTGTAAACACTTGCATGTCTTCTACCTTCCATTGCCATCTATGTCAGTCTCACAGCATTCTGCTGGTTAGCCGCTCTCATCCAGTGCTGCCCCTGCTCTTGTGACAGCAGTTTCCTTCTGTCCTGTTAGGCCTCTCTGTGCCTCTCTAACTACTCTTTTCACACTGGTGTAGCGTAGAGGACAGCAAGATGTTCTTCTATAACGCTACTCATTTCTGCACCTTGCCAGCCTTTATGCCTTCTGAGAGTAGAGCAATGATCATTTAAGGAGCTCGAGAGAAGCCTGATGAGCCTTGTTGTATCTGCCTTGGGTGGTTTGTGCTGTCTTGCCACTTTCAAAGGAGAATGCCTTTTTTTAGTGTTTATTGTGTACATTTTTAAATTAACACTATCCTAAAAACCTTAGGCCCAGATTTAAGAGGGCCTAGCACCTCCTTACGCCACATTAGCATAATTTATTACGCTAATGTGGCCCAACAGAGGCCAAATTCTCTGTCCCCAAATTTCTAAACAAATGCATTGATTTTTGTGTTCACCTTTTTGTTTCTTGTTACCGTACCATATTAGAGGTATTGCATTTTATGCAAGTAATACAAGGATTTCTATTGTATTGTGTTCTAATAGTATTTATATAGCGCTTACTACCCCTGATGAGGCGTCAAAGCGATTTTCGGCGAGTAGCAAGCTACTCCGGAACCCAACAAGAATTAGTGATGGATTAGTATAGGGAAATATAAGTACAGTTTTCGTATTATTATGAGTTAATTCAAGCCAGCGATATGAGAGTTTGTTAGTTAGATTGACTGGAGTAATGGAGGGGTGGAGGAAGAAAGAATCCAGAAGTATTAATTTGGAGTATATGGTAATAGGATTTAGGCTTGGGATGAGTAAAGGAGGATGGAGGAGGGAAGAGTCTGTGGAAGGGGTTAGGGAGATCATAGTAGCAGGGTGAGATAAATGAGGGTGAATTTAGTAGGGTTGTTTGGGAGGTCATGGTAGTAAAGTGAGGTTTGGTGAGTTAGATGTGGAAGCGGAGGGAAGAGCTTAGGCAGAGTTATTTAGGAGATGAAAGTAGTAGAATGGATTTGGGATGAGTCAGAGTGGGAATGGAGGATAGATTGACAGAGACATGACATATGGTGATGGGTAGATAATTGTGATATAAGATGGGAAAAGGTATTCATAGATATCTAGTATGACAACCCACCCAGGAGCCATGCAATGACCCATGAACATGCCAAGCACAGAACAACTTACACACATACATACATATATACAGGTACACAAACACACATACATACACACATGAGTACACACACATATGCACAAATATATGTACACACATTTACATTTTTAAAACCATGAGTAAATATACTTAGTTAAACAGGTTTAAAGAGTGTGTGTGTAGGGTATTGTTATGACATAGTAGTGATACATATTTTCTAAAGAAGTGTACATAACTAGAATATACACACAATCAGAAATAAATATTTATCAACATAGGCATATGCAGTCCATAGTTGTTTGAATATGGTGGTTATGAAGGAAAGAGACAACTCTTGAGTAGTTTTCTGAAGACAAGAAAGTTATCTGTGGCTCTTATAGTTGGGGGTAATGAATTCCATAGTTTGGCTGCTTGAACGAAGAAGGATGTACCACCTATAGTCTTTTTCTTGTATGGTGGTGTTCTAAGGTGGGGTGCCAATCTTGAGGGGAGGTTTCTTTGTTGAATGTATTTGGTTATTTTGTTTCTGATAAAAAGCAGTCCTGTTCCATTTATAGCTTTGTGGGTGATACAAAGCAGCATGAAAGTGCATCTTCTGGCAACGGGCAACCAGTGTAGTGCTCTCAAGGCAGGGGAGATGTCGGCTTGTGGCATTACATCTAATTGTAGCCTTGCTGCGGAGTTCTGAATACGTTGTAGTTTTTTCATAATAGTTAGAGATGATCCATGGTAGAGGCCATTGGCATAATCCAGTTTGGATAGTACAAGCGAGATAGTAGCTTGCATCTTGTGTGGAAATCCAAGGTGGGGGAAGATGCGTTGTAGAGTCTTCAAGGTGATGAAGCTTGTTTGTGCTAATTTGTCCACTTGGGCATTCATAGTTAACTTGGAGTCCATGGTGATTCCAAGGTTTTTGACTTCCTTGGATAATTGAGGAGGTGGTCCGAGATCGTCAGGCCAGGTGCACAGTGGGTCATAACTTTTCCAGTCACCACATATGAGTATTTCTGTTTAGGAGGTATTTAGTTTGAGATGGCTCTGGGTCATTCACTGAACAATGGCTCTGAGGCAACTGAAGATTTCAGAGTTTTCAATGTTTTTGGGGCATTCTAATTTAAGTAGTATTTGTGTGTCATCTGCATAGTTGTAGCATGTGAGATTAAAATCATTGATCAGTTCTGGTAATGATATCATGTAGATGTTGAAAAGCAAAGGTGAGATGATTAATCCTTGGGGGGCCCCTGCTTTTGTGAAGTAGGGTTTGGACGAGAAGGGGGGCAAATAGATGATATTAGAACTTTTTTGAAGTTAGGATGTAATACAGTCAAGAGCAGTCCCTTTTATGCCAGCTTCGTGGAGTCTTTGAATTAGGGTGTCGTGGTCACCCGTATCAAAGGTAGCCGAGAGCTCCAAGAGAAGTAGTGCAGCAACTCCATTGTGGTCGACTGTGTTTTTAAGTTCATCCCAGATTGCTACGAGTGCCGATTCAGTGCCTCTTCCTGGGTGGAATCCAGTTTGGAAGCCTGAAAGTATAGAATTGTCTTCAATGAATAGTGACATCTGGGCGAATACTGCTCTTTCTATCAGTTTGCACAGGAAAGGTCCATTTGTAATTGGTCTGCAGTTGTTGGGGTCCTGTGAGTCTAGGTTTGTTTTCTTTAATAACGGTCGTATGTATGCCTTTTTCAGGTCTTCAGGAAAAGTTCATGTAGTTAAAGAGTTGTTGATGATTCTTCTTACAGGTGTGGCAGCAGAAGTAGATAAAAGAATGTTCTTGAAGATGTGTGGAGGGCAAGGGTAAGAGGGGCAACCGGAAGGCCTGCTTGCTTTGACCTAATCCATAAATTCACCTTGGGATATTTGTTGGAAGGACTGTAGAGGCTGGGTTGGTTTATTCTTAGAGGGTATTTTAGGAAAGGGGTTGGTTCTGATGGTTTTCTTCTGTTTTAAATAGGAGTCCAATGTGTCCGACTTGGTTGTGTAATGAGCTCCCAGTTTGTTTGTGAAATCTTGACTAGTGAGGTGACTTCCTTCCCTGCATGTAGGTTTTTGAAATTCATTGAGAATTTTATAGAATTCCTTGGTTGTAGATTTAGCATTTTGAATTCTGTCTGAGTAGTACCTTTTTTTAGCTTTTTTGATTGATGATTTGTATATTCTGTTAAGTTTGTGTAGCTGCGGTTTGTCTTGACTGGTGTTTGTTTTGAGCCAGGTCTTCTGCAACTTTCTGATTTGTTACTTTATCTTTTTAAGTTCTGTATTTCTCCAAGGTGTTGGTTTTCTTTTGTCGTGTTTAGTTTTTCTGAGTTGTATTAGGATATCAAAAGCTTCCTGTAGCCACTCATAAAGTTTTGGAACAGAATTAATTGTATCAAGATCTGTGTTGGCTGTTAGTTGTACAAAATCATCATCCCACTGGGTTATCTATACAAATCTGTGATCTTCATGTTAAACATTGTGCTTCTGAACAGATATATTTACCCAATTTCTTTTTGATGAATGAAAAGTTCCAGTAGACAAATCACAGCAAGTATATTAATCACTACAGTTAACTTGGCATTTTCATTATCCGCTGTTAATAGCAGGTCACAGGAAGAACTCTGCAGCTTGTGCCTGCAGCTCCATATGATAAAGTGAAGTACTTCTGATCTTGGGGCTCAGTGCAGTGGAACACCACTAAATCTGGCATTGCTTTAATTTGTTTTTCATTTTCATGACAGTTACAGACCACCTGAGTAGGAGTTGCAGACTCCCAGGCATCCTGGAACCACAGGTTAAGAATCACTAGTCTGAGGAAATGAATATATATTAAGGGCTGATTAAAAGTAAAGGTGCTGATAAATAACGATAGTATGGGGTATGCTATTTATAGGGTTCGATAAATACCACCTATTACGTGTTTCTGGGGAATAACGTGGATTTAGGTATTTAACGCACTGAAATCCTCATGAATTGGTAAGTGCCATATGGTTTTATCCTTTTAAATTTTGGCAGGCTTGACCTGCCGAAATTCAATTAAGTTTGAGGTATTTAAATACGTTCCAACTCGTAATTTTGAGCTGTGCATAAACACGGGTTTACACACGGGTTGGAAAACGCTGACAGACTCGTGATCAGGCCCTAGTTTTTTGTTTTTATGCAGTGCTGAGTTATGTGTATTTTTTTTAATCTGGTGTATATTTTGTTAGAGCAATACAATAACTCAAGGGACAGATTTATTTTATAGTGTCAATTTTAAAACAAACAAAATAAATAAAATATATAATTTGGGATTTCTGACGATCAAAATACATAAGAAGGATGGACATTTAATGGGGAAATGTTGATGAATACAACTTTTTATTCTTCACCTCCCACACACACAAAAGTAAACAATATTTTCTGAAAAAACTTGGGCTTCAAGTGCTATTCTGCCATGGAATAGACATGATAAAATAAATGAAATAAAAGTAGTTTAAATGTAGAAGACTGGTTCATCTGAAGGTACGATTTCCATTAAAAAAATATATATATTCAGAGGCTTCAAACCTTCATTCAATACAAACGGTTCAGTATGATAAGCTACCAACCATATAACGTATTAGTAACGTACCGTCTTGAGCGCAGACAACAGACGAACAATTTGTGATGATGTAAACAACATTGCCTGTTTCAAAACGAGTATAAGGGTCAAAAAGTATTAAATAATGCTGAGTTGAAACGGAGTACAAATTAGAATCACCTAACGAAGTCCATGCAGTTCTGTTGAACAATTTCCAATGATCAATCACCCCATGTACATTATGGTTAAAAATTGACGCCTGGTTCATGATAACTCATTCCTGATTGGTTGAATATTCCGTTTTTTTCAGAGTTCTTTGTCAACTGTTCAGTATAGTAAAAGCGTTCTTTCTGCGAGGTTTATCTTTGATAAAAATCGACGTGTTTAATCGCCTAAAGGAAGAATAGATATGCGATTGGATGAAAAGCTAAAACATGCCCAAGTGCACTTTGTTTTCGAGACATTCTGTTTTTTATTTACTTAGTTTTGTGAACTAGACCTCTTGGGCTTTTGAATGCTATGCAGCGGGAGTAGACATCCAAGAGAGCATAAATACAGCATTTGTTACAAGTCACGTGGCACTGCAAGTGAGAAAGAGATGAATAATAAAGCACAGAACAATTTATCAAGAGGAGGGTCAGACTGGAGTAGAAAATAGGCCCGGGCGTCAAAATAAAAGATTTATTTATTAATTTATTAATTGAGTAGGAAAAAAAAGAGACTAACATATTAGAATTGAGCAACTTTTGCTTTTTTAAAACAAACTATCTGGTAGTGAACCGTATTTATTGGTGATTGTTCCTGAGAACATGTCAGATAAATGAAAAATGTTCGCACTGACATTCACTAACTTCCTTACCTACCAAAAAGATGAAATATTGGCACATATCTGATCTTCTACTCAGACAGTGCCGTTGGTCCACCCACACTGCGTGCAATGAGATAACAGCATCCACAGCCGAACAGTACTGCTTGCTACTGCCACCTGGTCATTATTTGAAGATGTTTACAACACCAGCCCACACAAACTCACAAAAGCACCTCACCACAAAACTCTCCCACGCACAGCCACATAAATGCCCCACACATTGACCTGTCAAAAAAGTCCCAACTGGTACTGCCATATTGTCCTACAGGCAGATCCTGATAAAGACTACAGCACACAATTTAGGTCTACATATAGATTTCCACTAAACCGTGTCGATTTATATTTATCAACAAGAGATCGGTTGTATATTAATTGAATAACTCAAAAGAACCCGTAGAATCTCGTTATAAGAATAACATCATCTGCCCTGTCTGAGGTTTCTTATGTGTTGCAAATTCAGGTCTGAAATAGAGGTTTCATGAAAGATTCCATGTGATCCCCTGTCAGTATTGTAGCTGAACTCTGCCTGCTTGCAGAAGACGAAGTGAGTTGGCATAGAAACCAACAACAGGGAATCGCCGATTATTTTTTTTAGCATGTCTTTGAAGTGAAGAACACAATACCAGTAACAGCCCTTGAAATTTAAATCAAGTATTTCGCTACTAGTGTCCTATATCAAGTTCACAGGTGCACTCCTTCAAACAATTTCTTTTTTGGCGTGTCTCGTACATTTTCAGGACACCTGGCCAAGTCGTGCAGATGGCTTTTTGTCTCGTTACTATCAGGGCTGGACTGGGGAACCATAAACTGCTCTGGAAAGAACGCTCAAAACGGCCCAGCTCCCTTAATCTCTTTTCGCAATTCCCCTCTTCCAGTCGGTCCATTCGCGCTCTCTCATTGTCTGCTCTCTGTGTTCTCTCTCTCTGATCGCGTTTTCTCTGCATCCTGCCTTTCTCTCGCCCTCTCTCTCTTAGAACATCCCCAGCTTGCTGCAATTCACCTGCGGGAGTGGGGGAAGGCAGAGGCAGTGAAGCCCTAGGAGCTTAAAAACCGGCCTCCAGACCACCAGTGCCAGGTGGAATAAAATATTTATCCGGTCCTGGTTACAATGGATAAACAGATTTTACACTTTGCTATGTTGGTCAGATTAGGATGCACATGAAGTGACTGACATGATTTCCCCTATAATCTGAAGACTCATGAATGCAAGAACTGAGCAGGGAGGCTCGGGCGTCATCAATCACGTTTCCACTTTGATGCTCATCTGCTTGGACGTCTGTAAACCACAGAAACAAAAACAGTCAGGATACAGAACATACTGCAGCTAGACTTGTCCTCAGATGAAAACATGTTTGAGCGAAAATGCTGACAACCAATATTTTATTTGATTGTTTATGGACGGAGGCTTTACCCACAGGTTAAAAAATGCCAGAATAATGCTCTTGAAATCCGTGATGTGAATCCATCACAACTGACTTTTCAAAATCTTATCATATTCAATTTTTTACAGTGTTTCACATAAAACAAAGACCCTTTGCAGTGAACGAGTACGGAGGTTTTTTAGCAGGTACATTAATGCCACCCCATGCTAGGCCACCCCACCCCACTTCCCGTTATTCACAGAATAGATACCAATCCTGTAATTCTAGGTATGAAGCAACTGTTAAAGGTAAATAAACATTTATATAAATTGAAGTGCGTTCCATTTGTTGAGAAAAAAAGAATGCAAACCTAACTTGGAGAATTTCAGTGGTATTTATTTATTGTTTTCTAACCATAACTTTACTTAAACTGTGTTTTATTTAAGTGAAGGGTTGCTGTGCCTCAGTTTTAACCAAAGGCTCTCACTGTTGTTCCCCACCTCATACTGCTGGCTTACGGGAAAGGTGCTAATACTACAAAGAAGAATGCAGTGGCTTGGTCGCCCATTGACAATCATGACAGAAGTAGGTAGACAAACCGGGTACAGCATTGCCTAGGTCAACCCAGTTTACTCGTACGAAAGTACTGCAGGATTGCTCGCTGCTGTCTTGTCTGCTAACCACAACTTTGGCTCAGCCCACCTTTTTCAGCAATTTCCATACTTCACTGGAATTGAGGGCCAGGCCTTGTGGACAACAGGATGATTAAGGTACCAGAACAGTATCTGGGCCAAACTTACCATGCAATTTTCTGGGGGGATTGTGGGCTGATCTTGCGGTCAAAGGAGATACTACCATTTATACTCCGAAGGGGAGAATAAACGAGAGTACTACTGCTCAGTGTTCTTAACAGGTTCCTCGGATGATCAGAAGAAGGACTGTATGGCTATCAGTTAAGCCTGCATGTCCCAATTGGTAAAACATGCAACAATTATACTTCTAGTCCTTGATTGACCTGATTTCTTGTAAATTACAGCATGCCCTAATAAAGCTGTGACCACGTAGGAAACAAAATGGTCGATATAGTTCAGCAATTATATGATCAAGTGGGGAATTGCATGGAGAAAAGAAGTTTTGGGATCCCTTGAACCCAACTATGCAGATACACATATCCTTTGTGCCTTAATTTCTCAAAAACTGTTGAACAGATTTACACCAAATCACAAGAAGCACTCTTTAAAGGTAAAGATCTAGCTTTCTTCCAAATTTGTTGTACTTCCCTTTAGCTGTTTGGGCTGAATGACTGTTTAAAAATCACTATGAAAATTGCATGGGGAAATTGCATTTTGAGATGTGTGTTTTTCCTCAGACGCCACTTGAGAGATCACCCCAAAACTTTCCATGAAGGATGAGCTTTTTAAAAAAGTTTTGTTAAGATTCATCAAACCGTGCCAAAGTTATTAGCGAACCCAAATGTAGGTATCTATGGAAACCTGGTCCTAACCATAATAGTGACTGTCACTGTGTAATAAATAGATATATTAATTTTTTGGATTGCCCCTGAAAATTGCCTCCAATTGTAAGATTGTGTTCATCTGAGGGAGTCATGCCCGCAATCAAGTCTAGAGTTAGAACCTGTTTTAACAAGGACCCACAAACAGGGAAAATGTTGGAAATCATACAAAATGGGTTCTCTAAGAATGACAGTGATGAACCCCATAGTCTTTCAACTAATTCTGCATTTGCCAACATTGTGATTACCCAGTGGGACATGGGTAAGTCCCAACCCCCCCCAGGTCCGACTAAGATTTCCTCAGTACCTCACCCCAAATTCAGGTATGCCAGGTTCCATTTTCTCCGCTAGTGTAGGAACCTGTACTTGATGCGAAAATAACCAAAGACAAAACAATAAGTTGTCGGTCAGCAACACAAAAGAGACCTCCTTGACAAGCAAAATCACCAACTTTTTTCATGAAACATGACAACTGTGAAAATACTACCAAGTGTGAAATTCCAGGTCCATCACAAGTTTCGATGCCAAAAGCACATACTAATCATTTGATCCATTATGTGTACCACACAAAATCTGGAAACTTGGCAGCTTAACTATAAATGCATTCATCATAGTCATTCCATGAACCAGTTGCCTCAGGGTCCCATGGACACAAATAGACATTCTAACACTGCCAACTAACTTGTTGGCCAATGATAATGCTGATGTCACCAAGAACAAATCCATGTTATCCATATGAAGGCTGACTTGCTGCTAAGCTAATTACTTGGTAACTTTTCCCTTGTCCCAATAGATAAAACTGCTGCAAACTTAGCCAAATGCACACCATCTCACAGACACTTTAAAATGTCATCAAATCCAATAATCCTGGAAAATTCCTTCAATCTGGAAGAAGAAGCTACAACCCTAAAGGAAAAAGATACTATACCATTCAGCGGGTCCCAGTTTACATTAGGGGCCAGATGTAGTAAGCTGTTTGCATGGTGCAAACTGCGAAAATCGCAGTTTGCGCCATGCAAACAGCCTTCCGCGATTCACATTCACAATTTGCGAGTCGGTACCGACTTGCAAATTGTGAATGCGACTCGCAAATAGGAAGGGGTGTTCCCTTCCTATTTGCGACTCGCATCGCAATGCAGAATTGCTTTGTGACCGCGAATGCGGTCGCAAATCAATTCGCAGTTACCACCAGTGTCACACTGGTGGTAACTCATTCGCAAAATGGAAGGGGTCCCCATGGGACCCCTTCCCCTTTGTGAATGTTGCCCAAAAGGTTTAAGGAAAACGGGCTGCAAAAAAAAAAAAAAAACTGCTTTATTTAAAAAGCAGTCACAGACATGGAGGTCTGCTGACTTCAGCAGGCCACCATCCCTGTGAGTGCAGGGACTCGCTATGGGGTCGTAAAATGCGACCCACCTCATTAATATTTATGAGGTGGGTCTTTGCGACCCCATAGCGAGTCGCATGTGGTGTCTGAGACACCGTTCTGCATCTGATATTGCAACTCGGAAATTGCGAGTCGCACCGACTCGCAATTTCCGAGTCGCAATATCGGAAATTTGTACATCTGGCCCTAGCTCTTTTAGTAGCACTAGGAATTGCCCCTCAAATGAAAATATGGCAGAAAAGAGCCTGAGCAGCAATATGCCAACACAGTATGAAATTCTAAAAATGTCCACTACCCAGCCTATTCTAGCTATTTAGAGATCAATGTTGAGTACATTAAATTTCATAGAAGGAGGTCTTATCCAGCAGACATATAAACTAGACATCCAAACAGGGGCGTGCAGGAAGCAGCGTTGATAGTAGCAACCACTGGGATAAGGATGAAGACAAAATAGCTATTAGTCCTCCCTCCATATATAAAGCATTCCTCCAGCCGACACTTGCAACTGTATGGCTATTTTGGACAAACGTGGAGAGGTCCCATCTGTCATCCACTGTATAGTAACCAACTGTAAAATGACTCTATCTACCAGAAATGCAGAAGCCTTTGATATAACTGTACAAAACGAAGTGCCTACCCACATAGTTTCTGGAAGGAACTCCAGGATGT
Organism: Pleurodeles waltl; assembly: GCF_031143425.1. NCBI lineage: Eukaryota > Metazoa > Chordata > Amphibia > Caudata > Salamandridae > Pleurodeles > Pleurodeles waltl. The sequence goes on along the minus strand of NC_090450.1, from coordinate 160,792,288 downwards.
CCAGGTGCAAGCAGTCTGCAGCCCAAGACATCCACAATGTGCCCAAGCCCCCTAGAACGTGATTCCATAAACCCAGATGTATTCGTAATGCCAAAAGTGATAAGACAGACATGTAAAAAACAAAAACTATCATGGAAAAAACTATATATTTGCCATAAACATCATATAAAGGATTCTTTAAAAACCACCTACATGTGAGAGTGCATCATTTGGTACTGCAGATGTGTCACCAGACATGCTGTGGAAAACAATGTAGATAGGGACAATGGAACTCTAGGCAGGAGTGTAGCTGGAAACAAGTTAAGATTGCTGACTGTTGCTCACATTCCACCCCTTTTCTATTGCTCTGTGATAGAAAAAAAGTCTCAGAATGCTCTTCTGTACAATGAACAGGCAAGAAGGAAACAATTAAAGGTTGTCCAGTTTTAACATCATTGCTTTGTCAAGGTGATATGTCTTCTGCCCATCCTAGGATCCAGAGCCTCCAAAAAATAAATAACACAACTGACAACCTGCCTAGGATCGAAGCTTACATATCTGAGACCAGGAGGCTAAACACTATGTTTAACTACTCCTCGGAGCCCTTAATGGAGTGTTACAGACTAACTTCAATGACCAGTCAGCCTACTCTTACATTCATACAAGGCTCAAATGGACAAATGCTTAAATCAAATGTGCTGTGAATTAACTAACTCATTGTCAAACAATCAAAAGGACTCTGTCATCTGCCCAGACACAGAGAGCAGTAGTAGCTCACCCTCTGAACCCAGTGATAAAGACATCAGCACCTACCCTCCAAGCCAGCACTATTCACCAGTGTAACTTCCAAGGAACAAACAGTGTTGCATACACTACTTTGGTCCTATCAATTAACTTGACACAACATAGAAAATGTGTTGGACCTGGCCCTTTTTGCAGGGTCATTCCCCAAACTTTTTTCCCTGTCCTCCTTATTTTTCTGACCATTTTTGGCTGATGTTATGACTCTGGGCGCTTTACCACTGATAATCAGTGCTAAAGTGCATGTGCTCTCCCTTGTAAACTTGGTATGATTGGCTTATACTTAATAGGCATATTTAATTTACCTATAAGTTCCTTGTAAAGTGGTATCTCTATAGCCAGGGCCTTTAATTTAAATGCTATTAGTGGGCCTGCAGCACTGCTTGCACCACCCACTGAAGTGGCCTTTCAAACCTGTCTCAGGCCAGCCAGAGCAGGGCCTGTGTGTGTGCTGTTTCTTCCACAGGGACCTGGCATCTAAATTTACTTGTCAGGCCCAGAACTCCCCTTTTACTACATGTAAGTCACCCATAAGGTAGGCCTTAGATAGCCCTATGGGCAGGGTGCCATTTATGTAGAAGGCAGGTAATGTGCCTAGTAGCGTCTCCTATCCTGATAGTGACAAACAGCCTATTTGGCTTCTCACTGCTGTGAGTGCTGCCTTCTCTTAGGATTGCATTGGAAATGCCTTGCCCTACGTGTAAGGGGTATTGTCTGATTTATGAGGGGTAGCATAGGCATGTTTGGTATGGTTGTAATGGTAGTGAGAAATGCTGCTTGCTGATGTGGGTGGATTTTTTATTATCATTAGAGAAATGCCACTTCCAGAAAGTGAGCATTTCTCTGTACTTATGACTCTGGTGTTTTGCAGATTGACTCCAATCCACGTCTGGGCAGACTGACAGTTGGGGTTTGTGCATACTTTTCAGACAGCCTGTACACAGGGAGGGTGGAGATGTCACAAAGGTGCATCTGCATACTGACTAGTCTTCCTGGGCTGAAAGAAGGGAGATACCTGCATTTGTAAAGGATGTGCCCTGGCCTCACACAATAGGGTAGTTTACCCCCAAATGATGTTTGGAGCCTGTGCTGGAGGCGAGAGGGGGCACTCCCAGAACCAGTTGTAACTGGTTGGAACCTCCTCTCCCCTCTCTTTGTGAAACACACTGTAAACTGGGTATAAGTACAGGGGATTTCCCCCCACAATTTAGAACTTCTTGGGACATCTTCAGGATACAGAACACTATTGAATAGACTCACCAGGACCCACCTTGGTCTGCTGTTGGTGTGCTGACCTGTGGCCTGCTAGGTCACTAGGATGAACCTCCACCATCTGCATCCCTTGTGCTGCCCTGTTGTTTGGGCCTGCTCGCCCTGTGATTCTCCCCCCTCTTCTGTTTCCAGGGGCCGGTTGCCGTGGCCCCTGACCCCTGCAACTAACCAAAGCATGAGGAGTGCTTTGTTTTTAATGGTATAGTGCCTGGAGCAGCACTTTCCCTTTATGACTCCAGCCCCTGGAGGAGCACTGTCTTTTTCTAACAAACTCGTGCCTTGGGAAACACTTTCCTGCATTGCTGTTGGAAAATTACCGCAACCCCGGTGCTGTTGAAAGCCAAGCGCATCAAAAGCACGCTGCTTGAAGTGCCCATGGGGCATGAGTGAGACGGAGAAGGAGCAAACATGCTCCTACTGTGCCCCCGGGACGAGGCACGCTCTGAGGAGCACCCCCAGGGCACAAGTAGGCACCTATTTTGGTGCCTGGACACCGCTGCAGCCCGGGCGGGCCTGAATTAAAGAGGAAGATGTAGGGTGGGAAGAAACCCTCATCAGTGGCTCCCCGCCCCACGGTCCCTTTAAGTCTCCTGCTGCAGGAGGTGCAGGTGCACAGAAAGCCTCATCGGATGCTCCCTCTGCCCCGAGGAGCCCTGGTTGTGTCTGCTGAGACCGCGGGTGGGGCGGAAGCCTCACCGGAGACCCCCGCACCGCAGGCCTCCATCAGTGGCTTCAATTGTTGATTCCTGGCTTTGCCCCCTGTAGGAGGGCCAATGGAAGCCTCTGGGGGGGGCCCAGAGATCACAGGCCCCATGAGGTCCCATTATAAAACCGGAGGGGGTGCGTGCCGCCCCCTCCTCCCCAATCATTGGATTAGCCTCCAAGGTGAGCGCACTGAGCTCTGAGAGCCCCATTTTGTTCTTCTTGGCACTGGGAGTGCCTTTCATTGTAAAACCAGGTACTTTTACTGGAGGTACATATGTCATTTGTTCCTTATATGGACATTCATGGTTTATTTGTTAACCTGACTATTTTTATGAGGTGTTTCATATATGTTTGCTAATGTTCCTTTTATGGGCATACCAGGCTAATTTGATTTTATGACTTGTCATACGTTCTCTAATGTTCCTTTTATGGATATTTATAATGTGTTTATGTCAAGTGCATTTCTTTCTTCAATGTGATTCCTGACTACTGCTTATGTTGCAGAATTCTGAGTAATTATGTGTTCTAGTGTGACTACTGCTTAATCTTGCAGAGTATTAGTAACCTATGTAATGTTCTGACAACTGCTAAGGTAGCAGGGTATTACTGACATGTAATGTTTGGTCTAATTATGTTTTGTACAATACAGTTTATGTTTACATATCTCAGTGTTGTGTTTAATTTGTGGAGTATATATTGCGTCACGTGTGTTGTGTAAACGCTTTACACATTGCCTCCGGGTTAGGCCAGAGTGCCTGTGCCAAGCTACCAAGGGGGTAAGCAGGGGTTATCTTGGATGTGTAACTCCCTTGCCCTGACTAGAGTGGGTTCTGCCTGGCTTAGGTGAATACCCTAGCCAACCCGTAAACCCATTTCTAACAAGATGGAATCCTCCTATATGATTTCATTTACCCCTAAAGACCACTCATAAGGGAGGCATGAGATCCTAAACAGGAGCAACATCCTCAAATTGAAAGCATCATTAAAGGGTACAAATTCTGAAGAGCATGAGACAAGAAGAAATCTGCTAGTTGAACTAAGGAATAGGGGCATGGAAGTATTCCTTAGTGAATAACTTTAATCAGGATTCTTAGATTCAGAAAAAAACTACCTAAGCATCCAAGCGAAATAGTTCACAAAAATGAACTTCCTTGTAGTTCCATTTGTGGCCCAACTAAGAATTATTTGGCACAAGAAGATCTTCATGATATGAAACTATTTTATGTATACAACTACAGTTTGGGGCTAGGATGACTCTATTAAGCAGTGAGTAGGGATCTAATCCATATTCACTCATCCAAACAGGAATGGATGATGAAAAGCTTCAGAGAGCGTATGCCGCTCAACCTAGCTATCTACAGTTGGTCCCCATTTAGACAACTGTAATGCTGGTACTGACATTTGCCATCTTCCACTTCTTGGATCATAGGTGGGCTATCAGCAAAGCTAGAGGACAGAGAAAAGGTATTCTTTATTAAACACTCTTCAAATCTGTTGCCTCCATGAACGCTAGGCCTTGGAAGCACTCAGGCTTCACGGACTTTCAGTGTTCTCATAATTAAATCAATATGAGGGAGACCAATGCAAGGGTTAGAAATGTGGTAGTCTATAACTATAGACATCATAAGGTACGAGCACAAGAACATTGACAACAATATTCAACACCTTATTTAATTAATGAACATAATGCACAGGACATTTTCAATGCTTGTTTGCCATCTGCTAAATATAATACCAAACCTACAGTGTTAAATGCACTCAAAGAGACCATAAAGTCTGTAAGGCATGATGTTACTTGTGATATTCAGGAGGCTCCAAACAGCAAACTTAACCTGAGTATTAATCCATATAGTAGCTTTCTCAGTAAAGAAACATGGCTGAAAGGGCTCTCTTGGAACATGGTGGCAATAATCATAAAGCTTTATGTGGATACCAACCAAGGAGAAAGATTATCCGACATGAAGGGCGAGTTTTAGAGTTTGGTAGATGGGGTTACTCCCTCAAAGACATGACAGATATCCGTCCACCATATTACGATCCCATTATATCGTATTGGAATTGTAATATGGCTGCCGGAAGAACCATCACATTTTTGACATAGTACCCCATCCACCAAACCAGACCCAAAGTCATCTAAGGTCCTTAGTTCTTCAAATGGCTGCAAGCCCATCAAATACTCCAGTAAATATGTCTTATTCCACAGAGAGAAAGTCTAGTCTAATTGATTATATCATAATCAACTTGGAAGCATGGCATATTTTCACTGACATGAGAATCTGCAAACTAATTGAAAGTGACCACAACCCCCTAATAGCTGGCCTTCACATTCTGTGCCAGAATCTGAACAATCTGAGGATGATATATGAGTGGAACCAAGTCAAAAATTGAAACTCAAACCGAATTGGAAACAATTTCATTTGACTTCTTGATGGCCACATCTTGTGAGCCAGTGGCCAATCAGAAAACTTTAAGCTTTGGAGTCAAAAGAGTGAAATTGTTGGGGAGGCAAGATAGAGGGGTCATGCAGGGATTGAGCACTTGCTAGCACCAACATCCATAATGGAAAGCAAATCAAATGCTAGCTCAACAAGCAGAATATGCAAAACGGGGTCGGAGTGATTTCATTTGGAATTCCTGTATCAGAAGAATCTTCTGTCTTGTGCTCTAAGAATAAGGCACACTCATGAGAAGGAGGGCAAACATCTGGAAACATCAGGAAGATACACACGTTTGTAATCAAGACAAACGATGAGCCAACTAAAAAAGACTGCACCTCAATTCTTTCAATTGAAAATCAAGGAGAAAAATACAGCCACATTATGGGATTTGCTAAAATGGGGTTATGAGGATCCCAAAAAGAACTTGAAAACTGGGATTAACTATGTGACCTGGACAAAGCATTCTATCTTCATTTCACCATAGAAAATATAGGATGTCTTGGCTTCTGTGCCAACTCTGTCTTACTGTTCCTGGACAATGCAAAATTGTAAAGAAGTCACATTTGTACTACACCAGAGCACAAAAGGCCATGAAGGGAGGCAGCTTAATGAAAGTGTAATTTTAACGTAAATTGTAATTTACCTACAAACCTCACTAAATCCCCTTTGTCCCAGAGAAGAGACAAACCTATTTGTAACTGTCGATGGAGGGTAGGAATGGTTTTGCCTAAAATACCTCCAATCATCCATCCATGCAGACTGATTTTCCCTGCACAGTTTTCTCCCATAATTCTATTTCTGAAGTTCCATGAGATTACTGCTGCAAATCCTCTAATTTCATAAAAGATTGTAGTATGAGTGTGTTTTTAAACCAGGAACTCAAAAATGCATCTGGCCCAGACAAATTGTCCTATGATGTCTTTAGGTGAAACTTATCAACATGGAACCCATTACTAATGACTGATTTCAAAAGTGGGTCTAAATACATACATCAATAAGAATGCACAGCACACATGACTGCCAAAACACAGAACAATCCTCAAGCACACTCCTAAATCATTGCCCATAAATAGGTTTGGATAAACCACTGGTTATGTGATGGAGTAGACTGGAGAAAATCACAATTGTTTCCCGGATGATGAATGGATGGAAGTCATGAATGACAATTTGTACAGTCTTCATTGATTTTCAGATTGATTAATTGGCCCTTTCTGTTAGCCAATCAATATTACATCATTGAAAGTTGACATGATGTCACATTTTGAAGAACTATCACATGTTGCCGTTTAAGCAGGTTATTAAGGATAACAAAGCTATCAAATGCTAGGCTTCTAACTCTCAAATTAAAATGAGAAATTGCAAAGCCAATAGTTGTGGCATTGGCTGCCACACTTATGACTTTGCAATAATTCTTCTGTTTTGTCATGGTTTTTGTAAAACCTTGGACTGGGGGTAGGTGCTGGACCTAATATTAAGAATAACTAAAAGCAAAAACATTTTTATTCACAAAAAAACTCATTTTGCCATGACACTCCTTGCCACTGAAATGAACTCCTATCTGGTCTTTGTGAAGGAGAAGCATCTTCTCATTCTTATTGAAGTTGGCCAATGGCTGACGTGAGCAAACCCATTTCCCCATGCTGTATACTGTAGTGAGTGGAAGAAATATGTGGATGACACAATAGTAGACAGAAGGATGGCGAGGGCTGGCTGAAAGACTCTATAATTAAGCATGCTAAGCATTTAACATTAATAAAATAAAAAGTCTTGGCTAACACCAAACCTAAAAACGAAGGAACCAGTAAGCTCTGTATTACATATATTTAATTATTTGAGCAACTCAATTAACTGAGAACCCCAGACTAGTCCATATATCTTTATATAATGCCACACCATGTATTATTATTCTCATAAGTCAGAAGTAAACCCAAATCTTACACAACAGCAGTAAGATACAAGCCTGTGATGTAAAGAGATGTAGAACAGCTGAGCACCAGACGAATAATTAATAAATAATGATTAGAGAAAAAAGAGTCTTTGTGGGAGGCAGCATGTTGTGGTTGGGTGAGGCGAGGACCTAGCCAGACAGAACCTATCACTCCCGTCAGGGGTGGTTGATTACACCAACTGTATAACCTGCATTCACTCTTGAATAGTTTGATACAGAGCAGTTAGGCTTATCACAGAGGCAATGTGTAAAGCATCAGCACAGTACTTCCACATGATATGTATACTGAGTGTCAAAAACAAGATTTCTCATGAGGCATATGTAAATAAAGTTTGTATTTGACACACAAATGATTTAACACTACATGAATGTCATGTAAATATGGGTATAAATCACATTCAAAAATATCGCTTATGGTTTGAGGCCCAACAGCATGTACAAATCAGAAAATTAATACTTTTCCTTTTCACACCCACACGTGATGCTACCGTGTTGGCAGCACAAGACCCAACCCAACGATCACCCCAATTCAATTGAAAACCATTGTAGGATGCATTTCAGTTCCCAACGATAGCAGCAATGTATGTATCCAGAGAACTGTAGTGCTTTAGAAAAAGCTCAGAGATAGAGGCCACCCCTGTAAACATCAATGCCAACCTCTATACTAAACAACATGCATGACTATGCAGCTGTGCAGTGAAATCAACCACAGACACTATTTCGCACACACTCACTCCACACCACTATCCAGTGTCATGGATGTCAGCCATGCTTGTCTACACACACTCACACACACTCACTTCTAGCACGCTAGTGCAGTGCTGTGACAACCGGCAGGTGAGGTGTAAATGCATTGCAGACCCCGCTTGAACCCAAACCCACCTCCACCCTCCAACCAATTTCTGCCACCCTCAGAGTTAGAAATACAGGAACCTTTCCCCGGATACTAGGTCACTCGCGGCCAGTGGTTACACTTAAAAAAGATCCCGGGGCAAAGGTATGAGAGAAGATGGAGAGGTTGGCAAAGCAGGCAACAGTCATCAAATGGTAGTTTTGGTTCTTACTCGGAAAATTCACTCAAGGGTATCCACACTGGTGTTCTGGCACAGGACCCGGTCTGCAAAGCACAGAGGGAGGGTAGCCGTGGGACACACTGTTCAAGGTGGTGTCCAGCCAAGCCAGACAGTGCCACTTTGGAGATAGTTACCAATTCAGCAGCTCCCAGGACAGAAGGCACCACAGCTGGGACACAATGACTTGGACCACCCCAGGTGTTCTAGTTGCACACTAAGAGTTTATCAAGTTCCATTCCCTTCTGGTATGGGCACAAGGTCTAATGCACGATGACCTGAGTTGCACCAGACACTTCTGAACACCAACACAAAGTGCTCAATGTAGGGCCTCCCTCAGGTGAGGGCCAATCGTCTGGTGCACGATAACGTGAGTCGCACCAAACAATGTCGCTTGCACACAACAAGTTACCAATGTACTGCTTACCCAAAAATCAGACACCACTTCTGGCATGCGATGATTTGAGACGAGACAATCTTGATGCACAGAAAAAGTTACCACTGTTGTACCTTCCTGGAATGAGGCACTACTTCTGGTGTGCACTGACTTGTGTTGTGCCAGACAGTCCTGCTGCACATGAAAATTTATCACTGCCTTGCCTCCCAGGAATGAGGCACAATGTCTGGTGGAATCCAGCAGAAGTCAGAAGTCAGAGGACACGGCAGATGGTGTGGATCCCTTGCAAAAGGTCTATGATATCTCTGAGATGTCCTCGCAGAACAGGGAGGCAAACCAACAATCCCTTCGAGCCCTTGGAAAAAACACTTCTGAGTGTCACACTGTAGCAGGCAGTGTGCCAAGGTCAGCCACGATACAGAAAGTGTGCACAATGCCTTCTCAGGACAGTAAATACTCTTGTGCACAACCAATTCCTCTGGCAGTGTGCACCATGCAGTATGGGGACTCGTGCTGCGCTCCTGCAAGTGTATCTCTGAAGTGCTGAAGTGTGCCTCCCTATTTATATAGAAGCTGGCCTTTGAAGTTGGGTGTGGTTCAAAGGGGTCCCCTTTCAACTACAGCTGTCTCCCCTAAATTTCAATCCTGTCTGCCATGGGGTCCTGGAGTGTAGATTCCTATCTTTAGTGATGTCATGATCTGGCTGCGAGAGGCGAAGTATACAAACCTCTCTATCCTATCTATCCAGCCAGGCCTTCCGATGAAAGACGTCTGTCATTTAGGTTTTCTAAGTTTTATAGCTGTCACTGGGGAATGCAGAGATGTGTGTTCCCCCAGCCTTCAGTGGAATGAAGTTGAATTGCAAAGGCACACAAAAAGGATTTTAGAACATGAAAATGTCCACTTTGCTCATGTGCCCTGCCCCATGCACAAGCCTGCAACGGCAAGCAGCACACAAGCTCTAAGAACACCACAAAGATGCAAGTGCACTTGCTATGACAGGCTCAGTACATGAATAAAAACACTAATGTGCAAGTATGCACATATTGGGAAGTTGTGCCAGACTTAGTATACATTGGAAAGCACCAACGTGCAGGGGTGCACGTGCTGAAAATTTGGGCCAGGTTCAGTATAGATCTGAATATACCAATATGTGCAAGGGTGTAGATATAGTCAAGTTATGCTAAGCTCATTATATACATTAAAATGCCAATGTGCATGTGTGCACATATAGGGAAGCCAGGCAACACTCAGTATACATATGAAAACACTAATGTGCAAGTGTGCACATGCAGGCAAGTTGTGCCAGGCCTAGTATAAATCTGAGAACACCAATGTGCAAGTGTGCACGTATAGACAGGCCAGGCCAGATTCAGTATATACATGAAAACATTAAGGTACAAGTGTGCACCTACTGGCGGGAGTCCCTTCCTAACATATGTAGGGAGGGCGCACAGGCACTTTCCCCTCGTACCTACAGTGGGAAAGTGCCCAGACCCCTAAGGCCATTCAAACAGGATCAGCAAAGCGCCCTAGAAAAATAAAAAAAATTTGGGGAACCACTATCTCTGTGCAAGTTAGTTTTCACGCCCATGGACGATGCTGGGAAAATCCTTGACATGCTGGAAGAAAACACGGGCACTGCGTCGAACTGGTAGGCAATGGGTCGAATTGTCCAGTCGGGAAGTGGGGGTGCATCATTCTGGTCAGATATGCGGCGATTTCCCGGTCGCAATGCAGGCTTTGCGTCAATTTTGGCAGGTGACTTGCAGATTGTCGATGCACAAGGAGTTTTCTGAAGAGATTAAGTCTTTTTAGCGCTGAGACTTCAGAAAACAGGAGGCAAGCTCAATCAAAGCCCTTGCAGAGCACTTTTGAGGAAGGTATAGTCCTTCTCAGCAAAGTCAGAGGCCAGCAGGGCAGCAGGGCAACAGCAGGGCAGCATTCCTTCTCAGCAAAGCAGTCCAGATGAGTCCTTTGGGCAGCCAGGCAGTTCCTCTTGACAGGATGCAGGTGTAGATCCGGAAGGGTCTGGTTTGGTGGGGTCAGAGACCCAGCTTATATACCCCAAAATGCCTTTGAAGTTGGGGAGACTTCAAAGAGTGTTTTTGGAGTGCACAAGTTCCCCTTTCAGTTCAATCGTGTCTGCCAGGGTCCCAGGAGGTGGATTAGCAGTCCATTGTGTGAGGGCAGGCCACTGGCTTTTGGAATGTAAGTGTTAGGCCCTCCACCTTTCCAACCCAGGAAGACCCATTCAACATGCAGATGAATGCAGGTGTGACTGAGTGTTCTGTGTTTGTGGTTGTTTGGGTGAAATGCACAAGGGAGCTGTGATTGGAGGTAGACTGTAAGGCACAGATGGTTTTAAGTGCAGAAAAAATGCTCACTTTCAAAACCTAACCAATAACCAGGATTTTCTATTACCATTCTGGCCATACTAAGGCCCATATTTATACTCTGTTTGCGCTGAATGTGCGTCAAAATTTTTGACGCACAATCGGCGCAAACCCTGCCCCATATTTATACTTTGACGTCCGACCCCGCGGGCGACAAAGTTCCACCATGTGCGTCATTTTTTGGAAGGGGGAACCAGCCTTGCGTTAATTATATGCAAGTTAGGCGTTCCCTTCCAAAAAATGACTTTAAGGCCTGTGCCCCATATTTATACTCTGACGTCATTTTGACGCACAGGAGGGGGCAGGCAGGTTTCAAAAAACGGCGCCCAACCTGATGGCCGCCGTTTTTTAACGCCTGGGTCAGGGCAGGCGTTAAGGGACCTGTGGGCTCAGAAGGAGCCCAGAGGTGCCCTCCCATGCCCCCAGGGACACCCCCTGCCACCCTTGCCCACCCCAGGAGGACACCCAAAGATGGAGGGACCCATCCCAGGGAAGTTGAGGTAAGTTGGGGTAAGTATTTTTTATCGTTTTTTTTTGTGGCATAGGGGGGCCAGATTTTGGCCCCCCTACATGCCACTATGCCCAATGACCATGCCCAGTGGACATAAGTCCCCTGGGCATGGCCATTGGGCAAGGGGGCATGATTCCTGTCTTTGCTAAGACAGGAGTCATGTCAATGGAGGTTGGGCGTCAAAAAAAATGGCGCAAATCGGGTTGAGGCCTGAATTTTGCCTCAGACCTGACTTGCCCCATTTTTTGATGCCCAACCTCCATTTTCCCCTACGCCGGCGCTGCCTGGTGTGAGTCATTTTTTTTTACGCACACCAGTCCGCAGCGCCGGCTAACGTCATTCAATAAATAGGACGCCTGCATGGCGCTTTGGAATGGCGTTAGCCGGCGGTAAAACTTTTGACGCACAACTGCGTTGGCGCAGTTGTGCGTCAAAAAGTATAAATATGGGCCTAAATATGACCTGTTTACCCCTTTCAGATCAGAACCTACCACTCAAAAAGTATATGATGGCAGCACTAATGCTAGTCTATAAAAGAAGCAGGCCTCACAGTAGTGGAAAACGAATTTGGGAGTTTTTCATTAACAGAACATATAAAACACACTCCTGACTTTTTCCCTACAAAGCACCCTGCCCTATGGGTTACCTAGGGCTCACCTTAGGGGTGACATATGTAGCAAAAGGGGAGTTTAAGATTGTGCAAGTACTTTTAAATGCCAAATCAAAGTGGGAGTGAAACTACACACACAGGCCTTACAATGGCAAGCCTGAGACATGGTTAAGGGGCTACTTATGTGGGTGGCACAATCAGTGCAGCAGGCCCTCTAGTAGAATTTAGTTTACAGGGCCATGGCACATGTAGTGCATTTTACTAGAGACTAATAAGTACATCAAATATGCCAATTGGGGGGAACCAATGTTACCATGTTTTAAGGGAGAGAGCATGTGCACTTTAGCACCGGTTAGCAGCGGTAAAGTGCGCAGAGTCCTAACACCAGCAAAAACAGTGTCAGAAAAGTGGGGGTAGGCAGGCAAAAAGTTGGGGAATGACCACCCTAAGGCTGTCAGGTCAACCATTCTTGCAGTACCACTGCCAAATTTAGAGAGAACTGTCAGTTGAGTGGACATCACTTGAATTTGTGGGTATATATAAATGCATTGAAAGTTTGACAGAGTTTGACAGATGGCTCCATCAATATAATGGAGGATACATCAAACATTAAACTTTTTTTTCATTTCAAATACAAAAACCCAAAACAGGATTTTGCTTTCGAAAACAAAATACCTGGTGGTGACAGATAGTGAAAAGTTGCCATTTGTCTGCCAACTCAAAATAGGGCAGGTAGACAAATGGCAAAAACTTAAATGGCCATTAATCTGTTGGGCCATCAGAGGTATATGTTGGAGGTGGAGATGGAGTAGTCTCCACCATCCACAAAGTGAAGGTCCACCCACTTTTAATGAAGCACGTTGCCGTTAAGATTGCGGCAGAGGGCCCTCTGTCACTGCTGTGATGGAGTACCCTATCTGCCAAGTTCTAAATTGGGCCCTTAGTCTTGTAGCTGGTGAGTGACGTGTCAGGGCAGGCTAGTCCTGTAGCTTTGTCGTCAAACATTACCTAACAAACTTTGAAGAAAGTAACAACCTTCTCTCCGAAGAAACCTTGCCCTGATAAAGTCATACATTTACTCATGATATTGACATGAGTAAATGTTATTGCAAGGAGAAAAGCAGAATGAAACATTCCCAAAATTGATAGGGGTGTAACGCAAGTCGTTTCTTAAAGAGGAATGATTTTTCTCTTGAAAAAAGAGGGTTCCACACAAATGCAATGGCATTTCCCCCAAGTACAATTGGGCACAATGTGCAAATGTGCAAAGGTGCATGCGAAAGTCTGTATGAATAATTGTAATTGTACATTAAGAAACATTTTCAAAGAGTAAGCCTGTAAGACTTCTACTGTGGTCTACAAGTGTTCCCTGGAAACCTTTGTAAAAAAAGAAAGAATGCAACACTGCCACAGGTGAGAATAGGACTTAATATTTGCTTCTCGGGGGGTAATGTATCTCTTGTCTATCAGACCTAGCTGTAAGTAGCTGCCTATTAATGTTGGTGTATATAAACTCTGTTTCAGTAGTTCTTAAAGTATGGTCATGCAACCCCTGGTAGTCTGCAACACCTACTCAGGGGTCTGTGACCTGCGTATACATTTAAATGATATTAAAAGAGTAATAAAGTGTATATAAACGAATGAGTGAAATGTAAAACTGAAAACTTTAAGTTCTCTGTAAATGTGAAAAAAATATTGAATTGGAGACTGAGCATTCATTTGGTATCTTAGGATTGGTTCATGGGAGCAGTGCAATTTAGATTTTGCGTATTTTTTGTGCATTAAATATTTCATCATATGTGTATTTGATAATGGATGCTTGCTTCTGTACATTTGTGTATAGTTTTGAGGTTCAAATTATCAAAATTGCCTAGGCCACAGTCGCCAGATTCGAATAATGACTCAGTGGGGTGCCCCCATATTCAGAAAAAGGTTCAGTATGGATCCCTAATGCCAGGAAGAAATAAAGTGAATATTCTCAGGAGTCAAAATGTTAACATCCACTTCTCTATATAAAAGACAGTTTTATGTATAAATAACCACGTGCCATTCCACAACTGCCAACTGTATTATTATTTTTGCATACTGAAATAAGAGACTACTCTGCATTTTGGGATACCTTTGCATCTGTACACATTCATGACATTTAAGAAGTCGTGGGTGCAAAAAGTGGTTGCAAGACTGTAAACAACAGTAGATGGAAGTTGATGACAATTTGTCATTAGGTTTCCACTGGTGGGAAATGACCATGAAATGTAGTTTTAGCATTTTTAATGAGACAGGAATGAGCTCAAATGCTGTTTGCATGCATTATTCTACCTTTCAGGACATTTTTTTTTAAATATGTAAATCCACTGAGAGTACCATGCTCGGCTATCTTTCATACCAGGCTGATATTGGGTTTGGGTTTGAGAATACATACCAAATTACTACTGGGAAAGGATGCATAAACGTATCCCTTCCAGATACAGATTTCTTTAAGTATGCAGTATTGTTTTGTGACTTCAAAGGAGGTGATAAACCATTTTCAAAATCTTTTTAGGAGTAGGCAGCAGTACTACAAAAATGGGTTGTGTAACTTAAGAAAACGAGTTGCAATTAAAAAAAAAAAAGATTGGTTTATTTAAAAGCAGTTTTAGACTTGCTTAACTGCTGACCCCAGTTGGTGACCATGCCTGTGACTCTTGCCAATGATTGTGGGTCACAATTTGTGACCTACCTCATGCATAATAATGAGGTAGATCAAACCGTGACCCACCACATTTCGGTATTTTGTGAAGTAAACTATTAATACATAGGTCGGTTCATAAAATACTAATGCATTTCGTAGAAGTTGATGCACAAATTGTAATTACGTCTACTCAATCAATTTTAGTTTTCCAAATAAGAAAACACGAATTGCAGTTTGTTATTTGTCGCAATGTATAGTTACTTATTTAGAAATTTAGTATATCTTGGCCCAAACTTTAAAAATTCAATGTTAGGGATCTAATCGTGATCCTGTTTTCTGTGTTTTGCCAGCACTGGAAGAGTCTCTGCATTTTTTTCACATCTTCAGTGGAAGCATTAACCTTAAGTAATTTCTGTGGTAGAGCCTGAGAAATTCTGACATATATCTGGTTAAACTTTAGACACCTCAAATACAAAAAAACAGGTGCTTAGCTGTGTCTTGAGCCAGCTCTGTTCTCATGCTCAAAAACACAAGCAGTCAGATCTGTGTTGAGCCAGTGCAGCCTTTGCGAAACAGCCACTTAGCAGGTCGAGAGCATTGTCACATTCAGTTCAGTGTTGAGGCTGAAAAAGATTACAGTAATGGCATGAAAACAGCATGGCACTACCACACCCACATAGACTGAGAGAAACTGCAGTATCCCACAAGGGAATCATAAAACATTAAGGGACATAGTTAAGAAAAGTAGCGCTGCATCCAGTGCAGCACCACTTTTCTTGTGCCCCTTAGTGCCCCCTTAATGGCACCATGTGTAAAATATGGCGCAACATGGCGGGAGTTAGAGGATTAGCGTCATATTTATTGACGCTAGTTTGGAGCTTTGCAGGATTAGCATAAAAAATGTTGATGCTAATCCTTCAAAGACCATTAAGGCCAATTGTAATCAATGGTGTGCCTCCTTTTAACGCCTGCTCTGAGCACGTGTTAAAAGTGTTAAAACAAATGACGCAAAGAAATCACTTAAAAGAGGTGATAGGGGCTCTTAAATATGCCCATAAAACTATATTTGTTTAAATGCCTTCTTCCAGTGGGTCAGATATGCTAGTTTGAAAGACTAGGGCACATATTTATATTGGGTATGCGTTGCGCACACACAACGCTAGGGGGAGCAATGGCTTTGCAAAGCCTTTAATGAAATTTATCAAGCCACACAAGGCCACCTTGTGTGGCCCTGTGTGGCTTGGTAAATGTGGTGTAACAAAAACTAGAAAAAGCTGCTGAGTTGCATTACTCTGCCCCAGGGATGCATTACATGGGTTGAGCATGGGTGCTCCCATGCATGCACCCATATATTTTGGCACATTCCCAGATTTACCATTAGCGTTAGACTTGGAAATGCGTCAAAATGCTATGCCTCCAAAGGAGAGGAGTAACAAGGAGAAATATGTTTATTTCTCCTTGTTTTTCCACTTTCTCTATGTGTTACTTAGTACAGCACAAATAGAAAGAGAAAAATGCCTCTGAGGATTGTTTTTTGTGTGCAGGAAGGTAGCCTTTCCTTCACAAAAACAATCCTGCCTATAACACAGGCACCCTTGCACTATGATACAGAGGTGCCTGCATTGGCCCTAGGCAGAAGATTGTTCGCCAATGCAGGCACAGATCAGGAATGTGTTGCATAATGATAAATATGGCTCGCACCTGCCCTCTCCCTTTTATGCAATGCAGCAAGGTGGCATGCTGCATTGCGTGAAAAGTTGATAAATATGCCCCTGGGTTTATTAGCTGCCTCATTAGCAAACTTGTGCTGATAATTTTGTCTGAAAGATTAATAAAGTAGCTTGAGGGTGCTAAAAAAACAGCTGACTCCTTATCATGATTCTGTTCTCTGTGCCAGACTGGTGCAGATTCAGTTAATGCATGCACTAAGTACGTGAAAAATAAATATACAGAACCATTCAGTGCTCTTGCAGTGCAGGAAATGGTCTCATGAGATAGTTGGAAGGTCTGTATAATAAAAATGTGTACTGCTTCCAAGCACAGAAAAATACTTGTCAAAAGTACATACATTTTACCTGTTATTCACATTTAGGCGGTCATTATAAGTTTGGCGGTCTAAGCACCGCCATGTTTGTGATGGTGGTCGTACCAATAACGGGCTGGCGGAAAAGACCAGGAAATTATGACCATGGCGATATTCACAACAGAATGCAATCAAAGCACCACCAGCACTTGGCTGCTGCCACAGAAGACGGTTGCCTCCTGTAGGCTGGCGGAGACCATGTTTCTGCTGGACACATCACAAGGTTGCACACTGTCAAGGTTTCCACTGTGGTTGCACCACCACAGAAACCCTGGCAGAAGCCAACTGCATAAAAGGAGACACTCACCTTCAGGAAGCCAGACTCGTCCGGAGCCACCATGGAACCAGAGCTGCATGTCATCCCACTGCTCCTGCTCACCCAAAGACTTCAGAATCTATGATGACGACGACAGCAACCATAAGTACACACTCTTACCTGTTACTGTTGTAGATTGTCAATTTATGTACACTCACACAACAGACATTCGGGAAGGGGATGGAAGAGTGACCCTCACGTAAAAGTACAATAAAACGCACACTCACAAACAGTCACAAAACACTTGCATATACACAACACACATGCCATGGCCACCAAACACACAGACACACATACACACATCACAAACACACACAGATATGTACGGAAATACTGCACGGGCCCACATTCATACAGTACAATACAACACCAAAACTCTTCACAATCACAGCACAACTGCACCATATCCAATCTCTTGGCAGGGACCCACAGAGGACACTACCCAGGTACACTTCACACATACATCACAACGTAATACCAATAGGCAAAAAATACATACAAATACACAATCATACAACTTACTTAAGAACACCATTTCTAACCTTTCATGCACATAACACGCACATAGTTAAAGTACACAAAGCCACACAGCACACCAACAAACACATCTCAACACAAACAACACATAATACCAACACATCAAAACTTCTTGAACACACAAATGTCCATCACACGACATATACCCTACCACTTTCAGACAAAAGCACTGCACACAATCTCACATACTGCCTAAACAGCACACCTAGCCCAAGTAGAACACACACAAACAGACACACAACTAATGTCAGACAAGAACAACTGCATACTAGGGGAGGCCATGCATGACAAAGATTTAAACAGGAAACCAACAACTGGATGATTCAAATACTTACTGGAACCATAAATATGAAAAACAAAGGCCATAGGCCAGTCAACAATAAAAGTCAAAATGTGTTCAGTGCACATATGTGTGCCCTGAACTTGACTCTTGACTGCTATGTAACCTCCACAGGAAGGAGCATCAATGGGGCAGGCAGGCACCTCGGGGATTATCTGGGTGGGGTAGAGAGGGGGGTTTGTGTCAAGGTCCTGGAGGGGGGCCTTTGGGCTCTGGCTTTTGAGTGGGGTTGGGCTTGGCCTTAGATTAAATGGAGGGTTAGCTTTTAGGTGGAGGGGTTGACTTCTTGGCAGGGAGAGGGGCATGGGAACTTGCAGGGGGACAGGGGAGGTCTTGAAGTGGAAGGGCCAGACTTGGGAAGGGACACAGACCGTTTAGGGGTATCACGGGGTGGGTGAGAAGTAGGAAAAAGGGCAAACTCCAAAAGGAAAGCTTTTTTTATACACACAGGGATGGTCATAGGAAAAGGGTTTGGGTGTGGAGGGAGAGGGAGTGGTTGTCTGAGGTGTTGGTGTGGATGTCTTGAGAGCATGTTTGTGAGAGGTAGGTTTGTGGGTGGTGGGTTGTGGGTGTCTGTTGAGTGGGTAAGTGAGGGTGTTTATGTGTCTTAGGAGGAGAGGGGTGCATGTGCTGGGGTGCTGTGGTTGGTGGTGACTGTCTGTTGGGGTGGTGAATGCAGGTATGGTGGATGTGCTGAATGTAGGCATTTCTGTGTTTGTGGTGTCTGTGGGTGTGGTGACTGGGGTGGACGTCTGAGGGTCTGCTGTGGTGCTGTCTGTGGGTAGGATAGGTATAGTGGCCGGATATGTGAATGTCAGTGTGGTATGTGCAGGCGTGTTAGGTGTGCTGTCAGTGATGCTGAGGGTCAAGGGGGTGTCAGGACAGGTTGTGACTGATGCTGTGTATGCAGGTGTATGTTGCTTGTGTGCATGCCGGTGGTGTGCCTTTTGGTGCTTATGTTTGTCTGAGCTACCCTTGGATGTTGAGGTGGACGCATGCTTGTCTGTCTGTGTGCTTTAGCTGGGTCAGGGAAGAGGGGTTTGGGATTGGGAAGAGGAAGGTGGAGGGGGCAGGAGATAAAAGATGACTGGCTGCCATCGGTGTTGAGGCCAGAGCCTGAAAGACTCTCTGTAGGCCAGCCACTGCACCGTGAATGTCATCCATGCACGCTTTACTATGTTGGAGTTGAGTTGCCAGTCCCTGGATGGCATTCACAATGGTTGACTTACCCACAGAGATAGACCTCAGGAGGTCAATAGCCTCCTCACTGAGGGCAGCAGGGCTGACAAGGGCTGGGGCAGAGGTGCCTGCAGCAAAGGAGGTGCCCACCCCCTTGGGTGAGTGGGCACGGCGAACTGTTGCGCTGTGGCCAGAACAGGAATACAGGGTCGGGACGCAGTTGGTGCCTCGGTTCATTTTCCATGCCGCAAGGCTTGCTGCGGCCCCTTTTTTCGGCCTCCTCTCACTTGAGGCCCTAGATTGGGCATCGGGCCTCGGCGAGTTCAGGGTATGGCGCGCCCTCGGAATTAGAAGTAGGCGCCCACCCCTCACTTACCAGGTGATTACCTATTTTTTTTCTCTGTCTTCTTTTCTCTTCTTTTCTTCTTTCGTTTTTCCAAATAGGGGCCATATTCTTCTTTTTCCCAGCATGCCTTTCTTCTACCTCTTTCCCAGCATGCATTAGGTTCCTTTTCTAAAATACCATCTTCATCCATTTTCTCCTATAGTCCTTTTCCCAATCCAACATGGCATCTTTTACCTTTCCTGTATGTCACTTCCTGTTTAGGGGTATTTAAGGAGTGGGATTCTTGTTCTCTTTGCGCTGTAACACTTTGTTTGTTGGTGATCACGCTCTGGTTGTTTTTTCCTTCAACCTTTTCTTTTCTCATTCCAGTTTCTTCCAGTTATTGTTTTTTGATTGGAAGGCTTACCTTTATTCTTGTGCTTATTCTCTGTTCCTGGGAGTTCCAGTCATAGAGGTTTTTTCCCTTTGGGTTTTTCCTCTGGGACTCCTTCTGGAGGGCACGGATTGCCTTTTGCGTCCCATTGCCAACTGCACCGTGGCTACCAGAAAGGGTTGCCCTTACCTTGGTCAGAGCAGGACCTACAAAGACCGAGTCTATCCTGTAATTCCAGGTGGCCCAAGCTGTAAGCAATGAGTAAATGTGACACCAGCTGGGTTGGGAGATACAGGGAAGGTGGTGGTAGTCAGAGGGTGGTGGACTGTAATGGTGCTGGGGTGGTCCCAGATGGGTCTGCCACCACCACGGAGTGTCCACTGGAGGAGGATTCTGAGGGTGATAAACTGGATCCTCTGTGCCATGGGACCGGCACTTCAGGTCCCATGGCCAGCAGATTCCCCACTTTGCTGTGCCCTGTCTCCTTTGCCTGCCGATGCTAATGCAGTGAAACAGAGAGAGAGAGGGGGTCATCACACTCTTAACATACATATCCATTACATCAAACACAGCAGTAAAATTGTATCTATTTCTTAGAGAGCACCAGGTAGGATCTATGTAGAGCCTACATCATGTTATAACTACATACTTCCAACAATCCTACATGGCAACAGTCACACCCACAACATAAGATAACCATCTGACCACTACATCACCATCCCATCAATTCAGCTGGAATACATATTATTCATGCACAAGCTGAATTAGCAATATAAAAAGTCTCTCCTTTACAGATCATCACTGTGTATCAGCAAATCATCCTTAGAAAACCCTGTTAACTAACATCACAATATCATGTCTACCCCTATCCACACTTGCTCAGTTCATCACCAGTACTCATGTTGCATGGAAGTAAACTCATCTAATTTCAACTACAACACAGCACATTGCTTTGCAAACACATACCTAACATGTGAATCTGTCCATAATATTCACAATCTCAAATACCTCAGATGAAATCACTACATATGGCATACCCAAAGATTGAGGCTAATAAAATGACATAGCATGTTATTAAAACATTTATCAAAAGTCTTTTAAAAATGGTTAGATAGACTTTGTGTACCAACGTATCTTACTCATTGACACATAGTCAACAAAGTCAAGTCCAGAAATAGGGGCTTACTTAGCACACAGGAGAAACCTACAGACAACCACAGGGAGCATACCAACCACCTCCAATACAGTGGACACTTATCATGTGCATTAAAGCCACATACTATTCCATTATTCATGCTGAGTAGAAAGCTATACATAACTATACCAAAAAACCTACTTCATGAACATCTGTCCAGACATGTGTAACCTAATATCTTACGACTGAAGTAACACTGACATAATGCACTTCTAATGTAACCATGATGGACATATACACCAAGAGTCCAGCAAATTGACTGACAACATATCCCATTCCACCAGCATGTTTGTGTCAAATGGAACACCTGCTACACTATTAAGACAGGTTGAAATGAGATGTTCCATTACAAAATCTGCCTTAAGGGCCGCCGATTAGCAAAGGTAAGTATGGCAAAGTAGAAGCGTCAACATAACAAAAGGCACAGAGTACCAATTGACACATGATGTAGGCACAATACAGTGCAAGTTACACCTACATAGCGATGGTACTGCCCCATGTAGCATGGACATAATACATGGCCTAAGGGACCAGCAGGCTAGCCACTTACCTTCTCAATACCATGCATATGGTACACAATGATTTAAAACACGTCAATGTACCATCAATGTATTATTACCACCATCCTTTTCACTATGTAGTATGTCTACCCTGATCAAACATCACATTTGCCAATGTATAGTTCAAACATATCAGTGGGGACACCGCCTCACTACTCTGTGGGAGTTTAGTAAGTATGCCAAGTCAAATTCCTGCTTGGGATGACTGTCTAACATGAAGTTCTATTTATTTCAGAACACAGCGTTATTTGGCCCTGTTACTTATATGTGAGACATTATGTAGCGCATAAAGCTAGATCCAGTGGAATAGGACAGGTCAGAGATCAAGGAGCTAGACAACTTACCAATTGGGTATATTGACTGTGGATCAGTCGGTGGGAAGGATGACACAGCAGGTAACACATATGTATAGCAGTGTAGAGGTACACATATGACACTGTCACATGTGCATCACCACATGCTATCGTACTATTTGGCCAACATAGGTGAGTAACATGTCCCTGTACACAATACAATATCCACATCTGTGTATCAGTGGTGGCAACTGTAGTACTATGTCTTCCTAGGAGACCCTTTACCTGTATCACTATCCGCACTGTCACAGCTGAGATACTTAGACATCATACACTTAACTGCAGAGGCATGTACATGTGTTTAGTCAGTACTTACCCTCTTGTGGCTGCTGTGCTGCCCTCAAATGTCCAATCCACCTCAGGGTAGGCCACTGCTAAAATGCGGGCCATTAGGGAGGTCAAGGTCCGATGGGCACCCCTCCCTTGATGGGAGGACATCCCCAGCTGGGCCTCTGCAGTCGTCCGGGCCCAGTATCTTAGGTCCTCCCACTGCTTCCTACAGTGGGTGCTCTGCCAGTTGTGGACCCCCAGAGTCCACACTTGCTTGGCGATGGCACACCAGATTCTTGTTTTTGCATAGACCTGCATGGATTACACAGATAAAAGCAAAAAGTTGTGTCCACATGCACCATACCATTACAAGTAGAGAAAACATGTCAGTGATAGCAAGTAGGCAAACATTACCATCCTCTCAGTACACACTCATGCACAATTTAGCATCTGCATGCATCAACACTTTCACAATTTTACATGTCAGGTACCCCATCATACACCCCACCTTTCACACATTGTTATACCATTGGACTTACCTGTTCCTCTGGTGCACCTTATAGATGTCTATACAGGGGTAGGACCTCCCCCACAAGCTTGTCCAGCTCTTCTAGTTGATGGCTGGGGCCATATCACCTGCAGGATGTAACATGATAGCTCACAGAAGCAATACACAGCAGCTCAGGTAATTGAGGTCTTGCTGGCAGCAGTGTCTGGAGTCAAGTGAGGAATACTGCAGGAGATGGTGGTCACGTCTGCCACGTACAAAAGCGTCTGCAATTTTGAGCACATTTCATGTATGGAAATGTTTTTGAATCTGCATCATTAACAAATTCCTATATTGTGCTAAATATCAGTAAGTACTGCCTTCAGATTTAGTAGTCTATTTGTTCATCTGAGTAATTAAAGCTGTGTAACAGAGTGATTTTTGGAGATAGGAATGTACACCTATTCTCAACATCCTATGTGCGTTGGTAATGTAGATACAAAAGGTTTACAAAATGTTACAAAATATGTTTCGCATCTAAACTCAGTTGGACTAACAAACACTGACAGTCACAGATAAATATGTTTGTATAGTATGTTAGATAATTGAGGGAATGTACACTAAGGGGAGTGTCACAGGATGCATAGCAATATGCTGTACTCTAGATGTCAGATGTTGCAACCAACCTCGACTGCAGATATGTGTGAGTTGTATAAGTACATATTCATTATGTATGCATTGTTCATGTCACATACAAAATGTATATGTTTCCACATAGTTACCCTGGCATGAGGAGAGGAAGTCAACCTCCAGTGTACCACCCACTAGTAGACCTGCACACAGTGAAGAAGAGACATACTATCCAGACACATTGCCTGAATAGGCATACAATCATGGATCTTTGTGATCAGTTGGAGCCTTATCTGATGGCTGCCATTCACAATCCCTATAGCATACCTTCCATCATTCAAGTAATGTCAGTGCTACACTTCCTGGCCATTGGGTCCTTTCAGAATACAGTGGCCCTAACTGCAGGGATGTCGCAGCCCATTTTCAGTCTGGTTTGTACTGTCTGCATTGTGGAAAAACCTGGACAGCTACATCAGGTTTCTCCAATGTGCGGATTTGGCTATGTGAAGGCAGAGTTTTATGCAATGGGACACATTCAACATGTGGTTGGAGCTATAGATGGCACCCATGGAGCCTTGGTTCCCCCCAGTGCCAGTGAACAGGTATATAGGAACAGGAAAATCAACCACTCCATCAACGTTCAAGTGGTGGGTCTGGCTCCTCATCCTTGGCAAGTCACAGACAGCCTCAGAAGCAAATGGGAATTGCAGGCAGACATGAGAAGTGCACATGGCTGAAACCAGGTAATAATTGCAATGAGTATGTGGAGTGTAACTGACATGGCCAGACTGTTGGGACACTGGGATGGAATTGTATTTTCCCATCAAGATAACCTGTAGGGTACTGGAGGTGGTCAAATGGTGTCATTTGTATGTCCATATGTGTCTAACACATGAAAATGTATAACCATAGCCTCTACCATCACAATGGTTTCTGTTGTATATAATCCATCTCAAACCTAGCTGTCAGTGTGTTCCTACTCTACAGACCAATATGCACGTTTCTGTGGACTGACATAGGGGTATGGCAAGCCTACAGGTTTGTGACCAATGTAAGGGTAAGATCCCTGGACTGAGGACATCAGTACTGACAACTATTTGCACCATGGGGAATGAATATTAGGAAGCTAAGGTATGGGTATGTGTTAAGGCTTTACCAGGTGATACAGAGGACCAATCTTTATGCCTCCTGGCTTGTAGGAAGGCTGACATTTCCCTAACATCTGTATCCTGTGGTTTAGCAGTGTCTGACACCTTAGCAAACATCCTGATGTTACTATCACTTATGCTCTATGTGTTGTTTGCATATCTACCAATATTTGTTTGTAGAATACAACTGTTTTTGAATCTGTCCATGTTACAATCCTAATTTAACAAGCCTCCTGCTGATAGAGTCTATGTGTGATGCCCATAACAAAGGTTGTACAATACAGAGGGACATAATGATACCAGAGTTGGCATGCACAACAGTTGTACATGGTTGATAATTAACACGTACACAGGACCTGTGTTTAAGTGTAATTTATTGTGGACAGTAAAACAATATGTGTGACTAGTAACTTAAAAACACGTTAAATAAATAGTGAAGGTTCAGTCATGGTGGCTGGAATCATGAGGGTAACTGCTGCACCATTAGTACACACAAGTCTAGTGTCGTTGCACCATGGGAATATGGAGATTAGTTTCAGAACAGTCAACAGGGTGTATTTGTGGCACACAAGGGGAACAAGTCAAGAGAGGTTCTCTTCCTGGAAGTGGGTTTGGCCTTGGCATCTGCTCCTCCTGGATGTCTGGGTGGACGACCACATTTGCGGGGGGTTCCTCTGCTACAGAGGGTGGGGTGTCTGAGGCATATCCTTCTCCTGGCAGGGTCTCAATTACACTAGAAGCCGCAGATGTTGAAGGGTCTGAAGAGTCATTACTAGTGGAAGAGGCCTGATGTTGTGATGCAGACCTGCTCAGGGTAGTGTTAATGTCCCTCAGCACCCCAGCAATTGAAGCCAGGCTGGTGTTTTGTGCCTGCCACTGCATGACTTTGCAGTGGTTGTCCCTCTGCAGCTGTTGGAGTTCCCCCATCATGGAGATTACCTAGCCCATCATGCCTTGGGAATTTTAGTAGGCTCGGTTTCCTGGTCAGTATTGTCCCTTTGAGTCTCCATCCTCAGGCCCACAGCATCCCTCCCACACACCTATGCCCGAGCACAGTGCCTACTCCCAGTGGTTACAGGATCATCATTGTCAGGAATGACAAGAGGAGACTCAGGCACCTGTACTGTGGGGCACACAATGGATAAGTCAATCCTTGGGACACAGGTTTGGGGACAAATGGTTGCATGTAATGTTGAGGCAACAAGGCTGGGAGGAATCGATGTGGGAAGGGTGAGGTTGACAGTTGTAGGGCCATCTTCGTCTTAAGTGTCCAGACATCCAGGGATGTTGTCCTCACTGGGGTCTTTATCCAGAGGTGAAGTAACAGTCTCTGGTTCCCTGTCCATGGTGATATAGGCAAGGTTACCTGTGTGAGAAATGGAACACAGAGTTGCTGTTACAATTAGGGTATTATTGATGTTGTGAGAGATGCAGCCAGTGCTTCAAAGGATCCCCAGAAATGACAGCTGCTGCACAATTTTGCTTTGTACAACATGTAACCCTGTAATTTTAATACCATACACCATGCTTAAAGCTGTTGGTAGTGATTGGACTACTGATACCATCTTATGTTGTCTGATTATTGGCATGGGTGTTCATGTTTGTTGAAGTGTCGGGCATGATACATGGCACAAAAAAGAGGTGTACAATGCACAATAGTGTCAGAGTAGTGACACAGTATGGGAAAAAGCAATAGCCATTGGCATGCAACTGGATGTACTGCATGTGCATCCACTTTGGAATCTAGCTTTCCACTTCAGGTGGGTACATTTCAACCTTAGGAATCTTTATAAGGGCATTGTGATTGGGCACTCAGCTATAGCTGTGTTTTGCTAGTGATGATAGTGGGAGTGGTCATTGCATTGCTGTCATTGGCATTTAGTGTTTCACACGTGCACATTCAAGATGAGTTAGATTGGTAGCTAGTTTCACATGCATGACATCTCACATTTGGTGCACTGTTCAGGTTTTCACAATGGTGGGATATTGCATCCTGGGAGTGGTAGTGCTCTGAGTTGCTAGTACTTCACATGCCATTCCCAAGGACTGTGGAGCCAGGTGAGTTTAGTGGACATGTGGCATGCCGAAGAGGGGTATTGGAACATTCGGACAGAGGTGTAGTGGGTGGTATGTTAATTGGGGTTGGTTGAGGTGGTGAGGGAGCATGCTGGAAATGACAATTGGGTGACATGGATTTTGTGGGAACTTACCAGACTCCACTCCCCCAGGAATCCTAGTCAGGCTGTCAGGATGCAGTATGTCCAAGTCCTTCTCCTCCCAAGATGTGAAAGTAGGGGGATAAGGTGGGGGCCCACCACCAGTCTTGAGTACTGCCAGCTGGCGCATGGATGCCATGGAACATACCTTTACCCTTAGGTCGTTCAAACTCTTCCTGATGTCCTCCCTTGTGCATGGATAGCTGCCTACAGAATTAACCCTGTTGTATATTGTTTGCCACAACTTCATTTTCCTAGCAATTGATATTTGATGGACCTGTGCTCCGAACAGGTGTGGCTCTACCCTGACAATTTTTTCCACCATGACCCTCAGCTCATTATCCATGACACGTGGGTGTTTTTGTAGGGAAATTGTAGTGGCCGTGAAGACAGTGTGGTAGTGTTTAAAGAAAAACGCTGCAGACAAAGGTAAATGATTAGGTGGAGGTGATGTGATGTGAGTGGGTGACAGTTGTGGATTGTGTTGGTAGTAAAATGTGTGTTGTGTATGTTGTGCAGGTGTGTGATGTGTGTAGTTAAAATTTATTGAGTGCCTATTCTTGCTTTTTGTACCTCCTAAAAATGTTGGTTGTCTGAAACTATGTGCAACGCTCTGTTTGCAAAGGAGTGTGGGTTTGTGTTGAGGTGTGTTTTATAGTGAAGTGTGTTGGTGTGTAGGAGTGTGGATGTGTGTCAGGAGTGGGGTATTCAAACTATTGAATGTGGTGTTGTGTTCAGTGTGATGTGAATTGAGACTGCCGTGGTTTGCAACACCAATGGTTGTCTGCCGTAAAAGAAGCAATGTTGTGATTTGTGGATTGTAATATGATGGGAGGACTGGCTGTACTGCTGGGGTGACTGTCTCTTTTTGGTCCTCAAGTATCCAGGAGGGTTCGGACATTTGGCTGTTTTTTGGTGGCTGCCAACGCGGTTTTCTTGCCAAAAGATGGCCAAACTCCTACTGAGGCCCTTCGTGTTCATTTTCAAACAGCACAGGTTTAAAACCAGAAAGGGAAACGCTGGTCACCATTTCGGAGCAGTGTCCTCTGAAAATCATACCCTAAATTGGAGAAATATCGGATTAAATGAATGCCTTTTAGAAAGCACAAGCGCATAAAACACTTATAAGCTTTCATTTTATAGAGAATTAATTAATTTTAATGTGTTTCATATGACAATGAAAGCTGAAAGATGTCAATCAGCACAAAAAAGCAAAGTCTATCATTATTAGTGATATGAATGTTGAACATTGGTTCCAGTTGAAAACACCTTACCGGTTTACATTATTTGGAAGTTCTGATTTTTTATTTTGAAAAATAAGTTTCATTTACAAAGTAGCTTTACACTTAGTAATGCAAACCCCAAAGCCCCGTCTGGACAAATTGCCAATCTTTCTGTATTTTTAAAAATGTCTTATCCCAGAAATATATTGGACGCACCAATCTTCTTCAGCTTCATTCATTTTTACAGTTGAAATAATTGGAATGATAAATGTAAAACTTAAAAAGAAATTAGTTCAGATTCCTAATGCAAACTGTATGGATCACATTTTTCTACACACCAGTGTTTTCAAGGATTTAAAATATTTACAGACGTATGTCAGACCCCATGAGTGATGTTCAGAAATTTGTCAAAAAACATTAATGGTGGCAGACCATGGACATTGTGGCATTGTGTAAATTGCCATAAAATATGATAAAGATCTATTGGTGTTTATAATAAGCATTATAATTCCTTTGGCGGTAGTTCTTAATTATATATAAGGTTTCTCCAAGCACTATTCACCACCCCAAAGACCTCCCAGGACTTGGGGTGGGGGGGGGGTAAATCATTGGGGCCTTTGGACAGAAGCAAGTAGCATGATTATGTTCTGCCATACAAAGTGGTGTAGACCCAAATAGTCAATCAAAGCAAGGTTCGGACATACCAAGTTTATCATCCATACAATATGTCAGAAACAATGGCAAATCCTTTAGATTTCTGAAAGCCTACAATAAAGGTATACTGGTCTTAGGTGTCTAGCCAACTCAGTCTTCAAATGTCAGCTGAGCGGAGAGTGATTTGCAAGGGAGAGGATCAACCAAATCCATTAGTGAATAGGTGATTCTTTAGGAATTTTCAAAGCTTGACAATATCATCCGCAAGCCTCAGATGGAACGGTGGGGCATTACACAAAGAGGGGTCCTGCACTGAAAAGGTTTGTCTGCCGTATTTCTTGTGTCTTATCTTGTTCGCTGTAAAACAAACCTTATTAGCAGAGCTGAGGTTTCTAGACCTGAGGCTGGAGATGAACAGCTTTGTGAGGTAATTCAGTGATGGACCATGGATCGATGGATGTACTAGGCAGAGGATCTACAAGGTGGTTCATTATTTTGCTGAAAGCCAATGAGCAGATTTCAAACATGGTGTGATGTGGTCACCTCATCCGAAATCAGACAGCAGTAAAATAAGTGTGCATCCCATTGCTAATAATCTTCATTATTGTCTATTGTTGCTAATTTATTTATAGAGATTACATGTAATATATGAAAATGATTGGCAAGTAATACATTGAAGCATGCAATCTGAGTATAAAAGTATCTCTCTAATTTCCTTGTTAGAGTTGAGTTGTAATATTTGTAACCACCTGTAATAATAACGTTATGTAGCTGATCAACTGTAATAACATATTGCACTTGAGTTGTGATGTGTTAATGCCTCATGCCAGCTCCAGCAGCGAAGTTAAAAACAGGTCATAGAGCCTCTTTGCAGATGCAGTTGAATCTCACAATGCTGCCCGCCCTTTGTTTCAAGCACATTGCTGATTTCTGGAGGTGGGCATGCCATTTGTGTGAATCTTCCAATTTTAATCCTAGGTAGTCAAAGGCACCCACTCTTTCCAATGTGACGCCCTCCAAGCAGATGGGTCTCCTCATCTTATGCCTTATGTCCCCAAATATCGTGTATTTGGTTTTGGTTGAATTAATTTCTAGGCCATGGTCTTTGCAAAAGGCCACAAACGTTGTGAGCAGATTGGAAAGGCCAGTGGCCGTTTGTGATATTAACAGGGTGTCGTCTGCGAATAACAGGCATGGGATCTGTTGCCCTCCCAATCTAGGTGCGTTGTTAGAACATTCCAGGAGATAAGGGATGCATGCATTTATAGATAGAAGGAATAGTGTGGGAGCCAGCACACAGCCCTGCCTCACACCACGATTTGTGGGAAACCAATGTTAACTCACCTTTCGGACCCCACCACATTCTAGCGCAATTGCCAGTGTAAAGATCTCCAATTATATTTAACATGGGGCCGGGAACCCCCACACTGTTCATGACTTCCCAAAGCTTTTGACGTGGGACGAGATCGAAGGCTGATTTCAGATCTACAAATGCCACAAAGAGATGACCTAAGTCCACGTCGACTATTTTCCATTTAATGGAAAGAAAACGGAATACCTGATTGACTGTGCTTACTTTGTCTCTAAACCCCGCCTGGAGATGGCTAAGCACTTGGTTGTCCGCTATCCATTTTTTTAGCCTACTTAGTAACTGGTAGCAAAAGATTTTTTGTAAATTGTCTAAGAGGCTAATAGGTCTGTAGTTCCCTGGGATTTCCCTCTCCCCTTTTTAATGTATAGGCACGATAGTTGCTTCCTTCCATGACCGAGGGTAAGATCTATTTATCAAAACAGTATTTGAGACCCTATTCACATATAGGCCCCAGTTGTTCAGGTCTGTTTTGTACATGTCCGAGGGGATGCCATCTGGCCCTGGAGCCTTCCCTAGTTTTTGAGCAATGAAGGCGAGCTCAGTTACTTTCAGTGAGAAGGGTGTCAAGGTGATTGAGGGCAGATCTGAAAGTAATGCCTCCCCAGGACTTACAGATTCACGGTCAGATGGAGAGCCATACAGTTCCCTGAAGTGATTAAGCCAAACTTCAGAGGGAATGTAGCACTCTGGCTTTGATTCTTGGTTTCGATCACTTCGGGCCACCAAGGACCAGAAACGTTTAGGATCAGGGGCCCTGGCAGCCTGAGCCAGTTCTCTCTATAACACCTCTTCCTAGTAGTTTTTGCAAGACTTACATATAGAAACATAGTTTTGTCTAGTAGCAATTGCTATGTCTCTGTCTTTTGTTCTTAATGCTTCTATCAGGGAACTCTTGACCTCTCTGCATCTCTTGTCAAACCACTTGTTGTTAGAGTGGGAGGGTGGATGGGCTGTTACCCTAACAGATTTAAAGAACAAATTTTTGAGAGTAGAAAAGAGGTCCAAATGTAACGACATGACCTCAAATAGAGTAAGTAAGAAGTAATCAACAAAAAGCTGACGGGTGGAAACTAGGGTGCGTAGTTTACCCCATAATTTATTGGAGTTCTGGAAGGAATCCCATCTCACCAAGCGCTTGTTGCTGGATACCTGCAGAGCTCCGATGGATACAGGATCAGGGGAAGACACAGCGCCTAAAATAAAATAACTATCATATGCTATTAGAAAAGGAGCATGGTCACTGGTGTACTGATTGCCCACTTTCACGTCTTTTATGCGGTGCAAGACCCATAAGTCAAAAAGAACAAGGTCCAGGGTGCTACTGTATGACCCCCTAAAAAAGGTTGGTCTGGCAGGATTATCAGCAGGGAAACGCCCATTACCAGGGCGAAGACCATGGAGTATCATAAGGTCTATTATCTGCAGAGCCCTAGTACTAGCTTTAGGGGGATTTATCTGTGAGGAGAGAGAAGGAATATTCCATATGGCATCTTCGATCTGCGTAGCCTCAGCGAAGGCAGGGTTGGGATCAATTAACGCGTTAAAGTCCCTGGCTATAATGATATGGTGTGTTGGATGGAGATTCAATACAATAGTATTCAGAAGCTCTATGGTGGGGGACCGCTGATTGGAAAAATCCGGTCTGTTATAGATATTTATACACAGGGCAGAGGGACCCGGATTTGGCTGTATGACTATAGCCAAGATGTCGGGGGAGTCTACATATAATTCCTCTACACCACCCACCTCCGTCATTTTTACCCAAGTGGCAAGGCCCCCTGCTGCTCTGTCAGCGGGAGACGGTCTTGCTTTTTTTTTTTAATGGGCGTAACCCCTGCCTATACGTGCTATGAATGGCCCAAGTTTCCTGGAACAGACAAATGTTGAAATTGTCAACGTACGCCCCCAATCTATGTCAGCTAGTTTACTGCTGATGCCAGTCACATTCCAGGACAAAAACTTCACTGTTGAGAAGACAGTAGAACAATTAGATTCATAAGAAATATCAGCAAAATAAAGAATATTGGAGTGCTCTGCAGAATTTATAGTTGATAGAGTATCGATGGGATCGGGTTGCGGCCTCCATAAGGGAACAGGTCCTAAAATTGGGGGTTGATTGAAAGATGATAAAACAACGGGGCAGAGATTGTTATTAGTATTATAGAGCACAGATAAATATAGTCAGTCAATGTCAGAAGTAGCCCCCTGGGAGTCAAGTTAATGTGCATTATTTGCTTTGAGAACAGGTCTCGTGTCCTTCATGGGGGCAGGGCCAGGTATTGTCCCATTAAAAGCAGGATGTCCCAGGACCTTGGTTGACGTCATAAGGGCCAAGGTGGACAAAGGTTTTGGCCTCCCGGTACCAGTGGCAGGCCAACTGTCACTGAGGAAGATAGCAGTTCCCTTTCGAGTGCAATTGCGTGCTTGCATATGCAACAAGCCCTTTACCAACTGAGAGCTGGTAAGACTAAGTTTTATAGCATCCCAATCACCAGATGTACTGCGTAGACGATCATCTGAAAGTATATTCGCATGGATAATTGAACCACAGCCTCTAACATGACGTAACCAATGCGAAGCCTTGTTGATGAGCGAGGATTTGTCTTCCCGCAATTTCAAGGGTAGGGGAGGGACATTACACATATAAATATGATGGCCACTATTAGAATGTGGACTCTGGCCGTCTGCTGAAGTTGTCTCCTATTCCAGTCCCGCACAAGGGTGGGGTTCCCCTGTAAAGCATGTGGTGCTTTCACGGATAATCACAGGGGTTCTGTGAAGATACACTGGCTTTTTGGTGCCCAAAGCATGGTTGGAACTTGCCAAAGGTCTGAGAGTTGGAAGATAATCAGTGTTCGGAGGGGCTATCTTATTTCCGTGGGGACAAGGGAGATCTCTCCTCGGAGTAATAAGTCAGAGAGTTGAGAATTTCTGTCATTAGAATTTTCAGCTCTCCTACTTCATTCTTCAAGCTGATCACCAAGGGTTTTAGGTCCTCTTGAGGAGGAGCACTCGCAGATTTAGATAGCGATGGTCTAGCACGGGCAGTGATGAAGTAGGGCTTGTTTGGGCGCTTACCGAATCTTGAGCCTCCAATAGTAAGAAACTGTTGGAGCAAGGAATTTCATGAATAAATACATCTGATTGTGGAGCTTCGGGCATAGGATATGTTACAGGAGGTGTAGAGGAACTAGTGTTCGTGGAAGAGCTTTGGGGAGCCGGCACCTTGTGAAAGGCACTAGTGGGTTGTGCGCCACTATTGTAGTGAGGTCCGGCAGTTAGGAACGGATTAAGAGTGCCTGTCCTCAGCCCTTTCCGTATGTTTCTCTCTTTTTTATTTAAAATCAGTTCCACCTCTTCAATTAAAGTATCAATCTCTTTGGTAGCGCAGTTTGAGAGGGGTTGCATGGATTTGGCAAGTTTGGGTATCTTCGGCTGGGCAGAGCCCAAGGTAGGGCTGCCCCTCGCCTTACGTTTTCCCATTATGAATATAAATACACTACACAAGTTATAAGATGGTGCTTTAACAATCACAGGCACAAGATGGACCAAGAGCCATACCTTAGGGCTCAGAGGGGATGCCCAGCCCGGCCTCAAATGGGCTCTGACAGGCGCGGATGGGCCCACCCTTGGCCCGGGCTTGGCCCGGGCTCGTCCCACGTAGCGGCGGTGTGCGGCGCGCTTTAAAGAGCCCATATTGCTGAAGCGGGCCCCAAGCAGCAGGTAGCACCAAGGAGTCCTGGGACTTGGAGTCCCACCAGGACGGTCGAGATGGAGGGAGCAGTTGTTAGCGGTGCGCTTTATAGCGCCTGCGTTGCTGAAGCAGCCCCCAAGCAGCAGGTAGCACCAAGGAGTCCTTGGACTTGGAGTCCCACCAGGACAGTCGAGATGGAGGGAGCAGTTGTTAGCGGTGTGCGGGGCGCTTTATAGCGCCCGCGTTGCTGAAGCAGCCCTTAAGCAGCAGGTAGCACCAAGGTGTCCTAGTATGTTTTTACAGAAATTACTGTTTTGGTGTTATTAATGTTGCACCACCAATTCTGCTATTATTCTGCTTTTCTTTTTTCGTGTCTGTAACAATAACATGTCTTCCATTTCAAAGAGCAAAATACCAAATATTTAAGCAATTTGTGTTACAAGTGATGGTGTGACCATGTACTATGAAGTATAAAGTACGTTCTGCATATATTAAAAGGATATTACAAGTCACCCTGGAGTTCCCTGACCTTGTAAAGCAACTCGTTTTTAGTCTTGTTCCTCTACACAATCACATAAATCATCAGTGATGTGCAATATCCTTATAATGTAAGGCGGCAGTAGTTTGTCCTATATATAAATAGTGAATATGCTGAATAAAAAGTAGCTAGAAGTTTGAAGTAAAATTTATTTTTCCTGAAGGGTAACAATGCTGATTCAGATGTGAACCTTACATTTTCTATTTTCTGTTCAGAATCCTCAATTAAGCCCAGATATCTATAATCATTATTATAGTACAGCTGTCATTCTTAAGAAATGTCATTATGGAATGTATGCATTACTTCTTGGAATGTATGTAGTGCAAACAATCTGATAAAAGGAAGAAACATTGTAGATCATTTCCCCCAAAATAAAACTGTTGTATCTATAGTGCAAGAGGCAAGCTTCTGCTAGAATGAAGTTCTTAACCCGTTAAGTGCGGGGGCGTTGTGTAGGAGATGCTGAACAACTTCCCCATACCCCCCCACCCCCTTCCACCCTTTTGTGACCTAAGCCGCTGCCAGGTTTCCAGAGGTCTATACTCCTGGAAAGAATATAGCAGTCGATGAGTCCTTGATCCTGTACAAAGGACGGCTACTTTTCAGACAGTACATTGCGAGCAAAAGAGCTCGCTATGGCATAAAGCTGTACATGCTGTGTGAGAGCTCTTCTGGCTATGTGTACAGTTTGAGAGTGTATACAGGGAAGGATTCTACCCTAAACCCTCTAGGTTGCCCTCCCGCGTTAGGGGTCACAGGTAAGATTGTATGGGAACTTGTACAGCCACTTCTTCACAAAGGTTATAACCTTTATGTGGACAGTTTCTATACAGGAGTAGAGCTGTTCAGTGAGCTCTACAAAGCTGGCACTGTGGCCTGCAGTACAGTTTGTTGTAACCGCAAAGGATTCCCGCAAGAGCTTGTTTGCAAGAAGCTCCAGAAATCAGAGAGTACTGCATTGCGCTCTAACAAACTGCTCGCAGTCAAATTCTTGAATAGGTGTGATGTATACGTGCTCACTACAAATGTTTACCCACCTGATTCAGATGACAACATATAATGCGTATGTTGTTTACCGTCAGACAACCACAGGAAGACTCATGACTTTCCTTGACTTCCAGTTGTCTGTAATTGAAAGCCTCACTGCTGTTACAGAAGCAGCAGCAGCCTCCACCTCATATGTTCTGGAGGATGTGGCAAGGCTGCAGGAGCGACACTTTGCTGATTGCATTCCTAAAACACCCAAAAAGGATCGTCCATGTCGGCGCTGTAAAGTGTGCTCGAAGCATGGAAAGCGCAGGAGAGTCAGTATTACTGTCCCCAGTGTCCATCACAACCAGGCCTCTGTATCCCTACTTGCTTTAGCTGTATCATACTAAAGCAAAGTTCTGGGAAATCGACTGAGGTTGAGCTGCCGTTGGGTAATCCTTTCAGTGGCAGTGCATGGATACCGAACGTCCATGGGCCACTGCTTCGTTAGGCAATGAGCCTCAGAAGTTTACTTCATCATGGACATCCTTTTGGACTGCTTGAGAGCTAAATCCACCGTCAGAACGTGGTAGGTGTTCTGTTCAATTAACATACATTATATTTCCCCTCCTGCATATACCAGAGGACAGAACATATGCCACATTGTCATGGAGTACCCTTTCTTCACCAGCATGTCTACCTTACTTTCAACTGTAGATATGCTCTCTCAGTTCGAGGAATCACTTTGTACAGCATACTTGGTAACCCCCAACTTGCATCCACAAACTAGTATAGGTGCACTTGGCAATTATACAGGATTAGTAAGGACTCTGATGAGAACAGAGACATGAATGGGTAAGGAAAGCTTATGGTAGGTGTGCCTTCACAGAGATATTGCACAGGTAGATGGCAGATGGTAAAGATAGTACGGATGTACATCATCTATACGTATGGATTCAAACCCATTGGTGCCATCCCAGCACTGTAGGAGAATGAGTTGTATAGGTCAGTGTTTGACCTGCTTTTCATGTTCATCCTCCATCAGAACTTAGTAGCTGTTCAGTTTGCTGTTTAAGTGCATTACAGTCACATCACTGCACATAATGTTGGCTGGGACATATGCTACGTTCTCATGGACTCCCCTGTGTGCCAAACACTACCCTTTTTCATAGCCTATGACCTTCTCTTTAGGGAACATCATGAGAAATCCCCAGCATGTCTCCCTTAGTTTCAAAGGTAGATATGCTCACTCAGTTCGAGGAATCGCTTTGTACGGCATACTCGGACACCCCCAACTTGCATCCACAAACTGGAAGGAGTTGGATTTAGCACAGTGAGTGCGTTAAAGGCGCATGAAAAACATGTCCTCCTGAGCCTCAGGTGGCTGTCACAGGAGTCATTAGTAAAAGTTCCTTACGCATACATTTGGTAATGTTCCGGAAGAAGGAGACAGCTACTTGACCGGTGGTAAAATGTTGTCAAACGTATTCTGTTCTGTGGCGTGTGAATGTTATGGGCCCGTGTCTGGCAGCGGTAAGTTAATGTGAGTGCAGTGTTTGGTTGGATTGGGCCCGTGGCCGGCGGTATGAAAGGGTTGTTTGTTGTGCGTGAATAGCATGTGCATGGACCATAAACAGGTTGGTGCCTGGACGTGGCTTTATGGTGCACCTTCAGAAGGCTTGATTTCAGTATTCAGATACTTTGATAAGTATTCATGCTTTGAAACCATAATTTCTGGAGGTGCTAAAACCAACCAGTGTGAGTGGTTGGTTAACTTTAACAAACTAGTACCAGGGGAGGTCAAGGGTGCAGGACGTGCGTGGCTCTCACCAGTTTTCCTTCACCCAGAATCCCCTTGAAATCACAAAATGGGCTTAAAAAACACATTTGTCTTGCATTCAAATGAACAGAAGTCCAGGGATCTGCAGGGAGCCACAAATTGTCTACCACTAGGCGTTTCACTAAGTCTCCAGTGAAAAACAGCCTCACTTTAGTGAGTGGGCTAGCGACCACAACAGGGAAGTACCCAAAACGGATTGTGGAGACATTAAAATTACCTATCACAAAACAGCCTCGTTTTTTAAGACAGTCACCTAAGTATTTGATCCTGGGCTTGGCAGCCATATAGGGAAACCTACCAAACGCAGACATTTCTGAAAACTAGACACCCAAGGCAGCCCACGTAAGTGTGGCGTGTTTGGATTTCACAAAGTTTTCTTACCCAGAATATCCTGCAAAAGTGAAAGGTTGATTAAAACCACTATTTTTCCTTCCTTTTTTATCACAGAAACTACAAGAATGTGTAGGGATCCTCAAAATTCCTACCACCCAGTGTTTCTCCACTTGTCCTGATAAAAACACAACCCTGCTTGTGTGCCTGTGCCTAGTGCCTGCGACAGGAATGGATCACTCCAGGGTTAACAGTAGCCCTCATGCAAGGACTGCCATTGACCCTTGTGTGATCCATTCTTGTCGCAGGCACTAGGCCTATCCACACAAGTGAGGTACCATTTTTATTGGGAGACTTGGGGGAACGCAAAAAGTGAAGAAAAAGTGTTTTTTTTTACCAACTTTTGAGGTTTGCAAAGGATTCTGGGTAACATAACCTGGTAAGAGCCTCACAAGTCACCCCATCTTGGATTCCTCTAGGTGTCTAGTTATAACAAATGCACAGGTTTGGTAGGTTTCCCTAGGTGGCGGCTGAGCTACAGGGCAAAATCCACAGCTAGGCACTTTGTAAAAAAAAGGCTCTGATTTCTTTTGGAAAATGTGATGTGTCCACATTGTGTTTTGGGGCATTTCCTGTCGCGGGCACTTGGCCTACCCAAACAAGTGTGCTACCATTTTTATCAGGAGACTTGGGGGACGCTGGATAGGAGGAAATTTGTGGCTCCTCTCAGATTCCAGAAGTTTCTGTCACCGAAATATGAGAAAAAAGTGTTTTTTTGCCAACTTTTGAGGTTTGCAAAGGATTCTGGGTAACATAACCTGGTGAGAGCCTCACAAGTCACTCCACCTTGGATTCCCCTAAGTGTCTTGTTTTCAAAAATACACAGGTTTGGTAGGTTTCCCTAGGTGATGGCTGAGCTACAGGCCAAAATCCACAGCTAGGCACTTTGTAAAAAACTGCTCTGATTTCTTTTGGAAAATGTGATGTGTCCACATTGTGTTTTGGGGCATTTCCTGTCGCAGGCACTAGGCCTACCCACACAAGTGTGGTACCAATTTTATCGGGAGACTTGGGGGAACGCTGGATAGGAGGAAATTTGTGGCTCCTCTCAGATTCCAGAAGTTTCTGTCACCGAAATATGAGAAAAAAGTGTTTTGTTTGCCAACTTTTGAGGTTTGCAAAGATTTCTGGGTAACATAACCTGGTGAGAGACCCACAAGTCACCCCATCTTGGATTCCCCTAGGTGTCTAGTTTTCAAAACTGCACTGATTTGGTAGGTTTCCCTAGGTGGCCAGCTGAGCTACAGGCCAAAATCCACAGCTAGGCACTTTGTAAAAAACAGCTCTGATTTCTTTTGGAAAACGTGATGTATCCACGTTGTGTTTTGGGGCATTTCCTGTTGCGGGCACTAGGCCTACCCACACAAATGAAGTACCATTTTTATCGACAGACTTAAGGGAACGCTGGGTAGGAGGAAATTTGTGGCTCCTCTCAGATTCCAGAAGTTTCTGTCACCCAAAAGTGAAAAAAAGTGTTTTTTTACCAACCTTTGAGGTTTGCAAACGATTCTGGGTAACAGAACCTGGGGAGAGCCCCACAAGTCACACCATCTTGGATTCCCCTAGATGTCTAGTTTTAAAAAATGCACAGGTTTGGTAGGTTTCCCTAGTTGGCGACTGAGCTACAGGCCAAAATCCACAGATAGGCACTTTGTAAAAAACAGCTCTGATTTCTTTTGGAAAATGTGATGTGTTCACGTTGTGTTTTGGGGCATTTCCTGTAGCGGGCACTAGGCCTACCCACACAAGTCAGGTACCATTTTTATATGGAGACTTAGGAAAACACAGAATAGCAAAACAAGTGTTATTGCCCCTTGTCTTTCTCTACCTTTTTTACTTCCGAATGTAAAACAGTGTGTAAAAAAAGACGTTAATTTGAAAACTGCCCGGTAATTCACATGCTAGTATGGGCACCCCAGAATTCAGAGATGTGCAAATAACCACTGCTTCTCAACACCTTATCTTGTGCCCATTTTGGAAATACAAAGGTTTTCTTGATACCTATTTTTCACTCTTTATATTCCAGCAAATTAAGTGCTGTATACCCGGTACAGAATGAAAACCTATTGCAAGGTGCAGCTCATTTATTGGCTCTTGGTACCTAGGGTTCTTGATGAACCTACAAGCCCTATATATCCCCGTAACCAGAAGCGTCCAGCAGACGTAACGGTATATTGCTTTCAAAAATTTAACATCGCAGGAAAAAGTTACAGAGTAAAACATAAAGACAAATGGCTGTTGTTTTCAGCTCAATTTCATTTTTGTTCTATTTCAGCTGTTATTTTCTGTAGGAAAACCTTGTAGGATCTACACAAATGACCCCTTGCTGAATTCAGAATTCTGTCTACTTTCCAGAAATGCTTAGCTTTCCGGGATCCAGTATTGGTTTCACATCCATTCCTGTCACTAACTGGAAGAAGGCTGAAAGCACCAAAAATTGTAAAAATGAAGTATGTCCCAGTAAAATGCCAACATTGTGTTGCAAAATGTGGTTTTCTGATTCATTTCTGCCTGTTCCTGAATGCTGGGAAGATGGGGATTTTAGCACCACAAACCCTTTGTTGGTGCCATTTTCAGGGAAAAAACCACAAGCCATCTTTGGCAGCCCTTTTTTCCCAATGTTTTGAAGAAAATTAAATTTTAGGTCTATTTTGGCTAATTTCTTGGTCTCCTCCAGGTGAAACCAGAAACTCTGGGTACCTTTAGAATCCCTAGGATGTTGTAAAAAAAGGACGCAGATTTGGCATGGATAGCTTATGTGGACAAAAAGTTATGAAGGCCTAAGCACGAACTACCACAAATAGCCAAAAAAGGGCTCAGAAATGGGGGTTTTGGGGGGGAGGCCCAGCAGTAAGAGGTTAAGAAACTTTGAGTGGGTCAGGAAATACATACCTGCGACATCACAAATTATAGAGGCTTAGGCAATATCTTTAGGAAAAAAGTGATGTTTAAAATGAATACAATTTTCCAGAAGACAGAAGGGAGTTGCTTAATAATATAGTGATGTTTAGATGAAAAATTAATTAGTAGTGGAATGTTAACATGACAGTTGTGACATTTGTGAATGTATATTATCAAAATGATGGCCCACTCTAGTAAGTTTTGAAGTAAAAGGAACAGTTCTTCAAAGCACATTATGAATGGTACCAGGCACCACTACCATTTAACATGACTCGGGGCATGCAACCTGGCAGAAATTCATGCAAACCAGAGAACGCTTTGAGAGTGTGCTTGATGTGCCTAAATTAAAGAACATTTGGAGATTATTTCAGTGTAGTGATAGAGACTACACATTTGAATGAGATATTAATCGTGAATTGATTTGCTCCTCTGTAATAAAGGAGCATTAAAGGGAACACCAACACACAGAACCCTGGCCAGTGGATCCACTAATCATGACACAAGTTAATAAGGGCTCAATAAATCATCAGCAAGAGGCTGGAGGAAAAGGTTTCTTTTTGTATGATTGGGCCCCCATATTTTTGGACTGATAAAGCTGTTTTTTGTATCTGTGACTGGGGCTCTACTAATCAGTACATATAAGGTCCAAGTGCATGTGCCCTGAAACCTAACACATTATGAAACTGGCTATAATCACAACTGGGATATTTAGGGGCAGATTTATACTCTGTTTGCGCCGGAATTGCGTCGTTTTTTTTTACGCAATTCCGACGCAAAACTAACTCCATATTTATACTTTGGTGTTAGACCCGTCTAGCGCCAAAGATCTTGGAGTTTGCGTCATTTTTTAGCGAGGACACCTACCTTGCGTTAATGATATGCAAGGTAGGCGTTCCCGTCTAAAAAATGACTCTGAGGCATGTGCGCCGTATTTACACTCCTGGGCAAAAATGACGCCCGGGAGTGGGCGGGTCAAAAAAAATGACGTCCAGTCGTTTTAGCGTCATTTTTTAACGCTTGGTCAGGGCAGGCGTTAAGGGACCTGTGGGCTCGGAAGGAGCCCAGAGGTGCCCTCCCATGCCCCCAGGGACACCCCCTGCCACCCTTGCCCACCCCAGGAGGACACCCAAGGATGGAGGGACCCATCCCAGGGAACTTAAGGTAAGTTCAGGTAAGTATTTTTTTATTATTATTTTTTTTGTGGCATAGGGGGGCCTGATTTGTGCCCCCCTTCATGCCACTATGCCCAATGACCATGCCCAGGGGACAGAAGTCCCCTGGGCATGGCCATTGGGCAAGGGGGCATGACTCCTGTCTTTGCTAAGACAGGAGTCATTTCAATGGGGGTTGGGAGTCAAAAAAAATGGCGCTAATCGGGTTGAGGCGAAAATTTTGCCTCAGCCTGACTTGCCCCATTTTTTGGCGCCCAAGCTCCATTTTCCCCTATGCCGGCGCTGCCTGGTGTAAGTCATTTTTTTTTACGCACACCAGGCAGCTCCGCCGGCTAACGTCATTCCACAAATACGGCACCCGCATGGCGCTTTGGAATGGCGTTAGCCGGCGTTAAATTTTTTTACGCACA
Organism: Pleurodeles waltl; assembly: GCF_031143425.1. Taxonomy (NCBI): domain Eukaryota; kingdom Metazoa; phylum Chordata; class Amphibia; order Caudata; family Salamandridae; genus Pleurodeles; species Pleurodeles waltl. The sequence goes on along the minus strand of NC_090450.1, from coordinate 160,750,294 downwards.
ACTGCGTTGGCGCAGTTGTGCGCCAAAAAGTATAAATACGGCCCTTAATTTACATATATGTCCCTTGTATATTGTACAAAGTGTACTCAGGGCCTTCAAGTTAAATGTCACTTGGGGACAGCAACATCCATGGTGCCACCGACTACAATGATAGTGCAGACCGTACTGAAGGCCTACCACTGTAGCCTATCTGTGCACTTTTAAAATTTCAATTTCGACCTGATAAAATGACCCCTTTTAACAGGCCCAAACGATCTTTTAAATATGAATGTCACCCCTTAGTAAGCCTTACTACCCATTAATTCGGTATGCATGGTATTTAAAAGTTTAGGCCCGTATTTATACTTTTTGACGCTAAACTGCGCTAACGCAGTTGAGCGTAAAAATTTTTTGCGCCGGCTAACGCCATTCTGAAGCGCCATGCGGGCGCCGTATTTATTGAATGGCGTTAGCCGGCGCAAGCAGACCGGCGCTGCCTGGTGTGCGTGGAAAAAAACCACGTACACCAGGCAGCGCCGGCGTAGGGAAAAATGGCGTTAGGGCGTCTTAAAAATGGCGCAAGTCAGGTGGACGCTAAAAAATCGTCTTAACCCTATTTGCGCCATTTTAAACGACGCCCAGACGCCATTTACATGACTCCTGTCTTAGTAAAGACAGGAGTCATGCCCCCTTGCCCAATGGCCATGCCCAGGGGACTTCTGTCCCCTGGGCATGGTCATTGGGCATTGTGGCATGTAGGGGGGCACAAATCAGGCCCCCCTATGCCAAAAAAAATAATACAAAAATAAAAAATTATACTTACCTGAACTTACCTGAATGTCCCTGGGGTGGGTCCCTCCATCCTTGGGTGTCCTCCTGGGGTGGGCAAGGGTGGCAGGGGGGGTCCCTGGGGGCATGGGAGGGCAGCTGTGGGCTCATTTTGAGCCCACAGGTCCCTTAACGCCTGCCCTGACCCAGGCGTTAAAAAGTGGCGCAAATGCGGGGTTTTCTGCCCCGCCAACTCCCGGGCGTGATTTTTGCCCGGGAGTATAAATACGACGCATTTGCGGCGCAGTCATTTTTTGGGACGGGAACGCCTACCTTGCATCTCATTAACGCAAGGAAGGCGTTCACGCTAAAAAATGACGCTCTTTACTCATACTTTGGCGCTAGACGCGTCTAGCGCCAAAGTATAAATATGGCGTTAGTTTTGCGCCGAATTTGCGTAAAAAAAAACGACGCTAATTCGGCGCAAACGGAGTATAAATATGCCCCTTAATGTTGAACATGTGCTTGTAGCTGCAAGACCCCAAAAGCTATTTTCACTGTAGCAGGGATAGCTGTTCCCTTTGAAAGCATGGGGATACAATATAAAATTTAATATTGCCTATTTCGCTTAGGAAACATCTACAAAGTCAATTATTGGACTTGGTAAAATGCGGAGATAGGAACTTCCCAGCATGTTACTGTCCATTTCATTTTAGATTCTTCTGTCAAAATATTAGGGTAAGTAATTCTGGGTAAACTGGAAGACTGGGCCAAGGCTAACTCCTTTTTCTAGAAACCTCAATATGTGTTCTAGCCCGGTCTAGGCACTGTGTAACAAGCGCTAAACCTATCTCTAATATTAAGGAAATATGTCAAAGCCAGGAGAGGTGCCATACATATGACTTAAATAGACCTCTCCTGTGCTTTTGACATAGTTGACAGAGGGAAATTATAAGAACCGATGGAACAAGCTGGTGCTTTGTAGGCCCCTCCACTGAAACACAACAACGAAAGTGTGATATACTCAAAATTATTACTGCACTCATCCCCTAAGGGTTATAGGAGGATCAAGGCAGAGGTGTATATTGGCACCTTTTTTATTCCTATTTCATATAATTGCCTTAGAACCAGTATCAGCCTTTCGGGTTGTGAGAAAGTGCTTCTTTTCACATGGTTAGCCCCCCACCTTTTGCCTGGAGCATGATGTGGTTTTGAACTGTAAGTGCCCTGGGCCCCTGCCAAACAGGTTCCATGGGCCAGCACTCTTTCCTTAAAACTGTACTGTGATTGGCACTTCAGTCACACTTGAAAGTCCCTAGTAAATGGTACTCTTGGTAGCTAGGGCATAAGTACTGAAGAGGGCCTCCCAGAGCTGCAACACCAATTGTGCCATTCTGCGAGGCCCCACACCAGCCTCAAGCAAACTGCCCCTGCAAGTACATGACAAGGTGTACCCAAAGTTGCAAATTCGACATGACACTCACCATAGGTGCCATGTCCACTAATGCTGCATGCAATATAGGTATGTCATTCCCCTGGTAGGTTTTATGGCCGTAAAGCAGAGTGCACTATAATGCATGTGAGGGCATATATGTGCATGAGCAGATATGCCTCTACTGAGTCTTTGCCAATTTTTCGACATAGTAAATGTACAAGGAAGCCATATCAAATGCATGTGTTGGACACTGGTCACTACTAATTCCAAAGCTACATCATGGCATCTCTGAACCCTGGGATGTTTGTTATCAAGCAACTCAGAATAATAAATACACACTGATGCCAGCACAGGATTTATTATAAAATGTACCCAGAGGCCACCTTAGAGGTACCCCCTGCAAAAACCAACAGCTTAAGCATGGTTACTGACTGGTCTTAACCAGCCTGCCACCACTAGACACAATTTTGAACTCTTGGGATAAGAGCCTTTGCTCTCAGGAGGCAGAAGGCAAAGGCCCTTATTATGACTTTGGTGGTCTTCCATGAAGACGCCAAAACTGCGGGTGCCAGGAGATCGCCAGTGCTGGTGGTCTCCTGCCCACCATATTACGGGCACTGCTGGATTTCCCTCACACTTTGGGTGGAAATCCAGCATTAGTTGTGCTGGCGGGCAGAGGTGCTCTGGCGGTTCCACCACTGGCCCTGGCCCACCAGTAGGACACAGCCCGCCATATTATGGGCCCATATACGACCTGGCAGTATCCTGCTGGGGAGGCGCTGCCGAGGTGGAAGTGCCCCTTCACGTTCCCTGCCAGACAACCTTCTCCCTGGAACAGGTAAGGTGATCATCCAACAGGGGAGGGGGTGGGACGGTGGGGGTGTTGTGTGCGTGTGTGTGTGAGTGAGTGCGGTGTCTGCATGTCTGCATGTAAGTGTGTATGCTAGTGAGCATGCATGTTTGGATGTGTGTGAATATGCATGCTTGATTGCGTGTATGAATTTTGTTGTGAATGCGTGTATGGATGTGCGCTTGAATGCGTGTATGAATGTTGAGAATGCGTGTATGGATGCGTGCTTGAATGCGTGTATGAATGTTGTTGTGAATGCGTGTATGGATGCATGCTCGAATGCATGTATGAATGTTGTTGTGAATGCATGTATGGACTTGTGTGAGTGGATGCGTGTATGTAAGTGTGGTGAATGGATATATGTGTGGTACATGTGGGTGTCTGTGTGCATGTATGCGGGGAGGGGGGTGTTGTGGCTGCAGGGGGAGCGGAGAAGACATGGACGTTGTGGCTGGGGTGGGGGAGGGCGGTGCTGTGGTTGAACGGGGGTGGGCGGGTATAGTGCTTGCTGGGCGGTGGGGGAGCCGTCTACCGGTGACAGGGAAGAAATTCCCTGTCACTGGTAGCCTTTCAGCCATGGAATTTGTGGTGGTGCTACCACTGCAGAAACCATGGTGGAAAGCCAGCTCCTAATACAGCCAGCGTTTTTTTGTGGATCGATGAGTCGGAGATGATCATCACTTGCCTGGCGGTTCCGACTGCCATGGCGGTATGAGTGAAGATGTGGCGGGTTGGCAGAGGCCAGCCTGCCTCACTCATAATGTGGTGCTCTGCACCGCCAGCCTGTTGGTGGTGGGACCGAAACATTTACCCTGGTGGTCAAAATAACCCCCAAAGTCTTTCCTTGGCGGAGGTGTCACACCTCCAGCAGTTAGCTTCAAAGGCCTAGCTGCCTTTGACATTTAACCCCCTGCCTCAGCTGCTGGCAGCAGAAGGCAATCCAATGGTTCTACCCTGACTTTACTGGGAAAATCAACAGGAAACTTAGCAAGAATAGGAGTGGCCACCCTCAGCCTGCACCATCCCTCAGGCGTGGCCGAAGAGGTGGCCATTCCAATTCATTTTCCTCTAACTTAGATGGTAAGAAAAATAGCCAGCCAGGGTCAGGGATGTAATCCCTTCCGCCAGGAAGTGGTCACTTAGTGGATGGAGCCACCCTAAGGTAGGTGGCCCATTGGCTACTACCAGGTACTTCCCCTTTCACTCCCTAAATGCAATATTTAGAAGGCATCTCCTGACCAAGAGCTTTAGATTTGGTGGACACAAGAAGACCAAGTCAAAAAAGACCTAAGGTACGAGAACTGAAGTCCTACTGCACAAAGAAAAAGGCGCCAAACCCTGCCTGCTGCTCCAAGGACTCAACCATCGCAGCTGAGGTCTCACACCTATGTTGAACACCAGAAGCAGAGTCCATTTTTGACTCCCAAAACACAGGGGCAAGCACCTGTAGAGGAACATCAGGACATCCAATCCTTGAGTGGCCCGCTGACCTGCAATCCACCATCAAATCTGCCTGCCCCAGATCCCAAGGACTCCAAAACTCACAATGCCCGGCTGACCTATCTGTGCTGCACCTTGCCTCCCTTGCCCCCGCACTGACAAACCAGCTGTGATCTCATGGTCCCTAAGCCCTTGCAACCTCCCACCTCCAAGGGGACCAAGCAGGCTTACCTTTAAGTACCTCTGTGCAGTGTAGCTCCAAGTGGTCCCCTTCTCCTTTGTCCACCAGCTCCAGGAACTTCAGCTGCTGCTCCCACTCAAACGGGGAACAGCCTGAACTTCTCTGGATGTAACTTTGGACCTCTCCACTACCTCAACCTAAAAAAGAAGGTGACACTTGTGAGAACATTGCTTGATTTCGTATCCATTTTTTCAAATTTTTCCCATTGCCTCCTAAGGTGCAGAACTCCGCACCAATGGAATACAGGCTCTTTTCAACATCTTTACTGATTTTAAGAGGGATCTTAATATAATTGTCAATCGTTAAAACCTTTTTATATTGATTTGTTGTCCAAAAAACACACAGGATCCAAAAGCTTTTTTATTGGGGAGACTCCTATTGTTAAGGTATCTATTTTTAATTCTCTTGGTATTCTACTCAATGCTAATTTGATGTGGGATAGGGTAATCAACCAGAGAACCCTGAAAATCATGGCATCCCGTGAATTGAACTGCAGGTTTGCCAATAAGTTAGGCTACAAGCCACTTAGATGTCTACATTATACAAGAGTGAATGTCTTTCAGCTGGTACATATGGAACGGGATATGCCAGAGTGGGTAACTTGCAGGCAGCTATAAAGACATTTTTGTGTAGACTTTTGGCCACCTCAAAATCCACGACCAGTTTATTATGCAGCTTGAACTTAGCTTAGGTTATTTGGAGGATCAAGTAAGACTGGCCCCTTTATTATCATGGTTGAAATTATGGGCCACTCCTGAGACCAATTTTTCCCAAAAGGTATTAGCAGACTGTCTTAAATTAAACAATATGACTGCTAGCCTCTGACAACCGTACATTAGGAACACTTTCTGTCATTTAGGTTTGAGCCTATTTTTTGACTCCCCAGGACGTAATAAGTCTCACACCAAGGAGCTGGTAAAGCAAAGGTTCCTTACTGACAAGGAAAATGCCAGAATAGTCAAATCACTTGACATGTTTTCAAATTTACAATACATGTCTATTTCTACCACCACGGGTTTAGAACTGTATTTAACTTAGACAATGATTACTGAGCACAGATTTTACCTCACAAATCAAAGATTAAATTCGGCAAACCTTTTACTAGCATTTCCCTTGTCAGGTTCTTGGTTTGCCCTATTACCATGCTGCTCTTGTGATGCTGTTTCATCCTAATCTATGACACACTTTGTGCATTTTGCACATTGTATCACACCCAGATACCCATTGATTGAGTGCTTGCTTTTTATGTCCTATTTTAACTCAAAATAATTTTTTTACACATCAGGAATGGGTGTACTAAATTATATTTCCTCTACTTTAAGACTAAGAAGGAAATATACATTTCAACCAGCCTAATCATAGCCTTAGGGTAGCTATATAGTATATTTGTAAAACTGAATTTTAAATGATATGTTATACTTGCCAGTTTGTATTGAATGATTTCCTGTATTTTGCCACCCTAACCTAACAGATTCAATCTAAAAGTCTTATTTTATGGACATTGCTGGGATGATCTTTGGGTTGCAGTCTTTTTCGAATCCTAATGCATTTTATTTTTTTTGCACACAGCTCTGCAACTTTAAGATCTTGCCTTTTATCCCTTATCTTAACTTATATGATTTCTTTCTGGTTAGCTGAGTAGTGATAACATCTTGTCTCTAACCAATAAGTTATGATTGCTTGTTGATATTGAAAAATGTGTTGTATTTTGGTACATCAATCTTACATATCCAACATAACGTTTACATTCATGGATATTGCTTCACTGGTCTAACATTAAGTGGCTGATTTAGATATTGGTGAATGAGTTACTCCGTCACAATGGTAACGTATATCCCATCTACTGAAATCTAAATCCCATTTCATCCTATGAGATTTAGATTTTGGTGGATGGGATATCCATCAATTATAATATCACTGTAACATTTGCAGTAAAATTATTAATGAGAAAACTGTGCATGACGGGGGCACTATCAATATATTTATTGCAAATGTTATAGTGATATTATCAATGACATTATAAAAGATGTCATGGGTGATGTAATATCTGGGGTAATTAAGAGTGATGGCGAGGGAGTGAGTTATAATTATGTTAGGGCATGAAGTGATTATTACTTGAAAAAATTCTAACTATAACAGTTGGATTTCTATGGTTTTGTGCATGCAACTTCTGAAACTAACTGCAACATCCCTGTAACCTTTGATTTTTCAGTGAATTTCAATTTCCTTACGATAACGTCCCTGTAATCTTTATTTTTTTCAGTGAATTTCTTGGGGTTCTTAAGGTTAAGTTAGAAGCCCTTTGCAATGCATCCTAGGGGGGTTGGACTCAGGGCCTAGCCTGGCATTGTTCTGCCCCCACCCAAGCTTGCTACTCCTGCCCCTCCTTGTCATCCATTGTCCAGGTCCATGTCCCTGTTCCCCCAGTACAGACCTGTGGGCTGTTGTTTTGCCACTGTCCTTCTGCCTGACCTGAACAGCTAGCTTTTTGCCCCATCTACCACCTCCCTACTCTCTGTTGTTTAAGTCCAGTCATCAACCACATCCCTCCTGCCATGTATGGTCCAATGTGCTTCTACTGCCCTCCATTTAGCTTGATTGCCCTGACCACCCCTCCTGCCCTCTGTTGCCCAATTCTATGCCCCATCATTGCCCTGCTACTTAGCCACTTTTCTTGGCTTGCAGCTCTTCCCCTCCTCTACCTGCCTCTGATGCCTGTGTGCATACCCCTGCTCTCTCCATTTTGCCCTCCATGTTCCATGGTCCTGCCACTGCCCCTCCTAGCTCCTCTGAGTGTTCTGTTGAGCTGCACTGTCCCGGTCACTGGCTCAGCATGGTCAGATGGCTGCTACCTGTTCCTGCCACCTCAACCCTGCCTGTCTGAGTTTCATGCCACTATCCCCTCATTCCTGTCCTCAATGGTCCATTTTGCCATCACTCCCTTCTGCCCTCCATGCTCTGTTGAGCTGCAACTGCTCCTCCTGCTTGCCCTGTGTGGTCTATTTTGAAGCCCCTACCCTGCCCTCTCCTGTCTCTGTCCGGCCCCTGCCCCTTCCTTGTGTCCTCCATTATCATTTGTGCATGCTCTGGCTCCCTCCCTCTTGCCCGCCATGGCTGTTGTGCTACCACCAACCCTCCCACTTGCCATGCATGGTCATTTGTTCAGCCACAGCCCCTCCCATCTGCCCTGTACATTCAGCTTGCTGCCCTGACCCCCTTCCACCTTCCCTCCATTGTTCATTGTCTGTGTCTGTGTGTGTGTGTGCCCTACATAGTGTGTTGTGCTTGTAGTTTCCATCCCGCCCTGTCCCTTTGCCTCCTGCCCTCCATTCTCCATGGGCAGGATGTATCCCCTTCCTTCTGCCTTGTCTGATCTGTTGTTGTGCCCCTGCCCCTCCCTCCTGCGCTTCATAGACCCTTATACTGCAACTGTCCCTCTGTATGTATGGCATGATCAGCTTGCTGCCCTTGCTTCTTTTATGTCTACTCTCCATTTGCATGGCCCTGTCCCTTCCCTCAGGCTTTGCATGGTCTGTTGTGCTGCACTACCATCCAGCTTGCCCTGTGTAGTGTATTGTGCTGCTGCAATTCCTGACGCTTGCCCTGTAAAGGTGTCAACATCTGGGCAGTGCGCGCTCTACGGGCGACTGGAATGCAAAAACTCAGCACTATCAAGATAACATAATTTATGCATTGTGCTGATATGCTGTTGTTTAACCTTTTGCATTGCAGAGTTTAATCCTGAAGACTTATGTTCAAGGTGCTTTTAAATACTGTTCATTTGCAGTGTATTCCTGCAGGCTTTCAGAGTATGTCAGGGTGTGGTCCCTTTCCAGGGCCTTCTAGAAGCTTTCCCTGCAGCATGCCTGGGTGTGGTTTGTGGGCTGGGCCAAGACTCTATATAAGAGAGCCAGCCCAGCTCCACGTGTTCACTATTCAGAGGTCCCGATGCAGAGCAGCAGCAACTTCCTGAGCTCCTGTTCTGGAGGCCTACTTTGATCTTCCAGGCCTCGCCCTTTCTCTTTGCTTGGTGATTGTTGATCAGGACGGTAAGACGGAGGTCGGGCTGGGCCCCCGATCCCGTTCTCGAAGGATTTCGAGTTCTTGGGCCTAATTAGCATGACAAATCTATTTTGTTCTTGTGCGAGTGAAAGTGCGCTTGATGTTTAATGACATTTACATGCTGGCATTTGAATCGGCTAGACGCGCAATTCTTTCTTCGTATACAAATCTTGATATTCATTGTGCGCAACCATTTAATGGCATTTACAAGGTTGCATTCAAATCGGCAAGACGCGCAATTCTTTACTTGAGTACAAATCTTGATATTCATTGTGCGCAACCATTTTATGGCATTTTCAAGGTTGCATACGAATCGGCAAGACGCACGATTCATTTCCTGTGCTTAATTCATGTTATTCATTGTACGCTACTATTTCTTGGCATTCATATGGTGGTATTCAAATCGGCAAGACGCGCAATTCATTTCCTGTGCTTAATTCATGTTATTCATTGTACGCTACAATTTCTTGGCATTCACATGGTGGCTTTCGAATCGGCAAGACGCGCGATTCATTTCTTGTGTTTAGTTCATGATATTCAGTGCGAGTTACCATTTCTTGGCATTCACATGGTGGCCTTCGAATCGGCAAGAAGCGCGATTCATTTCTTGTGTCTAATTCATGATATTCATTGTGCGTTACCATTTCATGGCATTCACATGGTGGTATACGAATCTGCAAGACACGCGATTCATTTCCTCTGCTTAATTCATGATATTCAGTGTGCCCTACCATTTCTTGGCATTCACATGGTGGCCTACGAATCGGCAAGACGCGCAATTCATTTCTTGTGTTTAGTTCATGATATTCAGTGCGAGCTACCATTTCTTGGCATTCACATGGTGGCCTTCGAATCGGCAAGAAGCCCGATTCATTTCTTGTATCTAATTCATGATATTCATTGTGCGTTACCATTTCATGGCATTCACATGGTGGTATTCGAATCGGCAAGACGCGCGATTCATTTCCTCTGATTAATTCATGATATTCAGTGTGCGCTACCATTTCTTGGCATTCACATGGTGGCCTACGAATCGTCAAGACGCGCGATTCATTCCTTTTGTTAAATTCATGAAATTCAATGTGTGCTACCATTTCTTGGTATTCCCTTGGTGACCTTCGAATTGGCAAGACACGCGATTCATTTCTCATGCCTAACTCATGTTATTCATTGTGCACAATCATTTCATGGCATTTAGAAACCTTTGTGGAAATGTGCGTAAATTATGTTCTTGCATTCTAAGAATCTAAAGTGCTAGAATTCTGGATGTTATATTCTATGTGCATGTAAGGTCTTTAGTACAGTTCCTATTGTTTTCCAAGGAATGTTTGGATGGCCTTTATCCTCATGTAATGAGGCCATGTTTGTTCTGGGACATTGCTCTGGAAGGTTCTTGTATTCCTAGAACAGTATGTTTCAATTCATGAATTCCATATGAAACATTGTATTAACCATTTTTGATTCTTTTCCAGCTACCTAGATTTAGTGCGGGCTAATTAGCGTCTAGTTAGGCCATTCATGTTTCCTTAGTTTTAGGTATTATTTCATGTTCCGAGTATCACAGAACTCTAGACTCAACAGAGTGTTATTTCATGTTCCGAGTATCACAGAACTCTAGACTCAACAGAGTGTTATTTCATGTTCCGAGTATCTCTGAACTCTAGATTCAACAGAGTGTTATTTCATGTTTCAAGTATCACTGAACTCTAGACTCAACAGTGTGTTATTTCGTGTTCCGAGTGTCATAGAACTCTGGACTCAATAGAGTGTTATTTCATGTTCCAAGTATCACTGAAGCCTAGATTCAACAGAGAGTTTTTATGAATCTAAATGTGGTTTTGAATCTGATGTTGTGTTGTTTAATCTTTTGCTTCCCACAGGTCTCCTTCCCCACTGTTCCCTTCCTAATCCCCTTTTCCCCACTTGGACTCTCCTAGACTCTGTGACATTCTAATTAGAGTATTGGAGCTGTATTGTGGTGGACATGTTGGGAGCGTGCACAGACCCCAAGGATCTGGAGACTCTGACAGAAGGTCAGTTTGGTTCCCCTGCCTGTCTCCCTCCTACCGTCTGTTATCCGAATCCATGTCTCTACCCCATTCCTCTTGCCCTCCATGATCAAATGTACCATACTTGCCAACATTTTGAAGATAGTAAAAATGAGATTTTGAAATAAACTGGGATAATTAATTTTCCCCATTGACTTACATTGAAAAAGAGGAGATTTTAAGGAGACACAGATAAAATGAGGCCCTTTTGGGCTTAAAAACATTGAAAGTAGCCTGCCTGAATTGGGTCTGTTGGCATGCATGGTTGAACTGCCACTGCCTCTTCCCTCTACCCTCCTCCTGTGTTGTTAGCATGAGATGAATTTCAATTTTTGAAGAATGATTTCCCTGTGGCACTTACCCTGTACCTGTTACCCAAAATTCATAAAAAATGAACTCCGCAAGGAGACGTATCATTTCATGTTAAACCATTTTCTTTCCACTCTTGTCAGTGGTGTATCTTCTTATGTAAAAGACACCAAGGATTTTTTGGCCAAAATTCAAAATATTAATTGGGAAGAATTATCCTTCATGGCTTGCTTTGGTGTTGAAAGTTTATATACAAGCATATCTGGCTTCGATACATCAATGACATTTTTTACATTTGGGATGTCACAGAGTCTGATCTGTAGGAATTTGCCACCATAATAAACAGTAATGATCTTTATTTGAAATTCACCATGAACACACAGTAAGGAGATAGCAGATTTTTTAGCTGTAAGGGTGTCGTGCAGCCCCCCCCTTAATTTAAGTAAATTGTCCCAGGGATGTGGCCCTCTGCATAATATACAATACAAGCCTCGGATAAGTGGCAGTCCCTGGGACTCTGTAGGAGGCCATAGGGTCTCCCCCATATTTAAACTTTATTTTGTCCCAGGAAGGTTGTAGACCCTGGGGCTTCAGGAAGCCATATGGCCTCCCATATCTGTTGATTGTTTAGCCTTGGGGATGTGGCGGTTCCCAGGCCTGCGGGGGCCATGAGACCACTCCGCCTCTATTGATTGTTTAGCCTCAGGGAGGTGGTGTTGGTCTCTGGCACTGCAGGGGGCTGTGTGCCCTCCACATTAATTATTCTATAGTCCCAGGGAGGTGACATCCCTGGGGATGCAGGGGGGGGCATATGCTCACCCACATCTATTCATTGTTTAGCCCCCTGGAGGTGGTGGTTTTCAGGGGGTTCTGCACAGCCCCCGCATACAATGTTAATTAACCTCAGGTGAGGGAGCAGTCCCTGGGGCATGAACATGCTCTGGAAGAACCCTGTGAGTCCCCTTCCTTTATTTTTTTATTTTCCTGGGACCTGGCCTACCCAGGTGCTTTAGTAAAACAAGTGTGGGAGCCTGGGCTTGTTTTTTTGTTTTTTTATTTTTGTTGCTTTGTAGATCCACAGCGAATTCACAGCAAACATTTTTTTAAATGCTTTTTTGACCTGGTTGGTACCCCAGAGCTAAGGAGTCAGGGTGCCCCAAACCTGGCCCCTTTAATTATTTTATCTTTTAAGATGGCTGCCAACACTTCCTTGTGGAAGAAATCTATATTTCTTTTTCCTTTAATATCCTAAAAACTACTGAACAGATTTACACCAAATAACAAAAACAACAAAAAAAAGCACTCTTTCTCAACCAAGAGCTACCTTTCTGCCAAATTTGATGTAATTCTGTCCAGCTGTTTGGGCTGTAGTTGTGTCTAAAATCCCTATAGGAATTATAATTGGAAATATACTTTTTTTACTCACCCCCTTTTTCTCGTCCCCACTTGACAGATTACCCTGAAACTTCCCATGTACAATAAGTTTCTGGGGTACACCTTTTTTGTAAAATGTTGTTACGATTCGTCAAACGGGAGCCGAGAAAAAGGGGGCTAAAAAAACTTTGCATTTCCCAGGTTAATTCCCATAGGACCTGTCAATATGTTTACAACCTGATCCGCTGAAAGGAATTACACCAAATTTGGCAGAAAGCTAGCTGTTGGTACGCAGATTGTGCTTTCTGTTAACTGGTGTAAATCTTTACAGTAGTTTTTTAAAAATTTAGGGTAATTCAAATTTGTATATCTCCGGCCACAAAGTATTCACGCACAAAGACGAGCCCGTGCAGGAAGTGTTAGCAGCCATCTTGAGACTCGGTTTGAGCTGAGTCCCAGACAAAAACTAACAATGAAATAAAAAGGGGCCAGGGTAGAGAGACCCTGACCATTTAGCACTAGTGGGAGGGGGGTCCCAGGGTGACCCCGTGAGCAAAACAAATATTTAAACATTTATTTGCCGCAAGTGTGCAAGATTTGTGGCAAAAAAAAATAAACAAACAAGTGCAGGCTCCCAGGCTTCCTTTTTTATAGGCCCCCGGGTGGGTCAGGTCCCTGGGAGCATTATTAATTTTGTGTGGCACAGCTCTGAGGACTACCACCTCCCCAGAGCTTTCATTTTTCTATATTCAGGGACCCATGCCCTCCTCTGCCCTGAGGACTGCCACCTCCCCAGGGCTTCCATTTCTATGTATGAAGGGGGCCCTCTATGCCCCGGGGACCACCACCTTCCCAGGGCTTTAATTTTTTAATATGTTGGGACTCATCACCCCCCCCCCCACTGCCCTGGGGACCACCACCCATCCAGGGCTTCTAGTTAAATATATGAGGACCACCACCCCCATGGGCATTAATGAAAGTATATGCATCCCCCCTGCTCCCTGAGGACCAGCACCTCTGTGGCAAAGTGTAAAAAAGAAGAAAGGAGTGGTAGTCCCCGGAGCCATAGGGACCCCAATCCCTGGACAACCAGCCCCCAAGGCTAGGAAAACATTGGAGGGCACTGCCCCACTTGAGGATCCTCTGATGACCCTGGGGTCAGCCACCCCCCAGGGCTGACTCTTGCTATGTCCCAGGGTGCCCGCCCCAGGACATAGCCGTTTGCTGTGGCTTGGCCTGAGCACCTTAGCTGCAACCAAGCCACAGCAAGTACTGTCCGCTGTCAAACAGTGGACCTTTCATCTCCGTCCCCTGCATGCATGCAGGGGACAGTGAGGAAATGCTTCAGCAAGCAGGGAGCTGCTGTCAAAGCAGCTTCCTGCTTTCTGAAGCAATGGCACCTCGGGGGAGGCCTTAAGGCTTCCCCGGAGTGCAAGGTAGCCTGTAAAAGGCTTTCTATTATTGTAATTTTTTTAATAAATAATATTTATAAATACATAAAAAATAAATAGGGACTCCCTCATGGCCCCTGAAAGTCCATAAAGTTCTAAAAAATAAATAAATAAATCCCCAGAGCTCAGCATGAAGGTTGCAGACCTTCACACTGAGCTTTGGAAGTTTGAGTCTAGCTGGACATGAACTTTCAGGTGCGTGCCACAGTTACCTTAGGGAGAGAGTTCTAGTTACTTAAAAGAACTCTAACTATAAACTGCAGAATTTTTATGGTTTTGTACGAGTAAATTCAGACCCTAACGATAACATCCCTGTAACCTTTGGTTTTTTGAGTATCTATCTATCTATCTATCTATCTATCTATCTATCTATCTATCTATCTATCTATCTATCTATCTATCTATCTATCTATCTATCTATCTATCTATCTATCTATCTATCTATATGCAGTTGTATCTATCTATCTATCTATCTATCTATCTATCTATCTATCTATCTATCTATCTATCTATCTATCTATCTATATATATATATATACATTATATACATAGAAATATTTACGTATTTATATCTATATATACATATACATATTGTGGGTCGCCAGTAGCTAGTTATAGTCAGGACCTAATTTCGATTGAAAAAAGTATTTTTGACTTGGGTATATCTTTGGCACCGTTTGATGAATCTTTATAAAATTTTCCCCAAAAAGTGTTGGGGCTTTTTGTGGATGGAAAGTTTTAGAGTGATCCGTCAAGCGGGGGCTGAGAAAAAGCGGGGGGGTCAAAAAAGTGCATTTCCCATGTTAATTTCTACAGAGATTTTAGACACAACTCCAGCCCGATCCGCTGCATGGAATTACACCAATTTTGACAGAAAGGTAGCTTTTGGTCCAGAAAACAGATTGGCTGCCAACACTCCAGCTAGGAAGTGTTAGCAGCCAATTGGGGATTCAGCTTCAGGCAAGAAGCAGGCATGAACAAAACATAGCTGAGAGCAAGAAAATGCAGCTTAGAAGAAGGGAAAGAGAAGCAGCAGCCAGGCACAAAACGGGGCACAGACCCCAGAGAAAGTGGTGACAGGGAGGTACAGACAGGTGGCAAGCATACACCCAGTAGGGCTGAAAGCCCAGAAAAGCAGTGAGAAGGAGGGACAGGCCGGCAGCAGGCATGCACACAGTTGTGCTGAGAGCCTGGAGAAAAGGTGGGAGGGAGGCACAGGCAGCATGCATGTACTCAATGGGGATGAGAGTCTGGAATAAGGGGTGAGAAGGAGGGGCAGGGATGCAGCAGGCATTTACACATTGGGGCTGAGAGGTCAAAGAAAGTGGTGAGAAAGAGGTATTGGTGGGCAGCAGGCATGCACACAACAAGGGCTGAAACCTGGGGAAAGCGGTGATAAGGAGGGACAGGCAGAAAACAGGCATACACACAACTGGGCTGAGAGTCCAGAGAAAGCAGCGAAAAGTATAGACAGGCAGCAGCAGGCATGCACACAATGAGGGCGAGAGCCCATGGAAAGCAGCTAGAAGAAGGGACAGGCAGGCAGCAGGCATGCACACAACGGGGCTAAGAGCAAAGAGAAATCAGTAAGAAGGAGGGACAGGCAGGCCACAGACCCGCAAACAATGGGGCTGAGAGCCCAGAAAAGGTGGCGAGGAGAAGGGACAGGATAGGCAGCAGACATGCACACAACAGTCCTGAGAGCAAGGAGAAAGTAGCGAGAAGGAAGGACAGGCAGGCAGCAGTCATGCACACAATGAGGTATAGAGCCCAGAGAAAGTGACAAGAAGGAGGGACAGACAGACAGCAGACACACACAGCACAGTGTTGAGAGCCCAAAGAAAGTGGCAAGAAGGATGGACAGTCAGACCTCAGGCATGCACACAATGGTTGTGAGAGCCCAGAAAAAGAAGCCTGAAGGAAGGACAGGCAGGCAGCGGGCATACACACAAGGGGGCTGAGAGCCAGGAGAAATCTGCAAAAAGGGAGTTAGGCAGGCAGCAGGCACACACACAATGGGCCTGAGAGTCCAGAGAAAGTAGCAAGAAAGAGGGACAGGGAGGCAGCAGGCATGCCCACAACAGATCTGAAAGCTTGAGAAAGCAGCAAGACGGAGGCAAAGGCCAGGCTAAGGTCCAAAAGAAAGCATTGAGAGGAAGGGACATGTAAGGAGCATGCAAACACACAATGGGGCTGAAAGCCTGGAGCAAGCTTTGACAAGGAGGGACAGGCAAGGAGCAGGCATGCACACAACGGTACTGAAAACAAGTGGAAAGCTTCAAGAAGAAGGGACAGCAGGCAGCAGAAACCTACACAATGGGTCGGCTGCCCAGAGCAAGCAGAGAGAAAAAGAGATAAGCAGGCATGCACACAATGGGACTGAGAGCCCAGAGAAAGAGGCAAGAAGAAGAAACAAGCAGGCACACACACAATTGGGCTGAGAGACCAGAGAATGTGGCGAGAAGGAGGGACAGGCAGGCAGCAGGAATGTACCCAACAGGACTGGGAGCCTGGTGAAAGTGGCTAGAACGAGGGACAGGTAGACACACATACAACAGGGCTGAGAGCCTGGAGAAAGTGGCAAGAAGGAGAGACAGCCAAGCAACGGGCATTCACACAACAGGGCTGAGAACCCAGCGAAAGCGGCAAGAAGGAGGGACTGGCAGGCAGCATGTATGCACACAACGGGGCTGAGAGCAAGGGTAAAGTGCGCTGAGAACAAATAGAAAATAGTGAGAAGGAGGGAAAGTCAAGGAACAGGCATGCAAAAAATCAGGAGGGGAAGAAAGCAGAGAAAACAAGAGAAAGGCAAGCAACATGCTGCACAAATCATGGCTAAGAGCAAGAAGAAAGCAGTGATAAGGTGGGAAAGTCAAACAGCAGTCACACACAGGATGGGGCTGAGAGCAAGGTGGAATCAGTGAGACCAAGGGAAAGGCAAGAAACTGGCAGCACAAAACAGGGCTGAGAGCAAGAAGAAAACAGAGAGAAGGAGGGAAAGGCAAGGAGCAGGCACCCACAAAATGGGGCTGAGAGCAATGAGAAAGCAGTAAGAAGGAGGAGCGAAAGACAAGCACCAGACATTCACAAAACAGGTCTGAGAGCACGGAGAAAGCAGTGAGAAGGGAAAGTCAAGGAGCAGGCACCCACAAAATGGGGCTGAGAGCAAGGAGAAAGCAGTGAGAACAAGGGAAAAGCAAGCAGCAGGCATGCACAAAATGGATCTGAGAGCAAAGAGAAAGCAGTAAGAACGAGGGAAAGGCAAGCAGCAGGCATGCACAAAACTGAGCTGAGGGAAAGGTGAAAGCAGTGAGGAGAAGGAAAAGGCAAGCAGCAGCCATGCAAAAAACAGGGGATGGGGAAGGCAAAGAGAAAGCAGTACGAACAATTGAAAGGCAAGTAACAGGCTTGCACAAGACACTCTTTTTTGTGTGCCTTCTCCTAGCTTTTCCCTCAAAGCTTGTGCACGACATGTGGTTGGATGTAGGCACAGGGACTCTGTGCAAATGAGAGGGTCAACCCCCTTGATGTATTAAAAAACAATCAAAACTCACCAAAAAAGACAAAGGTTACAGAGAGGTTATAGTTAGTAAATAGAATTTTAAAAAACGTAGAAATTCACTAAAAAACAAAGGTTACCAGAATGTTATAGTTAGGAAATAGAATGGAAAAAACCTTCGAAATTCACAGAAAAAAAGTTACAGGGAATTATAGTTAGGGAACAGAATGAAACAAAAACCTTAAAGATTCATTAAAAAACAAAGGTTACAGGGATACTATAGTTGGGAAATAATTTAAAAAACCCTTAGAAATTCAATAAAAAAACAAAGGTTACAGGAACGTTATAGTTAGGTACTCAATTTACTCACACAAAACCACAGAAATTCAGCAGTTATAGTTACCAGTCCTAATTATAACACATGCCCCCACATTGCACTGCTTATCAGCTCACATATTACATCACTCATGACATGGTCAGTGTCATAACTGATGACATCACTGATGAAATCTCAAATGACATCACTAATGACATCATCAATTGTAAGTGTGTAAAAACCATTTCCATGAGTGAAAGATACATACTGAGGTATTACATAAGTTAAACTAGTACTATTGCAGAGGTACTGATCAGTGTTAGTATTTGTAATGTGTGTCATCTTAGTGGATATGTGTGTGCCTGCATTTGTATGTGAGTGGTTATGTGAGTGGCTGTACAGTTAGGGACTAGCTGTGTTAGTAACTGTTTTACTGTGTTAGTGGATTTTTGTGCGGCTGTGTGGGTAAATAAGTGGATGTGTGAGTAGTTTGATGTGTGAGTTAGTGGTGTTATCAGTAGTTGTAATGGTAAGTGAGTGACAGAGTGCTTCAATGTCTGAGTGAACAGCTGTGTGTGTGGCTTTTTGAATGCATTAGAGGCTGTATCAATATCTGTATGGGCGTGTTAGTGGGTATGTCAGTGACTGTATGCATAAGTGAGTGTGTCAGTGCATGTATGGGTGAGTGTGTATTTGTATCAGTGCAGGAGCATAGGAGAATGAGTATATTTATTTAGTATCTATACGACTAAGTAAGTCAATGTGTGAGCAACTGTGTGGGTGAGGCGACTGATTGTGTTATTTGTTGTATGGGTGAGTGATTTGGTGTGCAAGTAGTTATATAGATGAGTGACTCATTGTCTGGGTGGCTGTATGCCTTGGTATCTGTGTGGCTGTATTACATGGGTGGGTGTATGGGTATGTGAGTGGATCAGGCAGTGGCTGTATACGATAATAAGTGACAATTGTATTAGCTTTGTCAGTGGCTGTGTAGCTCTCTGAATGGCATTATGGGTCTATAAGTTGGAGTGTGAGTAATTGCATGGCAAAGTGAATGGTTGTGTGACTGGTTATATGAGTCATTGTATAGGTGTGTCAATGGGTATGTGAGTAGTTGTGTGAGGGTGTGAGTGGGTGCATGAGAGGCTTGTATGGGCATGTGAGTGGGGTATGAGAGTCTTTAGGTAGATGATGTCATCAATAATGTCATTTGAGATGTTATCCGTGATGTTACTGACCATGTCATGAAGGATGTAATATGTGAGGTCATAAGCAGTGCATTACGGGGGAGTAAGTTATAGTTACTGCTGGTAATCATCACTTCTGATTTTCTATGGTTCTCTGTGAATAATATAGTTAGAGTTATTTCAAGTAACTATAACTCGTGCCCTATGGTAACTATAACACCCACCCTTGCGATGTGCAGTTTTCTCATCAATAATGTTACTGCAAATGTCACTGTGATGTTATCAATTATGTAATAGAAGATGTCATGAGTGATGTAATATCTAGGGTAATTAGCAGTGCATGTCGAGGGGGCAAGATATAGTTACCTTGGGGCACTAATTATAGTTACTTGAAATAACTCTAACTGTGACGGATACATTTCTATGGTTTTGTGCACCTAAAATCTGAACCTAACTATAACGTCCCTGTAACTTTTGATTTTAGCCATCAGGCCTTCCCCACATTTGAAAAACATTTTTGCACCAGGTGGTGTTGGTCTCTGGGGCATGTGGGCCATGTGGCCCCGCTCAAAATTCATAAAGTCTCAGGGGTTGTGGTCCCCGAGATGCCAGGGAGCCTCTCAGGTCCCCGCTCTTAGCTTACAATTCACCCCAGGTAGGTGGTGGTCCCTGGGGCTGTGGGGGTTCAGAAGGGGTCTCCTAATAAAAAGAAAAAAGTGCCCCCGGGACCTGACCCACCTAGGGGCTTAGTTGAAAATAAGCATGGTAGCCCGCTATTGTCTTTTAAAAAAAATGTTTACTGTGTATTTGTGACCCCATCACAGAGATTTGGTGGTTCCTGGGGCTTCTTTGTTGAAGTGTCTTCAGGCAATCAGACCTCAGCACGAGATCGGGAGGGGTCCTGAATCCTTCGCGTCCCTATATATACAAATTTGGTTTTCCTTAGATTTCTCAGAAACTACTGAATGGATTCACACCAAATAACAAGAACAGCTTTTTCTGGACCAAGAGCTACCTTTCTGCCAAATTTGATGTAATTCCATCCAGTAGTTTTAGCACTATTGCTGTTCATAATCCCTATGGAAAAGTGGATGGGGAAAACATGTTTTGGGATGCCCCTTTTCCTTTTTATCACCCACAACCCCGGATGGAACACCCTAAAACTTTCCAGACAGCAGCCGATGTGAGTGTGAAAGTTATTTTGAAAAGTTTGTGAAGATTCATTAAGTGACACCAAAGTTATTAGCAAAACAATAAAATGCTTTTTCTATAGAAACTAGGTGGTATCTATAACTACCTAGTGGCAACCGCCATATACACATTTAGACAGACAGAGAGAGAGGGGATATGATGATTTGTCTCCCACCAAAAATGTTTGGACTCTCGATTTACCTATAGAAAAATCATGTCACTGGGATCTTTCCTCATGAATATTCAAGCAAGCAGTCTTGTTTTTTTTAAGAGAAATGGTGAAGGGACATTGGCACAAGCACTTTAAGCAACATTACACACAATAGGCACTGTATAGTCCATTGAAGGCTGAGAAGCTGAAACCTGTTGGACATAAAATTTCGCACTAATGTTACTTTTAATTATTAGTAAAAAGTTCCTGTATAGCCCTCTATGTGGTGCCTCCTGTATTCAGCACCAGAACATGTCAAGGAATAGAAAGAAGGCCATTGAAGAATATACACAGATTCTGTATTTTAAGTTTTAGGAAGTGAACTGTACCTTTAAAAACACACACATACATATAAATATATATATATCCACTTAAAAAACCAAAGTTACAGGGATTTTATATTTGGATCACTTTTTAAATGTACAAAACCATAGAAAATCACCAGTTTTAGTTATAGTTACTTCAAGTAACTATGACTCATGCCCTAAGGTAACAAAAATTTGCACCCTCCCCATGCACAGTTTTTTGTCAAAAATGTTACTGCAAATATTACATTAATATTATCAATGATGTTATCAAAGATGTCATGAGTGCTGTACTTTGAGGGGTAATTAGCACTGTATGGAGAGGGAGGGAGTTATCGTTACCTAAGGGCACGAGTTATAATTACTTGAGAAAACTCTAAATATAACTGTTAAACTTCTATGGTTTTGTTCGTTTCAAAAGTGAGCCTTACTATAAAGTCCCTGTAACGTTTGTTTTTTTAAGTGAATGTCTATGTTTTTTTATATTCTATTTCCTAACTATAATGTTCCTGAAACTTGTGGTTTATTTAGTGAATTTCTATGTTTTTTGGTACATATAGTAATTTTCATTACTACAGGTTAATCCAACCACTGCAATGCATGCCCTTTGGCTGTGCACAGCTTCGGTTGGCCACAGGCCCTGGCCTTTGACCAGGCACTGAGGCCAACCCCCCTATAAGCACCCAACCTTGCACCGTGCACGGCCTTCACCTGTGTGCAGCAGAGGTTGCCAGATCATGCGGCCCACCCCCCTAACCACCCAACTCCACCTTGTACACAGCCCTTTGTCCATGCGCGGTGAGAGTAGACCACAGTCTCTCTGGGTGTGAGAATAGGTGAGAGAGGGGTTATCTGGGGGTGAGAGTTGCTGTGGGAGTGTATGTCTAGGCTTGAGAGTGCATACATCACTGTTTTAGTGGGTGCATCAGTGTGTGCGTGAGTCTGTGTGTGGGTGCATTAGGGAGTCAGTGGGTCTGTGAGTGGATGTGTGAGAATCTGTGTGGGTCTGTGAGTGGGTGGAGGAGTGTCTCAGTGGGTCTGTGAGTGGGTGCGTAAGTGTCTGAGTGGGTGTGTGAGTGGGAAAAAGAGATTGAAAGAGAGAGAAATAGAAAGAAATAGAGTGAGAGAGGGAGAGATGGAGAGTTTTTAGGGTTTGATGTATGACATACTTAAAATGAGATATTTCTGCACAATTTGAAAAGAAAATTGTATTTCTTATTTAAAAACAGTAAGATCACCTTTCAGTATGAGCCTGAAACATTAGAATTTTTTTTATAATGAATAAAATAAAGTAGGGAAACGACCAGGGACATACCTGGATTCGAACCCTCAACACCCAGTTTAAAGGTCTGCAACCTTCAATGTTGAGCTAATATTTTTTTCATATTTTTTAGCCCTTTATGGGCTATTGGGACCATGAGGGGAGCCTCAAGGCCTCCCCGCAGTCCCTGAATATATTTTTAATTTATTTTATATTATGCCCATTACGGGCTATCTCGGGAGCCTCAGGCCTGCCCGCAGTCCCTGACTATTCTTCTTACTACTTTATTCCATGCACTTTACAGGTTATCAAGCCTTCCCCCTCAGTCCCATTGCTCCTGCAATCATGGAGCTGCTTTAAGTAGCAGCTCCTTGGTTACTAATGCAAAGCTTTCATCTGTGAACAGAAATGAAAACTCTTCTTTTTGAACGTGAGAACTGTTTGATAGGTGCCGCTGTCAGAAAGCGGAGTGTTTGCTGCGATTTGGCTTCAGCTGTCAAAGATGCCAGGCAGCCCTCCCACTATAAATCTACATTGTCCCCGGACTTGGCCCACCCAAGGGCTTGAAATAACGGAAGCACAGGAGGCCAGCCTTCATTTTTTAAAACATTTTTGTCAGATTCACGGGTCCACCACAAATTGCGGCAACATTTAAGAAAACAAAGGCTTTTTAGCCCTGGAGGCCCCTCTGGGATCCCACTACCAGAGCTAATGGGTCAGGGTGTCTGTACCCTGGCCCCTTTTCCTTTTTGTAACATTTTTGTCTGGGACTCAGCTTATTCTGAGTCCCAACATGGCTGACAACAGATCGGGCAGGGTCGTGAGTCCTTCAGGTCCCTATATACAAATTTGGATTTCCTTTAATTTCTCTAAAACTACTTAACAGATTTACACCAAATAACAAAAAGGGCTCTTTCTGGACCAAGAGCTTCCTTTTTGCCAAAATTAGTGTAATACTGTCCATTAGTTTTGGCTCTATCGCTGTTCAAAATCCCTATGGAAAACAGAATGGGGAAAATGCTCTCTGGGACCCCCCTTTTTCTCTTCTCCCCCCCCCCCCCCACCGATGGATCAGCGCAAAACTTTCCAAAGAGCAGCTGATGTGATTATGAAAGTTTTGTGGAACATTTTGGGAAGATTTGTGTAGGGGCACAAAAGTTATTAGCAAGACAAAAAATGTTTTTTTTTATAGAAATCTATCTATCTATCTATCTATCTATCTATCTATCTATCTATCTATCTATCTATCTATCTATCTATCTATCTACCCATCTCTACATATATATATATATAACATATTTGTGGTCGCCGGTAGGTAGTTATAATTTAGACCTAGTTTCCAAATTCATCCAATGTGCTGTTGTGTATGACTTTGCTGACCACTGACCTTCGTGGTTTGGACCGTCATTGGCTGACCGCCTTGACGTTCGCCATGACAACTGTGTTCTTGTAATAAGGTCAGTGGTTGGTTGCGGTGCTGACAGTGCTTGAGGCCTCTCTGCCTATTTCCAGGCCTCCACGCTGCTTGCCGTCTGCCCTTGATTGGTTGGCAGTCAGCCATCCAACCTGTATAACTCATAATCGGGCGCTCTGGAAGACTGCCAACATAAAGGTCTTTTCAGGACTACCAACATGGCAATCTGGTGGTCCAACTGCCACACTCATAATGAAGCCCACAATCCTTTGTTTGATATATTTCTCGTACATTTCTCAATTTTTGTAAACACAGCAATCAAAAGATTTTTTTCAGGTATGAAAACACATCATCTGTGTACAGTAACAATTCTAGTGCCAAGACAATAGTAGATATAGGTTTAACTTGATCACTCCTTTAACATATCTTGATAGGGGTCAATAAAACAGAAAACACAAGAGGAGCTAGAGGGCACAGATGTCTCTCTGTCAACAGTTTTGTTCCATCTGAGCCACCACTCAGTAGCACGTCTACGCTGGAAACCCATAGAAATCGCTGGGAAACCTGGTGAACTGCTGAGGAAAGTTTGTATCTTGTAGACCCTGTGTCTGATAAACCAAGTTTACCAGGTTGAACACCTTCTTGGTACCAAAAACCAAACAGCTAATGGCCCATTAGCAGCTTTGGAATCAATGATTGCTCCCAAAAATAATTGATATTTAATGGCTGACAACCTCCCAAGACTGAGGCCCATCTCTTACAGGGTAACCAAATTGTAGATCCTACTTGCTAAACATGTAGCATGCACTTTCATAAGAATTGTATAGTCTGCCTTTAGCTATCATGGGCTTGGATTTACAAACACTTTGCAAAAGATGGCAATGCAAACCCCGCAAAGCGTTATGGTGGAATATACAATCCAATACAAATTGAAATGTGCAGTGGATTGTAACTCAAGGGTAGCACAAAAGTACTCCATACATTTCCCTGCATTACTTTGAATGAAGGGGTTATTCCAGGGGTAGTTCATGTGCGTTCCCATATAACCACACAAGGCTTTTGATGTAAATTTAAATCCCTATCTACAAAGAATTGTAGACATGATTTGAGCCAAAGTCCTGGGGCTCATCAAGTCAGGCGTAGAATGTTTGTTTCTCCTTGTATTTCCACTTTGCGTGTGTATGGCACACATACAAAGTGGAAAACGCCTTAAGGCATAGTTTTGTACTGGAAGGGCCCCCCCTACCAAAAAACTCATGCTTTCTACAGCACCAACACCCTTGCACAAAGTGCTGTGTTAGTGCATGCCAGACAAAGTGTGCAAACACAAGGAGAGATCAGAAAAGCACAGGTTCTGTTCTGCTCTCCCCTTTCAGTCAACACTGCACAGCAACTTTAATTGCTGCCTCATATATTGTGGCTTCTATATAAATCTCAGCTGGAATTTTTACCAAGTTTAGAGAAGTTTATACATTTTCAGTTTTCAAAAGAAGGCAGGTATGCACTCTTTTCAATCACAATAGTGAATACTAAATTCAACTGTGGGAAGCCAATAATTAATGGCCCATCCTTCAAAACATGGTAGCATTCTAGAAAATTGGGAAATGTGTTTGGGCCAAGCCCTGCTTGATATACAATATCCATAGTCCACATAGATCCTTACTTAATAACATTCTAAACTACCACCATTGTATTCACATGTCTTTGTCCACCCCGATTCTCTTCCCAAGCCCAACCATTTCTAATTTATTTTGCTATCCTCAAGTTTCCTTCAAGTAGTTGAGAGCTTCTCAAAGAAACTCTGAGCTTTTCTATCAGCTTCAAAGATGTAATCCTATTGCAATAAGCTATCTGCTTTAGATCATTAATCATGTGGATCTCTATGCCCGCTGCCTTATCAAGCAAATTCTATATAGGACTTGCCAAAATAAATTTTGATTACATGGCTTAATCTCACTTCATTTCCACCACTAAATGTTATGGCCCATATTTAAGAAAAAGAGGCACATCAGAGCTGATGTGCCACTTCTTCTGCACCCCCCTCACAGCACCTAACTACCCCATGGTTGTGCCATATTTATAATACGGTGCACCCTGGCAGTTGTTAACACAATAGTATCAAAAGTGAAGCTATTGTGATGCTTTGCTACACCAGCGTCGCAAATGTGCAAGGAGGCCCATAGGTTTCTATGGGAGCATCATGTTAATGCCTGCTCTGAGGCGTTAAGAGTTATGCAAAAAATGGCGAAGTGAAATCTGTTAAATTTTACTGCGCCCATTTGTAGGCCTCCTAACGTTGGAATGCCCTTGCATACATTATGCCTGGCATGGGCATAATGTGGCACAAGGATTTACAAAGTGGCGCAATGCATGCTTTGCGCCACTTTCTAAATGTGGCGTGTGGAAAAAGCCACTTTAGCACCGCCTTAGACTAAAACAAATGACGCTATGGTGGCGCTAAGATGACGCTAGGGGCTCTTAAATATGCCCCTATATTTCTTACTCAAAAAGCCTAAGATTAGGCTACTATGTTAAGTCGTTCAATTGATTGTAGTAAAAACCCTATTGTGAGTGGTTTTTGTTCAAGTATCATACAATTTTGCACTTCTTTAGCACAAAATGTATCCTTGATTTTGAAATGGACACACAAATGCGTTTTCAGATAAACAATAGTGCAAAATCAAAATGTCCTCCAGACAAACAGGTAAGTACACTGTGAGCATGATGCATGGGCCATGAATTTATGGATTGCTGTGTGTGTAAGCCTTGTGTGAGGGGGGCTGAGGGGTCTTGGAAAGAGTGCTGTATGTCTGGTCCTCAATGTATGTGGGTAAGGGGATGGGAGGGATATTTTGGGCCATGAGTGTAACAGTCCAGACGGTATGACTAATCCCTTTTGTCTATGCATATTTTCCTTCAGGTCAGCGCCCATCAGAAAAAGGGTATTTGGCATGCCATCGCCAAGGAGGTGCAGACCCTGGGGGTCTTTGACAGGCGGAGCACCCACTGCCACAAACAGTGGGAGGACCTGCACCGCTGGGCAAGGAAGACGCTGGAGGCCCAGCTGGGGCTGGCCTCCCAATGAGGAAGGGGTGCCCGTTGTACCCTGACCCCCCTGATGTTTCGTATCCTGGTGGTGGCCTATCTGGAGTTGGATGGGCGCTTGAAGGCATCACAGCAGCCACAAGGGGGTGTGTACAGATTCTGAATCATGACTTTGAGTGCGTTAAGGTTGCACCTGGGTGGGGGATGTGGGCTGTGGGTGCCCCTTGTGCCAGGGTGAACTGGCAGGGTAGGTCCCTTGTTGGGCAGGCTCTGAAGCACTCCAACCCCAATAGTGTTAGTGGGCTTCTACTACTGGGCAGGGTCCTGTTGTTTTCAGGTGTGCAGCCAATGGCGTTGGGCAATGTACCCCATGGGCTGGTGACTAGCTTTGTAACTGGTAGTGCATGGCCTAGTGCATACGGCTGATACCTGTGTGTTGTGTACGCCAATGGTAGTGTTGTTGCTGGCATTAACCAAATGTATCCCCCCTTCTTGTTTTGTCACCCTGTCCTTGTGTGCATTAGCATCATCTAGCGGAGGAGCAGAGGCACCGGTGTTGGAAGGAGCTGCATCCCATATGGGCCGGGAGGCCAAATCCACCGACGGTGAGTGTGAGAAAGTAGCCTCTTTCTAGCCTTCTTACCCCCACTTTTGGCCTGTTTGTGAGTGTATGTCAGGTTGTTTTCACTGTCTCACTGGGATCCTGCTAGCCAGGGCCCAGTGCTCATAGTGAAGACCCTAAGTTTTCAGTATGTTTGTTATGTGTCACTGGGACCCTGCTAGCCAGGACCCCAGTGCTCATAAGTTTGTGACCTATATGTGTGTGTTCCCTGTGTGATGCCTAACTGTCTCACTGAGGCTCTGCTAACCAGAACCTCAGTGGTTATGCTCTCTCTTTACAAATTGTCACTAACAGGCTAGTGACCAATTTCACCAATTCAGATTGGCATACTGGAACACCCTTATAATTCCCTAGTATATGGTACTGAGGTACCCAGGATATTGGGGTTCCAGGAAATCCCTATGGGCTGCAGCATTTCTTTTGCCACCCATAGGGAGCTCTGACAATTCTTACACAGGCTTGCCATTGCAGCCTGAGTGAAATAACGTCCAGTAATTTCACAGCCATCTACCACTGCACTTAAGTAACTTAAAAGTCACCTATATGTCTAACCTTTACCTGGTAAAGGTTGGGTGCTAAGTTACTTAGTGTGTGGGCACCCTGGCACTAGCCAAGGTGCCCCCACATTGTTCAGGGCAAATTCCCCGGACTTTGTGAGTGCAGGGACACCATTACACGCGTGCACTACACATAGATCACTACCTACGTGTAGCTTCACCATGGTAACTCCGAACATGGCCATGTAACATGTCTAAGATCATGGAATTGCCCCCCCAATGCCATCCTGGCATTGGTGAGACAATCCCATGATCCCACGGGTCTCTAGCACAGACCCGGGTACTGCCAAACTGCCTTTCCCGGGGTTTCACTGCAGCTGCTGCCAACCCCTCAGAATGGTTTCTGCCCTCCTGGGGTCCAGCCAGGCTTGGCCCAGGAAGGCAGAACAAAGGACTTCCTCAGAGAGAGGGTGTTACACCCTCTCCCTTTGGAAAAAGGTGTTAAGGTAGGGGAGGAGTAGCCTCCCCCAGCCTCTGGAAATGCTTTCATGGGCACAGATGGTGCCCATTTCTGCATAAGCCAGTCTACACCGGTTCAGGATCCCCCAGCCCTGCTCTGGCGCGAAACTGGACAAAGGAAAGGGGAGTGACCACTCCCCTGACCTGCACCTCCCCTGGGAGGTGCCCAGAGCTCCTCCAGTGTGCTCCAGACCTCTGCCATCTTGGAAACAGAGGTGCTGCTGGCACACTGGACTGCTCTGAGTGGCCAGGGCCAGCAGGTGACATCAGAGACTCCTTCTGATAGGCTTCTCCAGGTGTTGCTAGCCTATCCTCTCTCCTAAGTAGCCAAACCTCCTTTTCTGGCTATTTAGGGTCTCTGCTTTGGGGAATTCTTTAGATAACGAATGCAAGAGCTCATCAGAGTTCCTCTGCATCTCTCTCTTCACCTTCTGCCAAGGAATTGACTGCTGACTGCGCTGGAAGCCTGCAAAACTGCAACAAAGTAGCAAAGACGACTACTGCGACCTTGTAACGCTGATTCTGCCGCCTTCTCGACTGTTTTCCTTGTGATGCATGCTGTGGGGGTAGTCTGCCTCCTCTCTGCAATAGAAGCTCCGAAGAAATCTCCTGTGGGTCGACGGAATCTTCTCCCTGCAACCGCAGGCACCAAAGAACTGCATCACTGGTCCTCTGGGACTCCTCTCAGCACGGCGAGCGAGGTCCCTTGAACTCAGCAACTCTGTCCAAGTGACTCCCACAGTCCAGTGACTCTTCAGTCCAAGTTTGGTGGAGGTAAGTCCTTGCCTCCCCACGCTAGACTGCATTGCTGGGAACCGCATGTTTTGCAGCTGCTCCGGCTCCTGTGCACTCTTCCAGGATTTACTTTGTGCACAGCCAAGCCTGGGTCCCCGGCACTCTAGCCTGCGGTGCACGACCTCCTGAGTTGTCCTCCGGCGTCGTGGGACCCTTCTTTGTGACTTCGCGTGAGCTCCAGTTCACTCCACTTCGTAGTGCCTGTTCTGGCACTTCTGTGGGTGCTGCTTGCTTCTGAGTGGGCTCTTTTTCTTGCTGGATGCCCCCTCTGTCTCCTCACGCAATTGGTGATATCCTGGTCCCTCCTGGGCCACAGCAGCATCCAAAAACCTTTACCATACGATTTGCAGCTAGCAAGGCTTATTTGCGGTCTTTCTGCACAGAAACACCTCTGCACGACTCTTCATGACATGGGACATCCATCTTCCAAAGGGGAAGTTTCTAGCCCTTGTCGTTCTTGCAGAATCCACAGCTTCTACCATCCAGTGGCAGCTTCTTTGCACCCACAGCTGGCATTTCCTGGGCATCTGCCCACTCCCGACTTGATCGTGACTCTTGGACTTGGTCCCCTTGTTCCACAGGTACTCTCGTCAGGAAATCCATCTTTGTTGCATTGCTGGTGTTGGTCTTTCTTGCAGAATTCCCCTATCACGACTTCTGTGCTCTCTGGGGAACTTAGGTGCATTTTGCACCCACTTTTCAGGGTCTTGGGGTGGGCTATTTTTCTAACCCTCACTGTTTTCTTACAGTCCCAGCGACCCTCTACAAGGTCACATAGGTTTGGGGTCCATTCGTGGTTCGCATTCCATTTCAAGAGTATATGGTTTGTGTTGCCCCTATCCCTATGTGCTCCCATTGCATTCTATTGTGACTATACATTGTTTGCACTGTTTTCTATTGCTATTACTGCATATTTTGGTATTGTGTACATATATCTTGTGTATATTTGCTATCCTCATACTGAGGGTACTCACTGAGATACTTTTGGCATATTGTCATAAAAATAAAGTACCTTTATTTTTAGTATATCTGTGTATTGTGTTTTCTTATGATATTGTGCATGTGACACCAGTGGTATAGTAGGAGCTTCACACGTCTCCTAGTTCAGCCTAAACTGCTCTGCTAAGCTACCTTTTCTTCAGCCTAAGCTGCTAGACACCCCTCTACACTAATAAGGGATACCTGGACCTGGTGCAAGGTGTAAGTACCTCTTGGTACCCACTACAAGCCAGGCCAGCCTCCTGCATTGGTGGCAGCGGTGGGATAAGTCCTTGCAACTACTTACCACTTTGTCATATTGTACTTTTCATAAGAGAAAAATATACAAAACAAGTTCAGTGTATGTACACCTAACCAAAATGTTTTGCTTTTCTTCTCTTACTCTTTTTCTAAGTGCTGAAAAGTACCTCTAAAACTTTCAAAAAGTTCTTAAAAAGTTTTAAAAGTTTTTCTCTGTTCTTTAAAAAGTTCTGAAACTTTTTTTCTTTTTCTGTCCCTTAAACTCTTGTCTATCATGTCTGGTACAGGCCAAACTCTTGATCTGGCCAGCATAACTTATGACAACCTTAGCTGGAAAGAAGCAAGGAATCTCTGCATAGATAGAGGTTTAGGGGTAGGGAAGAATCCCTCAAGACAACTGTTAGTTAATATGCTCATTGAACAAGATAAGACCTTAGTTGGCACTTCTGGTGAAAAATTAGCTGATGGTTCCCACTCTGATTCTGGGGCACCCCTAGGAAAAGGGTTAGAAGGATACCTTCCCAACCTGCCCCTTAGCAGGCCACCTAGCATAGCTGGTACTAATGTGACTTCTCATCACAGTAGGAGTGTGACTTCTGTAGGCCAGGGTGTTAGAGTGCCATCTGTTAGAGACAGGTCTCCCACTGTTCATTCACACCATTCTTCTGTGTCAAAGCATGCCCAACCCACCCTCCCTGAAGACAGAATGTTAGAAAGGGAACTCAATAGATTGAGAGTGGAAGAGTCCAGGCTGAGGCTTAAACAGCAACAGCTGGCTCTAGACAGGGAATCTTTAGACTTAGAAAAAGAAAGACAGAGGTTGGGGTTAGGACCCCATGGTGGCAGCAGCAGTATTCAAAATAGTCATCCTGTAAAAGAGCATGATTCTAGGAATCTGCACAAGATAGTTCCCCCTTACAAGGAGGGGGATGACATTAACAAGTGGTTTGCTGCACTTGAGGGGGCCTGTGTTGTACAGGAGGTCCCTCAAAGGCAGTGGGCTGCTATCCTATGGCTATCTTTCAGTGGAAAGGGTAGGGATAGGCTCCTTACTGTAAAGGAAAGTGATGCCAATAATTTTACAGTTCTTAAGAATGCACTCCTAGATGGTTATGGCTTAACCACTGAACAGTACAGGGTCAAGTTCAGAGAAACCAAAAAGGAGTCTTCACAAGACTGGGTAGACTTTGTTGACCATTCAGTGAAGGCCTTGGAGGGGTGGTTACATGGCAGTAAGGTTTCTGGCTATGACAGCCTGTATAACTTAATCCTGAGAGAGCATATACTTAATAATTGTGTGTCTGATTTGTTGCACCAGTACCTGGTAGACTCTGATCTGACCTCTCCCCAAGGATTGGGAAAGAAGGCAGACAAACGGGTCAGAACAAGAGTGAACAGAAAAGTTCATACAGGGGGTGACAAGGATGGCAAGAAGAAAGATGGTGAGAAATCTCAAGATAAGCATGGGGATAAGGGTAAAACCAAAGATCCCACTTCAAATCTTAAACACTCTTCAGGGGGTGGGGATAAAACAAATTCTTCCTCTTCTTCTCAACCCACACACATTAAAAAGCCTTGGTGCTTTGTGTGTAAAAACAGAGGCCATAGGCCAGGGGATAAGTCCTGTCCAGGTAAACCCTCTGAGCCTACCACCACTAGTACATCAAGCTCTAGTGCCCCTAGCAGTAGTGGTACTAGTGGTGGGACTGCTGGCAACAGTCAAACTAAGGGTGTAGTTGGGTTCACTTGTGGGTCCATCATAGAAACTGGGGTAGTCAGTCCCAAGACAGTTTCTGTCACACCTAGTGGCATTGGCCTTGCCACACTGGCTGCTTGTCCCCTTACAATGGATAAGTACAGGCAGACAGTTTCAATAAATGGTGTTGAGGCCTTGGCCTACAGAGACACAGGTGCCAGTATCACTTTGGTGACTGAAAACCTAGTGCCTCCTGAACAACACATCATTGGACAACATTACAAGATTCTTGATGTCCATAACTCCACTAAGTTTCTTCCCTTAGCTATAATTCAGTTTAGTTGGGGTGGAGATACTGGCCCTAAGCAGGTGGTAGTGTCACCTAGCTTACCTGTAGACTGTCTCTTAGGTAATGACCTAGAGGCCTCAGGTTGGGCTGATGTAGGGTTTTATGCCCATGCAGCCATGCTGGGCATCCCAGAGGAATTGTTCCCTCTCATTTCTACTGAAATGAAAAAGCAAAGGTGAGAAGGCCTGAAAACTCAGGATCCCTCTCCAGCAACAGGTAAAAAAGGTATCACAGTATCCCCTAACCACTCTGCCATTTAGGATACCATTCCTGTGGTGGGAGAAACCTCTCCTGGGGTGGCACCTGTTCTAAGGGAATTAACAGCTGGCATAGCTGTACTCCCTGAGGTGGAAGTACCTCTCTGTGGGATAACTAATATTGGTGATAAACCCACCATTGTAGTTAACATGGAGCATCCCTCCAACCCTCCCAGAGAAACTTTAGTGCAGAAACCCTGCACTGCCTCACAACACTTAGGACAGCATCCCTGCCCTAGTGTGGAGCTCATAGGACAGCATCCCTGCCCTGCTCCAACTCAAGAGAAACAGCATCCTTGTTCCCTCTTCCAGCCATATGGACAAAGTCTTTGCCCAGCTATGGCTTTACTGAGACAGCATCCCTGTCTGGCATTCTCATCACTACAAATAGGTTCAGTGGATAATTCCCACTGCTCTAAACTAAAACTTACTGATAGAAACTCTGAAAATATATCTTCACATTGTTGCTTAGCTAAAAAATTTCAAACAGTGTGGTTTACATCCACACAGGGAAGTAACCATATAGTGGATGATAAAGGGAGTAACCAGTCTATTGCAGAGCTACTCTCTACTTATCACCACTTAGACAATAAAGTCTCAACTGGCCAAGGTTAGCCTTATTGTCCTTCGTTTGGGGGGGGGGGTTGTGTGAGAAAGTAGCCTCTTTCTAGCCTCGTTACCCCCACTTTTGGCCTGTTTGTGAGTGTATGTCAGGGTGTTTTCACTGTCTCACTGGGATCCTGCTAGCCAGGGCCCAGTGCTCATAGTGAAGACCCTAAGGGGCATATTTATACTCCGTTTGCGCCGAATTTGCGTCGTTTTTTTCGACGCAAATTCAACGCAAAACTAACTCCATATTTATACTTTGGCGTTAGACGCGTCTAGCGCCAAAGTTCATGGAGTTAGCGTCATTTTTTTGCGTGAACACCTTCCTTGTGTTAATGATATGCAAGGTAGGCGTTCCCGTCTTAAAAAATGACTGCGATGCATATGCGTCGTATTTATACTCCCGGACAAAAATGACGCCCGGGAGTGGGCGGGACTAAAAAAACCGCATTTGCGCCGGATTTTAGCGCCTGGGTCAGGGCAGGCGTTAAGGGACCTGTGGGCTCAGAATGAGCCCAGAGGTGCCCTCCCAAGCCCCCAGGGACACCCCCTGCCACCCTTTCCCACCCCAG
Organism: Pleurodeles waltl; assembly: GCF_031143425.1. Lineage (NCBI taxonomy): Eukaryota > Metazoa > Chordata > Amphibia > Caudata > Salamandridae > Pleurodeles > Pleurodeles waltl. The sequence continues at coordinate 160,716,756 of NC_090450.1, read as the reverse complement.
GAGGACACCCAAGGATGGAGGGACCCATCCCAGGGAAGAAAAGGTAAGTTGTGGTAAGTATTTTTTTTAATTTTTATTTTGGCATAGGGGGGCCTGATTTGTGCCCCCCTACATGCAACTATGCCCAATGACCATGCCCAGGGGACAGAAGTCCCCTGGGCATATCCATTGGGCAAGGGGGCATGACTCCTGTCTTTGCTAAGACAGGAGCCATGTTAATGGCATCTGGGCGCCCCAAAAAAATGGCGCAAATCAGGTTAAGACGATTTTTTTGCCTCCGCCTGACTTGCCCCATTTTTGGACGCCCAAACGCCATTTTTCCCTACGCCGGCGCTGCCTGGTGTACGTGTTTTTTTTTCACGCACAACAGGCAGCGCCGGTCGGCTAACGCCGGCTAACGCCATTCAGTAAATACGGCACCCGCATGGCGCTTCAGAATGGCGTTAGCTGGCGCTAATTTGTTTGGCGCAAAACTGCGTTAGCGCAGTTTTGCGTCAAAAAGTATAAATATGGGCCTAAGTTTTCAGTATGTTTGTTATGTGTCACTGGGACCCTGCGAGCCAGGACCCCAGTGCTTATAAGTTTGTGAACTATATGTGTGTGTTCCCTGTGTGATGCCTAACTGTCTCACTGAGGCTCTGCTAACCAGAACCTCAGTGGTTATGCTCTCTCTTTACAAATTGTCACTAACAGGCTAGTGACCAATTTCACCAATTCAGAATGACATACTGGAACACCCTTATAATTCCCTAGTATATGGTACTGAGGTACCCAGGATATTGGGGTTCCAGGAGATCCCTATGGGCTGCAGCATTTCTTTTGCCACCCATAGGGAGCTCTGACAATTCTTACACAGGCCTGCCATTGCAGCCTGAGTGAAATAACGTCCACGTTATTTCACAGCCATCTACCACTGCACTTAAGTAACTTATAAGTCACCTATATGTCTAACCTTTACCTGGTAAAGGTTGGGTGCTAAGTTACTTAGTGTGTGGGCACCCTGGCACTAGCCAAGGTGCCGCCACATTGTTCAGGGCAAATTCCCCGGACTTTGTGAGTGCAGGGACACCATTACACGCGTGCACTTCACATAGGTCACTACCTATGTGTAGCTTCACCATGGTAACTCCGAACATGGCCATGTAACATGTATAAGATCATGGAATTGCCCCCCCAATGCCATCCTGGCATTGGTGAGACAATCCCATGATCCCACGGGTCTCTAGCACAGACCCGGGTACTGCCAAACTGCCTTTCCCGGGGTTTCACTGCAGCTGCTGCTGCTGCCAACCCCTCAGACAGGTTTCTGCCCTCCTGGGGTCCAGCCAGGCTTGGCCCAGGAAGGCAGAACAAAGGACTTCCTCAGAGAGAGGGTGTTACACCCTCTCCCTTTGGAAAAAGGTGTTAAGGCAGGGGAGGAGTAGCCTCCCCCAGCCTCTGGAAATGCTTTCATGGGCACAGATGGTGCCCATTTCTGCATAAGCCAGTCTACACCGGTTCAGCGATCCCCCAGCCCTGCTCTGGCGCGAAACTGGACAAAGGAAAGGGGAGTGACCACTCCCCTGACCTGCACCTCCCCTGGGAGGTGCCCAGAGCTCCTCCAGTGTGCTCCAGACCTCTGCCATCTTGGAAACAGAGGTGCTGCTGGCACACTGGACTGCTCTGAGTGGCCAGGGCCAGCAGGCGACGTCAGAGACTCCTTCTGATAGGCTCCTCCAGGTGTTGCTAGCCTATCCTCTCTCCTAAGTAGCCAAACCTCCTTTTCTGGCTATTTAGGGTCTCTGCTTTGAGGAATTCTTTAGATAACGAATGCAAGACCTCATCAGAGTTCCTCTGCATCTCTCTCTTCACCTTCTGCCATGGAATCGACTGCTGACTGCGCTGGAAGCCTGCAAAACTGCAACAAAGTAGCAAAGACGACTACTGCGACCTTGTAACGCTGATCCGGCCGCCTTCTCGACTGTTTTCCTGGTGGTGCATGCTGTGGGGGTAGTCTGCCTCCTCTCTGCACTAGAAGCTCTGAAGAAATCTCCTGTGGGTCGACAGAATCTTCCCCCTGCAACCGCAGGCACCAAAGAACTGCATCACCGGTCCTCTGGGTCTCCTCTCAGCACGACGAGCGAGGTCCCTTGAACTCAGCAACTCTGTCCAAGTGACTTCCACAGTCCAGTGACTCTTCAGTTCAAGTTTGGTGGAGGTAAGTCCTTGCCTCCCCACGCTAGACTGCATTGCTGGGAACCGCGTGTTTTGCAGCTGCTCCGGCTCCTGTGCACTCTTCCAGGATTTACTTTGTGCACAGCCAAGCCTGGGTCCCCGGCACTCTAGCCTGCAGTGCACGACCTCCTGAGTTGTCCCCCGGCGTCGTGGGACCCTCCTTTGTGACTTCGGGTGAGCTCCAGTTCACTCCACTTCGTAGTGCCTGTTCTGGCACTTCTGCAGGTGCTGCTTGCTTCTGAGTGGGCTCTTTGTCTTGTTGGATGCCCCCTCTGTCTCCTCACGCAATTGGCGATATCCTGGTCCCTCCTGGGCCACAGCACCATCCAAAAACCTTAACCGCGACCCTTGCAGCTAGCAAGGCTTGTTTGTGGTCTTTCTGCACGGAAAAACCTCTGCACGACTCTTCACGACGTGGGACATCCATCCTCCAAAGGGGAAGTTTCTAGCCCTTGTCGTTCTTGCAGAATCCACAGCTTCTACCATCCAGTGGCAGCTTCTTTGCACCCACAGCTGGCATTTCCTGGGCATCTGCCCACTCTCAACTTGATCGTGACTCTTGGACTTGGTCCCCTTGTTCCACATGTAGTCTCGTCAGGAAATCCATCGTTGTTGCATTGCTGGTTTTGGTCTTTCTTGCAGAATTCCCCTATCACGACTTCTGTGCTCTCTGGGGAACTTAGGTGCACTTTGCACCCACTTTTCAGGGTCTTGGGGTGGGCTATTTTTCTAACCCTCACTGTTTTCGTACAGTCCCAGCGACCCTCTACAAGGTCACATAGGTTTGGGGTCCATTCGTGGTTCGCATTTCACTTCTAGAGTATTTGGTTTGTGTTGCCCCTATCCCTATGTGCTCCCATTGCATTCTATTGTGACTATACATTGTTTGCACTGTTTTCTATTGCTATTACTACATATTTCGGTATTGTGCACATATATCTTGTGTATATTTGCTATCCTCATACTGAGGGTACTCACTGAGATACTTTTGGCATATTGTCATAAAAATAAAGTACCTTTATTTTTAGTATATCTGTGTATTGTGTTTTCTTATGATATTGTGCATGTGACACCAGTGGTATAGTAGGAGCTTCACACGTCTCCTAGTTCAGCCTAAGCTGCTCTGCTAAGCTACCTTTTCTATCAGCCTAAGCTGCTAGACACCCCTCTACACTAATAAGGGATACCTGGACCTGGTGCAAGGTGTAAGTACCTCTTGGTACCCACTACAAGCCAGGCCAGCCTCCTACAGTGAGGGCACCAGTGGGACAGAGGGCGAGGGGAGTACCACGACAGAGACAAGTGGGGACACTACAGACATCGTCTCCTCCTCTGATGGAAGCTCCCTGGTGGTGGCGGACACCTCTGTGCCCACCCCAACAACAGGTACAGCCACCACCCCCGGACCGCACCACCCTCCCAGCAGCCCCTTAGCGTGTTTCCCGTGCCCACTCACCCAGGAGGGTGGGCATCTCCTTCACGCCAGGCACCTCAGGCTTTTGACCTCCTGAGATCCCTCACTGTTGGGCAGTCAACCATACTGAATGCCATACAGGGTGTCTAAAGGCATTTTCAACAAACAAATGCATTCCTGGAGGGCATTCACCCTGGCGTGGCGGCCCAACAGAGAGCATTGCAGGCTCTGGCATCCGCACTGATGGCAGCCATTGTCCCTGTCTTCAGCCTCCCCCTCCAACTCCTCTACCCAGTCTCAATCCCCTCAACCCTAACCTATCCCAAGAACACCTTCAGACCAGCATGCACCCAAATCAACACACAGAAGTGTCTCAGGCAAACACAAGCACCACACTTCATCTCACAGGCACTCACAAGCACCATCCCCATGCAGACACATCTACATCCACTGCTTCCTCTGCATCCCCCTCCTCCTCATCTTCCACCTCCCTCCAGTAGCATCTCCACTCACACCGGCATGCACTACATCCTCATCCACTACCTCCAACACCAGCACGCCTATCACTACACGCTCCTCACTGGCAGTCACCACCCTCACATCCATGTACACGTCCCCTGTGTACTCTCCCACTGTGTCTGTGACCTCTCCTCCCAAAGTACACAAACGCAAGCACACACCTACCCAACAGCCATCCACCTCACAACAGCATCCAGCTCATGCACCTACACCCAAACACAGCAGACCGACACCTCCTACAAGCACTCCCTCTTCCTCCACTCCCAAACCTTTAATCCCTTCCTGCCCCAATTGCCCTAAGACGTTTTTCCTAGCCAACATTGACCTCTTCCCTACGCCTCCCCCCCTTTCTTCACCTCAGGTCAGGGTGGCCAGAACCCAGCCCAGCACCTCAGCTACCAAGTCTACGTCCGCTGTGGTTTCTGCAGCTGTGAGAGGCTCCAAGGAGGCACCTGTCAGCCCAGCCAGTGGGCCACCAACACCTGCCAAGGCCAAGAAGGTTCCGCCACCTGGCAAGGGCAAGAAGGGGACAGCATCCAGCAAGGAGAAGGACACAGAACACCAGCCAAGGCACTTCAGCCAACCAGGGCTGTAGGTAAAGGTCTGGAGGCCACCAACACAACCGCCAGCACCGCCACCTGTACCGCCGCAAGCTGCACCACTTCCAGCAGCAGCAGCCCCAGTGGACAGCTGTCTGCGGCTGCAGGTGAAGGCCTGGAGGCTAACACCACAACGGCCAGCACCGCCACCTGCACTGCCGTAAGCAGCACCACTGCCAGCAGCAGCAGCCCCAGTGGGCAGCCGTCCGAGGCTGCAGGGGAAGGGCTGGAGCTTCCCCCTTCCACTGGCTGCACCGACACCAGCACCAGCACCGGCACTGGCACCACTGTACAGCCGTCCCCGCCGGTGGATGGGCTGTATTTCTGCTTCCGTGGAGTGTTATGCATCCTGCCCACCGCAAATCTTGTGGATCTGACACCCAGGTGAGAGTCTGTGACCTTGCATTCCCCATATGCTGCATCAAAGGGCACAAAGCCCCCTCCAGAACCAGTGCAAGAAGGCAACCACTCAGCCCCTCCTTGCCATGATGAAGCACACTGCGTACAAAGCCCCCTCCAGAACCAGTGGAATAAGGCATCCACTCACCCCGTCCTTGCCAGGATAATGCACACTGGGCACAAAGCCCCCTCCAGAACCAGAGGAAGAAGGCATCCACTAGAAAGACTTTGGCCTTGCATTCCCCAGGACCAAGCGGTAGGCTAACCACCCACTTGAGAGACTGTGGCTTTGCACTCCCTAGGACCAAGCAGTGGGCAAACCACCCACTTGGGAGACTGTGGCCTTGCACGTCCCAGGACCAAGCATTGGGCAAACCACCCACTTGGCAGACTGTGGCTTTGCACTCCCCAGGACCAAGCAGTGGGCAAAACACCCACTAGAGAGACTGTGGCCTTGCACTCCCCAGGACCAACCAGTGGCGTAGTACCATCATCCGGCTGAGGTGCCCCCGCTTCCCCATCCCCCTGAGGTGCCTGTGTTTTCGACCTGATGCCCCTGCAGTGTTCTCTCCGTATTGAGGCAGGAGTCAAGTGTGGGCTTGGCCTATGTGTTTTGACCTAGTGGGCCACGGACATTTTGAGTGGGCATTGTCCCACCTTTTGTATATATTGTATATATTGTAAATACTGTTTTTGATTTCTGAACGTATTTCTAAATATTTCTAATATTACACTCATTTGCCTCCTTTCCTTTTGTCCTTGTGTTATTCCTTTCCTCCCCCCTCCCTTGTGTGCTAGGTGCAGTACTCACTGTGGTCATCGTCACCGACGTTGGTGCTCCTGGTGTATGAGCAAATACATCAGCATGGGGAAGACCTGCAGCTCGGGCTCCATGGCGTCCTGGTTCTTCCTTGAGTGTCAAGAGGTGAGTCGTTTCCCTTCAAAACACTGTTTCTGCTGTGCTTTTGATGGCGTTGGTACCGCCCCAGAAAAGGTGGTGGATAAGCCTCTTGTAATACAGTGGGGTGAACCTTGTCTTCCACCTGGCAGTTGGCGGTTACCGCCACAGTGTTTGTTGCTACCGCTGTGGCAGTCGGAGTGTTAAAGTGGCTGTATGTGTTGGCGGTTTCCTCTGTGGTCATGATTCAATTTTTTTTACCGTCGGCCTGTTGGCGTTGTTACCGCCACTTTAACACCGACCGCCAGGGTCGTAATGAGGGTCTAATTCTTTAAAAATGTATATCTCCGGTTCCCCTTATCCAATTTTATATGTTTTGGTGTCATTGTAAGGATAAAAATATACCCTATTTTTATAAATTCGTGTTGGATTTTTATATTGTTTTGTGTTTTACTTATTACTGTTTTGTGATTTTTAAATGCTTTACACACATGTCTCCTAAGTTGAGCCTTGTCACTCGTTGCCTAGCTAGTAAGAGTTGAGCTAGGTTTGATTTACATATATCCATATATATACACACAAATGTACAGGTGTTTGAATATATAGAAATGTAAACATTTAATAACAAAATATAATAATTATTGTACACCATAAATAAAATATAAAAAATTGAGAAGCCCCGAAACTTTTTTCTACAAAAAAATAAACTATTGGAGTCTAAGAATATTAAATATACTATTCCCACTCTAGTTTATGCAACTGTTGGGAAAGTGTTGGACTTTTGAGGAGAAAAAAATACTTTTTCCACTCCAGGTCCTGCAACAATATGGAAAGTGTAGGATTTTGTATCATCTGGATTGGTATTACATGTCATTTGAACGTAACACTATGGGCCTCATTATGAGTTTGAGGGTTCAAGGATGGCTAGGTTGGCCGTATGACTGCCAACAGGCTGGCGCAGAAGACTCCGGAATTAGGACATTGGCGGTGATGCACGCAGGATTCCACCAAAGCACCACTGGCACTGCCAGTGCAGCCAGACCACCGGGGTCGAGTAGAGCCACCATCCACCTGATGGAGACCATGTTTCTGCCAGACTCATTGCGAGGTTGCACACGGCCAACATAACTGCCGCGGTCGGACCATCACACAATCCCAGGTGGAAACGAACAGTATAAAAGGAGACATTCACCCCCAGGAAGCCATACTTGTCCGGTGACACCATGGAACCATTACTAGACATCATCCGGCCTCTCCTGCTCACCGAAAGACACCAGACTCCTCGCCGAACAAAGAAGACACCACTCGTAAGTACACACACTCACCTGTTACATTTGTAAACTGTACAAATTGCAACTGTTACATAACATACCATAGGGAGGGTGGTGAGAGGGCTATACTCCCATGTAACAGTTCAGTGACACACCACACATACAGCAACAAACACACCCACACATACACATCAGGCACACTGCAACCAACACACACCCACCACATATCAAAGACACACTTATGCATGGCAACACATCACAGGGCCAGCCCCACCAATTCACATACAACAAACAAACTCATAACAACAACACCACAACCACACAAATATGTTCACACATCAAACACTCACAACCAACACTGGCCAGGAAGACCACACACATACAACACAATATACAACCATCTGTGATGATACAACCACAATTACACCATCATACAACCTAGCAATTGACATACACATCACACACACACAGTACACTGACCCAATTACGCCATGCACAATACATGCAGACTCAAACAGTGCAAACACACACCACACAGCACCACAACAAGCACATATCAACACTAACACAACTCACCACCATGACAACAACAACTGAGCTACATACACATACCCAAAGAGCACTGCACACAACCACACAGGCTGCACAGACAATACCAGAACCACGAAGCAGCACACACACACACAAATACTGCAACACAACCAATGTCAGTCACGAACAACTCGAACTGATTGGTTTAACCTTTATGTGAATTTTGTTAATTAAAAACAATATCCAAGGACATTGGCTAGGCGGTCGGGGCATCAAGGGGGCAGCCAGGCACCTCAGGGATCCTTGGTGAGTGGTGGAGTGGGGGGGGGGGGTTTGGACTTAGGAGGGGGACTTTAGCCTTAGACCTGGGAGGGGGGATTTAGGCTTTGGCTTGAGAGAGGGCAGATCTGTTTGGGAGGGGTGGACTTCTCCTAGGTGGGGGAGGGGCATGGGTGCTGGCAAGGGGGTATGGGAGGCCTTGGAGGTGGAAGGGATGGACTTGGAGATGGAACCAGACTTTTTAGGGGTGACACAGGGAGGAGGAGGAGGGAAAAGGTGAAACTCACCAAGGAAAGTTTTCTTGGACACACGGGACGGTCATCTGAAGGGGGTTTGGGTGTGGAGGGTGAGGAAGTATTTGTATGATGTGTTGGTGTGGATGTTTTGGGTCTGTGTTTCAGGGAGGTGTGCTTGTGGGTGATGGGTGTCTGTTGGGTGGGTGAGTGTGGATGTTTATTTTTCTTGGGCTGAGGGGGGCAGAGGTGCTGAGGAATGCCGTGGTGGGTGAGTGGCTGTCTGTTGGGGTGGTAACTGCAGGTATGGTGGATGTGCTGCATGTAGGTGTGAAGGGGTTCGTGGTGTCTGCAGTTGTGGTGACTGGGGTGGATGTCTGAAGGTCTGCTGGGGTGATGTCTTAGGGTAGAAAGGTTGCAGCGGCTGGATCGCTGAATGTTGGTATGTTGTCTGCAGGTGTGCCACGAGTTGTGTCTGTGATGTTGGGGGTGGTGGGTGTATCAGGGCAGGTTGTGGCTGTTGCTGTGTCTGCAGGTGGATGTTGTCTGTGTGCGTGACGGTGGTGTGTCTCGTTGTGCCTACGTTTGTCTGAGCTACCCTTCGATGTTGAGGTGTATGCATGCATGTTTGTTTGTGTGCTTGGGCTGTGTTGGGGTAGGGGGGATTCGGACTAGGAAGAAGAAGGTGGAAGGGGGACGGTAGACAAAGGGTGACTGGTTGCTGTCAGTGTGGAGGCCAGAGCCTGAAATTATCTTTGCAGGCCTACCAGGGCACAGTGAATGTCTTCCAGGTACAAATTGCTCTGTTGTATTTCAGTTTCCAGTCCCTAGATGGCATTTACGATGGTCGACTGACGCACAGAGATCGACCTTAGGAGGTCAATAGCCTCCTCTCTGAAGGCAGCAGGGTTAATACGGGCTGGGGCAGTGGTGCCTGCGGCAAAGGAGAAGCTCACCTTCTTGGGTGAGCGGGCACAGCCAACTGGTTGGGGAGCTACAGGGAGGGTGGTGATAGATGGGGGGTGGTGGACAGATATGGTACTGGAGTTGTCACCAATGGGTCCGCCACCACTAGGGAGTGGCCACTGGGGGAGGATTCTGAAGAAGGTGTACTGGATCCAGTCTCCCCTGTGGCCCTTCCCTGGCCCCCCAGGGTAATGGGTCCCTCACTGTTGGTGTTCTTGTGACTGGAGGTCCCATGGCCAGCAGCTTCCCCCCTCAGCTGTGCCCCGTCTCCTATGCCTACTGATGCTGATGCTGAAAAAGAGAAAGTCAGGTATGGTCATCAGACTCACAAGATAACACTTCCATCATACAGTACACATAAGTCACATTACATCCTGGTTACGAATAACCCCAGGTAGTGCTAGTAGAGTGCCAACATCATGTCACTACACATTTTGATGGATGTCCCTCATTATGAACCTTTTCTAACACCAGCTAACCAAACCATTACAAGGTGACTTTGCCACATTCTATAGGTTCCTTATCCACAGCAACATGGTCAAGCACCAATGAAACAATTGTTTAGAAAAGGGAAATTGCTCAAGACTGATCATGAACACATACTCAACACATACTCAACACATGCAAATGCTTTTAACCTGATGTCATGTGCCAGGTTATGAATCATGTTGGAAAATAAAAGCAAGCATGCCTGGTATGAACAAGTCAAACCTACTTAATTTCATTTACTTTTAAACCTACACATTGGACCGATTCAAACCAGTAAGACCTCAAATTGCCATACATTATCACACACACAAGCACCAATTATGATGTATCATGGATTGAAAAATATAGTGGACTAAGTCATCGAGGTCATTGGTCTTTAGACAACTAACATCATCTGTCAAGTAAGGGACATGTTGCCTCTGACCTATGTTGCACACACTACCACAAGATGTCAGAGTGCACCAGAAATATGGACAACTAAACTGTGCTGCAAGATGACAATCATAATGACTTCCTCATTGTGTAATTAGTCCATCTTTGGCCCACTGACAGAGTGGGTACATCACTATACACACACCAGACATGCCAAGCCTTACAGCTGTCTGGGAAGTATTCTTTTGACTAAATCACATGTGTTGCTCACATGACAGGTACACCTACCATGATGAAAGCCCCAAGCCCAGATACCCTTGCATCACTACTCACAAGTGTATGTGAAATACCACACCAGCACCACATTGGTATCCATGCAAACATTTTTCTCCCAATCAGGCAGGACTCATTTGGCTCATCCTAGCAAAAGCGAATATACATAACAATTTGCAATGTTGTATCTTCCCTTAACCTTTCCAATGATAAATGATGTTGATACATATCTGTCAAGTATGTACATATGAATAGGCTATCACTGTCCATGTATAATGCCTACAACAGTATGCCCATTGACAATGCTGGGTGGCCACTTTCCACTCACAGAACATTAGAAAGGTTATAACATTTCTAGCTTCTGATATCAACATTTGTATGCTCCTAGAAATGTTGGAACACATCAATAGTATCCAACATGCATGCTGTCTACTCTGATGAGGCATTACCAATGTCTATGTACATCCCTCACTTACCAAGAGGGGTAACAACAGACAGGGTTTAAACTAGTTGGTACCAAACACAGACTGTCATTAACATCCACTACACTGATACATGCACATATGCCGGGAGGCCAGATGTGCAGTGGAAACAGGCAGACAACATGCATCTCTAGCACCAGTTGCCATACCATCACATATGACAAGACAGCGAACACATTTGCAAATATGCAATATCAGGAGGAGTCTACTATACCAAGTCTACTAACCCTCGGCAACAGTTACTAGGTGGGTCAGGGAACACATATCAAATACTCTCCATAATGCCTCAGGACTCACAATCTGTCACCAAACATCAATAAATGACCAGGTACTCATTCCATTCTTTCACAACTTTGGCACCCTACAGACATCAAGCACACATTTGGATACGTTGCCCATTGGCCTTAGCTAAGTTCCACAAGGTATACTTGGGCTAAGGAAATATTTGTGCATATTGTGCACTTACCTGCTCCTCTGTTGCACCATTGAGATGTTCATACAGAGGTAGGACCTCCTCCACCAGGTTCTTCATCTCCTCGGCTGAGAATACAGGGGCCCTGACACCAGTAGGACATGGCATGATTTCTCCCAGAGGCAGTACACAGCAGCTCTAGTCGTGGAGGTCTTGCTGGCAGCAGTATCAGGAGTCAAGTGAGAGATGAAGTACAAAATGGTGGTCATGTCCACCATGTAGGACACCGTCACTGCCTGTGGACATCGAAATTGGCCCAAGACCTTCAAAGACAGCAATTTGTCCCAGTGAAATTCCTGCTGCAGTTGATGGAACGCATGTAGCCTTAGTTTCCCCAAGCAGCAAAGAACAGGTGTATCAGAACAGGCAGAACTTACACTCCTTAAATGTTCAAGTAGTCTGTTTGGCGGACCTCTACATTTCCCAAGTATGTGCAAAGTACCCGGGTTCAGCTCATGATGCCTTCATCATGCACAACAACAATATCAAACAGCTGATGACACAACAGTACACAGAGAGGGCCTGGCTGGTTGGTAAGTCATGTAAGTGTGAGTATCTGATGTCTGCTGCCAAATGTAAGGATGTCCAATATTAATGTATGCACACATGTAACGGTTCCTTACAGGGGGATGTGGCTACCCAAACCGTCTCTGGTTGTTGACACCAGTGAGGTACCCAACCACGCCAGGGGAAATGTGCTTCAATGAGGCCCCCAGAAGGACAAGGCATTTCATGGAGCAGACGTTCGGGCCCCTAAAGACCAGATTTTGTTGCATTGACAAGTCAGGTGGAGCCCTCCTCTATTCACCCGCCAAAGCCTGCAAAATCATTGTTGTCTGCTGCCTGCTCCACAACCTTGCCCTGAAACATCAAATCCCATATATATCAGATGGGGGGGGAGCCAGCAGTTCGCCTGGGTAAGAATGCAGTTTTCCCAAGTTAGGATGACAGTGATGAGGATGAAGGTGGAGACAGCAATGCAGACCTCATACATTAGTTCTTCAGCTGAGTGTAGGTATGTGTTGTTCAGTATAATTCTTTGCTCAGTGGGTATTTTGAGGCCTTAGAGATGTTTGGGAAGGGTCTTAGTATGAACATCCAACATCTTTTTAGTTGCTTAGCAGTACATAGCTCAGCTGTGCATGCAACATTTTAAATGGAGTTGTGCTATCTTGATGATCTAATTTGCTATTGTTTGTGACACTGCACAGTCAGTGTGACAATTGTATCTGGAACATGTCTTTATAGGTCTTCATTACCACTTCTTGTCTATACCTTTTGTATTACATTTTCACTTTGCATATTTCCTCATGTACTCAAATCTGAATAGTGTTACAGGCTGGTGGGATTTGCAAGTCTGACATGTGAAGTGAACATGGATAGACCCAGGTACTATATGGCATCATATTGATGGTATCTGAGTACCATCCCCAGACTGTCAGGACAGTGGGATGGTAGTGTTCTGTTCAAATGTGTGGCCTTGTGTCTCTGACACATCATCCTTTGTACTCCAGCACCATAACCTTCTTATTGGCTTAATTATCATACTATTTAACTTTTATGTAGCTGTCACTGTGTTTCCTCTTTGCAGGCCACTGTGCATGAGTGTCAAGAAAGACATAGATGAGTAGCATGCCTACAGATACCGACCTCTGTCAGTAATATGGGTATGGTTAATTGGGAGGTATGGTAGGGAAATGTGCTAGGCTTTAGCTTATGAAACATTGACGTAATCTGTTTTTCTATTTGGACAGTCAAACACTAACATATCCCTAACGTCAGCAGTCTGTGGGGTTCTTGTTATTTACACCTATGCAGAAGCATTATATTGTGCAGCTGTTAGACCTGGCATCATTGGTGTGGTCTACCCTGTCTTTCCCATGTTTTGACTGTGTGCTAGACTTTGTTTTTGCTGTTTTTGGTACTCTGGGCACTTTAACAATGCTGAACAGTGCTAAAGTGCAAGTGCATACTGTGTAAATTGTATATGTAATTGGCTTTTCCATGACTGGCATATATGATTTAGTAGTAAGTCCCTAATAAAGTGCACTAGAGGTACCCAGGGCCTGTAAATCAAATGCTACTGTTGGGCTTGCAGCACTGGTTGTGCCACCCACACGAGTAGCCCTGTAAACATGGCTCAGACCCACCACTGCAGTGTCTATGTGTGCAGTTTTAGACTGCTGCTTCGACCTGGCAAATGTACCTACTAGACAGGCCCCAATCTTCCATTTGTATACATGTAAGGCACCCCTAAGGTCGGCCCTAAGTAGCCCAACGTTCAGGGTGCGGTGTATGTTAAAGGTGGGACATGTACTGATGTGTTTCACCTGTCCTGACAGTGAAATACTGCCAAATTCATTTTTTACTGTTGCAAGAACTATCTCTCGCATTGGTTAACATGAGGGCTGCTTTTAACTAACCTTAAAGTGCAGTTTCCCTTTGGGAGCAGATAGAGATATGGAGTTTGTGGTCTCTGAACTCACAATTTAAAAATACATCTTTTGGTAAAATTGTTTTTTAAATTGTCAGTTTGTAAATGCCACTTTTAGAAAGTGGACATTTTCTTGCTTAAACTATTCTGTGACTCTGCCTGCTTGTGTATTCCCTGTTTGGTCAGACTGACAGTTGGGCTGTTTGTGAATCTCCTCTAGACAGTGACACAGAGGGAGCTAGGGTGTAGCATGCATATCCTGATGGGCCATCTGGGCTAGAGTGGAGGGAGGAGTGGTCACTTACTCCTGAATGGGGTGTGCCTGCTCTCCCACAATGCAGTATCCAACACCTGGTGTGAGTCTGGAGCCAGGCCTGGGCAAGGCAGGATCTTGTGAACAACAGATATTTTCCTTCGAAGTTTGCTTAATTCAAAGGGAGAAAGGGGTATAAGTAGTAGACCCAAAACCCCAGATTTTAAGATTACTTCTAGAAAAAAGAGGAAGCTCTGTCAAGGAGAAGAGCTGAAGAGCTGGTGGAAGAGTACTGCCCCTTTGCCTGTGACTGTGCTTTGCTAGCTTGACCTGCAGTTTCTACTTCTGCCTGAAAGAGGACACAGATGGGACTTTGTGGTATATTCCTGCTTGGGAAGTGTCTCCAAGGGCTTGGACTGAGCTTGCCTCCTGTTTTGAAGTTTCAGGGCCATCAAAAACTTCCTCTGACAGCACCCAGACTCCCTACTGAGACTCCTGCCCTGCCAAGTGGTACCCTATCCAGTCTCCAAGCCCTTGAAAGGTGAATCTGGTAGAACAACCACTGAAATCCACACACAAGAAGTCATGCGGGGAACATATCAATGCATCACCTGCATCTGCGCTTCCGGCTGCTGAAAACGATGGAAACCACACACGCAGCACAGTTTGCTATCACCATGCGGCCGGATTTCACACTCATCCTCATGGGCGTCAAAATCAATGTGAGCCTGCACGGATCCAAGGTGCCCCGTCCGAAAATCGACACATCACTCTCTTGCAGGAGAGAAAAATGACGCATCGCCTGCCCAACCGGAGAAGAAACTATGCTCGGCCTCACTAGCGAGTGAGGAATCGAAACATTTGTGAGTCCAGAGGGCTTAACTTTTCTGATACATGCTCACCTGTGAAGCTTTATTTTTGATACAAACCAGGTACTTTGTATACCAACAGCGTTTCCATTGTTTTCTATGGAGTAAGACTCTTTTTACTTTAAAAATTCATAACTTGACTTGTGTATGTTGGATTTTTATCGTTTTTGTCTTATTTGATTTAGATAAATATCACCTATTTTTCTATACTGGTGTGGTATCCATTTTGTAGTTTTTTCACTGTATTACTGCTTGTTTTGGTACAAATACTTTACAAATTGCCTTTGAGATAAGCCTGACTGCTTGTGCCAAGCCACCAAGGGGGTGAGCAGGGGTTATCTAAGTGTGTATCTCAATTGCCCTGATTAGAGTGAGGGTCCCTGCTTGGACATAGTGCAAACTGACTGCCAACCAGAGACCCCATTTCCAACACTGGTGATCAGTGGTGAGTATTGAACTTATATTTGTACTTGACATACAGTGATTAAGTGTACATTACTGTTTTCAGTGCAGACCAGTACGTAACCACATATTACTTGTTTTGGCCTTTTCTCTTTTTGGACTTTCCCTGCTTCCATATTTTGTGTGATTCTTTGAACTTATCCTGGGAACTTTCTGTTCCTTTTAGAAGTTCGCAGTTTTGGGTGAAACTTACCATCACATCTCAGTCTGGGGTTGCATCAGCTGTGGCTACAAAAGCTATGTTTGAGTTGGAGAAACTGCAGGAGTATACAGTGGCTTAACTGAAGCAGTGTTGTAAGGATCTTGCCTGTCCAATCAGGAGCTCTGCCAGGAAGGAGGAGGTGCAAAACGCATTGAGGGCCTGGATGGCAACCAAGGAGGTGGGGATGCACACAGAGGAGGAAGATGAGGGGGAGGAGGTGCACAGTAATCCAGGTAGTATAGTGAATGTCCCTGTTTTGCCTGGAAGGAGGGTCTCCAGGGCAGGTAGCAGTGTGTCATCCAAGGGTCTGACTCCTGAGGAGTTGCAGGACAGACAAGCAGAGAGGGTGCATCTGTTTGAGTTATAGAAGCTTAAGATAGAGAGGGGGATGAAAGATAGGAGGTTAGCCACTGACGAGAAAAAGATGCTATTGGCACATGAGCTCAGCTTAAGGGAGCTGGATCAGAGGAACCCAGTCTAGTAGAGATGCCAGCAGCAATACCTCAGTGCAGCCTGAGAGGAGGGTGCATATTCCTAAAGATCTAGTGAAGGATTACAAGAGGGAGGATGACATATATCTGTGGTTCAAGGGGTATGAGTCTTCTCTCCATATGAACATGGTCCCTGGAGCACATGGGGTGGGGTATGTGGAAGCACTTTAAGGCACAGAGTAGGGACCCTTTGACATCCTTAGGGGATCCTCAGGGATTCACCTACTCTATCATGAAGGATGGCCTACTCACAAGATGAGGTCTTACTCCTGAGCAGTACAAGGTCAAGTTTAGGTCCTACAAAAAGAAGGAATCCCAAACCTGGTTAGAATGTGTTGACTCTTTTTGCAGGTCACTGGATTGTTGGCTGAAGGGCAGTTAGGTAACAACTTATGAGGGGTTTTACAACTTAATTGCTTGGGAACACTTGTACAGTCCTTGTTTTCAAGAGCTGCACCAGCACATAATTGACAGCAAGCTGACTGACCTCAGAAAACGTGCTCAGTTAGCGGACAGGTGGGAGAGCACCAGGGTCCAGAAGAGGAATGGGGAAGACTTCGCCAAGGGTGGGTAGGGTCCCCCATCAAAAGAAATGGGGGGTAAGGGTAAATGGGGGAGTTCTCTAAAGGGCCCCAACCAAGTTCATAGGGTAAAGAGTCCCAGCCCCCAGTTGAAAAATACTATGGGTCTCTACAGGGAACCCTGCTATGCATATGATCAGGTAGATCACATGAGGGGAGATCCCAAATGTCCCATGGTGACACAGGGACCTACTGGTGCTCAGTCATACGTTTGTCCAGTTTTGCTCTTGGGGAGGAGTTGGTTCCAGTTGGGTGGGAGCCAGCTGAGATGACCCTTGTCTCACTGGGGGACAGTGAGATGGTCCAGAGGACCCTTGTGACTGAGAACACTAAAAGTACAGGCAATGGGTGGCCATCAATGGACACAGGGCGGAGGCTCTGAGAGACACAGTAGTCAGTGTGACTTCTGTGAGAAGTCACCTGGTGTCTGAGGAGCAGGTAGTTCCTCTTGCACTTAGACAAGTAGTTGTAGTAGACAACTCAGAGCGCTGGTGCAAAGTAGTGCAGGATCCCTTTGAGAGGAGGCCGGTCTCAGGTTCCTTGAGGGTAACTGTGAGTCCAACCATGCCTGTAGATTGTCTGCTTGGCAATGACCTGGAGGATTCCTCTTGGAAGGAGGCGCAACTGAGGTCTCACTTTGAAATGTTGGGTTTGCCTGGGTAGGTGTGTGTGTCTATCCGGTCACTGGCAGCCCGTCTGGGTGATTAGGAGATGCTGGAGCCTGAAAGTGTATCTCAGGTATCTGCCAGAAGGAGGAAGGGCAAGGGGCACGGGAAACCTGCTCCAGAAGTTTCCATGGTCCAGGAGGAGGCTGAACCTGTGGGGATTGCCACGGAGCCTACAGGAGAACAGGTGGCTGAACTAGGGGAGGTCCCAGAGCTGACTCAGTGGCAGCAGGAAGGGGGACCAACCAGGGAAGCTTTTTGTGAGGCACAGAAAACATGTCCTGCTCTGATGGGTTGGTGGCAGCAGGCTGCACACCAGGCATCTGGCAAGGAGTCTGGTTCACTCTTGATTTATTGGGAGCATGGCCTCCCATATAGCGAGACTGAAGTTGCTGAGCCTGGCACAGCCCATGTGCTGGTGGTACCCTAGTGCTTCTGAGTCTTCCGAATGGGTTTGGCTTATGATGTTCCTTTAGCTGTAAATTTTGGGCAGGACAAGACCTTTGATAGGCTTGTTATCCACTTTCACTGGCCCCAGATGCGAAAGCACTCAGATGTCCACGTGCCAAAATTCTTGCCAAACTTGTAAGTCAAGTGGCAAGAGTGGAGGGAAATGTAAAGCTCCTCTCCAACCTTTTCCTATTGTCAGCACCCCCTTTGAAAGGGTTGGTAATGACATTGTGGGGCCTCTGGATCCCAAGACAGTCATTGGCAACAGGTTTATCCTGTTCTTAGTGGACCATGTCACCAGGTACCCAGAAGCCATTTCTTTGAGATCAATCACTGCCCATGTGGTCAGACATGCATTGATGGGGAGCCCCACCTGCATGGGGCTCCCCAAAAAGGTGGTATGTAATAAGGGTACCAGCGTCATATCCACATATATGAAGTTTCTATAGAAGGAGTGTGGGGCAACCTACAAGTTTACCTCTCCTTACCATCCCCAAGGAAACGGTCTGGTTGAGACATTGAACCACACCTTGAAGGGCATGATCAGGGGCCTGTCAGAGCCCTTGAGACATAAGTGGCACGTCCTCTTTCCATACCTTCTGTTCGCCTACAGGGAGGTGCCAGAAAAGGGTCTTGGATTTAGCCCTTTTGAGTTGTTGCATGGCCACCCTGTGAGAGGACCTTTGAGTCTGGTTAGGGAAGGCTTGGAGAAGGCCTCCAGTAAGCCCCTCAGGATTTATTCAGTCAAATGCTGGCTTTTAGGAACCAGACTGCCTGCTTCATGAAGCTCGCTCAACAGAACCTAGAAGCAAGCCAGGAAGATGTGAAATGGTGGTCTGACCAGAATACCACTCTGGTTGAGTTTCATCCTGGACAAAAAAGGTAGGTGATTGCCCCAGTGGAGCCTTGCGCTCTCAAAAAAATAAGTGGACAAGGCCTTTTGAGATGGTGGAGCGCAACAGTGTAGGAGGCTGACCTGGTTTGTAATGGGTAGCACAGGTACTTTTACCTTATACCAGGTCCAGTTATCCCTTATTAGTGAAATGAGGTCAGTGTCTAGAAGCCAGGCTGTCTAGAGGTAGCTGTAGGCAGAGCAGTCGAAGCTGAACTAGGAGACATGCAAAGCTCTTGCAATACCGCTGTAGTCACACACTACTCACACACAACAAAGACAATACTCATTGTTAACAAAAATAAAGTTACTTTATTTTAGTGACACAAGGCCCAAAAGTATCTTAGAGGCTATACTACCTTAGGAGGAAAGTGTTATGCACAAAGTATACACTAGTAACCATAATCAGGTAAGTAAACAGTCATAAAATAGTGAAAATAGTGAAAATCACCATAGGCTATAATGGGCTTAGGGGCAACACAAACCATATACTAAAATAGTGTAATGCGAAAGTTGGTTTCCCACATAGGCAAGAGTAGTGTGTAGAGGGGTGCTGGGAGTGTAAGAAAACACCAAAGGTAAGTAAAGTACCTCAACCCAGAGCCCAGGAAAGCAAGAGTAAAGTACAGCAAGTTTCCGCAAAACACACTAGAAGTTGTGATAATTAATAATGCAAAAACCAAGTAAGACTGCAAGACACCAGATTCCTGGACCTGAAGAACTGCGAAGAGAGGAGACCGAGTCCAAGAACAGCTGAAGAGTCCAGGAGGAACAGGAGCCCCTGCTAACCTGGATGAAGGTGCAAAAGTGGATTCTCCGGTTAGAAGAAAAAGTCAGAGATGCACCAAAGAAGACAGTTGCAGTTCCTGCTTGGTGCAAAATATGTCCCACATAGAGGAGAATAATGTAGGCTGGTTTTCATCATTGGATTCTGCCAACAAGCCTTGGCTCATGCAAAAGACATGTTTTGCAGGAATCAGTGCTACTTGGGCCTAGGAGGGACCTGGGGATTTCAACTCAGACTGAGGAGACAGAGGGGGCTCTCAGCAATTTGGAGAGCCCTCAGAAGACCAGGCAGCACTGACAGGAGTCCCAGGACATGGGGACAAAGGCGTTGCAAATCATGGCCATTGCAATACTACACAAAGGGATCACATGCCGCTGGAGAACAACTCAGGGAGCTGAGCATTGCAGGATAAAGTGCTGGGGACCTGAGATACGCTGCATACAAAGGATTCCTTAGAGAAGTGCACAGAAGCCATAGGAGCATCAAAGCATGTGAGGCACAGGGGTACTGTCTGGCTCAGGGAAGCAAGCTCTTACCTCCACTAAATTTGGACAGTTGGACCTTTGGACAGTCTGGGTTACTTCAGTCCACCACCTGTGTTCCAGGATCCACGCTCGTTGCCAGGAGAGGGGACCCAGAGTGCCGGTCTTCACTGCAGAGAGGTGCCTGCTGAAGCAGGGAAGTGACTCTGTCACTCCACAGGAGATTCCTTCAGTCTTTTTGGTGCAGGATGAAGACAGACAGTCCTCAGGACATGCACGACCTGGAAACTCTTGCAGATGCTGGCAGGAGCTGAAGTTACAGAGTTGCAGTAGCCTTCTTGGAACTTTGTTGCAGTTGAAGAGTTCTAGGGGCAGTTCTGCAGTTGATCCAATGGTAGAAGGTGAAGCATAGGTTGCAGAGGATTCCTGCTGGAGTCTTGCAAAACCGAATCTGAGGAAACACCCAGAGGACAGACCTTAAATAGCCCTGAGAGGGGGATTGGTCACCTAACCAGATAAGCACATATTAGGAGGGGTCTCTTACGTCAACTGCCGGCAGTGGCCACTCAGATCCTTCCAGAGCTCCCTGACCATCCTGAAAACATGATGGCAGAACCCAGGGACAGTCTGGGGGAGCTCTAGGCACCACCCCTGTGGTGGTGATGGACATGGGAGTGGTCACTCCCCTTTCCTTTGTCCAGTTTTGTGCCAGAGCAGGGACTGGGGGCCCCTGAACTGGTG
Organism: Pleurodeles waltl; assembly: GCF_031143425.1. Lineage (NCBI taxonomy): Eukaryota > Metazoa > Chordata > Amphibia > Caudata > Salamandridae > Pleurodeles > Pleurodeles waltl. Next base: position 160,696,036 of record NC_090450.1, on the reverse strand, counting down.
TAGACTGGATTATGCAAGGAGGTCACCATTTGTGCCCTTCAAAGCACTTTCAGATGCTCTGGGAGCAAACCCCTCCCATGTCTGTTACACCTATTTCCAAAGGGAGGGGTTGCAACACCCCTCTCCTAAAGGAAAATGCATTGTTCTGCTTTCCTGGGATTGAGCTGCTAAAGTCCCAGGAGGGCAGAAGCCTGTCTGTTAGGTGGCAGCAGCTTAGGCTTCAGTAAGAATCTCAGAAGACTGGTATTGCAGTACTGGAGGTCCATGGTGGAGCCCCCAGGGTGCATGGAATTGCCCCCCCAATACCAGAATCAGATTGGGGGTACAATTTCTCAATCATAGACACCTTAGATGGCCATATCTGGGGTTACCATTGTAAAGCTACAGATTTGTATTGACCTAAATGTAATGCACACTTATAATGGCGTCCCCACACTCACAGGGCCATATTTATACTTTTTGATGCAAAACTGCGCTAACGCAGTTTTGCGCCAAAAAAATTAGCGCCGGCTAACACCATTCTGAAGCGCCATGCGGGCGCCGTATTTATTGAATGGCGTTAGCCGGCGTTAGCCGACCGGCGCTGTCTGGTGTGCGTGAAAAAAAACGACGTACACCAGGCAGCGCCGGCGTAGGGAAAAATGGCGTTTGGGTGTCCAAAAATGGGGCAAGTCAGGCTGAGGCAAAAAAATCGTCTTAACCCGATTTGCGCCATTTTTTTTTGGCGCCCAGACGCCATTAACATGACTCCTGTCTTAGCAAAGACAGGAGTCATGCCCCCTTGCCCAATGGCCATGCCCAGGGGACTTATGTCCCCTGGGCATGGTCATTGGGCATAGTGGCATGTAGGGGGGCAAAAATCAGGCCCCCCTATGCCTAAAAAAAAAATTCAAATAAATACTTACCACAACGTACCTTTTCTTCCCTGGGATGGGTCCCTCCATCCTTGGGTGTCCTCCTGGGGTGGGCAAGGGTGGCAGGGGGTGTCCCTGGGGGCAGGGGAGGGCACCTCTGGGCTCATTCTGAGCCCACAGGTCCCTTAACGCCTGCTCTGACCCAGGCGTTAAATAGAGGCGCAAATGCGTGTTTTTTTGCCCCGCCCACTCCCGGGCGTCATTTTTGCCCGGGAGTATAAATACCACGCACATGCCTGGGAGTCATTTTTTAAGACGGGAACGCCTACCTTGCATCTCATTAACGCAAGGAAGGTGTTCACGCCAAAAAATGACGCTAACTCCATGAACTTTGCCGCTAGATGCGTCTAACGCCAAAGTATAAATATGGAGTTAGTTTTGCGTTGAATTTGCGTCGAAAAAAAACGACGCAAATTCGGTGCGAACTGAGTATAAATATGCCTCACAATGTCTGTGAAATTGGTCCTGGCCAACGTGGGGGCACCTCTGCTAGTGCAGGGGTGTCCTCACACATAGTATCATTGCACCTAGCCTTCAGGAACTGAAGGTTAGACATTTAGGTGACTTATAAGTTACCTGGTGCAGTGAAAATGACAGTGAAATAGTGCTTGCACTATTTCACTCAGGCTGCAATGGCAATCCTGAAGAAGTGTTTGTATGAGCTCCTTATGTGGAAAAAGAAATGCTGCATCCCATAAGGATCTCCTGGAACCCCAATGCCCTGGATTCCTAGGTACCATATACTAGGGACTTATAAGGGGTGTCCAGTATGCCAATTTGGAGTGGAATGCTGGGTTACCAGTATGTAAGTACAAATTTGGAATCAGAAAAAGCATAAGTACTGGAGTTCTGGTTATCTGGACTCCAGTGACACAGTCAAGCATTCTGACAAAATAGTTAAACATACTGACATGTAGGCCACAAACTATGAGCAATGGGGTCCTGACTAGCAGGTTCCCGGTGAGACAGTAAGAACACTGGCAAATAGGCCAACAATGGGGGTAACCATGCTAGAAAGAGGCTACTTTCTCACTCTGAGGTCCTCCCTTGTTATTGGATACCTGCCTACTGCATTCACCCTGTTGACTTTTTTTGTCACATCTCCATTTTCATGGCGATTGAGGTTTGTTGGATTTGGGCTCTAAAAAGGTGTGGCTCTATTCTGATGATTTAGTCCACTATGACCCTCAATTCACCATCTGTGAAGCAGGGATGTTTTTGTGGGGATGTGTTGGACGACATAAAAAAGGTAAAAAAATCAGGTGATGTGGTGTGGGTGCTGTGTTGTGAGTGGGTGACAGGTGGTCGATGATGCATTAAGGAAATATTGCATTACATTTATGATGTGCAGGTGTGGGATGAGTGGTATTTGGAGTGGTGAGGGGTGCCTAATCCATGGTTCTGTATTTTTAAATGGTTCCCTGTCTTCTGTGTGTGACGTTTTGGTTGCAAAGATTGTGGTGTATGAACAGTGTATTTTATAATGCAGTTTTTAGGGGTGTAGGGTGTGTGGATGTGTGTCAGTTGTGTGGAATTCAAACTATCCAATGTGGTGTAGTGTACTATATGTATACCGTGGACCGCCGCGGTTTGCACTGCCATTGGGTGTCCCCCATGGGAGAACTGCTATTGTAATTTGTGGGTTGTAATTGGTTCGGAGGATTTTTGATGGAATGGCAGTGCAGGAGGCGGAACTGCCTTTTTCGCGGCCTCCACAGTCCTGGCAGTGTCTAGATTTTAGCAGGTTTTCACTGGTCCTGTCTGTGTACCTTGTAAAATGGCAGTCTGTATGACTGACAACATGGTGGTCTTTTGCGGCCGCCACCGCGGCAAGCTTACCGTCAGACCTCCAAACTCATAATGAGGCCCTATAATTGGTTCCATCCCCAACAAAGCAAGTCTGTTTCTTTCAGTACATCTACACATTTGCAAGTACAAGGATTTTAAATATATCACAGATCTTTCACCTCTAGAGCTGAATCCATTTTAAAGTAAAGAATGAGGTATTGTCTCCATTTATTAAAATTAGGACCTTGTAGTTTGAGAAGGAGACTGATAAATCATTATAAATTAATTAGAGTAGTTCATTATTTTTAAAACTTTCCAGAGTCACAGCCAGTTAAAGCAGTCATACCTTTTCTCTGTGTTAATCATAATAGCTATCAGTGAAGATTTTGTTGGGGTTGCAGAGACAAAGACAATAGTTAGATCAGGAAAATGGCAATGAATCTTTCCATGTACATACGGAGCCATGTTATTCCGTTCCTCCCATCATGATTAGGGTGTTATTCAGTTCTTTGTGTAAGATAGTGGCGTACATTATTGGGCCTGAATTCAGCAGTGATATAACAGGATACAACCACAACCCATTGTTTTTCCCTGATTTTAAGATCATCTAAATACATGCATCCTTCAAAGGTTTTGGCATTTTTTTACTTTGATGACAACTAAAACAATCAAAAATCAGTGTGATCTTTACTGTGATAAGTATTTATAAGGGTATTTCACATGACCAGTTGGGCCAGGCCTTTTTGTTTACTGGATTATTCATTATCTTCTGGAATTGTCCACTGTTTATTGCCTGAATGTGTGCCTTGACCTTGTAGTATAAGTGATAATATTAAAATAAAGAAGTGTGGACAGTTGCTGGGTCGCCCCGGGGTAGGCATGCTCCTGAGAACCTGAAAGTATAGTGCAGCACTGCGATGTGGTGGTGGAAGCGCATACCTCGAGCACAAGCCAGTCGAGCCGGAGCGACCACATTGACTCTGCAGGAGTGTTAGACAGCTGAGGGGTGAATTGAAGTTAGATAAGGCTCGGGCCCCTGTTTGGAGGTATGTCTGGGTTGATTTGTTCGGGGAGCCCCTCTTTGGCACAGGTGTCACACAGAAAGATGTTCACTCCCTGTGGCACAGTGAGTGAAACAGCTAGTGCCCCTGCGGCATGCACCTGAGCACACCTGGGCTGGAAGCTTAGACCTTGTGAGTTGCCCTTTGCTCTCCTTGGCAATCTCAAAGAATTTATTTTTCTGTAGTTGTGTACTGAGATGGTATGGCAGGTGATCATCATCAATAAGTTCACACTGGGCGCCATATTGCTGCATCAGTGCCCACTGAGGTTAAGGTCCTGCCCAGTTGACAGGCAATGTGGACATGGGACTTCAGAATTCACTGTGCCAATAACGGGTGATAGTAGCTGAGCATAGGAATTTCAAAATGTGTAAGGCAGATAAAACTCAAACTAAGCTCCACTTCAAACAGCATAAATCACAAAAGGCATGCGAAAAGCACCCTGAAGACTCCGGACTCCAAAGCAGAACAGACCTCAAACAAATACTTATGACGATGCTGCACAGCCTTGCTACAATTGATTGCAAAATAGATGCACTGTCGTTTAGGATGGATAGAATGAATGAGAGGCTCGATAAGCATGCCGAACATCTCACAATGGAGTGCAGGGTTTCGGATATAGAAGATGAACGTGCCTCCATAGCTGCTATGCAATCGGGGATGGGCAAAATGCTGACTACCCTTCAGGCCAAGGTGGGAAACTTTGAGGCTCGGTTCCAAAGGAGTAACCTTCATGTAGTGGGTATCGCTGAGACGACGTCCATCAACAACATGGAGAACTATATCGAGCAATTGCTTGTCACCCTCCTAGGTCGAGATACTTTCACTGATATAATTATAGTAGAGCATTTGCATTGATTATTTGTCCCAGACCCCCACCAGGAGCACCTCCCAGGCCAGTCATAGCTAAAATACAAAATTATAGGGATGCAGCACTATGAAAAGCAAGGGAACTCAAGACACTGTGAAAAGAGGGATCAAATATCTCCCTCTATCTTGACTTCACACAACAGGTGCAGGAAGGGCAAAGACTTGACTTTTTCTTCTGGCAACAAAACAACTGAGTGCACTGGGCCTGGACTACTGCATGCTCTACCCGGCCACCCTAAGGATCATGGTGGACGGGCAGCCAAAAACGTTCACGGATCATAAACAACTTCCCAACTTTCTGAAACACAAGGCTGCCATGAAAAGCCACAGTGGCTCACCCATCTTGACTCCCTGATGGGAGAGAGGAATGCTTTGTAAGCTGTGATCGATATTTTTTGTTTCCTCACAGGAGTCTGGATTGTTTGACAGCTTGTTGACGGTGGGGGTGGGTCAGTGAACCTTCTCTCCTCCCAATGCTACTCGCTGTCAGATGGAAAGACTACTAGTGATTGACTGTTAAGCGCTACGAGGCCGTTGGGCAGTTTAGGCGCTATATAAACCATTATAACATAACATAACATTATTGTGCTTGTATAATGGTATGTTGGATCACTGTGAAAGACCTATTGCAGATTTGCTCTGTTTGGGTGATAGGGTGCTGTCCATGCATTGTTGGCTATAGATGCGGATGGTGGGGGGGGCAGGATTGCTGGATTGAGGTTGAAGCTGGCTACCATGAAGTGTTTTTCCTCCTTGCGAATAGCAGGGGTATACTGATATGCAATACTATGGCCAGACGGAGGCATGGTAGGGAGCTGACTGGTAACAGCCACTCTTATGTGTATTCCACACTGTTCCTAAAGAGTGCACCTCGCACAGAGGATGGGTGGGATTGGGTGTGTTTCTAAATGCAGAGACAGGTGAATTGGGGAACAGCCTGTCATGGGTGGGGGGAGGGAGTTGCAGTATGTCAGTTGAGAAGAGCTGTGGCTTCTGTACGAGTTTTGCACAGTTAATGGTAGCTTGTTTATATGGACCAAGTACAGCATCTGACATATTGACTGGAATATGGCTAGACATGGGGTAGACCCTTCAGGTAAAGTCAGACCACCTGCTTTGAAGCTATTGATGTGGAATGTCAGGGGGTTAAATCATAACAGGAAGGTGCAGAATGTGATTTACTATTTAAAATGCCACAACATAGACCTTGCAATTTTACAAGAAACACATCTGGCCCCGGGAAGCTCTGTCCTAACCATGCGTAGGCTCCAAGGTCAATTTCTGACTGCGGGCTTTACTTCACATGTGTGTGAGGTATTCATCTGGACAGGGCTCAGAAGCACAAACAGGAACTAGCATAAGACACTAATGGAAGGTACATCATAGCTCACTATACTAATGAGGACCTCATGTTCATATTGGTGCTAATTTATGGACCTAATTATGATGATCCGCAGTTTTAGCAGGGCCTGTCTGTAAAATTAGCAATGTGGGGGGGGGCTCCCACAAATATGGGCAGGGGATTTTAAATGTGTATTGGATCCAGTGGTACACTGCTCGGGTGGCCCCCATAGGAGGCCCTCGGCCGCTACTCGAGCAATCTTCTCTATATTGGCAGATGCTGGTCTGGTTGACATCCGGAGACATGACTTTCTTGCGGAGGGCAGATACACTCACTACTCAACAGTACATGACTTGCACATGCATATGGATTACTGACTTCTGGACAGAAACCCTATGCCCAGAACTCATGTACATTGTCCTCGGCCCAGGACGTACAAAGACCATGCATCAGTGCTTCTTACGCTAGAGATACGAGGCAACCGCGTTGCACTGTTTATGTGGTGATTCCCACCGTATTCACTCCTTGACACGGTCTTCCAGCAGGAACTTGCCCTAGCAATACAAGAATTCTTTAGCACCAATATAGGCTCAGTCACTAAATTTAGCACTGTGTGGAAACCTTTAAGGTATAAATTTGTGGCATGACTATTGCAAAGCATGCTGGGATACTGAAGTCCTTGCAGGGGTACCTGACGCGACTGGAGAGTGAAATAGCATGTCTGGAGCGGGAATACTTGGACAATGGGGAGGGCTGGCTACTGGGCCTTATACAGGGAAAATTAAGGCAATTTAGAGAGACAGCACATGCAGAGGTTCAGCATATGGGGAAGTATGCCATGGTTCATACATATGTAGAGGGGAATCGCCCAGGAGCGACACTGGTGGGACTTCCGCACCCTAACAGGGAACATGACATAATACTGGAGATGCAGAATGAAGGGGGCCGGACTGCTAAAGGACCCAATAGATTCCAAGAGTACTAATCTGCGTTGTACACTTCCTGAGAGTCTGCTGACCCAGCCTTTATGTCAGAATATCTAGTTCACATAGCTCTGCCCTGGCTAACCAACATGGATAGAGAACATTTGATGGCACCCCTGCAGCCAGGAGAGATTCGTCAGGACCTTCAAAAAATGGCAGCGGGGAAAGCTCTGGGCCCTGATGGGCTTACGGTAGCTTTTTACAAGGCATACCAGGACATTCTGATCCCACATCTGATGACACTATACAAAGAGATGGCTGGAGATTAAAAAAATGCCACCCACTATGAGAGGTGTTAATTATAACACTGCTTAAGCCATGTAAGCCCCCACAACTATGCTCCTCATACAGACCTCTCTCTCTGATTAACGTAGACAGAAAGATCTATGCCACAATCCTAGCACATAGACTGACATCACTGCTACCAACGATGGTGGGGGCGGAACAAGCAGAGTTTGTACCGGGTCATAGCCTAACATTGAATCTTAGGACTCTCTTCGGTATTCATCAACACATAGACCCGGCGGTACTGGTGGTGGCGGTTTTCTTAGATGTTGAAAAAGCATTTAACTCCATTGAGTGGGTCTTTATGTTTCAGGTGTTGCACCCCATGGGGGTGGGTGATGTGTTCATGCAGATTGTACAGACATTATATACCACCCCAGTGGCCAAAGTGAGAGTAATTGGCGGAATCTCTAGCCCGATTATGATTTTAAGAGGCATGAGGCAGCCCTGCCTGATTTCTCCGTTGCTGTATGCACTGGTGGCAGAGCTGTTGGGGTGTGCTCTGCGAGAATACCATAGTCATAGGGGTGTCCGCTTCCTGGAATATAGGTTGGTCTTCTCGGCTTAAGCAGACAACACTTTCTTATATATCTGAGACCTGGCCCGCAACCTCACGTCCATGCTTTGGGAGGTAGTACGTTTTGGAGGCCTGTCCGGCTTAAACAATAACTGGAGTAAGTCTATTTTGTTCCCCCTTACCCAAGCTACGGTACCGATACCAATGGATTTCCCTCTCTGGAGCGAGACCGGTTCAGTGTGATATTTGGGGTTACAGATTCACACAGATCCTGCTATACCCATAACTGATAACTATGCGAAAGCCATGCAAAAATTGTAGATGCAGTGGAACGTTGGATCAAACTGCCGTTTTCATTGGCAGGGTCATTGCTATTATAAAAAAAAAATGGTAGTACTTCTGAGGTTCTTGTTCCTTTTACAGAATATCCCCATACTGCTACTTAAGCATGTATTCTGCAAGATACAGTCGCTTTTGATCTGACTGACGTGGGTGGGTAAACACCCAAGAGTCCAGTGGCATGCTTTGACACTGCAGTATGATGGGGGGGACTGAGTGTCCCAGAGTCGGTGACCTATTACAGGGCAGTGCATTCCATGTTTGCTCACATGTGGATTCATGGACCCAATGGGTTGCTGCTTTTGCACATAGAGCATGACATGTCGGCACCACTTCACCTGCCCTGTCAAATATGTGTACTTGATGGACTTATTGAATACCACTACACATGCTTGGCATCATCTTATGACTAAACAGGCTCTCCCTTTCCTGTACACCTCACACTAAACTTGGTGGTACTCCTGGTTTCCCATGAGTGTGGTTGGGGGAGCGCTTTAAGCATTGCGAAAATGCACATAGAGAAACTTGGAGAACTGTTTGAGGAGGGGGGATGAGGCCCTGGGAATCTATAACATAAAAACTGGAGGCACCCACACCACTTTTACAGTATCAATACCATAGAGTGAGGCACACTATTCATGACCTAGTGAGGGACGAGTTACTAGAGCCACCAGACATACGGGCGCTCTGTAAGATTATAGAACAGCACACAGTAAATTGGTATCCAGGCTGTATGGCCACACCCAGGAAGCATGTAGACTGGGTGTAATAAAGTCAAGATTGGAGTTAGGTATAGCCTTGACAGATGTACAGTGGCAATACTTCTGCTCTGCGACATGCTCCATATCTCTAGGCACAGACTCAGTCATTTTAAATTTATAAATTATAAATTGGATATACTATACACCTAGCAGGTTACAAAAATATGGTTTACTTGTAACAGTTGATTGCCTGAGATGTGGGGAGGGGGAGGTGGGCTTCCTAGCCATGGCATAGAACTGTTTTGGAGTGCAGGGGTTCTGGTTGAAAGTGTTTGCGGAATTGATACTACGGGAGTCCGGCTTGTGGCCGCACTACTCCTGGCACTCAGTGGGTATAATAAAGATGTCAAAAAGAAGGTCAGGAAACTAGTGGCAATGTGGCTTCTATTGGCAAAGTGCAGGGTAGCCATAAGATGGGACCATGTCCTGTCACCCACTTTCACAGAATGGCATGCAGATATGGTGTATTGCAATACTCAAACAGATGCCTATAACGAGTTAGCTCTGCCACAGAACCATCCACAAAATTATTGGGGACTGCATCAAATGCACTTAGAGCCATATTTATACTTTTTGCGCAAAACTGCGCCAACGCAGTTTTGCATAAAATTTTTTACAGCCGGCTAAACGTCATTTATTTGCACCTCTCGGGCGTCAAATTTATACTATGCCGCACGGCGGCGCAAACCACTGGTGTGAGTCATTTTTTTTACTCAAACCAATGCGTCACATCATAAAGAAAAACAACAGTAATGCAGCGACAATGACTGTGAGACAGTTTATGACATCGCAAACCGGATATGCGCCGTTTTTTTACGCAATTGCCTCCAAAAGCGGTGCAAACACAGCAAAATGTGCCAAGGAGAGCCAAAATGGATCCCAGATGCTTGCACAGACCCCAGGAAGATGAAAACAGACCAGGAACCAGCCAGGAGGACCCACAGAAGACCCAGGACAGGGAGAAGAAGAAAAGAAAGTGTTGTTTCAGTGCAGAGAAGCAGGAAATTCTGGTGAAAGAGGTGACAGAACACCAGCACCACGTTTTTGCACCTCAAAGTTGCCAATCAGTAGGAGAGAGAGGCAATATGGCAACACATTGTTGACAAGATAAACAGTGTGGCAGAAGTACGGAGAACAGTCATTGAGTGCAAGAAACGCTGGCAAAACTGCAAGCGCAGGACCAAGGAAAAGATGGCCAGGAACAGGAAGGCAGCACTGCAGACTGGAGGTGGGAGTCCAGCACCACAGGAGGCCCTGGACCACATGGAGGAGATGGTGGCAGCCGTCATCCCAGAGGAGATCGTCACAGGGATTCAAGGACAGGACAGCGCAGACTACCAGGAGACAACACAGATGAGGGGGAAAGTCGCATGGGAAATTAAAATGCACAAATATTAACTGAAAGCAGGGGGGACCTACCTACTACACAATGCATATAAGTCAGGATATCCAGGGAGTGGCACGGGTAAAGGGGCACGGCACGGGGGCATGGCCCATTCAGAGGAAACCTGGGGCACAGCACTACACTACACCTACACCCTTTGCATGGGGGTATGCTGCCATGCCAAGGATGTTGGAAAGGTAAAGCCAGTCCAGAAGGGTAGGGTACAATGTAAAACTGGCCTGCTGTCACACGTAAGCTGGTATTCTCCCTACATGAACTAGGGCTCAATTAACAGTCTCAGGCCATATCTGCAAGTGGAATTTAACATTGACAACAGTTGCCACTACCACCTCTGCTGTGTGTGCAGGTCCAGTAGCTAATGGCAGTTAAATACCCATGGATCAAACACACCCAAAATAGAGGGTTCAGGATGACAACGTTATCAATCCCCTGTAATCAATATAAATGTGCAAATCCTGTCAAATGCCTATGTCCATAGGCGTAACAAACATCAGGTATTGTATTTAACATTATGAGGTACACAGCAGTAATGTCAGTAATGTCATACCCATGCTGCACATGTCAGGGTCTACCTTGTGCCTGGGTCACAATAGCTGCAATGCCACCATGCAACATCTCAAGTGTCATAGTGCAAAGACAACTGCATTGAGGGGGAGGACATATGTGTGTAGGAAGGCGAACACCCCTGCATAGTCATAAGAGGAAATGGAACACTGCTAGGCCATCAGTGCAATCCAATGTAGCACACATTTCCCAACATCAGCAGTACACACTACCAATGCTGACACCCGTATAGTGCCATGCCAATGCAATACAAAATATATGCTAGGTCCCTGCAACATATAGGTGAATGTGAAATATCAGAGACTGGTCAGTCTCCAGTTCCAGATTGTTAAGTGTGGTGCAAGTGCCATAAGAACACCCACAGCCAGTGAATGGCCTCACCATGAGAATGGAAGTAGATGGAGGGTTGAGTAGTTCAGAATTTGACCAGAACCAGCACCTAGAGGATGTGATGCTGACAAGTCCAACAAACTGACCACAATACATGTGACATGCCATGGGAGAATGCTAATCTGAAAGACATGAGTAATGAACTGGAACCAAGATCACAATGTGCAACTAATAGGAAGGCAGGCATGTCACATTACAAATCCCACAACACAGACACACTAATTGTACCATATCGCATTGCGGAGGACAATGGCTCTCCTGGGGGTATGCCTGTCCTGGACTTCCCTGATGACCTGGATGACGAGCTGACAAACATCAGCCAGCAGACCCTCCAAGATGTCCTTGGGACCCTCCAGACCACGCATTGAGTCACAAGGAGGAGCACAGAAGTAGCATCCATCACAGAGGACCCACCCACCACCCCAATTGTACGACCTGCCAGTTCCAACCCAGCTGAGGACTCTGACGACACTGGCACCAGCTTTGAGAGAACTGTAGTTGGAGTACAGTGGGAGCTGGCCATAGAGGTGCGGGTGGGGATGGAAAATATGGCAGCCAGCCTAGAGGGGGTGCGTTCGTGCATGATGTCAACTGCAGAACAGGCAGCAGCCATGCAAGGGCCAACATCAATCTTGCAAGAACTCGAAAAAAGTGTGAAGGAAATCAGCACAGCTGTAGGAGAGTTGACACAACACCTACAACAACAATCCTGTCAACGCATGCATAAATGCAATATTGACCCCCTCATGGCCGACCTGGCTGCCTACCACAGTGATGTGGCTGCTATACTTAAGAATCAGCAGCTCCTCCTTGCTGCAGTACTGCCCTTAATAGCCACACAGTTGGCAGCTACCAAGATGTCTGACTCCATGTCTTCAAACACTGAGGTGTGTGTTGCCCCTTCACAACCCCCACCACCAAGGGCAGAGGAGACAACACACACATCAGAAGATGAAGACGTGGAAAAGATCACCTTCACCTGTAAGAGTACCCGGTAGCACTAGTCCCTGCCACATGGCCACCTATAACCAAGGTCTTGTGCTTTGTAACATGTGAGTCTTGCAACAACTGCTCACAAGCACTGTTCTCCAGCCCACTGTTTATCTTGTCACCCTGCCCTGTGATTGTCTCTCACTAACTCATTGGCAAATTATGTCCCTCTGCACTGTCTGACACTTAACCCCAGAATGTCCAATGACATGTCCTTTTGCACTTGTGTAGGATCACAATGGAAGGTGTTACGCTAATGGACTCACCATCATGGACAATGTACATATAGCACTACAGCACTTTAAAATAAATAGCACTTACACAACAACTTTGTATCTGTGTAATGTGACATATCAACCGTGATACCCACAAGTGATGTTTACCTCAGGTCAATGATTAAAGATTGTCAATACAACTGACCTGAAATAATGTTGGCAGATAACTATGCACTGTGGTCTGGATTGTACCATCATCTGCCCTTCCTGAGGGGTAATTCTGAGGGAAATAGAAACTATACACTATAATGCAGTGTTGGACAGAATAATGCTTCCTCAAGGGATGTCTAAGCCAAAAATTATTGCCTTCAACTTTTTCTTGAAGCCAAAATTTACATATGTGACATTTGACCCAAAGTTTACCTAACACACACCATACTGCATGAATGGATGTGTATGTACAAATATGTAACCTGGCTGAACATTGTAACAAATAATAGGTGTGAGTTATGTATACCATACTACATGTGATCATACTACCATTCACCTTATAAGGCTTCGCTTGGACATCAGGCTGAAGGCAGACTTAACACAGTGTCCTCAATACCAATTCTGGTCGCAAAGTATGTGAGGTTGAAAACATACATCAAAAATTAACAACACTTTGGGATACATAGTAACCTTGAATGGTGGGTGCAATGGATGGCAGAATCTTAGCAAAGTAGCTCTGGTGTAGCTGCCAATGTAACAGCTCGGGATTTGGTTCCAGGATGGGGCACAAATGCTAATACTAAAGAGACACTGTTCACCCATGCCAAGGCCCTGATCCCCAAGCATGTGACACATACTGTAAAGGGTTACCTAAATATTTATTTAACAGTAAAAGCAGAAGCTAAAACCAGGGGAAACACCTTACCTAACCTATCCTAACTACACATTACCCACAACTGGCCATAACTAACCTAAGCTAAACTTACTTGTCACATTTATCTAAACATCAACCTCCCCCCACCCCCCTTATAAGACGGGACACATGGAGGACAACATATACTAACCTAAACACATACTATCTTATAATAAACAAACATATATATATATATATATATATATATATATATATATACAGGGAGTACAGAATTATTAGGCAAATGAGTATTTTGACCACATCATCCTCTTTATGCATGTTGTCTTACTCCAAGCTGTATAGGCTCGAAAGCCTACTACCAATTAAGCATATTAGGTGATGTGCATCTCTGTAATGAGAAGGGGTGTGGTCTAATGACATCAACACCCTATATCAGGTGTGCATAATTATTAGGCAACTTCCTTTCCTTTGGCAAAATGGGTCAAAAGAAGGACTTGACAGGCTCAGAAAAGTCAAAAATAGTGAGATATCTTGCAGAGGGATGCAGCACTCTTAAAATTGCAAAGCTTCTGAAGCGTGATCATCGAACAATCAAGCGTTTCATTCAAAATAGTCAACAGGGTCGCAAGAAGCGTGTGGAAAAACCAAGGCGCAAAATAACTGCCCATGAACTGAGAAAAGTCAAGCGTGCAGCTGCCACGATGCCACTTGCCACCAGTTTGGCCATATTTCAGAGCTGCAACATCACTGGAGTGCCCAAAAGCACAAGGTGTGCAATACTCAGAGACATGGCCAAGGTAAGAAAGGCTGAAAGACGACCACCACTGAACAAGACACACAAGCTGAAACGTCAAGACTGGGCCAAGAAATATCTCAAGACTGATTTTTCTAAGGTTTTATGGACTGATGAAATGAGAGTGAGTCTTGATGGGCCAGATGGATGGGCCTGTGGCTGGATTGGTAAAGGGCAGAGAGCTCCAGTCCGACTCAGACGCCAGCAAGGTGGAGGTGGAGTACTGGTTTGGGCTGGTATCATCAAAGATGAGCTTGTGGGGCCTTTTCGGGTTGAGGATGGAGTCAAGCTCAACTCCCAGTCCTACTGCCAGTTCCTGGAAGACACCTTCTTCAAGCAGTGGTACAGGAAGAAGTCTGCATCCTTCAAGAAAAACATGATTTTCATGCAGGACAATGCTCCATCACACGCGTCCAAGTACTCCACAGCGTGGCTGGCAAGAAAGGGTATAAAAGAAGGAAATCTAATGACATGGCCTCCTTGTTCACCTGATCTGAACCCCATTGAGAACCTGTGGTCCATCATCAAATGTGAGATTTACAAGGAGGGAAAACAGTACACCTCTCTGAACAGTGTCTGGGAGGCTATGGTTGCTGCTGCACGCAATGTTGATGGTGAACAGATCAAAACACTGACAGAATCCATGTATGGCAGGCTTTTGAGTGTCCTTGCAAAGAAAGGTGGCTATATTGGTCACTGATTTGTTTTTGTTTTGTTTTTGAATGTCAGAAATGTATATTTGTGAATGTTGAGATGTTATATTGGTTTCACCGGTAATAATAAATAATTGAAATGGGTATATATTTGTTTTTTGTTAAGTTGCCTAATAATTATGCACACCTGATATAGGGTGTTGATGTCATTAGACCACACCCCTTCTCATTATAGAGATGCACATCACCTAATATGCTTAATTGGTAGTAGGCTTTCGAGCCTATACAGCTTGGAGTAAGACAACATGCATAAAGAGGATGATGTGGTCAAAATACTCATTTGCCTAATAATTCTGCACTCCCTGTATATATATATATATATATATATATATATGTATATATACATATATATATATATATATATATATATAGTATTTTTAGATTTTATATATATATATTTTTAAACACCAAAACCCCAACATCATCAGCCACCCACCCACCCACACATTTAATAATAAAAAACATATATTAAAAGTATCATACCCCCACCCCCCACCCACTAATACTAACTAAACTAACAGCCTATTCTAACCTAACACTAAGCCCCCTAAACCAATTAATGAAAAGAACCAGGAAAGAGGAGGGAGGTGAGGGAATCATGGCTGAGGTTAAAGTTTTTACAAGTTCGCCCTCCGCAGGGTCTTCTTTATGGCAAGCACCCTCCTATTCACTTGTGCCACCTCCTGCTGCAGCCTGTTCATTTTCCTCAACATACGGTCAATGTCAGGTTGCATCCGCTGAAAATCTGCTGGATCAATGACTGCAGCAGGGGTGGTCTTTGTGCCAGTTGAAGATGTATGTCCCCTGGTCGGTGCCATGCGTGTAGGAGGAGGTGCAGGTGGCGCTGTGATAGGTCCTGGAGCAGTAGAGGTTGACGGTCCAGCAAAGGTGCCTGCTATGGTTGGTGCCACCTGGGTGGTAGTGGTGGTGCTGGTGGTGGTGGCTGTGGTGGACACCGAAGGGCCCCTTTAGGCAAATCCCCTCCACAGTCCGGAGGCTCTTTCATGGCGATAACGCCTTGACATGTTGCAGAAACCAGAATCCACATCCAGAATGTGACGGTAACACATTGCCCAGGACTGAAACTCTCAAATCTGGATGGGATTCATATTGGCAGCTGTTAAAAAAAATATTAAACCAAACATTAGGTACTTCATTGTGTGATATGGCTCCAGACGTAAATCAGACAATACATCTAATGTACCAGAAACAGGCCATATCATCATACAGATCAATGATTGTTCCTGAGGAAGTACATGCCAACACAGCCTACACATGTCCTATCAAACAGCACAGCAATGCTCTAAAAGATGTGTAACAACTTAAATGACCAATGCATCATTGTTCAACCATTTGTCACGTAAAAATTGCTGCAGGTCCTCCACATGTGACAGGCCAACTAATGACTAACTTCTGGATGACAATCAAGGGCCACAAGATCTGTGAGTTGTAAATGGAATTGCCAGGATAGAATGCAGTTGCTAATCATGAGTGGGTATTCTAGTTTTGGAAAAGAGATTTACAGATTTACATGTCTGTGTACTAAACTTGGATCATCGGTCCTAGGTACACATTTCATAACCCTACGCCTGTGCCTGAGGGGGGGGATGGACAAGCAACAAATACTTTTAAACATCAAGGACACCCAGGAAGCTTTGGACAGCTGTACGTGGGGTTGGGCAGACCACCACATGTAAGGAGGATGTCCAACTAGGATACATCCAAACCTTGGACTATCCCATCCACATTTATGTTTGGAAATGCAGACAATTGTCCACATCATTACATACCAGTAACACATGACTTACAACAAGCAGATAGATGCAAGCACACATGTGGCCATGAGCTGCATGCACACCTAGGCAATTGTACTCAAGTGCCTCATACATGTAGCACAACATGTGGAGCTACATGCTGCTAGGAAGTCAAACATACAGTCAAACATGTTCATTAGTGAATAGGGATGCTCAACTCTGTGGGTAAGACTTTGGCATCCATATTCTGTGAGATTCAGGGTCTGACTTGCTGACTAAATCATAAATATGGTCCTCTGCTAAATTTTCTTAATAAAAGTTTTGTCCACAAAAGTCACCTTATTCACATGGCCCGTGCCTACAGGGCTGCCCTACAATCCCAAAATATGACTATACGCTAATGTTTGCCCAACTCAAAGATGGAAATAAATGATACTCCACTCAAGGAACATATCCTATCATTTACCACTACATCATACCTTGCTATGTGTCCAACACACAGAAGTCAATCACACAACAGTAGCAAACACAACACAGAACAGAAATATCATCACTTACTGGAGATGTCTGGGTCCGCAAATCGAGCCACCTCTCTGATAGTGTAGGGGCAGGTCCACCAGTAAAGCATGGAAGAGAGAAATGTGCTCAATGTCTGTGCACTGTACGACACTTCCAAATACAATTACTGTGTGTAAGATTAAATCAGAAAGTCAAGCCTCTCAGGCATGATGATACTGCACCCGACATACCACTTCAAACATGTACAGACCCGGGCACTCCAGTGAGTGATACACACATATCTGCACACATGCAGTGGCCCTAACTATCATTTGGTGGCAAACATGCTCCATCATTTGATTGCAGACTCATTTATGGAGTGTATTCCTCTCATCATGTGTATCAATGAGAGATATGCAAAGCTACTTTCCTGGAGGACTGCAATACCAGTCACTCAGGTGTTGTGGCTTGGGCATCAAAGGACAATCCTTTACTGTGTAACACACCTGTGGGTGGAATTAAGGGAATGATTTATCATGTTTTCTATGGTCCCTTACATGTAGGGCCTGTGTTGTGTCTAGGTTACATATGCTACATTAAAAGGGTACCCTGAGCCACATATGCCCCCTATAACAACATAATGGCAGGGATCCTTGGCATTATTTGGTGACTGTTTGAGGCTAGCCATGGATTGAGCAGTTTTCATATTTGGATACAACAAGGAGATATATGTTGACAGTGTATATTGGATTCATCCATGACAGACTGCATGGGCACAGGTGTAGTCATTGCACCTGAAATGTGTCTCTGATTGCCCTGTTTACCCAATGTGGGTTTTGGAAATCACAGATGAGCCACATTCATCATCTTACATTTGCCAATTTGATTGATCAGCGAATCTATAGCAAACTGACACTGTGATATTATTAATACATGGTTTAGCAAATGTACCAGTGTGTCAATCATGCTGATGTAGTTTTCAATTTGTATGCACCTTCGGAATGAGAGCAGTCACAGGAACGCTGGTCTACTGATCTCAGCATACACCCATGTCAGTGATAGCCTCCATACTGGAAGGTTAGTCATTAAATCTATGCTGCACTTGATCAGCATGGGTGTGCAAACTAAACTAGCTAAGTGCTAGTCAACTTTATATGTATGATGGAATTGGTCAGTGGTCCCTTGCATGACATCATTCACTTAATCCATTGTGATCATGCATTCCCCAACATCACGTATTGCATGATGATCCCATAACTTATAAGAAGTACATGGCAATAGAGTAACACAGATTGCAAATGCATTAGCTCGGGCCAGCTATTGTGACTAAGACCAATGTAAAACACACAGGTCAAATGTACAGAGGGCCATGGATAGTTGTTACCCCTCAATTTGTATCATTTGCTTCATTTTATGTGCCACAGCTATGGTAAGTTGCACCAAACGTTTTGAGATGAACGCGTGTGCATTACTTTTGGCGTCCATCCCTAATTTAATTGCAGCACAACCAAGTCCAAATATCAGTCTAAGATATTGCCTGAAGTCAGATTTAACTTGTTAGGTATATGTCAGAATCCAGTTCAGACATGTTCAGAAATAATTGAGGAACACATTATTTCTTGAATACATCTGGATTAAAAACATGTCTTTCCTTGTACACTCACAGACCATCCATAAAACATATGTTTGAGCCACATTTGCAACATCTATTGACGTGAAGGCAGCACTAATTTACAGGCTCCTGTTGTGTTTTGTAAGTTAGTGCAGCTGCTGCGTCAACAAATAAAGGTAATGTGTAGGAATTATTGTATAACTTACAGCAACTGTATGTTTATTTTGCATTCCACATGTCCAAAAACATTGCCTGCAGCATATGGACAAATCTGCTACTGTCAGTACAGAGTATTTAAATGTGCACATATCTCTGAATTGTACTCACCAACAGGGCCACCAATCACAATCCCCAAGTGGTCCAGCAGGTCTTGCTCCCTGGCAACCAGGTCAGCCCAACGGTGTTTCAGCTGGTGGTCGTTGCACGGTGTGTTGTAGATTCTTTGAAGATAGTACAGGACCTTTGCCGACCGGAGCCTCCTTGCCTCTGTGTGATACCCCTGTATCACACGGCCACCTGCTTCAATCATTAATGGTAGGAAGTGGCACACCAGCCAAACAAATGCCCCCAGCTCCTCCTCTCCCATCCTACCCAACATGTTTGAAAAATAATGTAATAAAGGGGTACAGAGGATAATGAAGAGAAAGTAGGAGAGGGAAATGAAAACAAATTAGCACTAAAACAGCCCAACTATCCCCAAACTAACACTACCCCCAACACTACAAAGGCAAATATAGACACCAGAAATGACAAAAATACACTTACACAGGATGACACAGACACTTAGGAAACACCAAAAGACAATTTATAGACCACACAGGAGACAAATTCACAAAATGCACAGAGAGACAAGTCAAAACACAGCCACACAGTCAGGAAATATCACAGACTGCAAAGTGAAAGTGGAACCCACTGTGCCAATTCTGTAAACAGGATATTCTATTGAGTCACTTCCTGCCTCAAATGCAGTGTGTTTTATTCTTATGCATCAAAATATTATAATGCTTACAGTCTGGGCGTCATTTTTTTTAAGCACATGCTTAAAAATTACCCGCATCCATATTTTCAATTATTTTTCATACTTAACCAATTTCATGGCGTACAGTGTGGGAATTACCGCTCAGGGCCAATGGATGTATCATGGCAGTGAGCGTCATTTTTCCATGCATATGCAGCATTTTTTGACGCATGTGCGTCTTTTTTGACGCGTATGCATCAACATTTCTGTCTTTGACTGGGTTTGCGTCATTTCTCAATTTTAATAGTACATGACAGGTGTGACAATACAGAGATAGGCTGTTTGCACCTACATTGTGCATTCCGGTGTATGGGCACATGTGACAGATCATACTACTGCGGACCATGATCCTCTAGTTGTTGTACCGGATTTGCACTCTTCACTGACGCAATAGATGGCCAAACGTGTGGAATGCAAATTGGTATTACCCAGTTTGGGCATGTTGTGCATCAATAGAGGATAGCAAGGCTACGCAACTCAATACAGTAACTCATTGCCTGTGTATCAATGTGTGTGAATTGGCTCTTACTAATGTAGTTGTCCCACTGTGTGAACATCACAAGACGCGTTTTCTCAAATCTGCTTGTATGCATGTGTTGTCAATGTGGCCAACCATCAGATGCTATTCAGTGTGGAAATCAGTAAGGAAATGTGTTTGTCATACACGTAGCAACAAATGCTGTGTGAACTTCCCAGGTGTTTTGGGACATAAGCATCACCAATGACATGGCACCTCAAAGACACTCCAGGTTCTTTGAGGAGGAGATCAGGGTCATGGTGGAGGAAATCGTCCGGGTAGAGCCACAGCTATTCGGATCACAGGTGCAGCAGACATCCATTGCAAGGAAGATGGTGCTATGGTGCAGAATTGTCAACAGGGACGCAGTGGGACAGCATCCAAGAACACGGGATGACATCAGAAAGAGGTGGAACAACCTACGGGGGAAGGTACGTTCCGTGGTATCCAGACACCAGATTACTGTACAGAAGACTGGCGGAGGACCCCCACCTTCGCCACCACAACTAACAACATGGGAGGAGCAAGTCTTGGCGATCATGCATCCTGAGGGCCTCACAGGAGTAGCAGAAGGACTGGACTCTGGTAAGGCAAATCTTTACTACTTTATCACCCCCACCCTACCTGCATGCCATCACATACTCCCACCCACACCCTCACACCCATCAGCCCAACAACCCACAGAGACCTCACTACCACAACCCACACATCCCCAAATCAAGCCCTGCATGTAACACCAATGCATGGACACCCATCACCAAAGCATGTCCAGTAGAGAGACTCACTTATGCCACAAAATCACCAATCACACAAGGGCCACGGCAATAATGCAAGCACAGGAGTAGAGGGTCACTTACCCATTGCACATGATGGCACACACAGATATAATAACTTGCATTCACACCCCAACAGGACCCCTACCCAATGTCACCGGACAGGAGGTGCCAGACATATCCAGTCCCCCCACAGAAGAGGTCCACAGTGACGACAGCAGCTCTGCACGCCTGGATCAAGATGACCAGTCCGGCCCATCAGGGACCACGGGACAGTCGGTTCCCCTGACACAGTCACAAACCACCACTGAACCTCCCCCTTCAGGAACCACCACCACAGCACCCACCCAGCGGGCCCATCCCTCCGTCCCCAGGCACTTCAATCAGCAGTGTGTCCACCACTAAAGGGAACCCTGGCAACCCCACTAACACAGGACGATCAGGGACCTGGGGGCAGTGGGCACACGGTTTGGGGACAGAGGCACAGGATAACAGGGAAGCTGGGAGGACTGCTGTGCGACAGGGGGAGGACAGGCCCAGGGAACCCACTCTCCACAAGGCACTCTCCAGCATTATGGGAGCTTACCACCATTCCCAGGAGACCATGGGTACAGTACTGGCCAAGTTTCAGGAGACCCAGCGGCTGCAGGAGGAACACTTCCTGGGGATCAGAGAGGACATGAAGTCCATCAACACCACCCTGGTCACCATTGCAGGGGTGCTGGCAGACCTTCTCAACACCAGGAGGGACACACTGGAACACCAACGGGCCTCTGACACCAGCCTGGACGATGAACAGCCCTCTACCTCTGCCGGCGCTAGTGGACAGGAGGCACGGCCATAGGAACAACAGGCCACCAGCACCCCACCCCCTGCAGATAGAGAACCACCTCGCAAACAGTCCCTGAGATCCAGGAACAAGACAGAGAACATTGCCAAGACCCCCACCAGGAAAGAAGACCCCCCTAAATGTCACCCTTCTGCCCCACTTTGTCACCCTGTCCACCTTAAACTGCCATTGCTCCACTTCCTATGCCCCATTGGACAATGCACCTGTGAAACAAGTAGACTGGACTCTGCCATGGACATTCCTCCACCATCACCCCAGCCCATTTCACACACCCCTCCACTCATGTGCACAGAAATAAACACACTTCAATTCCTAAAACAATCTCGAGTCTGTCTGTGCTTTCACAAATTTATAATTGCAAAACCTCTGGAATATAGCAATGTCAATGTACTTGTTCACATACCAGTACAACACACCTGTACACCAGAAGTAAACATAGCAGAGGGCACAAAGTGGGATCCAGATCTGTGAAATGGAAAGGCAAAGTAACAAGTCAGGGACCATACACTGAGTGAAAATGACAAACTTATGCTAGCTCCAACAATAGTATGAGATGTGGTAAGCAGTTACATCTTCTTACCTGTGTATCACTGGAAGTATTGCATGATGATGTTGTTTCGGTTGTCAACATCTTCTTCTGCCTCCTCTTCTTCACTGTCCACAGGCTCCACAGCTGTCACAAGACCACCGTCTGGCCCATCCTCCTACAGAAAAGGCACCTAGCATCGCAAAGCCAGGTTGTGCAGCATACAGCAGGCCACGATTATCTGGCACACCTTCTTCGGTGAGTAGTATAGGGAGCCACCTGTCAGATGGAGGCACCGGAATCTGGCCTTCAGGAGGCCAAAAGTGCATTCTATAATCCTCCTAGTACACCCATGTGCCTCACTGTAGTGATCCTCTGTCCTTGTCCTGGGATTCCTCACTGGAGTCAGTAGCCATGACAGGTTGGGGTAACCAGAGTCACCTTCAAATGTCAAGGGGCAACTGTTAGACACACACAAACCCTTAGGGACAACCCCATACCCAGACACCTATGTCAACTGTGTTGGGACCTTGGCCTCACCTATTAGCCACACACTGTGCCTCTGGAGTTGCCCCATCACATTAGGGATGCTGCTATTCCTCAAAATGTAAGCGTCATGCACTGAGCCAGGATACTTGGCATTCACATGGGAGTTGTACTGGTCTGTCAAACACATCATCTGCACATTCATCGAATGGTAGCTTTTCTGGTTTCTGTACACCCCTGTTCATTCCTGCGGGGGGGACAAATGCCACAAGTGTACCATCAATGGCACCAATGATGTTGGGGATATGTCCCAGGGCATAGAAGTCACCTTTCACTGTGGGCAAATCCTCCACTTGAGGGAAAACGATGTAGCTGTGCATCTGTTTCAGCAGGGCTGATAACACTCTGGACAACACGTTAGAGAACATTGGCTCGGACATCCCTGATGCTATGGCCACTGTTGTTTGAAAAGACCAACTCACCAGGAAATGGAGTAAAGACAGAACCTGCACTAGAGGGGGGATTCCTGTGGGATGGCGGGTTGCTGAAATCAGGTCTGGCTCCAACTGGGCACACAGTTCCATGATTGTTGCACGATCAAGTCTGTATGTGATTATGATGTGTCTCTCTTCCATTGTCGACAGGTCCGCCAGGGGTCTGTACACCGGAAGATGCCGCCATCTCATCACCTGCCCCAGCAGACGTGCCCTATGGAGGAGAACAGCGAGCAGAGGGTCATCCAACACTGAGGTGTCACAATATGTTATTTGCTGAAACATTGGTAAATCGCAATGTGCCGGTATCTGTCTGTATTCCCGGCCTAGATAGGTGTGATGCTGTTTTTATCCATCCCATGTGACCCCCTGAAATGGTGGCTGCCTGCCCTGTAAGGTGGGACAAGGAGAAATGAGGTAACTGCGCTGGCGTTGTACACCATCGCGGTGGGCGGTCAAAGACCGCAGCGCAATTCTGCATTGGTTAACATTGTGCCCTATTGTTCCCAGGAACCAATGACGATGTATGCCGGCGGTGACGGTACGCACCGCTGCGGACGTGACCGCTATTTTCTGTCTGTTCACTCACTTGATACCTGACCTTCAACAGGAGAGGACCTACACTGCAAGTGCAGCTGTGACCTGTGTCTGGAAGCGACAATGGCTACAGTGTCTGGGGAAAGGGCCCTTGCCTTCATTTCGGAGGAGTTGGAGAAACTTGTGGATGGGGTCCTCCCCCAGTTCATGCAACTGTACCGTCCTCCAGACAAACAGGTGAGTACACTGTGAGCATGGTGGATGGCACTGGAGTGTATGGAGTGTCGTGGATGGAAGAGGGTGGGGAGGGGGACAGGCCAGCGTGTCAGGATTGTGTGTGTATGTATGGCAGGGCCAGTGTGGGAGGTGTTTGGCAATGCGTGAGATGAAATGTACGGGCTAGAAACATCCATTTTTACTTCACTTTTCCTCTAGGTCAGCGCCCACCAGAAGAAGGGTATTTGGTGTGCCATCGCCAAGGATGTCCAGACCTAGGGGTCTACCATAGACGGAGCACCCAGTGCCATAAAAAAAGGGAGGACCTGTGCCACTGGAGCAAGAAGACAACAGAGGCCCAGCTGGCGATGGTCTACCAACGTGGAAGGGGTGCCCGTTGCACCATGACCCCCCTGATGTACCGGATTCCTGGCGGTGGCCTATCAGGTTTTGGATGGGTGCTTGAGGGCATCATAGCAGCCACAAGGGGGTGAGTACACTCTCATTCAGCTGACTTTGTGTGCATTACGAGGTGTTTGGGTGGGGGAGGTGTTCTGTGGGTTCCCCTAGGCCAGGGCGAACTTGGTAGGCAAGGTCCCTTGTTAGGCAGGCTCTGTGGCACCCCAACCCCACTAGTTGTAATAGCCATGTACACCTAGTCAGGCTCCTGTGACTTCCAGGTGTGCAGCAATTGGGCTTAGGCCTCGTACCCCATGGGCATGTGAATTTGCTAGGAACTGTTAGTGCATGGCTTAGTGCAGAGGGCTGCTCCCTGAGTGTTGTGTCCGCCAACGGTAGTGGTGTTGCATGCACTGAACATGTTTTTCTTCTTTCTTCCCCCCCCTTTTTGTTTTGTCTCCCTGTTCTTGTGTGCAATAGAATCATCTGGTGGAAGAGCAGTGGCACCGGAGCAGGAGGGAGCTGCAAACCACTTGGCCCTGAGGGTGAAGCAACAGAGTCTGAAGCTACCAGTGGGATGGAGGGTGAGGGGAGGTCCACGACGGGGACAGGAGCATACACCAGTGACAGCGACTCCTCCTCTGATGGGAGCTCCCTTGCGGTGGCAGGCACCTCTGTGCCCACCACATCAACAGGTACATCTGACACCCCCCTATCAACACTGCCCTCCCAGCAGCCCCTCAGCGTGTGTCCCGTGCCCACTCACCCAGGAGGGTGGGCATCTCCTTTGCCCCAGGCACCTCAGCCCCTGCCCCAGTCAGCCCTGCTGCCCTCAGCGAGGACGCTATTGACCTCCTGAGATCCCTCACTGTTGGGCAATCTACCATTTTGAATGCAATCCAGGGTGATGAGAGGCATTTGCAACAAACAAATGCATACCTGGAGGGCATTCATTTTGGGCAGGCGGCCCAACAGACAGCATCTCAGCACTGATGGCAGCCACTGTCCCTGTGTCCAGCCTCCCCCCTCCAACTTACTCCACCCAGACCCAATCCCCTGTACCTCAGCCTATCCCAAGCACACCATCAGACCAGCATGCACACTCATCAACACACAAGAGTGGACGTGGCAAACATAAGCACCACACATCCCACAAGCACTCACACAAGCACCATACCCATGCAGACACAGCAACATCCACTGCCTCCACTGTGTCCCCCTCCTCCACGTCCTCCTCCTCCCTGTCTCGTCTCCACTCACACCTGCATGCACTACATCCTCAGCCACTACCTCCATCACCAGCACGCCCATCAGCACACACTGCTCACGTGCAATCACCACCCCACTACCATTCACACATACCCAGTGTCCTCTCCCACTGTGTCTGTGAGCCCTCCTCCCAAAGTACACAAAGGCAGGCATACACCCACCCAACAGCCATCCATCTCACAAATGCCTCCGGCCTATGCACCTACACCCAAATTCAGCAAACGTACACCTCCTACAACCACTACCTCTTCCTCCACTCCCAAACCCCCTCCATCTTCGAGTCCCAGTGTGTCTAAAAAACTTTTTTTGACCTCTTCCCTTCACCTCCCCCCCACCCGTCCTTCCCATGGGGCCAGGCTTTCCAGGTCCCAGCCCAGCACCTCAGCCACCAAATCCCCAGGCACAGTGGTGCCAGCAACTGTGGGGTCATCGAGTGCGCCACTCATCAGGGCTGCCAGTGTGCCACGTAGTGAGGGCAATGACATTTCGCCACCTGCCAAGGTGAAGAAGGTGCCCACATCCCGGAGGGAGAAGCCGCACCTACCAGCCACCAAGGGCTCCGCCAAAACAAAAGGGGACAGTTTCAAGACACCTGCGGCACCATCAAAGGTGGGGAAGGGACAAAAGCAGAATATCAGGTCAGGACAGGGCACAATGGCACCGACTGAGGGACTAGTGTACCCCTTCTGTCCACGACTACACCAACCTGTACGGCGGTGAACACCGCAAACTGCCCCGTCACCTGCACCGCCACCTGCACCGCTACCGGCACGCCTGGAGCCTCAGCAACAGTCCCCAGCATCTTCCCCAATGGCCAGCCGGCAGAGGCTGCAGGACACGTCCTGCTGTGTCCCTCAACAGGTGCTGACACATGCACCACCGCCAGCACCTCCGCCACAGATACCGCTGCAGGCACCGCCACCAGCCCTGTGGCGTGCTCGGACAGTGGCACCACTGCTGACATGGCTACCATCCCTAGTGGTCAGTCGTCCGAAGCTGGAGGAGACTTACTGGACCCTGCCCAGCTTCCATGAGGCATGACTTCCATCACTGTTTGCACCTGCAGGTGGAAGGCGAAGCCGCAGCAGTGTGGGGTATGTCTCTGCCTCCATGGCGTATCATGCTACCTGTTCCTAGGCAATCTCATGGCACACACACCCAGGTGAGGGAATGGGACCGGCCACACTGCATGTGGAGCACTCTGGCACAATGCCCCCTCCATAACCAGCGGAGAAAGGCATGCACTATCTCAGTTCTTGGCAGGACGAAACACTCTGGGAACAGGCCCCCCTCCAGAACCAGTGGAGAATCACATCCACTACCTCAGTCCGTGGCAGGATGAAGGACTCTGGGCACAAGGCCCCCTCCAGAACCAGTGGAGAAATACATCCACTACCTCAGTCCTTGGCAGGATGAAGCACTCTGGGCACAAGGCCCCTCCAGAACCAGTGGAGACTGTTTTCCACTTGAGAGACTGTCGCTTTGCACTCCCCAGGATGAAGCAGTGGGCAAACCACCCACTGGAAAGACTTGAGAGACTGTGGCTTTGCACTCCTCAGGATAGAGCAGGGGGCAAACCACCCACTGGAAAGACTTGAGAGACTGTGGCTTTGCACTCCCCAGGATAAAGCAGTGGGCAAACCACCCACTGGAAAGACTTGAGAGACTGTGGCTTTGCACTCCCCAGGATAAAGCAGTGGGCAAGCCACCCACTGAAAAGACTTGAGAGACTGTGGCTTTGCACTCCCCAGGATAAAGAAGTTAGCAAACCACCCACTTGAAAGACTTGAGAGACTGTGGCTTTGCACTCCCCAGGATAAAGCAGTGGGCAAACCACCCACTGGAAAGACTTGAGAGACTGTGGCTTTGCACTCCCCTGGATACAGCAATGGGCATGGAGCCCCCTCGTGCAGCAGTGGTGTTGTGCGTTCATCCGGCTAAGGTGCCCCCCTTCCCTTCCCCCTGAGGTGCCTGTTTATTTTCGATCTGATGCCCCTGCAGTGTTCTCTCCATTTCGAGTCAGGTATCTTGAGTGGGCTTCGCCCATGCATTTTGGGACCACTGGTCCATGGACAATGATTGGTGCACTATCCGGTCTTGTGTAGTTGGGGTACATATTTGTATATACTGAATTTTGAACTTTCACTATCAGATTTTTCATGATTACAATCGTTACAATCATTTAATTTTGTCCTTGCGATCTTCCAGTGGGTGGTGGGGTGTATATGTAATGTTACTGCATGTATTTGTGGGTGAGGGTGGGGGTGGGGGTATTGCGTGTTGCTTGTGTGTGTAACTCTCTTTTCCCTTCCCCCCTCCCCTGTGTTGTAGGTGCAGTACTCACCGTGGTCGTTGACGGCGTCTGTCCTGCTCCTGATAGAGCAGGAGGAAGACCAGCATGGGCAGAACCTGTAGTTCGGGCTCCATGGCGTCCTGGTTCCTCATTGGGTGTCGAGAGGTGAGTGGTTTCCCTTCTGTGTACTGTTTCCGCTGTGCTTTTGATATCGTTGGTTCCGCCCCGGAAAAGGTCGCGGATAGGCCTGTTGTTATACGGTGGGCAGTAATTTGTCCTCTGCCTGTCTGTTGGCGGTTACCGCCACTGTGTTTGTTTCTACTGCTGTGGCGGTCGGAGTGTTTAAGTGGCTGTCTGTGTTGGCGGTTTCCGCCATGGTCATGATTCAATTTTTTTTCCGACCGGACAGTTGGTGGTATTACCGCTGCTTTACCACCGTCCGCCAGGGTTGTAATTAAGGGCCATAGTCATGAGTCTGTGGAGGCATTTCCTGCATTTACAAAGTATCCTTCAAAGCTGAATTGAAGGAAAGCCGAAGAGGAATTGAGAAGACACATCGGGATAGTCCAGCTATAGCAATGCAGACGTATTATGAGACTGACAACAGGGCAACCTTGGTGTGGTGATAAAGTCAATGGATCAGAAATTGTAAACCAACAGGTTTTCTCACAACATTTGTACACAGGGTGGCCTCTAAAATTCCCACTGCAGCCAGGAACACCAGTGCCTCTGTGCTGATTAATCTCACAGCTATTCACCACACAAGCCCCATCAATATGTTGTGGACTGTCAAGGTACAAACATGTGTTGACATTTCATGCACATTATCTGACGTTTGTTGTACTGGAGGCACCATACCCGATCCATGCATACAGCCATGGTACACTGTCACTATTTGTCACTCATGCATACATGAAACCCAGACAAGGGATTGGCCATGATTAGGCTATTTGAAGACAAGTTCCACCCCATGATACGATAAGTAAATTGATCACGCTATACAATGTATTTGAGTATTCATTGTAGACCTACATGACACAATACCCCAGGAGGAGAGTGAGGGCATGGAATGCAACTATGAGACAAATATAGCCACAGGGAACCTTTATGGTGACACAAAGACAGGAACCAGTCAGGCTAACATAATGCAGGGTCAATCAGGATCAAAAATGAACAGGTCAAATACACGATGAGCAGACTGAGACTGGTCAAAGCTGGTACAACACTGTGGAAAATGAAAACTGTATTTGTCCTGTGTGTTGTAACGTAACACAATAACCCAAGGCCTGTGTTACACATGTGACACAAGTGATTTATATGGCAATGCATAACAGTGTTATACATATAATGGCAGTTTCTATGCCGTTCCAGGCAGCTGCAAGGGCAGTGCATGTTCAAATGGCTGGTCTGCATGGAGATGCAGACAGGTGTATGCAGCTTCGCTCTCTCACAAGTCCTGAAGGTGAGAATCAAGTTCAAAGGGTCAACAGTACCTTTCACATGGGAAGCAAGGTACAGGTGATTACAGGTCCTACAGACTACAAGGCAGTGAATTATTCAACCAGAAGTCCATGCAGACAGAAGAACAATGACTATGGCATACCATACTAAAGAGGGAAGCACACTGGAGTCAGAATGTGAGTCTGGGTGTGTGTGTAGATGAGGGACTATCTGGGTACAAATATTCCATTTCCAGGGCCCTCTGAAGAAGGGTGGGCTAAGACAGGGAGCATGGCAGTGACAGGACTTATGACCAGGGATGGCATGTGCAGGGGATGTCTTGTGAGCGATGCTAGTCATACCTGGGGCACTCATGCTATCCATTTGCTGCTTATATGGATTTCTTGTCACACATACTCCTTGCAAAGATAGCTTATGTCACAGTTACTTCTGTCAAGGGTCTGGTCATACCTTCTTGTTGCCAATGCAATAGCACATCCACTGCCTCATGCCTGAAGCATTTTTTTCTTAGTGAATGATGGTGTCTTAGTTGTGTGCCATATGCTGCAATGAACCATGTTGCCAACATGTATGTGTGAAATAGCTGTGCTCCTCTGCTATTGCCCTTCAAATGTGAAATGGACAGGATATATGTAATTTACAGTGTGTGTGAAGTTGGGTGTACATTCATACCCATCGAATATGATGTGGATTTTTCTGTATCCAAATATGTATTTCTGCAATGCTCCATGAGGCTACACTCTGATTATGATTCTTAGGGATAATGTTATGAAAAAAGATTACCCAGACCATAATATAGTGATTAGAATAGGTGTTTATTGACATATGGTAAGACAGTGGTGATGGTGAGTAGAGTTAAAAGAAATTTTGGACAATATGTTGTCTCCGACGCAATCCTGCAGCTGTGTTTGAATGGTCCCCCTCATGTTGATTGACAGCATCCTCCTCTTCCTCCTCTTCAGGCAGTTGTGGGTCGGGTTCATGTAGGGGAATGTTCCTCCTTACACATATGTTGTGCAGGATGGCACAGGTCAAAATGATTTTGCACACCATTTCAGGTGAGTATAGGAGGCTGACTCCGGTGATGTCGAGGCACCTGAATCTTGACTTCAGGATGCTACAGGTCCTCTTGACTATGGTGTGTGTCCTCCGATGTGCCTCATTATAGGCACGCTCTGCTGCAGTGCTTGGGTTTGCAAATGGGGTCATGATCCATGGCTGGATCCCATCCCCCTGATCAGCTGAAAGAGAAAATGAGTGAGAAAATGTTGATGTTGCTTGCACCATGATTATCACTTTGCATGGGAGTTGTTCTCTTGTGTTGTCTGGGACTCATCGGTGTTTGTGTTACTGTGTGGACTCCTAGGCTTCTAGGATGTACCATCAGCATTGGGTTGTTTCATTATCTGAACTGGTGTTTGGCTGATTGACCGGATGTCAGTGGTATTTTTGTAGAGTTGCAATACATTGTGTACTCCCTTGCATTATGTCATGTGAAAGGTGTGTCCATGTGTCTTAACTGGTGGTGACATGATACTTCTAAAAAACACAAAAAGGGTATGGGGTTCACTTGGGGCCTACTTTAGGTAGTTCCTCACTACAGGTAGGCCTCATTATTTCTTATTTTTCTGTACCCACTCTTACTGTGTGTTGGATGTCTGTCTCTGCATTGCATGATGTTTAGGGATCCTAGGCCCTGAAGAATGCCCCCAGACCTTCCTTCGCTCATTGTAGAGGGCAGAAACATGTCGGCCATTTTTAGATAGGTGACCCAGTGAGTCCTTGTTCTCACCCTGATGTCCCATTCTTGTTTTTAAATACACCAGCAGGCACCATTATAAAAGTGTAGATTGCACACTGGTAACTGCTTAGGTGTTTTTATATCTTTCCCTAGCTTAGCTGGATCCCTCTTATTCCAGATAATAATAATTTACGCACTCCCTCCTGTTCTTTTAACGGTGAGGTTGAGTCCGCCCAGGTGGCATTGTCCTACCTGGGTGGGGCTAGGTGGTCAAATGATGAAGCATGACACTATATAGTGTGTGAGACCAAATAGTCCATAAAGGAAACACCCCCCCACCCATCACCACTCCACAGCACTCACACTTCATTCATACACCCATTGAGGTCAAGGAGCCCCATGATAATCTCCTTTGGGTATAGCTCCCCATTACAAGTGAACCCCATGCCCTTTTTGTGTTTTTTGGCTTTATATGTAGGGAGTTAGTAAGGGTTGATTCCTTTAAATTTATCTTAACTTGTTTAGTTACAATCTCCCTGACTCTCCAATTCATTTACGACATGATACTTCCATACACAGAATCAATTCCACAGTGGTGGTAACACGGTTGCATCTACATGGCCTGGACATCCCATCTAATTTAACATATGCAATAGAATTAGTTAAACATCAGCGAGGACCTTAGATTTGGCAAGGTGACAATGTACAGCACATCTCCATAAGTTGTCAGTACTGACATGTTTACAATTGACTATGCACAAATATCCCATGTGTGACAAATTCTCTGCAGACCTATTTCTCTGCCCTTGTCAAGTCGACTCAGGTTCAAACGTGCACCTATACTACTGAACATGTTCTAGTTCAGCTGGCTAACTTGGTTGTGAGGTTGCCATTTACAGTGTCCATCTGTACGTCTGTGGTGTATATGGTGGAATGGTGCGGGGTGTCTGCAAGCTGGGTGCCAACTGTAGCTCAATGTTGCGCAGCAGCTACTGAATGGCTTGCCAGTTGAGTCTGTACCTCTGGATGATGTCTTGTTGCCAGAGTCCCAGAAGGGTTTCCTGGTGCGGAATATCCTCTCCTGCCTTCTGCGTTGCCTTTGGGGTCCCTGCTGGTGTTCTAGAAGCTGCTGTTGTTGGTCCAGTGCTCTGCGTCGGCATGCATTCTGGATGAAAAGCACCTCCATGTCTTCCTTTTGGAGCTCTGCTGTTGCTTCTGTGTGTTTTTGTTAAGTACTGGTGTATTTGCCCCATTTTAACACGTGCCTTGACACAGGCATTATTTTTTGACGCAAATTGGGCTGTGCAGCATTTTCCGACTCCACCTCCCGGCCATGCAGGATTTTTGCACGGTAGCATAAATATGGCACACAGGTGTTTTGGCGTTCGCGGGCTCGTGCATCAAAGTATAAATATGGTGCACGGTTTGCGCCGAATGTGCTTCAAAATTTCTGACGCACATTCAGTGCAAAGTATAAATATGGGCCTTAACTAGCAAAGAAATAGGGAAACCGGAGGCTGAAGGCTGACATGTCCACTTTGGGTGCTAACTTGAATGGGTCCTGCCCCCTGATGCCCCGTCTGACACCTGTTCTCTTTAAAATGTTTGTCTTGCTCAGCTTAAATTGATTCTGAAAGGTGTTATGCATCTCACTATTTGTGGCAAAGTCAAAGGAGATGGTCCTGATGGAAGATAACCTATGTATCACAGGTACAGTCAATTGTGCTAAATATTATGTTTATGTACTGTTGGTCACAGTAGGATTTTCAGCACTGAATGTTGCATGTTGATACTGTTATGTATTGCAAAAAAACAGAAATACATTTCTTTTTTTTTTTTATTAAAAAAATAAAACATACTGTGACATTCCTTTTCTTCTCTTGGGTTGAATTATTATGTAGATTTCTTTTTCCACTATTTCAGGAATTTTTCCTCAGTGGTATAAGTTCTGATTTCTGTTAAATTTTGAATACCTTTAATCTTTGATGAAACCCATTTATTTGGTACTTTGTCACTACGTTTCTTGTTCATGATCATTGGATTAAGTTAAGCTTATTCTTGATGAATTGTCATTTGTTCTTACTTGTCTGGATTTATTTATGAGTAGCAGTTGGACATTATGGCCATTATGGCCCCCATTATGACTTCAACGGTCTATTTCGTAGACCGGTGAAGTCACGCCTGGCACTTGACCGCCAGTGTTGGCAGTCTTCAGACCTCCATATTATGTCTGCTGGCTGCTCTCTGCCACTATTTTGGCGGGGAAGCCGACAGCAGCCATACTGGCGGTTGGAGGTCTGGTCGAGCTTGCTCCGTTGCCACTGCCACATCACCACAACACCGCCTCTGCGGTATTACAACCTTGTAGATGGAATGGGGGGGTTGTGTTGGCTGGGCGCTGGCGGCAGAGCAAGCGCCATGGACCCCATTCCCTCCCGGATGACCACAAGGTAAGCTGATCGACAGATGGGGGAGCGGGGGTGTTGAGTGTTGGGTGCGTGAATGGGTGTGTGTGTTTGTGAATGAAGGGGGTTAGGGGGTGCTGTGTGTGTTTGTGTGCGTGTGTGTGCAAGTGTCTGTGTGCTTGTGTGAATGCGTGTATGTGGGGGTGGGGGGGTGTCATGGCCGCATGTGAATGTGTGTGTGAATGAGTGAGCGTTGATGTGTGCGTGTATGTATTCAAGTGTGGTGTGTGCGTGCATGGATGGGGGTGGGAGGTTCAGGACGGGGACCGGGGGGTTCAGTGCGGGATCGGGGGGGTCGGAACAGGGACCAGGGGGAGGGGGAGTTTCACTGCTTGGAGGGGTGGGGGTCTCATGATGAGGTCAGGGATGGAGGGGCTCCCACATGGAGGGGGAAGTTGGGGAGTCCTTGTTATAGCGATAGGAATGAAAATTCCTGTCGCTGCTATCCTTACCACCAGGGTTTTCGTAGTGGGGCTGCTGCCACGGAATCTCTGGCGGTAAGAATACTCACTATACCGCAGACGGTGTTAGAACTGCTAGATTGAAGGTGGCCAACCTTCGGCCAGGCGGTTGCACCACCATGGTTGGTACAGGTGGTGAACTGGCGGCAATGCAGCCAGTTCACTAGCGATGTCATTATTTGGCGGTCCTGCACCACCAGGCTGTCAGCGTTCTGACCGCGACCGCAGGTGTGGCGGTGCCGGACCGCCAAGGTCATAATGACCACTTATGTGATTTACGGTTCCAATATTTCTTTTTCTTTTTCGTTAGTTTCTCAAATCTTTTCCGATGAACAATATATTTTTTTCCCTCAAACATATGAATAAAAGGAATCAAATATTATAATTATTTGATTTCATCCCACATTCTGTGACTCCTTTCGACTTCAACACTTCTGTTCCTATAGTCCTTCATTTGTTTTCTAGTTAGCTACTGAAACTAGTGATAAATAGCCCTATAATTGCTTGGCTTTCTGGCATTCTTAAGCTTACCCAGGTATGATAGTGTTTTATTTTTATTTTTGATGAACCAAAGTATCTCAGAACACCTCATGGTAAGCAGTTCAGAAAGTGTATTGCGAGACCTATGATTTCACCTGGTCTATTCTGTTTCCTAGTACCTTCATCCAGGGTTGGGTTTACCCATTTAAAATCACCTCCAATAAAAAATAAAGAGGGATTTTTTGCCAGTGTTTCTGAAGATTTCTTGTATTCAACATCAAGGTCCACATATGTCATAAAATCCAGTGAGGTCGAAGTGTTCTGAGCTCAACTCTGAAATTATACTTTGTGACCTTTTTTCAGTCATCATTTCACTTGTACCTCATTTTTTTATGTTTATCATGCTCCCTACATGTTAATAAATTAGCTCAGTCAGGGGAGCTTCACAGTGTTTGCTTAGGTCTCTTTATATATAATTCCCTCCAACCTTACAAAGTTATTAAATGGTGAATATTGTATTACTTTCCTTGCTTTCCCTTTGCTCCCCCTTCCATATCATCAATGTTCCTCATCACTGTTCCCCACTCCTGAAAAATTTTACTTTCTCCACCACTGACTGGATGATTTCATAATTGAAATTTTTTCTCTGAAAAATACTTGTTCATTTCATTTCACCTGATAAACCCAAGCGAGGCCACATGGAGAATAAATCAAACAATATATTTTTATTTACAAGTGGAACTAACAACGAAAAAAAGGCTAGATAAATGTGTATAAACACAAAGGTCACAAGAAGGACAGGCAACAAAAACAGTTGGTTTCCCAAATGAGCAGGAGTCGCAGAAGACCATGTAGGTGAACATTTTTTAGAACAAAGGGTGTATATAAAAAAGGCTATCAACATGGTAACCCAGTGCCACACCAGACTGTGGCATCTAAAAGATACATTCTCTGTAATATAAACAATTACAAGAAGCACTGGTGGATAACTCAAAAACTGCAACAAATAGAATGATTTTGGAACAAGATTATTCTATGTATATATTTAATAAAAGGGTAAGTGTAAGTAGAGGCATGAGCTTTGGTGATTGTGATAACCAAGACAAACAGACGTTAACATTGAAAACACAAATATAAGCGATCTGCAAGAGACTAAAAAACTTACAGTTAAGTTCCTTTATGATGAGAAAACAAATTTGGTACAAGGATGTTTATGAATGCAATGCTAAATTAATCTTTGAAGCTAAAAATTAAGAAAGTTGTATATTTGTTCATTTAAAAGTGCAGATATATATCCTTCCTGGACAATAACAGTGGATTCTTCAATTTGTTGCATAGTGGTAAATACTTTAGATCTTCCAGTCATAGAGAAACAATTGAACACCCATTACCCAAATCATGCATATGGAATGGAGTATGCTTTCGAATTCAGCTTGGTATTTCATAAGGAACCTACTGCAACACATTGCAATTATTGCATTTTATTATAAGTTCTAGAACCACAGCTTAAACACCTTACTGCACTATCATACAAAACTAAAAATTGTCAGTGAATTTAAAACAAAATTCTACAAATTCTAATGAAATAGAGGAAACATATCAAACTCCTACTATGCAGAACACAGAGGGGGTCATTATGAGTTTCGCAGTCTGCGGACTGCCAGGCGGGTGGTGGTGGTTGGCCCCCCGTCGATCTGGCGGATGGACCACCACATTATGAGCAGGAGTGGCTAACAGAAAAGGACTAGGAGTCCTCTTTATCCTAAAAGCTCTCTCCCATGAAGCAGACCTCAGTCAACTAATGGCAAAAAGTATCCCTTTGTAAATTCCGTTCCCACATATCCCACATTAGGTAATGCACACATCTATTTGGCATTTGACATAATGAACACACAATTAGAAATGACGCACTGAAATCCTGCTATGTAGATCCCCTAATTTAAATGTCCTGGAGTAGGTGACATGTAAATAACCATGTCACCCAGGAAACATTTGAACAATGTACACTTTGCCAGGTGGCATCTGTACAGTAGATTCAAGGAAGTAGTATCAGTGTAACTCAGATAGGCCTCACATGTGGCACTGAAAGGAACACTGTTGACGTCAGGTTCAAAATGTCAGGGAGAGATGTCCCCAGAATAAACATAATAACGAATTAGCAAAACCCAAGACAGTCACCACTAATGTCTGACACCCGTTACAAAGACATCCTCTGAGTGTTTCTGTCGTAGGCATGTGTCCTTTGCATGTTGGAGAGGCACCAAGCTCTAAAGAAAGGACTATTAGAAGGCCCTCAACCTGCTGACCACTGAGCATCAACATCACTAACCACATCTAGGACATGCCAATCTTGGTGTCTGTCTGTGGATGAATGCCACACATGTGAGGTCAACATCACTCCACGATGCATGCTAACAGTCAGGATACAATCCCAAATCATTACACATGTGTAGTGTACTTTTCCACATGATTCCACATCAAAGGCATAGATACACACAAAGGCCCCCATTATGACATTGGCGGTCTTTCCCGAAGACTGCCGGGCTGGCTGATACCAAAAGACCGCAGTGGTGGCGGTAATCGGCCCACCCAATTATGACACACAAAAACAAAATCACCAGAATACAGCCACAAATCTGACACTGTCAGGCTGAACGATGGCAGCAGAAAGGCGGTCTCACAACCCACACTACCACAGCAAAAAAAGACTGCGCTCCCCAATACGACCCACAAATCAGCACAGCGGCCCTAGTGCAGCGGTAATTAATTAGTGGTCCGGACCGTGGCGGCTGAAATAGAACCTCCACTACAGCACCCCAGTGGCCAATTCGAATACCTCACACCTGAAACGCATACACACACCAAACACCCCCTTCTATAAAACCCACACACACAACCCACAATCCTTTGCTATGACAAACAACTACCATACACTGCACGACCACGCTGAAGATCGCACTTCACAAAGACATCAGAGACACCTGCACACCTCTCACGCATCACACTTCACTTAAAATATTTTTCACTCACACACACATTGCACTCACCATGTCCCGACAAAAGCACCCCCTTTTCACCAATGATGAATTAAGGTCCATGTTGGACAAAATCATCAGGGTAGAGCCACAGCTGTTCAGGGCACAAGTCAAGCAAATGTCCATGGAAAGGAAGATGGAGTTATGGCAGAGGATCATCGAAAAGGTGAGAAGCCATCCACGCACAAAGGAGGAAATACGGAAAAGGTGGAATGACCTGAGGGGGAACGACTGGTCCATGGTGTTCAGACACCAAATCGCCTCATGAAGACTGGCGGAGGGTCCCCACCTCCTCCCCTGGAGATCACATCATTGGAGGAGAAGGTCCTTCAACCTGAGGGTCTCAGTGCAATCTCCGTAGGAGTGGAAACTGGTAAGTCACCTATAATCCCCTTGTATCAAGTACATCTGTAATGCATGCATCCCCATCCCCTGCAATGTCACCCTTACCCACTAACACTAATCCCTAAGTATTCACACTGAAATGCACCCAAGGCATGTACTGCATGAAGCATTACAATGCATCACCCTTTAGCCACCTCACAATGCACATTACCCTCGTATAACTATACCAGAGTATGAGGCATGACATATAGCACTCACCTCACAGCCCCTGTAAACTACATCAAGTAGATGTGAATAACAGTCCCTGTAATCCACAGGTGCCACTGAGAATGTTGTCAACCAGTGCCACGTAGAGCCAGTCCTCCACCAGATGAATACCCCAGTGATGACAGAGACACAAGATGTCTGGAACTGGAAGACCTACCTGGCCCATCCGGGCTCTCTGGGCAGTCTACCTCCACCAGCCTCACCCAGGACACCATAGAGCCCCCCACAACCTCTGCTATCAATAACATCTGCCACCCAATGCCCCAAACAAGTGTCACCAGGCCACGTCAACCTACAGTGTATCCAACTGTACAGGGACCTGAACCAGCACCAACCACACAAGACGAGGAAGGTCCTGGTGTAAGTGGGAGTGGGCACACCAGTGCCAGAGACACAGACACAGGGTTCTAGGGCCAGTGTGAGGGGACCTAGGGGACACAAGGTAGGACAATCCAGAGAGCCACCTGCCCATAGGCAATAGCACAAGTCCTGGGAACATACAACCTATCCCAGGATTAGATGGGCCAGATCTCAGACATGCTGGGGGAAAACCTGAGGCTGCATAGGGAGTGCCATCAGGAGGCCATGCAGGAGTGGCATGCCCTCAGTGCCACCATGGCCTCCACGAATGGCTTGATGCAGGAGCTCATCACAGTCCTGTGTGAGTCCTCCACCCACCACCAGGCCCCTTCCACTAGCCAACCTACTGACCAGCCCTCTACATCTGCTGCAGCTAGTGGGATGGTGTCCATGCCTGAGGACTCACAAGCCACTACTGAGCCACCCCCTACAGCTGAGGAACCCCTATGTAAATGTGGTCGCAGAGCCAGACATCTTGCAGGGAATAAGGTCAAGACCAACCCCACTGCCAGGAAATGAGACTCTCCAGAACAGCCTCCCTTGTGTGCCACTAAGACACCTTGTTGACTCTCTACTGCCAAAGCCCCATTTTCCAATGCCACACGGACACTGGACCTGTGTTACCAAATGCTTGGCCTTACAGACTGATGTTTTTTAACACCATGGTCCCACTTCTTTGCACCCTATCCCCCTTTGATATTCACAATAAAGAAACTTATACATGTTATAGTGTTTTGTGTTTACTCATTGTAATAGTGCAAACCAAAGTGTGACATGTTACAGAAATTGAGTATTAATACAGTGACAATGTGAATGTATCACCGTGACAACCCGTCCCATGCAGCAAAGTCAGTGTCCACACATCCCTGGGTCCTCAGGTAGCAGAGAGGGAAGAGTAGTAAAAAATCATCCATAGCACGTCTGCCATTGATAGCACAGAAGGTACATCACATATAAATTGCACAGTTGCCAACAGAATGTACTGGCACATCATGATGGTTAAACAAATTACAATGTAGGTTTACACTTTAATAGACAATCCAGTGCTATTGCACACATGACCACAACCCTGATCAGGCACTATGAGACAAGATAATTGTTGCATCTAACAATAATGAACTGAGTAATACACACTCATTGTAGCTGCACTACACAGCTCACACCTTTGGATGCCAAGTATTTACATCAATTTAAGTCACAATAAGCAGAAAACTATGCATATGAACATATGATATCAGAATGCAGTAGTCACAAATATGTTAAGAAGTAGATAGGATGTCTGAAGTACATGCATCACAGACAGATGAACTAGATAGCATCACAGTGGGACTGTTGACCTACTTGTCTAACCTCTTTTGTATATACTCATCTGATACCCAAATGAGAACACTTACTCATATCAGGAATGGATAAGAAAGTACACCCAACCTGTACTCCAACATGAGACATGGTAAATGTAGAGCTGTACCTACCAGAAGCTTAGCTGAAATACTGCTGGATGAACTGTGTCCTTGTGCCTACATCTTCCTCATCCCCATCATCGTCACTCATATTTCCTCCCTACTCTTCTACTAAATTGTCCCTAACACCTTCCTCCTCCAGCAATGGGATAACCCTCCTTAGTGCCAGATTGTGGAGCATGCAGCAGGCCAACACAAACTGGCACACCTTCTGTGGTGAGTACTGCAGGTAACCCCGAGAGAAGTGCAGACATCTGAACCTTGCCTTCAACTGACTGAATGTCCTTTCTCTCACCCTTCTTGCCCTCCAATGAGCCTCATTGTACAGTTCTTCAGCCTGGTCCCTGGATTCTGCACCGGTATCAGTAGCCAGGAGAGATTGGGATAACCTGAATCACCTGTGGATAGGGTAAACTAATATTTACAAGTAGAAAGTCTGGGGTAACAGTAATTACATATACACTCATTATACTCACCAATGAAGTAGGCCCTCACTCTTTGTAGACCATCAACCATGGGACACTGCTATTCTTGAGGTTGTATGAATCATGTACAGACCCTGGAACCTGTGCAGTCACGTGGGAGATTTACTGGTCTGCTAAGCAGACCATCTGCACATGAATAGAGTTAAAGCTCTTACAGTTTCTGTACACTTGCTCATCAGCCCTAGGTTGTATTAATGCCATGTGGGTGCCATCTATGGCCCCAATCACATGAGGGGTATGTCCCATTACATAGAAACTAGCCTTCACACTGGCCAAATCTACAATATGGGGAAATTGAATGCAGCTTTCCATATGTTTTACTAAGGAGGAAAAGACATTCCTCAGCACATTGCTGAACATTGGTTGAGACATGCCTGTTTCCATTCCGACTATCCCATGGAATCAGCCAGTGGCCAAGAAGTGCAGGACGGATCGCACCTGTACAGTTGGAGGAATGGCTGTAGGTTGTCAAATGGCTGGCAGCATATCACACTCGAACTGAGTACACAGCTCCCGGATTGTAGTCCGGTTCAGTCGATAGATGGAGATGATGTGGTGTTCTCCCATCGTTGCCAAGTCAACCATGGACCGGAACACAGGTGCATGCCTCACCCTCCACAGTAGACTATATCTACACATCACATACAACATAAGAGTGCCAACAATTACACTTTATGCATCCAACTACATGGTTAAAAATGAAGAATCAACATCAAATCTGCTACCACTTGATGTATGCAAAGCAGACTTCCAAGTGCCGAGCTGTTGAAATACTCATGTTAGTTGCACATACATCTGGGTTTTGCAAAAGATTTTATCAGAAAGATGTTTGTCTGTCACTGCTAGTGTACATTCAAAATCAATATGTTAGTTTTGTTCCAATCTGTCATGATGTAATTTTCTGTATCTGTGCACACACAAAGTTTATACAGCCTGATTGTATTGTATACAGTGCCAGAGTGTAATGTATCACATGTCCATGAAGGGAATATTTAGTGACGCTTTAAAATTATGTTTTCGTAACAGTGCAAAATGGCTGCTGCCTGTTCTGCATGCAGGGATCAGATCTCAGTGAGCTCATTCTGCCAGCGTATGCCGTAATGGCAGTAGGAGGTCGGAA
This sequence comes from Pleurodeles waltl, assembly GCF_031143425.1. Taxonomy (NCBI): domain Eukaryota; kingdom Metazoa; phylum Chordata; class Amphibia; order Caudata; family Salamandridae; genus Pleurodeles; species Pleurodeles waltl. The sequence continues at coordinate 160,654,319 of NC_090450.1, read as the reverse complement.
TCGCTGTGCAACTCCTCATTGGTTAACATTGATATCTATGTCATACGAGGACCCGTGACGATTACCACCGACGGAGACAGTGCAGACTGCTACAGCTGTGACCACCATTTTCTACAGTGTATCTCACTTGACTCCTGACCCTCCAGCTATCAAGACCTCCACTGAGTGTGCTGCTGTGTCGGATACCTGGGAGCCACAATGGCATGTGTTATAGCCAATCGGGCCCCCACCTTCACAATGGAAGAACTCGAGAAACTTGTGGATTGGGTCTTACCCCATACACAAAGCTGTATGGGGTGCAAGAACAACAGGTATTTCACATTATGGTATTTTTGTTGCTACATGGGTATGTAAGTGTGTTAGTTTAAGTATGAAGGATGTTCCAGTGGAGGGTGTATCTTCGTATATGACTGATAGGAATGTTGTGGAAGTGTGAAGTTGTGTACAATGTTGATATGTGTTCTGTTTGTAGGCCTATGAGTGTCATAGGTTAATGTGTCTTTCCTTCCGTGTTTCCCATGCAGGTCAGCGCTCATCAAAAGAAAGGTTTGTGGAAAGTCATCGCCAAGGAACTGCAGACCCTGGGGGTACATATCTGGCAGAGCACCCACTGTAGGAAGTGGTGGGATGACCTGAGATGCTGGGCCCAGAAGACTGCAGAGGCCCAGTTAAGGAAGTCCCCCCAACGAGGAAGGGGTGCTGTCAGACCCTGACCCCCCTGGTGGCACGCATACTGGCGGTGACCTACCCGGAGTTGGATGGGCGCTTGAGGGCAACACAGCATCCACAAGAGGTTGAGTTACAGAGCCCATTTCCCATACTGTTTGCTTTGGACTGGAAAGGGTGTGTTAGCCATAGGATAAAGTATGTCTAGTGTAGCTATGACAGTTAATGTAGGTAGATACAGTTGTGCTGTGAATATTAGTTGCTGTGATAGGTGAGTATCTGTCCAACAGATTGCCATGGCATTTGTACTGTGCCAAATTGTAGGATATGACATGGGGATACAGAATCTTAAGTTGGTTCCAATACCTATCTATACATGTCCATTATGGGTGACACAGCTAGGTATGACAATGTACAAATCTCACTCATGGACTGACTTCTCGTAGTAATGGACCTGTCTACAAGAGCCATGACAGTGTAGAGTAGTACATGAGTGTTATGGTAGAGGTTTCATGATTGAGTATGCACATCAGAGTGTATGCACAGTAGGTGTGGAGATATGTCTACTGACATTGTAGAGAGTGCATTTAGGAATTTCCAAAGAGTCATGTTGTTGAATTGTACAAATGTGCAAAGGGTGACCCTATGCTCCAATCTTTTTCATCCCCTCCCCTCCTTTTTGTATTATCCTATCCTTGTGTGTATTAGCATCAGCAGGCGAAGGAGTAAGGGCACTGGCAAGTGGGGATGCTGCAGCCAACGGGACCCAGGAGGCAGAGACCACCGAAGCCGAGCAGACCAGTGGTTTGAAGGGTGAGGGGAGCACCACAGGTAGACTGCAGCGGAAACCACTGATGCTGTTTCCCCCTCCAATAGAAGTTACCTAGCGGTGGCAGAACCAACTGGATCCATCCTAGCACTGTTCTCATCTGCCACCCCTCTTACCAGCACCGCCCTTCTATTAGTTCCTCACCCAGTTGCCCATGCTCTCTCACCCAGGAAAGTGGGCCTCTCCTTCATCACAGGCACCCCAGCCACTGCCCCAGTCAGCCCTGCTGCCCTCAATGCTGAGGCTACTGACCTCCTGAAGTCCATCTCTGTAGGACAGTCAACCATAGTGAATGCCATCCAGGGCCTAGATGCCATCCACGGCCTGGCATCCCAGATG